>NW_026136710.1:10127318-10760306 GCF_905237075.1 Dicentrarchus labrax
TTCCCAAGGAGCACGGTCGAAGTTCAGTGGAGAGTGCAGTAATTTTGCTCAGTTAATGATGAGGAACACTATTTATTAGTTTATTCAGAGAAGTGTGGCAGAGGTTGAGAATGCTGGTAGTGTTGACACATGGAGGGGACATAGTGCAAACAGCCATGCAACAGGGTGGTTATCCCCTGTTACAGCCAGCCATGCCTCTCCTGTCTGGCTGAGACGAGCTCCAGGAGCAGCTGGTGAAGGGATCCTTTGGTTCTCATTGCTTAAAGGTCATTTTGATGAAATTGGCCTGGTTTATTCCAGATTATTATTCTATACGCACACTACTTTCCTTTGGTGATTTATTTTCAACCCTGAAATCCTAGAAATGATGTTTATACACTAACTAATTTGCAACTGCAAATACACTTTGAAGGAAATGTAATGTTACCCAGATTACGTTTTCTATTAACATAATGAGAAAATGTTGTTAACATATCAGGCTAGTGTCAAAAAACTTGACTCTGAATGGATCAGTAAAATGTCTATTGACAAGGTATAGTATTTAATTTGTTTTCTTCCAAAATATCCAATCATGCAATGCAACTATATCTACTTTTATGTTTAGGTACTTGGGAAGCATTTTGGTCTCTACATTATGGTCCTGATTTAATAACCCTAACCCTAACACTTTAATACAGAAAAACCTTTAAATAAAATCCCAATCTGTCCTTAACCTTAACCAAAGTGCTTTTTTTGCATAACATAAGCACTGATCAGGATCCAACCCTGGACACTGGACTCTGACCCCTGCACTTAGTTTGCCCACCATCCATCCCGACCACCTCTTTGTGACTCAGGTGTGATACACAAGTGTAGTGCGTCAGTCATACAGAAAAACATTGTCTTTGACAGCACGGTGTAATTGGGAAAACAATTTAATAGTGTATAAACATACATTTTAGGAGATAAGGTTGTTTTCTGTTCATACATTTTCATTGCTAACAACACACCTACAACATTTGATCTGAAACTTTTTTGTGTGGGTGAATGCCCCTCATATATCAGATGCAGGTCATGTCCAAGTCCTTTTGAGAACCAAGCAAAAAACGTCTCATCCCTGCCTTCCCTTAATGTTTCAACTGGTTAAATTTGCCAGTAGCAAATTCAGAATAGTTCTTTACAGCCCACCTTTGAGTATAATCTGTTGATACTATTGCTTAGTTCTAACCACCCTCTTTGATACTTTGACTCAAAGAGTCTGGGTCTGAGTCTTTGATGTTGCCTACAGCGGTAGCATTGATATTCAAGAGGCTGGCAATGTTTGGGTGTGAGCGTTTTCTTTAGTATACATATGTATTGGTATTGTATTCTTAAGAGAACAACAGGTCAGAGGCTTTCACTGTTACAATTGATAAATTAAAATGAAGTACAAGTTCAGGCTCTCAACCAGAAAATAATTGACACATGACATGCATCGAAAGTAGGAACGTAAATGACCTTAACTTCAAAACAATGCTAAGTTGTCTGATGCTTTGTCCACTGCTTGGCATCAATATGTACATTTTTTGTGCAGCTTGATAACATTGCTCTCACAAAAGGGGAGTACATTCTAAATGGAGTATTTGTATTTAGAACAGCTCCTCTAGTTGGGATGGGAGGTGTAGCTCAGTTTGTAACATTAGTAAGGTTTCTTGTCGGATAGTTTTATGTGAAAAGCTATTCATTTTCCATAAATCCAATTTAACTTTTTGCATATTTTCCAGCTGTAGCCACTGAACTACTCAGCATATCTGGAGGTCTTTCGCACATTATTTGGTCTTTTTTTTGGATTTTTAGAATCACCTTTGTTCTAAGGATTACCTTTGTCTGTATATCACTCAAAGGTATCCATAATGTCGCCAAAGGGATTTTTTCAGCTGCTGCATATATTGATAAAACCACCCTTGTTTCATCCTTCTTGCAGTGGTTGCCTTTTCATTTTAGGATTGCTTCTAAGATTTTGTTCAGGCCACAGCATGAATTATCCCTTACCGGAGCTCCATTACCCTGACCTTTTAACTCCCTGTGAGACAGTACCATTGTGAAATCCACTATTTTTTCCAGTGTCTAATATATGAAATGAAGTAACTGAACACCAGAGATTTTGGAGCTATAATGCATATACTCTACAAACTGTAAAATCAAGCTTCACCTCAAGGAGTTATACATACGACCTTCCAGTTGTTGTTTTTTTCAGCATTGCTGTGCTGCAGAGTCAGGTTCCTGTCTGAGAGCACCCTGCTGCGTACTGAGTGGCTCTACAGTTACTGACAAGCTGACTCAAACTCAAACTAAGGCAGATAAAAAGACAAGCAGGTTAGCTCATCAATGTCAACCTAACGAAAAATAAAAAAGATACAACTGTCAGTGATTAATAAAAAGGCCCCCCCAAAAAATGGTGAAAATAGGGCAATTTCATTCTCCATTTTGGACAGCTGCAGTGGCAAGGCAACACTGTTTTAGGTGACAGCTGCCATCCTATGCCACCCTCCGTGGCTTTACCACTGCACAAGCTGGTTGATAAAAGGTGAGAAAACAACATACAGCTGAGTGCCAAGGGCCACTGCATCTGAAATTACCCTTAACAGCCTGTCACACCTTTTCAGCAATCATATATCCAAATTCCCTGAGTGGTCTCCACACACTTTACCATTTGCTTATTAGCTCTAAATTGGCAGGTATGCTCTCGATGCAGGAGAGATACAATAAAAAATATAGAGGTGAGTGCACAAATACTGAGCCCACTTGAGTACAAGAGCCAAGTGGTGCCTTGTTAAGCCTCCCACCTTTTCAAGTCCTTTCTCTTCCATATAACAGGTAGCAACTCATAAATCTAGGTTGTAAAATGTGTCAGCAGGGCTTATATTGTGATGCCCTCAGTAATAACTTTTCAGTGTGCCTACGTTGTTTATGTATAACATGAATGTGTGTGTGTCTTTGTGTGCATGTGTGCAGGGCTTTTACAACAGCAGTGTAAAACAGTATTGATTAGGATTATTTTGGATAGGCAGACAGAGCAGTGGGAGACTACGAAATGAGTGAGAGACAAGGAGAACTAGACCACCGTGACATACCTGCGGGCTGACTGGGATGGACAGAAAGCAGAAAGTAAATCACAGGTTCTACCTCCTGGATTTCCTCCTATCTCACTGATTTCCTGGTTTACCGTGTTGAATCCCTTTTCTTGGTACAACATGGCTGGATGGAATGCCTCAGGGCTTCCCTCCTAAACCTGACCACTCCTGTGCTAGAGTTTGTGCATGCTCCCATTTCCACCAGAATAGAGCCCTATTTGTCAGATCATTCTAACATACATCTCACTCGCAAGTGTGGAATTTATACAACAGTTGTTATTAGTAATAATGATCTAAAAGTCAGTATTTCGACATATACAGTAAAGTTGCAAACTAGAATTCATATCCGCCCACATACCTTTCTAATATATTTTCAAATGCAACTCCATGAATACAACTTCACAAATTTGCTCTTGCAGCCCCTCAGTTGTTGTCTTGTGCATTATAAATGGCAAATTTACATACTTTCACTTTTGTATGAATGTAGATGTCAGGTTGTATTGAGTTTGAGTTAGAAATATTTATATATTTATTTAGCTTGCTGGTGTCAGAAAGCCTGACTGCTGTATGCAGCTGTGCTTTAATGTGATTACCAGTTGCTGAGCCATGTGGGGACTGGTGTTGCTGTCAGCTTAATTTACTCACAAACACATTGTCACAGACACATGTGCCACACATACAGCATGTGCCCATACAGTAAAAAAGCATATACACTGTACAGTATACACCCACAAGCTGACATTTAGCTGCAAGTAGCAGCCAGAAGTCAAGGCAGTTTGTCTTGTTCAAAGTGTCACGGAAGTCACTGAGGTCACACTAAAGTTGCATATGGCAAATGAGAGTAGAGGCTCATGCACATACAGTATTTATGAACACAAGGGCACTCTAATGCACAAGCCACCTTTCAACATACAGTACACACAAGCAGATTTAAAATCATGCTACTCTCATATATTTACCATTTTCACAGAAACACATACACATGCACCCTTTCCTGTGAAAGGTCTTTCCTGTCACAACTGTCATACCTTTACACACCTTTATTGATTCACATGTCTGTATAATCGTATAGGTGTTATTATGGCAAAGCTACACTTAACCTTTTCATTTCTAAATGTTTTAGAAATATTGTTTGGCAGGTAGGATTGAAAATGAAGTCCAATGAACTGAATTCATAAAGGCACTAAAATGGAGCACATACACGTGATGTACTGTATATAAATTATACATAATGAGTCATAAGGCTGCCCTTCAAATGAGCAGTGCAGGTTCAGGCGTCCGTGTCAACAAACATAAGCCCAGCTGAAGTGTCTTTGAGGAGGACGTGTGTCCTGGCAGCTCAACTCAATAGTTGTGTTCTGTAGCTAACCTCTATATATAATTTATTGTGCAATCCATACACTATTAATTCCAGCCTTCTTTGTACTGCCATATAGGCACCCCTGTAGAGTTACCAACCAGACACGCACCCAGTACATAATTCACCTACTGTGAATATATTTACTGTATGCTTGTTAGTCATCATATTTGTCTGTACACACTTTACCCTGAAGATATTAATCATATAATCATGTCATAGATTGACAAGTAAATCTGGTTCTGACTATTGTTTTACATTGGTTCATAGCATTTCTCCAGCCATGCTTGTTTTCCATCTTTGCCATCTCTACCCACAGTTGATTAGCTGCTAGCTAATTAGGTGTATTCAGCCAGTCAAGAGCTTGAAAACAACAACCCCTTGATCAACAAAAACCTGTACTTTAGCCAATCAGTTCTTGCCAGAGTAAAATAAGCACGGTTTTGTAAAATGCCACTGATCCCTTGATTATTATTCTATTATCACTTTTGCTATTATCGTAATTGAAAAAAATCTGTTGAGCTATTCCAATTCCAATAAGATATTTGCTAAGATAGCACTAGCACAAGTTGATGCGGTTTATTTATTTTCTTAATTTAAAAGTTATCCTCTGGGTATGTTTGGATTCACCACCTGATGTGTCTTCACTATTGACTGTACACCACTACTGACAGTACACCAAGTCATCTGCATAGAATAGACATTTAACTTTAAGGGCTGTCCCTGATCTACACCCCTGAAAAAAAAATTTGGACTGTAGATTGGCCCCGGATAGGTCCATTACTTCCACTCACCATTACTTGGTTGGTATAGTAGATTTACCAAATGCAAAGATTATTGGCTGCTACATCCTATCCATCTAGAAAGCCACTTCTTGTCACACTAATGGGCTCCCTTGAATAGATGCAGTAGAAATCACGGTCTTCAAATCTGAAGAGTATTAATCGAGAAACAAGTATCTATACTCACAAAGTGGTATGAAATTCATGGCAATGTGGAGAGTATTGGAGTTTAATGCAATCTTTTCACTCTCTCAATTGTACTCCATAATTTTTAGGAGCAGATAAGGTCCATTAGGTTTGCTGGTATGAGCTGTTTTTTGTGCTGGTGTAAAATACAGTATATCACAGTACTACCAGTACCAGAGTGTAATGTGCCCTCCTCCTATGCAGAAGATGATTAGCTTTTACTATTCAGATTGAACTCATCACCTCACCTCCCTGCTTCTCCATAACTATTAATCATTCTCATTACAGAAAGGATTGGAAAATAAATCTACCTCTCTCTCTCTCTCTCTCTCTCTCTCTCTCTCTCTCTCTCTCTCTCTCTCTCTCTCTCTCTCTGACTCTGACTCTGACTCTGTTCTTCTTTCCTGTAAGAGTCACTAGCCACTAGTCACACTGTCTGTCAAATCACATTCTTGTTTCAGTATATAATTGTGACATATCACATTTTGCCTGCAAAGCTTTTTCTATATAATTGTTTCCTTCACTTTTTTCTGTTTTTATCTTATTTTTGTTCATGTGCTCACTCTAACATTAACTTTCCACTCCCTCTGTGGATGCATTTCTCCATTAATCAACTCATACATTAACATATAATATTCATCCATCCATCCATCCACCCACCATCCATCCATCCATCCATTAGCTATACATGCTTATCCTTTGGAGGGCAAAACATATATCAAATAGCCATTCAGCATTTTTTGTCAAATTGACAAATTATTATCCAAGGATATCAGACTAACTGCCTACCTTTTGTATCTCCATTTGCAATTAGTATCCTGCACAACACTATGAACTAAGGTGTGATTTTATAGGCTGAGTGTGTATATGCATTTTTGCACAGAAAAACATGCTGTTGTTGTGACAATGTTAATGATGACAGCAGGTGCCTTTGCCTTATCAAGACAAAGACGTCAATGCAGGTGAATGGGTAGAGACTGTATGAATAATGCCCCATTTCGAGAAAATATTGCACCTTTCCAAAGTGTTGATTAAAAGTAATTGAGAATGAATTGTAACCCATTTTGTCTTTAACTTTATATTTCTTTTAGGGAGAGTGTGCTGCGTACACTGTTTTGTAGAAAAACAGATTGATGGATTGGAATGTGAAAAAGCTTAGAGGAGGACTCTGAAATTATCTAATGGACATCAGGACTATGAAAGGGACTGTAAAAGTGAGATGGTATGCTCCAGTAATTGAAATTTCTAGTACCGACATGCTGCAGTTTAGCTGTGGTGCTCTGGGAGTTGATGTTTTTATGGGACTCGGTTTTGAAGGTATTACAGCTAAGGGAGAAAGAAAGCATGATCAAGACAAAAGAAAATGGACTGAAAGAAGAAGGAGAAACACAGTGAAAAAAGCAGTGAAACAGAAAATATCCAGGGCTAGATTTCCAAAGAATTCTGCACCTGGTTTCAGGTGTATTCTTGTGTGTGTTATTTATTAAACCTGTGCTGTTGCCTTGTAGCAAAATTTACCTGCCATTTGGGTCGCACAGTGTCTGTTAACACCCCTCTTGTGTGATCAGTGAAACGTTACTCTATCCTTTATGCATATGTATTTGATGGAGGATCATGCAAATGAAAGAAATACACCAGTGTTGTTGACTCTATATTCCTCTGGATGTACCAAGCTTAATACAATTTCTAGGTATCTCTGCAACTAATGAAAAAGTGCAAATTTGCAAAGGCCTATTAGAGGAAAGTTATAATAGGACTAAGAAAATGTAACTTGCTTTCTGTTCTATGACAGCAGACAAAGGTGAGCACATCACGGAAAATGTGCAAGGGAGCTCACAAAGAGGGTAGGGTAGAGTTGTGACTATGTAGTTATTAAACTTGAAATTGATTTTGATGTTCACTGAGCTGCTAATGCACTGTGCCAATTGCTCCTTTTTGATAATGCAGTCATATTTTGGTGGTGGTGTCTTTGTACATCCTTGTTTGTCAATAAGTGCATGTATTTATTCCAATATGCATTGAATTTACAAACCTTTTTATACATTAAGACTATTTCTATGCTTTGAAATTGCAGCCTTATTAAATGTTTTTGGATATCTTACTTCATTAATGAGTAATTGTGTTTCAGAATCACCACAAAACAATCACTCCTAGAAAGCAGCTAGAAGGCAGTCTGAATCTCTGATTATGTAATTAGCTCATGCCTAAGTAAATCAGATGCTAATCTGACGCAAGTTGCAAGTGCAAATTTAATGGAAGGCTAATTTGTGCTGTTCTTTCATGTGTGTAAGTCTGGTCGAGAGCATAAATGGTACACGACCTGCGTGCATCTACTGTGTGTGTATTGTGGTAGTGCACTTCTATTTTGGTAGCAACTTTTTTGTGCTTAAGACCTTCAGAGTAGAGGATGTTTTTGAAAAACAAGGACATTTTGCCCAATCCTCATTTCATCAAGGAGCTTTTGAGGGTTAGGGTTGAGGAACATAGCCAAAAGTAAGTCATTAGTGTTGTTTGCCAAACTGAAAATGTTACCCACATATGTATTTCATCACAGCTGGACTACAGAGACTTTATACAGTTCTACAGTAACCTTGCCTCTCTTCACTAGCTACAGGTTTATAGTAAATTTCGATTGATAACTTTCACATCCATTGTTGCTAAGGGTGACCAGTCTAACAAGAGTGAAAAACTGTGAATCTCAAGAATGTAAAAACAGCCAGATCCACATCTTCTAAAGCTTTTTTGCCGTTAGTTTTCATTCATGATTTTTTTCTCTCTCCAGTATTTAAAGATTCACTCCATGACACCCTCTATCTTTTAATCCTATTGTTTTTATCTTATTTCAAAGCACTTTGTCACATTACTTAAAACTGAGAGTGCTATATATATTATTTATCAAAAGATCTTTGTCCCCCTGTCTGTTGTGCCGTATCATTCAGCACTTGCATTTGCATTATGACTAAAACTTTTAGTATTACAGAACAGAAACGGATTATTTTTGCATCCTGGTTCTGTGAGACCATTCAGGCATTGATCTACGGAAAGAAAGTCTTTAATTACTTTTACAGTGTGAGACATTTGTTTTCTTTGATCAAAAACACTTCCCCCTTGTAAAGTTGTCCAAGGTCCAAATCTAATTGTGAAGGGTTGAATTTGAGGTTGACTTGTACATAGCTGTAAGTCCTATATAGGACTTGAAGCACCTCTCCACCTTACTCAAGGACTGCAAGCACAAACATCCCTTACTGATTCAAGAGTGTGAAAAGTTTTACTTTCTGAATGATGCATCTAATGGTGAGCTGCAGAGAATATGTTCACTGCAATAAAAGACATCAGGATATTATAAATTAAACAAGTAAAATTAAAATACACTTACAATAGTGGACAGGAAGTTGATATATTAACTGAATACACCATTTTAAAAAGCATAAAGTTTTATCTTATGTTGAGATCTGAACTGCTTGGCCAGGTTTCAAGGTTTTTCACGCATATTTTCGAAAACTTTTGTGAGAACATGAAGTAAAGACAAAATAATGTGTTACTATCTGTCCATAAATGAAACCTGTTCTTCACAAGATGTTAAAAGCACCTATTGTCAACAATGTGAACATTTTTAGGTTGATTTGCGAAGCTGCCATTGTGCCCTTTTTTTATTTTAGCTTGACTCTCTTCCTCAGTCTGTCTTTGTCTCCATTTGCCACCTCTCTGGGCATGTTCTAACACGATGCATAAATTCAGAACCAATTTTACACCACATTGCCTTGGCTTCACTCTCCAAATAGCGCCAGACTCTCACACTCCAAATCCAACTCGACTCTCAACCTGTTTAAGTGCAACAGACCAAAAGAATGATTACAGCTTTCCGTGCGCACTTTTTACACCAGTTTAATAGAAGTTTTAATCATATCTAAAATCTTTATGATGCAGGCAGATTTTCATGAGTTATGACATAATGTTTATGAAGTGAGTAAAAGAGGGAATTTTACCTGCATTGCTCTGCATTGCCCAGGAATTATGACTGTGTCCAGTGAACAAGGAGGAGAAAATATGTTGCTCTGTCATTGGTAATAAACTACTTTCAATACGGAAGGTACTGTATGATGTTCAGAAGAAAAGAACAGATTTTAAGGTGAATAAAAACAGGCTACATCTCCATCTACAATTGCTTACGAACATAGCAGCATACTGGAACCAAAACAGTCATTTACTTTCCTTTCCTTTCCATTTAATTTTACTTTTAAAGGGTGGTATTTTGGTCTTAGGGTTTCCACAAATTACTCATTTACTTAAAGTTAACTTGTAGTCACACATTAGATGATTGAGCTCTCGTCCAGACTACGTCCGCACAATGCTATATTTCTGAATCGAACAATTGCTTGAATGTTGAATATGCTCTACCATTGATCCATGTATTTTCATAAATTATACTGTATTTTAGTGCCTAGCCTTTATAAATTGCCTCCTCTAATGCGTACAATTTGTGACTGGTCAGTCTTGAAGTATTGCTTTTGTTAGGAAGGGCTATAAAAATGAGCCCATATGAAAAGAATGCTCTAAAGAATGAGAGTCATATTAGTTGTCAAAAAGTCCTTTGCTAAGTGAGAGAAAAAAAATATATTTATCAAAAGACATTGGGTCAGGTTATCCTCTATCAAAACTTATTCAAACCAGATGCTGTGTTTTCCTTTAAATATGGTAATAATGGCGCACATTTTCAGACAGTCTCTGGACTTTCATAGTGTTGCACTCGGTTTTTCACATGAAAAGTGATATAACTACTTGTGTGGAGAATGAAAAAAGAGAGCTAGAGAGAGAACCCTGGCTCCTTTCTCACCAATCCTGGAGTGAAATGGGTATGAATGCGGAATTTTCGGCTTCAGAAATGGTACAGAAATAGAGAAATGTTTGGACACAATGGGCCTAATTCAATGCCAGAAGGATGTGGAGCGGGGGGAAGCTATTCGACCGTAGTAGTGTAACGGAATGTATTTAAAAGCAACTCTTATTGTGGTCTGTGGGACTTGAACCAGCAAACCTCCAGTTCACAAGCCAAGTCTCCACACACTGAGCCAAGTCTCTACACACTGAGCCCTGTCTATCTCCAGTAAGAGTTAACATTTGATTTACATCTATGTATATAAATATATAATGAGTGATACAATCAATGGAATGGAAATTTCCTACATATTGCTCCAGCTTACATATTGTAACGGACTGGGTTACATGTTGGTGTTAACTGTTATGTTATAATGTTACTATGTTAAGACTGTTGTGGTGTGTTATGTTCATTGTAGGCACGGTCTTATACCTGTAAGTGTTTGTGATTAAGGAGGTGCGGTTGTTGTCGTTCTGCTAGTTTTTGTAGAGGTGTGTAGGCCTACGAGCAGGAGTTTATAAAGTGAGATGCTAATGTGTGGAACACACTGTTGACAGCCAGGTTTTGTTATTTTGGCATTGGCTATGGTCCACAGTAGCCTGTATTTGGTTCTCTAATAAAGAGCGAGCAAAACCAGCTATCTCACTGAGGGAGGCTACAATATTATTTAATATAACCAATGATTTATTGTACCGTCATTTAAAATCATGTGCCAGAAGATTTCTTCTCACCTCTGCAGCCATCTAGGGTCAGTTTAAGAGACCTGATGCTCTGTTAAATTTAAGTTTTTTTTTTTAAATGATATATAACTCTTATTCTTTAGCTTGCGAGTAGAAGTGAGAGTTTTTTACTTTTAACTTTGATAAATACAGACCCTGATCTGACTTTAACCTCATCACCATATGTGGCTAAGCCAATTTATTTTATTTTATTTTACCCAAAACAATCACACTACATTTTTAATAGCATGTATCATGAAGACACAATTACAGAGACCTCTTCCACTTAAAACAACTCATGTTGCCATCTGTAATCATACCTGTGGGGGTAAAGCTTTTGCTTCTTACAGAAGAGTAAATGTTTCAGCCATTGTCAGTTCTCCTCTCATCATATGCGTCACATTTTTGACACACCAACTCACTTTTACATTTTATTTTTCCATGCCTCCTTGTTTTAATTTGCTGTCCTCCTTCATAGCCAAGAGAAAAGCATTGATTTTCTTTCTGTCCATTATCCCCCTTCCACTCTGGGAGATTAGGAAGTGTAATCACTGTGATCCTTGGGATTATACAAGCAAAACATATACAACCATGAGGAAATTAGTTGGATGTTATTAGCATAAAGTAATTCTTTAGGGTGTGTCAGGTTAAATTATTTTGTTAAAACAATGCTGAAAACATGTTATGTGATTTATAGCGATAGACCTATTTAACAGAAACTCTCTGGTGAACGTTTTATATCAGGTTGAGAATGCAGTTCAAAGCCATCCACATGTGTTAGGTTATTTTAGATTACTTATTTATCCATCAGTGGCTTAACACTTTGCAAATCCCTGGCAATTATCACTTTGTGGGTGCCCCAGTGCATTTAGCAGGGATGTGTGGTTTGATGTCACAGTGGCAAGGCAGTACAAACAAAGCTTCTTAACTCTCACAGCCTCACTCTTGCTCTCATTCTGACTTAAACACAGACAGGCACACACAGGAACACATGCACACACGCTGGGTATGTGACCCAATTTTAATAGCACATTGAACTCCAGAGACTCTGTAACCATAGACAAATTACCAACAGTGGCCAATAGATCAGAAAAGGTGGGAGAGGAATAGGTGGAGAGGAGTGGAATATAACCAGATTGGGAGGTGTACAGCAACCACATCGAGAAGGATAAAAAAATAAATCATTTTTTCTTTGTTTGTTTCAGGACTATTGGCAGTACAAATGAGTCAGTGAAATTAAGGTCCCTACTCATTCCACATCTCCTAAAATTGGTGTAATTTTAATCCAAACTCAGTTGTTATCAAAGAAAAGGTCAAAGCAAGCGAGTGGAAGTTTGGGGCCCTGTAAACAAACGTTTGCACTCGATGTCAAATACACAGGGTAAAATATGAGGACAGTGTCTATTATTATTGTATTTCAATGAAACATAAAACAGAGACAGCATATCACTGGAAACCGATGATATCTTTATGTATAATTTAAACCGAGGTTGCAGTCGAGTCTGTAATGACAACCCCAAAAAATACAGGTGATGGGTTAAAATACTCATTACATTCTAAAAATAAACAAATAAATAAACTTCAATAAAGCAGAACTTTGCACACCTGTGTAGTATCATATCCTGTGTTTATATTTGATATGTTATTATAATTTCAGTGTATTCTAGTATTTTCTCTATATGATTCATTCTATAAACTTTCCATAGATATATGTTTTATGGAGAATATGAAGATGTTTTTTTTTTTTTTGTGTTTTTTTTACTCTGTTTTGAGCTATTTTAATTGATTTTGTTGTTTTTTTTTATTTTCCATTGATATGTGTTTATATCAATAGAAAATAAATGTTGATATTAATATTTATTTATTTTTCCTGTTCAATGTCTGGATAAATCTGTCTATCTACTGTTTTAATTCAGTAAGTAACAGTAAACATCTAGAATATTCTGGTTCATGTCCCTATAGCTTTCATGTTAAAACTTATTAGAAATTTGGAGCGACTAATATTTTCAGTGCTAGAAAATGATATTTGCACATAATGATACCTGAATGCGATCAATGTCATTCTCAGTGCCATCCGAAATACATAGTTTTTCACTAAAACGTAAATGTATCAGCAAAATAATGAAATAGCAACAATAAACTAATGAGAATGTTGTCTTTTTTCTATAGAGTGAATTAAGTTCTCTGCATGGTTAGCATTTGAATCGACTTTGAACCGAATATGAATTGAAACTGAATCACCTTTGTCCCTTTGCAGTGCTGTCATCACAGTGGTCATGACTAACCTGAATAACTTGGCTACATTTTTGGCTAACACATTTAACAAGGCATTACTCTGAGTTTTTTTTAAGTAATGATTAGCTGAAAAACTTGCTGGTTAACAGTTGCCATCTTTTTCAGCATAATTATATCCAAAATAACTATTGATTGATTGATTCTTCTTGGATTTCTTTCCACTTTTTTCATCTTATCTTCTCACTGCCAGCAACTGGAGGCGTGTTTGGTCCTCAAGGGGAATCAGGGTCAGAGCCTGAAGATGACAGCCAAATGAAGTTTTACACAGAGCAGCACAGAGGACGAAGGCGCAGCAAGGGTGAGAGGCAATGCGGATGTACTTCTTTGTATATTGTTATAAATGCATTAAATAAACACACTAAAACTACTGAAGGCAATAAAGTTAAAAGGGAATAAGATACAGTAAAACATTTTGTATTAATTCCAACCTTACACTGGTTGAATATTGGGGGGGGATAATGGATGGGCTACCTATAGCTGAGTGAAATGAGGCTAGACATTTCTGGAATTGTCAGCGTAGCTGGAAGTAGGAAGGAGTCGTGTACATTCCCGGTGGGGTTTAAAGTGCCGTTCCATGGCACAGCTCAATGACACTCAAAGCAGATATATGAGCTGATGTAAATGGGGGCTCAGTGATGAGCAAAGCTGAGTCAAATTACTTTGATGGGAAGCACGATTTTAACTTCCCTTACCACATAATGATATGTGATAGTCTTTTTTTTGCATTTGTATGTATGTGACTGAGTGACCTGGAGAAAATGAAACAGATAATTTGTCTGTGCGCGTCCACTTGAGTGTCCATATCGTGATTGAAAAATAATGGAAATCAATGTCCTTTTATTTCCCATGCCTACAGTTCATTACCACATAGCACTGTGTCAGGGAAGGAGGAAAAGTCATCATGCACATATTGTATTATTATTATTATTATTATTATTATTATTATTATTATTATTATTATTATTATTATTATTACATTATATGCTTCTCAGACAGCACTTACTTACTAGTCTTTGCTCAGTTTATAATTATTCTACACGACTGAAATGATAATATTATGGCAGACCCACAAAGAATTAACATTGTAAAGATGAATGAAACGCAGGTAATTGTGTTGGGTTTTGTAGCTGTTGTGTGACTGTGATATCTGAATCGATGTTGTAAAGAAGATAGGCATAAAGCTTGAAGGGCAAACATAATAGTAATTGTAGTAGTAGGACAAGTTTTTCTCTGAGAAGTGCTTTAGTGTTTAGTGAGGAATTAAATAGGGTTGGCGTATGAGTTGCCAACCATCGGCATTCAGCACTGCAGTCTACCTCCTCGGTAGATCCTGGCTGGCAGAAAAGGAGCAGTAACAGTTTGCTGAGGAAGCAGGGGTTACGAACCAGGAATCAAAACTTTAACTAGACTCCAAAGTTGAAATGTTTCTGATTTCCACTCCTTTTTATTTTGGGTCATAAATATATGTGAAGTAGCTAAAGGTGATGACATTATTTTGAGTTGAATAAATATATGCTCTATTTTTCACAAATATTTCACAGCACTCCAGAGACCCGAAGCAAGATTTAAGTAGATTGAAAAATAAATAAATGGATTGACTTTTGGACACTGATATTCAGCCACTGTATAAGGTCAAGTAGGGATGACATAAATGTTGGATATTTTAGTTTATCTCACAGTTTAAATGCAACAATTTTTGGAGCTATGGTAAGGCTTGTAAACTCAGGTTTATGAACACAGAGATCTTAACAAGGCTTTATAGGCTGCTTCCATTAATTTAGTTCTGAATTGTATACATACAAATGCAATGATAGGGTAAATAAATGTATTTATTGTAGAATTTAAATTATGCAATTAATCACATAAAATGATTGAATCTTCCCAACAAACGGGAAGGGTCCTTTTCCAAACTGTCTGCTCTCACTTAGACTTTTATTAGAACAGCACATGGGCTCACAACTGGGAAAGACATAAAACCCATGGCCGTGATCTGTGTTAAAGTTACAGCCTGTGTAAAAAGGTCGTGCTTTCCCTACAAGATGGGCAGAGGGAAATAAATAAAAGGGAGAACAAAAAGGAAGACGTTTTAATACAACAAGTTTGTTTAGGGTTGCCGTGTGTATTTGTGGTCGCTTGTTGCTTTTCATACACGTATGTATTTGACTATGTGTCTGTTGTCACTGTTTCTGTGTGTGTATGAGTGTTTGGTTTGTGGCCGTAAAGTAAGTGTTAGTCATCGTGAGTGTACATGCTTTTGTCTACTCAGTAGGCTTTTATAGTAATTGAGGGACCCCTGTCACAAGCCCAGTGACACCACCCACACACCAAAAGGGATTAGATGCTCTGCCACTTTTGCTGTAGACAGCTGCTGTTCCTGTCCCTTCACAATATCATGACATGTGATTCCCTATAGAGTGGATACATAATCCTACCTTTATCTCCTTGCGTTTGCCCTTGAGCTGCATCTCAATACTTCCAAACTTCTGATGGGATTCATTGGACTGTAGTCCACTGTAGTTGGAAAATGTAAAACATCTGAAATGATAGTGACTCTGTGACTTTCTGAGGTGAACACTGATCTAGTAGTGTAACTCTAACTAGTAAAACGGACATTTGTTCAATATACATCACTTGACCAGCACAAAAATTTGCTACCACCTGAGTTTGCCAGAGTTCTACTGCTTACAACAGGGAAACAAGAACAGGCCTACTATTACTATTGACTTTTTCAATAAGCCTGTATAGTGCAGGGTGCACACTGGGGAGCTGTCTTCTGCAAGATTCCTAGAAACTATTCACAAAATGTGTGAACAGTTTCTAGGAAACCTGCAGATTCTGAGACAATGTGTGATATTTTCCAGTTTTTCAATTTCTTTCATTCTTTCAATTCAAGTTCATTTTCAAGAAGTTCAAGAGGACCAACACATTTTAACTGTTAAAATCTAGTTAAAACAGTGTTTCCAAACCAGCGTCTTATCCATATCACATCCCAGTAAGCCTCTTTCAACATGCCAACTTCTCTCCCATGATAAATATCAGTAGACAGAGGTTAAGCGGCTAATTTCATTCCCCATATCCTGCCTTGGAAATGGGAGCCCTGACAGAGCCAAAGGGCAACCAAAACAACCAATCTATAACCCTGTCAGTGGCAATTAGATCATATATCACCCCAGCAAACGATTCTGGGGTGTTCTGCAGAAGCTCGAGTATTCAAAGTCATCCTTTACTTAGTCAGGCCAAACTTGAACCTGGGTTAAATTCATAAATCAGGAGTACAATTAACTGCACTGTCAAGAACTGAGGGACGCTTAGAGGCTATACTTGTCTGGATTATGTTTTTGTGTGCAAAAGTATGAACCTATTACTTCTTAGAAAGTACATTCAAATATATATGTTTAAGACCTTGATCCAAGCAAAAGGACTTCTGTCAAGCTGTTCACATTTACCTTTTTTTTGTGTTTCTCTACCTCTAGGCCACCCACACAGTCCTCTAAATAAGGTCACCTTGACGTTGATTACCATCAGCACATGTGTCATTGCCATTGTCTATGCTACGCAGGATTCCTGCCCTCTCACTGTCAAGGTTACGCTCCATGTGCCTGAACATTTTGTCGCGGATGGTAAGTGCAACACATTCATTAGACCTTGGAAAAATATTCAAGCAACAGAATGTCCAAAAAAAATAATACGTTATACTTAATTAACCCTGTATGTGTTTATGTCTGTATATATGTTCTTTTCTTTTTGTACTAGATTTTAACTTATTTTAATTGAAAATGCATCATGTGAAAAGCTCATAATTGTCTCCAAGTCTGGTCACTGACAAGAAACCCACTAAACTCATTCAGAATGAAACTTGGTTAAAAGTGAAGTCACTTATCAATTTTGTGAAGGATATATTGTACCTACATATCTCAGCCTTGGGCAATGTTGAACTATGTGTTAGTTAAAAAAAAAAAAAAAAGGATATAGATTTCTGGAGCATGTTATCTTAATAGCCACTATCCATCACGATACACCTTTGTTTTGTTTAGTTTTTTCCCAGCAATAATTGGATACAGTTGTCCTTCAAGCAGCATACTGCAGGGATGACTGTCGATTAAGTACATGCTGTTATTGAGTGGTAAGAATATTATGTAATTTATATCGTTTTTGTTGTAAGGAGGAACAGCTAATGGGCCAGGGACAGCTCTGCATGCTTCCTCTGTTTCTATTTACAAGTGGCTTGCAGTAAAATCTCCACCCCCTCAACCATGATTTGTAGTTTTCAATTTCACTTCCTTTCAGTGTCAATGCCCCCTCTGCGCGGCTGATAAAGTACAAAAGACGCACATCCATCCAACAAAAAGTAAATTATGTGCTGGAAACAAAAAAATGAGCAAAAATCAGGACAATAAAGCCCACACACCGAAAGCTCCCAATGGAAAAAATTATTTGTTATCGCCAGAAAAAACTAAATGACATTCTGAGCCATCAGATTGATGAAGAGCTGAATGCTCGAAACATGATTGTTTTTTCTTTGTGTTTGCACTGGGTGCTTTCAGTGTGCAGACTTTATTACATGTGACTGCGTATGGTAGATTGGAATACTAACCTTCCTCCATGGTCTACACTTTTTCAGGTGTCATGACACAAATGTTCTATTCAACTAATGTATATTTCTGATGGATTAATATGTTCATATAAACAGTAACAAGCTGTCTGTATGGTATAGAAGCTATATGCTCCAAAGTCAAAATGCCATTAAGAAAGCAGAATAAATAGAACTTAGACTTCAACTTTTTTGACAAAATGGAGTTGTTAATACTGTCAGTGTATTTACTGTCCCCACATTAGCACGTAAACAAAATATTTGCAAAATAAAAGTAATTTCAAGATCAGCATGGCTGCCCAGGCAGCTGCTTGAAGAGTTGTCCCACTGAGTCTGTTTTAAATTCCTTGTTGGCTATGGGATAATTGTAAATTGGTTCTGTGTATTGGCAAGATACCACAGAATAAACCTCACTGGGAGGTAAGAGAGGCCAATATGGAAAATGTTCAAGGAGTTAAGTGAAGTAAGAGGGAGTGAGGAGCTGAAGCAATTTAACTAATGATTGCCATATCTCTGAAAGCTCTGCATTCACATATCAGTCGATCAGGTGCTCTTGCCGCTGGGGCCTCATTTCTAGTCCGCCCACACACCCACAATTAGTGTGCACATGGACACACAATAGAAATGGAACAGTACACAAAACTTCCACTTCTACCGTATATTGTGTATCTACACTTAAGATGAACACCTGGAAATCATGAAAGCCAATATACTGTAAAAGACATAAGCTTTTAATGTCTTTTGAAGTTTTGGGACTGGGACTATTGTTAGGCACTGTCGTTCCGCCTACCACTTTGTACACGTTATCATTGGATATATACAGTATTTCTGTCAATCAACTTGTAACAACCTTAGGTCTCATGCAAGTACCATGTGTAGAAACAGATTTGTGGCACGTACGTGTGAGAATTTGTACCATTTACCAATTTTCTTGTGCTTTGAATTTGCCATTGACAGTTGTACTATTAATATTTCCTAATTCTTTTAGGCCCTTTAATAACACTTTGACAGTGCTAAACTTGTTATCTTTTTTCCTGCTGTTTTCAGACAGTATCGACCATCTGCAGCGTAAAAAACATCTTTTTTACATTGTCCTTGTAGTCCATTGTAAAAAATACTACAACTGCTCATCAGCTACTGTGAAATGTAATATGGATATGGGCAGTCCCAGAATGATTATTTATCAATCTTGGCGACCTCCTGATCTTTGTTTTACCACTACTAACGAGGCAGAATTTCCACTATAGTTAAAAGTTTGGGTGCTCCTTGAGCTGACCTCTGACCTGATGCTCAATTCTCGACCTTTAGCGTATGATATAAAAAACTAATGGTTTAAGTGCGATCGCATTTTTCAGGGATATCATGAGAGAACCAGATAATTTAAATTTTGATGACTCGACAAACTTTCTTTCAGTGCCACCTTCAGGGAAAACCTTTTATTCTAGCACCGCTGCAGGTAAAGCTCTAAGACCAGGAAATAATCTGCATCTTATGTGTTTCATACAACATTTATTTATCGTGCGGTGAATGAACAGTGCACTCTGAAGGGGCTATAAGCAGGGCTTTTGACTTTTAGTTCTTTGTTCCTCTGCAGTGCAAACTTGTGTATACTGGAATTGGCCTCAGAAAAACAGACACCTGAGGCAGAGCAGATGTGATAAAAGGCGGCTTAAGCCATTGGTCTGGCAGGCATACAGCCGGCAGCAGGCAGGCAGTCAAAGCAAACAAACAAACAAATCCAACAGATAAACAAACAAAGCAAATCCAAACTGGCAAGCTACGTATAAATGTAAGTTAGGTCAGGACAGGAACAGGAAGGCAGGAAAAAGGATTATAATGCTACAGTGTGGCTACAAACCAACATATATGACCTGACACAAGACATGTGAGCTGCCCTCTATAAGCTACTCTCTATATACTTGGTAAGTAATGAGGGATGGGCAGGCCAGCATACAAGTGATGAGGTCAGGTATCAGTGTACAGTAAACTCAGCTAGGTTGACTAGTAGACAGGTGAGACATGACAGGAGATGATAAACAAACAACACAAAAGCTAATATGTAGGTAGGTTGATGGAAGAACTGGAGACATGGCATAGAGTAGCGGGACATTTTAGTCAACATCATGACAGACCCCTTGCTAAAGCAAATATGGGTGGAACTAAATATATCTCTCGGAGGTTAATGGGATTAATACGCATGTCATGGGCCTTTTATTTTATTATTAATTCTGAAGATATTCTCATTTTAGCACTCCAAAGTGTGAAGTGAATCATTGGATTTCTTTCACAGATATGTCTTTAATATTAAGTCTAGGAAGGAGAGCTTTTTGTAGCATGACAGAAAAGGTGCTTGGATGGGGGTTATAAATAACTTAATTAAAATCACAGTCCAAAGGTAGCAATAAAGTTTAACAAACAGACAAATGGATAATTTATTAGGACATGATAATGAATAATATTCGCAATTTACTCGTGTTTAATATCAATTGCTATAACCATACAGTGTAAAGATAACCAGAAATACACCACAATAATGTACATTCGAGGGCTGCTAGGTATGCACAGTTTCTTTGATTATCACTGTTGCCATGATGACACGGATGTAAGATGCTTCCTATCCCACCTCTGTTCCCAAAACAGTTGAAATGGGATTAATCTAACAAAGTCCCCAGTCTTTTGCACTCAACTCACAAAGTGCACGGCAAAATTGGCAGCAATCAGCGATGTTCTTACTGCTCAGGAGGGGTTTCTTCACAGGTCTCTTATAAACCAACCCATAATCTAACAATTGCCTCCTTACTGCGTGAGCTGAAGCCATTAGATTTCTCTACTCTCTCAGCAAATGAGGGCTGCTGGCAGCTGTGTTCACTAAACTGCAGTGCTACAGGGAATGGCCCTATTATGCTCACCTTTGGTCAGTCTGACCTGAGAGATGCTTTTAGGGAGGTGTCCCTTCTGGAAAATTATGTATGTATTATAATATGTCTGGCATTTTGTTTGGTACTGCATATTTCCTGTTTAAGAGCAACAGAAACAGCACTTGCTCTAATAGACTGGTCGATATTTACTTATTTTATAAATCCAAACTATAGATGGATGAATTGATGACTATTGTATGTAGTAGCATGAAAACATCCAGTCATTTATAGCACAATATCTTGAATCACCTCAACCGGGGAGGTGTTTTATGTTATTAATTTCAGGAACAATGAAACAAGAGATTATGTTGCTCACATATTAAACCACACAGAGCCATTTTCATAGACCATTCACATATAACTTCACTATCTGAGCTAAATGCACTTCAACTTCAGTCCATACAGCAGAATAATGGCTACAAGCAATGCAATGTTTACTTGAGAGCAACATGTTAGTTTAGGTAGTCATAATATAACACGCATGCATTTTTGTAAGGCTTTGTCCTGGTGCAACAATTTCTGTCAAATGAAAAGAAGCAGCTGGTGACTTCATGTGTGTAGGAGGAAGCAAATGGTGTATTCTATTTCTAAAATGTTAAGAAAGAAAAAAATAATAGATGAGGCTTTGGTATCATTGCTTTATCTTTTGTACAGTGTAAGTCCGAAGGATTCTTTGTGGGGTATTTTTCGAGCTGTGTATTTTACTGCAGGGCATTGGCCCTGTAACTTTTCCTGTGACTCAGATTTGATTGCTGGCTACTGGTTAAGCTTTTCCATCTGCATTAATCCTCTTTTTAAAGAACCAGCCTGAAGACCACCATCACTGGGTTGCACATCATAAAACAGAATAAATGTGTGAATCCTTTTTAATCTCACAATTGTTATCTTCATTTCCTAGCCTGTTATATATACATATATGTGTGTGTGTGTGTGTGTGTGTGTGTGTATATATATATATATATATATATATCTATATATATATATATATCCATAAATTAAATTTGACACAGAAATGTATATTTAGCGCAAATGCTTCCCCAAATGTACTTTTCATGACAGTGATATACACACAATATAGCTGTATTAGAATCTCTGTGTTCACCAGAGGGCTAAAGCACAATCTCCTCACAGCTCCCTTTGGAAGTAAAAGTCATTGGCATCAATTAGGGATAATCTTGTTCAATGATCAGAGTTTAACGATTGGTCTGGGAGCAGTAAGAAAGAAAGGTAAGTCAGCTTCAATGAGCATAGCATTTACTGACTGACTCGTGAAACTCCTTTAGCCCCTCTACTGCAATTACCAAGGAAATCCCATCAATACACACATTATAGGTCTTAATTTTCTCATTTAAATTCAGCCTGGTCAGGAGGGGAATTAAAATTACAGTGAAAACAAAAGAATTAGCTCCTTTCCAATTGATCTGGCAATAGAACCAGCCAAATGAGGTTTTAAAAATACCAAACAATCAACCTTATACCTTTATACCTTTATAGCTACCTTCTACCTTCATATTGGTTTTTTGTTTTTTTTTTTTACAAGGGAAATAATTTTGTCTTGTGTTTTCTTTTTTCAGGAAGTAGTTTTGTGGTGAGCATGGGCAGCTTCCTGGATGTTTCTAATTGGCTAAACCCAGCCAAGCTAACCCTCTACTATCAGACCAATTCGTCCACACAGTGGATTCGGGACTACTGCGGCCAGAGGGCCACTGAGCCCTGTGAGCAGATTTGCGATCAGGACACAGGTTAGTCCATAAAAACATGCAGACACAAATACACACCGAGGGTCTATTAGTTGGGTGAATAATATAATTTCACAACATTTTATATATTATTCTTTACTCTGTTTTCAGTGGAAGAAAAGGGTGAAGAGTATAATAAGGGGGGCATTAAGGTCTCAAAGTCACACAGTCATGCTGACATAATGCTGATTCCTATGGTGTTTGACTGGTATAACACAACATCTTGTATGTCAATTGGGTCCTTATGGTAATCATGAAATTATACATTGTATAGGTCATAAAAGCTCTAAAGATCATTAAAAAAAACTGCTTTATGTTAACTATAGGTAAGAATTACAGGGGCATTCACAGATAATTACTTAATAAAATTAGCAAATGTTTGATCAAAAATATGAATATTTTACCTTTCTTTAAAGAAAGGTAAAATATTCATATTTTTGATAAGTCAATTGAGAACAAATTGTCAATGACATTCTGGCAACAGCAGCAAAATCGTGACATTGAGTCAACTTGAAATTTTTTACACTGATTAGAAAGGAAACTGTTTTTCAAGATATATTGAATATGTTGAAATTAGAAGAAAGAACAGGAATTTGAACCTCTTTTATGTTGTGGTAATTGAAGGGCTGCAATACCCAGAATAAGGAGGAAACAAGGGCAGCTCTTTTTGCTTCAGGGTTACCTTCTTGAATGTCTTTCAGTATTTCTGATCTGAAAAAAAAACATGTTGGAGGAGCCTGATGGAACTGCTTTATACGTACCTAACACATATGATCAGGTAAAATGGCAGGGATGCCACGGTGATTCAAGTATGATTATTGTCATGAAGTAATAAAAACACTAAATACTTGCATGGATTAAGATTTGTTTAACTTAAAGAATTATTATTAAATATTTCAATGAGCACTTTTTGTTATTACTTCAAGTGACATTATATAGTCTGAAATTAATTGCAAAACTGAATCATTAAAGCCAGTGAAACAGTGGGATTCATGAGTGATTGGCTCAGTTGCCACACAAAGAGCCCACACAAGGCCTGTCCCTATGTTGTACGCTATTAATAATTGTTGCTTATTATCAGAGAAGAAGAGACTTTTACCTACTCTATTCACTAGAGAAGAACAAGAAATAAACTATTTAATTTGGTAAATTGCTCTATCATGGAAGCAGATGGCCTAAGCTAAGCTAAGTAAAACACAAATGAATGTACATTTGCCAATAATCTTAATTTCAAAACTTTTTTTTTAGTCTAAGGGTTGTTTTATTTTGTAGCTGAATCATCTGCTTGGTGAGAAAAAATAAATTTTGATTGAATAGACAAACTAAGCTTTTGGATGGACTGTATTTACTTTTCTTATTCAGTTGTTGAACATATAACAATCTTCAATAGTTGGAGTTGTAGCTTAGTGTACCAAGCTAGTAAACAACATTGTTAGTGTGTAAGCAGAAGCCCTCAGTGCCTGTTTCCCATCCAGGTAAATAATCACCAGCCTCCACTGCAGTGTGTACACAATCGGCTCACACAATTTTGCGGCTATTTGTGCTGACATTAAAACTCTACCAACAAAAGTTAAGCGTGCAGCATGATGATATTTATCTTCTCTTGAGTGCCGTAACTCCCTTGTGTATTTCGTGCCCAACTAGATAAAGTCTAAGCTCATTAGAATGGATTACATCTTGTAATGTATGTGAAATTTATGTCACCCTGGTCAAGGGCATGTTGAGGGCTGATGCATAATGTATTAGAGCTCCAAACACTCTACTCAGTCCGTACACATGAAGATGCCAAAGATGGAGTTGGCACATATGTGATTGTGGATTTTTAATGTGTGCAGACACGTGTGCGCTTGCATCAGTCACTGCACGTTTATGCATTGTGAGATCAGTAATGGTTGTAATTCAATTTTGGAGTCATTTATTCATCCAGACCCCAGTACATTCAGCATTCTCACTTTATTAGTACTTCTGTCTCCCCCAGTCTCCTTGTCTCTCTCCATTTATTTCTCTTTTCCTCAGGGCAACCACATCCATCCAGGATCAAAATTAAAGGTGTTCTTCAAAAGAGCTTTTTATTTCCATCACTGTCCTCTACCATGTGTGATAGCACTCAACAATTATACACACACACTCACACAAAGCAGTGCGGTGTAAGGACAGCACACCTGGAACAAACTCTTTCATACGGGGACATTTATTGTAGCTCCAACAATAAGGTAAAAAACCACTGCTTGTGAAATGTTGAAGGTTAAATTACATAGAAAGGAAAGCAGCAACTGCACTGAGACTTTCGAACATGCTTTGCAATGTAAAAGTGCTTAATTTACGTACTGACAAGTGATGGGAAAACATCTGTTTGGTTAAGTCTTGTTTGAACATGGAAAAAAACAAAAACAAAAAAGCTACTTAAGATACATACATGGTGGTACTGGTGGTGTTTAACTGTAAATGGCTTGTGGGATATGGAATTGCATGCTGTTGGTCAACCCCAATTTTTGTTGAATTGACAATGTTCAGTTTACCCAGTGTAAAAATGGTCAACACAGAAAGCTTATGTACATACCGGTGCTGCAAAGTAATCATCACCCTGTGCCCTGTAAGTTCATACCGTACATTCACTGCATTGATTGTCATGTGAACTTATGAGAGATTTGTTTATGAGGTTGGAGGTTTAAAAAAATAATGAAATCAGTGTTGCATAATCAACCAAATTTTTGTTGGTAATAGATAGAGAAGTAAAAAATGTTTCTGCTGTTTGCCACTTATAATAATATAAGAAAACTGATACCACTTTTTTAAGGTATTGCAGGTGACAGGGAGGTTCACCACTACAAAAAAATAAAAATACAAATGTAGCATACCTCATCCACCTGGGTATGAGGGTGCTGCAATATTTTCAGCACTCCTAATTCCAGTGGGTTTGCATCATTCCAATAAAAGCTGGCCTAGGACATGCTGATATGTGTTTGCTCTAGATTTTTGGACATAAATTCTAAAATAAAGTTCTTCTGTTGTACAGAATAAAAATACATGTACAATACAGAAGGCCTACTGCTGTAGTTAAATCGCCTCTACAGGCAGCAGACATTGCAGTCTACCAGTGTCCTTTTTTTGTTACTACAACTGGGGCAAAGTAATGACATTAACAAGTTGTATCTCCTATCAGTTTAATCAGTTTAATTATAAACACGCCCACATTTCACTGGGAAAATTAAATCCACACTTTTAGACATTTGAACAATTTGCATTCATCCGTTTTCCCTGATCCTGTACATGATACAATACACCAGCAGTCACACTTGCCGTATGATCACAAGCAAGCATCGTTTCACCAAGTTATGTCACATCATATCTATCATGTGCCTCCCTCCTATGCTTCAATGTCACACTGGTTGACTGTCACTGTTAACTATCAGTCATTGTGCCTGGATAATCAGTCCTCTCAGCCTTCACCTTCACTCATGGACTCAACTGCTAGCGTAGAGGTTTGTGGATGAATGGCATGATGCAGCTGTATCTATTGCCTGATAGCTGTTTGGGATCTAGACGGCAATAATTGGACTTGGGCCATGGGGCTGTCTTTTGTTACAGCTGATAAAGTAACAGCCTCATACTGTAGTATTACATACTGTAATAAAATGTCCATGTAAATGGGTTAAAAATACAATGCACCCATAAATGTAATGCATTATTTTACATATAATATCATGACTTTGTACCAGGTGATTATAACTGTAACGTGATGAGTCGAGTTAACACTTTATTATTATGAGTTATTACATTATAATTCAATCTGTCCTATCTTATATAGTTATACGCCCTACTAAGGAAGAATAGATTGCCATCAGCACTTTTCCATCTATCATCCTAACTGACCTCATAAAGACCTATGAACCTCTGTATAGCTGCTTTTGTTTTCCTCCTTTGAAATTATGTCCCCCTGGCTCCTCCAACCTCCCCTAATTGGAACTGAAACTGCTGGGGTGTTAACATATAGCCTGGCTTTATCCTTCCATTTAACCCA
The DNA here is from genome assembly GCF_905237075.1 of Dicentrarchus labrax. Lineage (NCBI taxonomy): Eukaryota > Metazoa > Chordata > Actinopteri > Moronidae > Dicentrarchus > Dicentrarchus labrax. The sequence continues at coordinate 10,153,895 of NW_026136710.1, forward strand.
TACAGTGCTTGTATGTGCACAAATACACACACATACTGCCATGAGTGTTCTCGTGTTCTACCAAGTCATTCTGCCCAAGGTCTTTGGTCTTCTACCTGGTAATTTTATAACACACATACATTTGCATCAAGACAACAATAAATCTTTTATGTCCTCATACCATGAACCTTGAAATTTGAAAATCATCAACACGGTCACAGCGAGATATTAGAAAAATGAAAGACATTATTTGTAACATGAGGTTGGTTGTACAGGTGGAAGAGTGAAGAGAAATGATTTGTGGTCTCAAGTGATTGCCACTTGAAATGCCTACATTGTTGGCTCTTAATTTAGAACAGAAGGGTGTTTAAAGTGAGAGAGAAAAAGAAAGAGGTGCAGAATGAGGACCCAATGATGACAAATTGTACTGGCAGTCTAAAATTGGTGTTTATACTGGATGGTACTATCCCTGTGTGCAGTATCAGGTTGTGTGTCTGCGTAAAAACCTGGCTGGTATGTAACAGGAAAGGGACTAGGTGTGCACATTTAGATAATTGTTGTCATCAAATGACCATTTCCAATCACAGGTGATTAGCTCTAAATTAGGCTGACAAGACGTTCTAATCAGTTAACCATGATTTTTGGCGCCACTGAGTACACAGTAGAGTACGGTAGAGTCAGAATATCAGGCTGCTTGGCAACTTCCACCAAGTGTACAGCTTTATGCCAGTATAGTAACTCTATTCATACTGCAGCTATAGAAACAACAAACTACATCGATTTAGTACTTTTTGTTTGTTTTTATGTGTATTTTTGGTTTTGAGGTTATATTGTCTTATACTATAGGAGGCATTTCAAAGACGAGAGAACAGCAATAAAGGCCACCATTGCTGTGTCCCACTGTGTACAGCTTCTGCCAGGTTCAACTTGATTCTCAGTTTCCACACATTTCCCTATTAGAACTACAGAGGATAACTCCTTAGGAAGAGTAAGGACCAGGTGCAGTGACTTTGTCGATCTCAGCGTCCTAGGAGGTTCATGTAGATCCTTTTCAATCATCACCTTCAATTTTAAGTTTTCCTCTTTTGGGTCCTTAATTGCTTAAGGCAATTAAGCAACCATTTTATTAATTATTCAGTCATTAGAAATTGAAAGATGATGTTTATTTTAAGTCTGGATCACAGGAGTACTTACTGTGTACAAATTTTCATCAATAAAATATTGAGATTATTTGAGCATCCTTTACTTATTGTCATCCATCATTACAACAAAGAGTAAGCAAAATGAATACAATTGGAGCAATTGCATGGACTCATTCAAAATCATTTAAAAATAGAATGAGAGAAAAGCACAAAGAAAATAATGAGCCACCACATCAGCAGCCGGTCCAAACTCATAACATAGCAGATGGAGGGCACTGATATGGCTGATGTCTCCCTAGAATCCCAAGTTAACTCCAGCCAAATGCACACTGTAAATGTGAAAGGAGTGCAGTTGCCATAGTGCATTAGCAGCTCAGTGAAGTTCAAGTTTAATGACCACACCATCAGAACTCCCCCGTCTCCATCTTGTGTGGTGTTTTTAGTGTTGGCTTTATCTTTTTAAGAATCAGTTTTTTTATTATCTAATTCAGCACAAGTCCTCCTTTTCACGGTTTCTTGAGGTACACTCACCTTGTGTCTGTCATTGAGCTTTCTAAAGAATAGTTACAGTCAAGTTTATCTTCTCAACCGCAACCTTCCTGACTGCACTATATCTGAACAAGGTCTTTAGAAACAGAGAATCTGCCACACAAAACTGATTTGTACAAGTTGTCTAAAGGTTAGTTAATCCAGCAGAATATGTAATCAACCAGAAATATCTCTTCCTGTTAATTGCTTTATCCTCCCTTAAACACATTTGCATAAGGGAAAGAGCCGTATTTCACTGATTACTTGCAAGGTTTGTCTCATGCAAACTGTGCTTCTGGGCTGGTGCACCTCATCTGAAACAGGGTAGAAAGAATGTGTCCCTCTGCAGCCTCCAGGCCTACACAAATATGGCTATGCAATACATGTACCTCTTCTGACTGTACAGATAGACTGCTTTGTGTTCTTATGTATAAGCTATATATCTAGATCAATTATCCACACTTAATTGGAGTGTGATAACTCTTTTCCACCATTGAATACATTTGCCAATCTTTTTTATTGTTGATTACATTATGTGGACAGTCCTCGCAAGACCAGCTTCTCGTATATCTTATTCAGGGGATTAAGGTTATCTGTCACTGTGGAGACAAGAGGCCAGTTGTATTGTGCAATGTTGCATAGGACTGTCAATATTGGGATATAGAATGGTACATTTTCAGAAAAAGGTAAGTTGACCTTTTAACACTATTTCAACATCACAGTAGGCAAGATAAAAGAGGAGGGGACAGGTTTGCTTTCTACTTGTGATCAAAGCTAAAACTAAAGCTTCCAGTTCACTGTTTCCAATTTTCAACCTTTCCTTCCCGTTAATGTAACTATCGACAAAAAGATCATGTTTGTTGCTGCTATATTAGGACACAATATCTCTCATTCAAAACACACACAACTCAAAGGAAAACATCTGTACACTTATTTTTACTAAGATGCACTACTCAAATGTTGATGGGCTCAGTTGTAATAAATCATCCGTATATCTGCAGTTAGAATACTGATTGAATCAGAATAGCACATATGAGACAGTGAACTATGTGTACAAGCTATACCAGTTTTGTGGTATCTATGAAAAATTGAGACTTGAAACGGTATTTGATTGATTTGGCAAATATCTTTGATTAGATTAGATTAGATTAGATAGATACTTTATTCATCCCCAAGGGGAAATTCACAGTTTCCAGCAGTATCCAAAAACTGATAATAATAATAATAATAATAATAATAATAATAATAATAATAACGACAAAAACAGGAGGTCAAATTTAAAAGAACTAATAAAAGTAGAATAAATAGCTAAATAACATAACGCCAGCCTTCTGAGGAAGTATAACCTAACTATAGTCCAGTCCAGCCTATCATTCAGGTGTACTCCCAGGTGTTTGTAAGTCTGTACTAATTCCACACGGTCACCGTTGATGGTCACAGGTTCCGGGTGAGCCCTTGGCCTTCTGAGGTCCACCACCATCTCCTTGGTCTTGGTGGTGTTGAGGCGCTGGTGGTTGGAGTCAAACCATGTGACAAAGTCCTGGATGAGTTTCCTGTACTCCTCCTCCTGGTCACTCCTGATACAGCTCACGATAGCCGTGTCGTCAGCAAACTTTTGCACGTGACAGGACTCCGAGTTGTATTTGAAGTCCAACGTGTACAGGGTGAACAAGACCGGAGAGAGCACGTCCCTTGCGGCGCTCCCGTGCTACTGACCGCAGTGTCAGACCTGCAGTCCCTCAGTCGCACATACTGGGGTCTGTCTGTTAGGTAGTCCATTATCCATGCCACAAGATGTGAGTCTACTCCCATGTCTGTTAGTTTGTATTGCAGAAGGCGAGGCTGGATGGTATTGAAGGCGCTGGAAAAGTCCAGAAATGTAATTCTCACAGCACTGTTTCCCCTATCCAGGATCTGTGCAGCAGGTACACAATGACATCCTCATACTCCTTTTTGCTACATCACCTTTGGGTAGGCCTATAGACAATGAATAATAGGCTGATCTAAACATAAACTACATGTTTGCTAAACTCAGTTGTTTAAGTTAAGCTGAATAAGGTAAAAATAGCCTATAATTATGTTGTTTTGGATACATTTATATGTTAAACAGTTAGTGAGGACTATATAAAATATGGTCATAATATTGCACTCTATGATATGATTATACAGTCTTAGCTTTACTTAATTTTGGTTTGCTAAACTGGTTTGTTTAACATCCAGTAATATGTCAAAATACAAACAGGTGTTTGGGGAATCAGGGGAATGCACTGCATGACAGAATGCAAGTGTAGCATTCAGCTCTGTCACTGCCACTTTATTTCAGACTTGCTTTGCTTGCAGTTCATTCAGCAAAGAATCACTGGTAATTTAGGTATTGATTTGCTTTTTCTTTGGTGTGTATGAAATCCAAAAAAAGAATGTTGGCCATGTCCTATTAGATGTTTGCTCTTGAACCAAGCACAAGCTGAGTATAACAGTTGTCAGCAGCAGGCACAATCTTGTCAGTGGTGCTCTTGGATGCAGCCTGTTCCCACCTCTCCTCTCCAATTAATCAGAGTTTGCTATGTAAATCCTTCCTTATTGCAGATGTAAGAAGAAAAAAACACTATTGTTAGCCTTACCACTAACAACTAATGAAAATGCCATTCCAGCCTCTGGCAGACCAAAAATGGAAAGAGAAGAGGAAAAAAGGGGTGGGGGTTGTTGTAATTCCCCCTCTATCTCTCCAGCATGTAACTGGGTACATGCTGGGACCTGACTGCACATGTGCAAGATTGATTTTACTAAGCAATGCCTGTGGCAGTCAGGAATAATTCAATATAACTAGCTATAACTAGGTTAAATGTGTATTTAACCAGTACCAATGGGGAGGTGGGGGACAGTGTGCTTATGTGTTTGCAACATTAGCAGGATACATGTTTGTGTGCCTGGGAGTAGGAAAACAAAGGAGACTGAAGAGAAAGAAAAGCAACAGCAAGTACAAGGAGGAATTATTTAACCTATGGTCATTCCCTAACCTTAACCAAATGGTTATTATTGCAGTCATTTTAACCCAAAATATTATCTTCCCCTAACCCTAACCAAGTCTAACCAAATCTTGACCATACTGGTGCAATTACTTTTTTTTTTTGAACAAGGCAAGTTGGCATGGATTACTATTGTTACTATTAGTCTTTGATTCAAATAAATAACTTGCTATGGACAGAAAAAAAATAAAAGTTATTTGATCAAATGATATATATATAAATAAATTCTGGCTGAAACTAGTGTTCTTCAATCTCTATACTCTTCATACATCTTTTATTTGTAATGGCTATTTAAATGTTGTTGATGTTTATACATTTTAAAGTGCAGCCATTTCAAGATATCTTACTCTTCATTTAGCAAGGGCACATGAAATAACCACAAGCAAATAAAAACATTTGTTGCCTCTCTCTGACTGAATCCTGGTAGTGCATCCCTCCATGAGTGAGTCTCAAGGCTTTAAACTCAACCAGTAAATTATTAAACACTAGATGATAAAATGTGAATGGTGTTGTCTGGGTGGCCATTACACGTTTTTCCATTGCGATGCCTCCATATAGGTCAAGAGAAAGCAGTCAGTAGCTTTAATTTTAGAACCACTGCTAATAGAAAAGTTAGTAAAGCTATCAATGACTTCAGATTTTACGAATGCATTTAGGCCACTTAAACAGCTGTACACATGCAGTGCATTCTTAATATTTTATTCACCATATATGACACTATAAGGGAGTTGTCTTTACGAAACTGGCCCACATAAAATAAACCAAATACACAGTCATTGTTTTTTTTATGTTATTTGAGTAGCAGTCACCTAACAGCACTGGATAACACAATTATTTTCTGTGCAGATACAGCAAAGGTGAGACTTTATTGGATGTTAGCTGGAGTATTTCTGTTTTATGTGAGGATCACATAAACATACCTTTTTTGTAGAGTCAGCAAAGATATGTTCAGTAAATAGAGCTACAGCAAAGCAGAAAACTCAAAACTATAACCTGTCAGTGATTTTTATTACTGTATTATTTTTAACAGTAATCATTCCATTTATAGTTCCATTTTAGCGTATAGATATAGGAGTAAAATCCACAATTTAAAAGATTCTTCACTTTATTCGTATGAGCAAGAACTACATGACATTTCCAGCAACTACTCACAAGGTACTGTTAATAACCAGTCAAATGATGTATTATGACATTGCTGTCCATTGACTTGCATGTTGCACAAAAACAACGGTTTGTTTTAAACATAATGGCTAGCTTGTGAGGCCGCAGCACCATTAACAAGAAAGGTGCACGACTGGCAGCATCCTCTACCAAAACAAAGCTGCTGTGCTGCCGTCTGAATGTCTCTGCTTGTTCTGCAGTGGGGAGCTCTCCAGCCAAGTGTGGAGAACTGAGCAAAGATCTTGTGCTGAGACACAAAATGAAAAGGACAAAAATACCTTAGTGAGGATGATACAGACTTATAGTGATACTGGAAGCAAACAGAAACCCAGTCACTGTTTATCACAGTCTAGCCTGACAGGAAAAACAGAACCGTGTCACTGGACTCCAGGGAGTGCAGTGAGTGTGCAAATAAGCAAATGTTTGTTTCTTATTTGTGTGCTGATTGATGGTGACCTCAGAGCTCTGAGACTTTACACATGAAAAAAAATATGCAGTCATAATGTTTAAAGCATTAATATAACATTTAACAATATCCAATAGTGGAAATGTTCCATTTCACTCTGACAGCTTGGTGACAAACAACCCAAGCGAATGATTGCTATTATATATATTTGTAAAAGATTTCAGGAAAAAGCCCAGCTAATGGTACTGCTTTCGCTGTAAATGTACTCCAGTTTGGTTTGCTGGAGGGGAATTAGCTGGAAAATTAGGCAGCATGGCAACTGTTTATTTGATACGTCTCTAATGAATAAGCAGGAAAGGGTCACTTACATGGTAATTTATTCAACTACTGAGGATAAATAAATATATGCCACTGTGCCCCTTCTTGTTCTCTCTGTTGCAGGAGAATGCAGCTGTCATGAGGGTTATTCCCCCGATCCTGTCCATAAACACCTCTGCGTGCGCAGCGACTGGGGTCGAAACGAAGGGTAAGCCCTGTCTGCTCTATCCACTCATATCGGAAAACTCACTTGTACTTAAGTGACCTCACTGCTGGTTTCGCAGTCCCTACTCCCTACTGCATTAGCGCACAGTATTAACTTTACATAAAATAAAGGTGAAGTCGCTGTGATGGATTAGCTATCCGAAGCGAGTTTCAAGTCTCTGCAAGTTGATCTTCAGAATATTACAATGAATAGAAAGCAAGGTAGGAAATCAATCTAATAACTTACTGTATGACTTCAAAAGTGTGCACCAGTTATGTTAAATATAAGCAATGTGCAGTTAATGGGCTAAAACATGACAACGTACTTGTACAGTCTTTTAACTTTCGGAAGTAGACTCAATCAGAAGTATATGAAGGAAAAGGTAGGAGGGAAGTTAAAGTGTGTAATGAAACAAAACAGCAGAGGAAGGCCAGAGAGTGAAAGAGGGGGAGAGAAAGAGACAGATTAATGGAGAGCAACACAGAAGAAGAAAGGCAAATAGTAGAAATTGACTTTATAGGGATAAAAAGTAAGTCAAATGAGCCCTCTCTCTGACTCTGACCTTGTTTGACAATTAGCTGGCTTGCACAATCATTGGTTCAATTAAAAGGTCCCACATTGTTATTCAGCTCCACCTGTCACCTGTTGGATTCAGTCCAGTCATATATCAAATTTCCATCAATAGTTTTGTAGGACTAACAGCTGACAGAGTGTAATCTTATCCATATGAAAACACGTTTGATAAAGTGATGTTAGCTTTGACCTTGTATTTCAGTTGTTTGATTGGTACATTGTATTATATGCTCGTGGAGTATTTAAACTGCACAACTGCTACATCTTAATCATTATGACCGCCTTAGATTTTTACTTATTTTACATAGACTCAGCTGGAATTATGACATTGAACATGACATTATTTTCAAATAGAGATTTTCATATATTGCTCTCTTTGATTTGGTGTTCCCTTCTCTCTGTCCTCAAGTCCCTGGCCGTATGCTAACTTGGAGAAAGGCTATGACCTAGTTACAGGAAAGCAGGCCCCAGAGAGGATCTTCAGGTGAGTCCTTCACTTCTGGTGTATCTCCTGAGTGCATGACTTCTGCTGGCCATCTGTGACTCTGTGGACACACAGTGGCATTCTTGGCATGTGTTTGTGTGTGTGTGTGTGTGTGTGTGTGTGTGTGTGTGTGTGTGTGTGTGTGTGTGTGTGTGTGTGTGTGTGTGTGTGTGTGTGTGTGTGTGTGTGTGGACGGAGCATACAGATGAGCAGCCGGCAGATACACATAGCCACATTCAGATGGACACACAAATACACCTCGCACTGGGGTGAAGTCTTACCCATGGGCTCTTATGTGGAGAAATAGCCCAAGGGGCCGTGCTGGATGGACTCCTTTCAAATGCTTTTACTGCCATTTTTCTTACACTTCTCATTCTTGATGGGGTCATTGTGTCTGACATTTTCCAAGAAGTACAAGGCACAAAGGGCTCATTCAGTATCACGCAGCTGTTCTATTTAAAAGGTTTCACAATAACCGAGCAATGTATTTATGTTTTTATACATTTCTATTTTCATCTTGTACCTTTAAATAGTCCAGATCGGCCTGACCTATTGCGTTACATGCACTTTCAGACAGAGGCTTTTTTTACACAAACAAAATATGCTTAATAAATAGCCTTGCTAATACATATTAATGATCTAGACAAAATAGAATATAGAATGTACTAATGCCATGCACCATGTTATGGACTTGTTCTACCAGTTGGAAATCAGGCAATAGATGGACCATGCTTGTTCAGTAATACCCTATCCCTTTTCATGAAAATATAGTTGAACAAAAAACACAAAATATAGTGGGTACAGGATTTAAGAAGCACAGTTTTCACTAGAATAGTAATTATGTAATTATCGCAAGAAACTCCAAACACTGATAACAGTAATATGGTATCTATAAACATATACCCTTTTTGACTATACACGTTTCAAAAGTTGACATGATCATTTCTCTATTCAGTTTCATTTGCTGTATATCCTAGGTGAATTAAAGGATAACCTTCATGCTCACTACTACTAGGTAGGAGGAGTTCTTTTTCACAGTAATCTTGCTCCTCTTCACACTGACCTTGCAGAGTCAGTCCACTCTAAGAAATTAGGTACTAAATCCACATTATTTGTTCTGCACAAAAACACATTCCATCTTCCAGCTCTCCACTGCCAGTTAAAAGCACTACTCAGTTGGCGCCGGCATAAACAAATACAAAGGAAGCGACCAAATCTACAGCTTGGTCGAAGCACTGTGTCGGAGTTTGAGAGAGAATAAAGACGAAATGACACAAACACACACACACACACACAGCTGTAGACCACAAATACTTTCAGCCATGTCCACACTCATACAGATAGCAGACAAAGTGAGTAAAGATGCAGCAACCAAGTAGAAACCCTCACTGAGTTCCCTTTGGAAGGTTTCTGTATCAGTGCTGTGTAAGGGAGGATAGGAGAAAAGGATGCATTGCTCTTCAGCTGAACAGTGTTAGAGTCTGCCCGTCCTAAAGAGAAGCTTAATCGTAACAGGGATTGGTTTCACAGATGGGGAGCTTTGTAGAAAACCAGTGCTGCCTCACACTTTTTGCTTGATGCTAGGAAAAATGAGAAAATAAGCTTCCTGTGATGTGAATGCATGAGGGTTACACAAAGAATGGTTGGATGGAAATGCAATGGATTGAATGCAATAATTTAAATGTTAATAATAAACATTTTGAAGTCCAGTTGGGTTTGAATTCGTAGGTAGTGAAGGGAGGTCACAAGTGCAGTGCATTCAGATTCTCTGACTCCAATTAATACACTGGCAGACGCATTTTTAATGCTGAGGCTTGGCAGACCAGTAATCAGGTCATGTACAGACTGTAAATATGCATGTTTGACAGGTTGGATGTCAGTAATATTTCAAAGTAAATAAACTAACATGATGCAAAGGTGGAAAAATACTCTTTGTGATATTGTTTATGTGGGAGTCAAGGAAGGAGTTTGATTGAATCTTATGCCAAGATTTTACACAAGGAAGGCCATACAAGCTTTGTTTCTAGGTTTCTATGAATTTCTTGTTGGCCACCTGCAGAGATACATTAAAAGCACATAATGCAAAGCACAGCCATGTTCTGTGCTATTTGCAATGCCTTACCAGGTGCTGTTATTCCCAAGCGACAAGTCTAGGCCCGCTGCAGGGGGTCCTCCTGAGGATATTAATCTTCACTTTGGAGAAACATCTCTGGCATAAAAACTAATTATTTTTTACACAATCTGCATTTGAAAGGGAGGGAAATAGTTTTTTTGTTTGTTTTGTTTTTGGTATTAGTAATTAAAACACCAGGACACCACAGCTAATGTATTTCTCTCAATCCAATTCTGTTTCCAACAGTGCCATGAGTTCAATGCATGCAAATTCCAATTAAATTACTTGTCACACAGCAACTTTTTACTTGTAGGCTAAACAGCTTTCCTTTACTGTAAAATAACTGTACCAGTCTTCATAGCAAGTAGGGTACAATATTAGTATTGGCTATGAATTTATTTTCTTGTTGAATGTAATTCTACTTTTGTTGCAGCATGTTCTAGAAATAAACAAAAAGTCTTTAAGATTGTGATCACATCAATGCAAATTCCATTATTCTGACCTATATTTGTCAATAATTGCAAGACATGTGTCTAGGAGAAGACCCCAAATATCTGAGACTCTCATCTATTTGTGTCCCAGACTCTCCCCAAATCAACATCACACCCTTCCTTTCTCATTAACCAAGGAACAACTACACTGAACAAAATTATAAACGCAACACTTTTGTTTTTGCCCCCATTCATCATGAGCTGAACTCAAAGATCTAAGACTTTCTCTATGTACACAAAAGGCCTATTTCTCTCAAATATTGTTCACAAATCTGTTAAAATCTGTATTAGTGAGCACTTCTCCTTTGCCGAGATAATCCATCCACCTCACAGGTGTGGCATATCAAGATGCTGATCAGACAGCATGGGTATTGCAAAGGTGTGCCTTAGACTGGCCACAATAAATGGCCACTCAAAAATGTGCAGTTCCATCACACAGCACAATGCCACAGGAGTCGCATGTTTTGAGGGAGCATGCAATTGGCATGCTGACTGCAGGAATGTCCACCAGAGCGTTTGCCTCTGAATTGAATGTTCATTTCCAGATACTGACTAATTTCCCCAATTATTCTTTACAATTATTCTTTCTGTGGGGCCCTCCCCATGCATGTGCTGAATCTTTTAAGCCTACACTTTTCATTGTGTTCATCCCTGCAAAGTATGCTTATGAATGTGCACACACCTGTACAATATGTGTATGATAGTAGTTGAGTAGTTTTGATTGATTGACATTTATTTCTTGTGGTTGTTCCAACACAGATCATTCTACAGTCTGGGCCAAGGGTTGTGGCTGCCAGTCAGCAAGAGCTTTGTGGTGCCACCAGTGGAACTGTCAATCAACCCCATCGCCAGCTGTAAGACAGACGTGTTGGTTACTGAAGATCCAGGGGAGGTCAGGTCAGTCTGACTCAGCTTAGAGCTCCACACTTGTGTTGTAAGAGAAATTGCGCGTAACAGTTTCTCTGCTGTCCGGTCTATATAAACTAAAAGTCTAATACTGTTTATACATGTTTTTTTATTTTGGAAGTTCTTAACAAATACAGTTAAATCAGTGTTTATGGAATTCTAAATCCTGGCCCTACCGCTTGAGTGACACACGAATACTTAATAAAACCCCTTTGTTTCGTGGAGTCTATAAGCCCAAATAATTTATGTCTTTACTTCAATTGTGAGCTGTTTCCATGACACTGGCATTAGTGTTGATGCAGCTATTCTGACTTTAGCACAGATGTTCATTATACATGATATTCCCATATGACTATATAATAGGCATTAAGGAATGTCACTGTGCTACTTCATTATTTTTTGTCATGGCTGCTTTCTTACTACTGTTTCACCATACAGCAGTATGCTTCTTGCTGGCTGTAACTGTAATTTGGTTTATTTGACATTAAAACTATAGGTAAGCATTCAAAATGAGAGTATTTTATGTACATGTGTAAAAAGGCATATTGCTGTAAATGTATCAAAAACATTCAATGTAATTTGCCTACTATGCTTTATAGAATTACTAAAACAGTGTAAGACAGCTATAATAAAATAAAAAGCCAAATATCCATTAAGCATTTAATCAGGTCAATAAATCCTCCCAGAGGTCTCAGATTTAGAGGACTAAAGTGACAAGGAAAAGCATTACACAAACTTAACTTTCAGGCTACGCAAATAGGGATCTAAAAAAAACAAATCCACACAGGAAAATAGTGTCAACAAGGTTATGGATTTGCCAATCCCACAGTGCAATAACAAAATATTGGCCACATTAGACTTGTGTTTTTCTCATCCAACCAGCCAGTAGGTGCTGGCATGCATCAGTGCTGCTGAACAACACAAAACATGTCAGAGCATCAGCTGCAGATTAAAACAATCACCCATCTATGGAATCCAACTGACACCAGCCTGAGAAGTGATATTTAATTTGAAAACTGAATTGCCTGCCGTTGCTAACGTTACATAACACATGTTGTACATGTTGTCACATAATGTGAAGGATAGTATTGTGATACAGGTGTGTGCCTGTGCATCACTGCAACCCATTGTTTTACTCTTTCATCACACAAATAAATTCACACCATCTTTCAACATCTTTCAACAATAATCATCAGCACACATGTCTGCACATAACACACACTGAATCAGTGATGCATTTCTTGTTCACTGATGATTTAATTATTTGCTGTATGGAAAGGCTGTTGTACATATGTTGTACCACATGTACAGACTCTGGTACAACAAACCACACTTGGAAACCACTAGAGCACTACTGAGAAATTATGGCTTGCAAAAATATATACTTAATCACAGTGACATTTCATGAAAACAAACCTCTTACCTCAAGCAAAATATTTTCATAATAGCAAGGAATCACATTTCCAAGGCTCCCTTAAATTGAGAGTCAACGGTGAAAAAAAGCAACTCCAACAGCACATTACTGCAACTTTCAAACTGTTCTGCAAAACTATAATTTGAAGTGCTTCTAAAGTTTACTGGTATTTTCAAGGAAAGATTTCAAGGAGCCCAAACACAAAAAGCTTTTTCAGTTTGCAAACGGTTAATGACTGAATGAATGAATGGTAAGATGACAGAGGCAATGAAGATTTTAAAAATGAAACATGGTCCTTTTTTTCTGGTCAAGCGGCTGTTTTTTGGTTGACTGTTGGTCTGTTGTGTCAACCGAGAAATTTTAGGTCAGGGGTACTCAGACTTCTTTAAGAAAGGTCCTTGTATGGATTAACAAAAAATCAAAAGTCTGCAACAAACTCCTGTCCCTGATTTAATGTTTATGTGCGTTGTATCCTTATTGGAATTATTTGGTTTTGTTTGTTTGATTGATTTTTTTCAAGCATGGTGGGTGCTGTGAACCTGGTGTGACTGCCAGATGGAATCACTGATCCCAGTGTTCATTGGTCAGTAGCTTCAGTGTGAGCACGTTCAAAGGAATGAATGTATTTCTTTATCCGTTAATCTTTTGTTCTCTAATTTCCCTTCTCTCTGCAAACTTCGAGAATGACACCTCACATAGTCAGACACATCACTGACGACTAGGTATGAACACACACACAGAAAAGGGCGAGCACGCATGCACAAAAATACCATTTGAGGTATTTCTGGTAATTCACAGGGGAAATGTCCCTATACTTTAATGACCATGACATGCACACTTTGAAAGTACCCAGGACTTAGGGTACTTTAGCAGTGATTACAGCTGACCCCTACTGATTGGAATCACACTAAACATAGCTGAGGTACTTTTTTATGCCCTGATCAGGTGCTTCCACAAGTACCTGTTCAATGATTGGTTTAGAGCAAGTGTCAGCACCCAGACTGACCCAACAGGAGACAATCATAGCAAAGTGATTGATCATTGTCCTGTACCTTGGCTGCTGACTTTTACAATGTAGGCAACATTCTAACACCACACAAAGTGTTTCATCACCCCAGCGTGTTATAAGCTGCAATGAAAATGTTTTTAAATTACTGAAACACATTAATGCAGAACATGTTCACTTTAACTGACTGGTATATTTCTATGAATCTTCTCGGCACCCAACTGTCCTCTGTCTTTGATACCAAAAATTCAATAAACTAATTTGTAATTCAGAAAGCCTGAATTGCAGTATCACAGAGTATTGGATTTGTAGGTCTAATGTGTATCATATAAATTGTTGTGGAAAATTGTATCCACTGCTGCAAAATTCCAAACTTTTCACAGGCTTTATGAAATTGCCTCAGGACTCAGAACTCCCAAGGCAATTGTACACATCTGCTAAATTGGACCTAAATGGAATTTCTGCACCCCTTGACATTAATTAATAAATTGTGATTAGTAATGGTGAGCTACAAAACTGAGGAGGTGTTTTAGAGCAACAATAGTTTACAGCCATGTATCTACATTATGACTGAAATCATGAAAGATTACAGTTTCTACATTTAGGTAGGAGGCAAAGCAATTATTTCAAAGCAATTACTTCTTTTGTGCATTTTCCTTTTCTTGACAAGTGCCACTGTTGGTGCGTGATGAATAGACCTTGCAGGGTTACATCAAAACTCCAGGTGCAAATTGAGCACTTCAGCTGAGAACAAGAACTTAGCTTTTGTTTTCTTTGCAACAGAGGAGCTCCATTTGGGTTAAAGTAAGTTAAGCTGTGGTGGAAAGATGCGCCTTTGTGAAAAGGGTGAGCATGTCAGCTGTTGTCACCTCCTGAAATTACACCAGCAGTCTTTTTGTTCTGCCTCACTGATGAGTTCCACTTAGAGATAGTAAGTTTAACTTCTAGTCAGATATCATATCTGACACTTTATAGCAACATGACATATTACATGCAACTATTGAAATAGATAGAAACAAAGCCATCTTTCTTGTCTGTGAGTTGAACTGCTGAAAGATTAATCACTCTTAAACAATATCACTCTGGGAAATAAATAAGATCTTTGGAGACACAAAGGAGGAAATACACATTCTATGACTGATTAAAAGCCCACTTCAGTTGGAATAATAAGTTAATGTTCTGTAGTTGGTTAATAATTAGTTCCTGTAACATAGGAGGATCTGTCAGTTTGTCATGAATAATGCAAACAACTCATTATCCAAAGCATTTTTGTGGAACAAAGTCCCATGGGACCTTATGGAGTTTCTGGCTGATGCACTCTCCCAAAGTGTTTATGCAGACGTTGATGTAGTCAGTCAGTCATGATAGACATGTTGATGCGGGAAGTGGTGAAATGTACTGTAGCTGTGGCATTTAAATGGATGCATCCCCGTTTCACTTCTGCCCATCGGCTGACTGACAGAACCCAATGAAATTTATTCTATATGAAAAAGATAAGTGATGTCAAGGTAAGTGTCAGCTTAACTAAGCTCAGCTTTTCACTGAAGATGTTTTGTCTCTTGATATCAACATCACCCAACCTCACATCGGTTAGGCTTCTTTTATAAGCCTTTTAAAAAAGCTTGTTTTAGAATTACACTCTCAGTGTGTTATCGGGTACACATATTGCCAAAGTAAAGTTCCTATATGTATATATACATTGAATCACAACACTCATATTAAGAAAAAACTTATATTTTTTTCTTATGATTATACGAATTTGGCCTAGAGGGGTAGTGTAGCCTCAGATAAGCAGTCTCTTTCATTCCCTGAAAGAAAATTAGTTATGATTTAGGATTTAAAATGCACAGCCTGTTGTGGGAACTTTTGCTGCATCCATTCTGATTAGCTTAACCAGTACATGCTAATTTTAGTGCCCGGCTCCACAGGGGTGAATGTGCATAGCTTATTAGAGGGTAAGACCTGTGTAAAATAGAACAAAGTGCCTCCCTGATTTCTCTCTGACTACAGACCTTCTTGGTTATGTCCTCTTGATATACAGTATTAACCTGAGCTTAAAGGCTACCAAGAATAGCTTGTTCAACCATTTACCTATAAAAGAGTAGTTAAAATGCTGTATTTTACACTACAAGTGATTATAAAGCCGTCAAGCTATATCTCAAAGATTTCCTCTCTTTATTCTCATTATATTTACACTTAAATTACTTTACCTATAAAGTCTGTGACATATAAAGCACTGTAGAGGAAGATTCATTCAAGTGAACGTCCATACTATACTGTTAGGCATATTGAAATACAAGAAACATAAAAGGGATAAAATGGGTCATAATAATAAAAGCAGAGCTTCTGCTTTTGCAGTCTTCAGCACTTGGCTCTGAGTTATTATAGCTTGTATGAAAGGCATTATTTAAGAATTGGGAGATTCGATACATTCTGTGCATACCACATTTGAAATGTTCCGTCATTTATTCGTCAATTTAATTTCTCTTTGTGCACTTTTTTAGTTGGTAAATGCAACGTCATAAAGCCAACCACTGACACAGATAACCTTATGTTTGTGAATTAGCCTGCAGTAAAGACTTGCCTTGACAGTATCTTTTGTTCAGAGTAAACATTCATAGCATAAAATATGTTGTATGTGTGTTTGCCCTGGTTAACTGATCAATAATTGCATCGGTGTTGGAATTCAGGCTGAGCTGTTTTTGTTGTCTGGGTCATGCTGAGAAACAAGGAGTCATTGCATATACTGTATCTCCAAACTTATTATTATAATGCATACGATTTACGCTTACCTTGCACTTGTACTATAGAAGAAAGGTGTTTCTGTTTACAGATGTACAGAAGAAATTCAGCTTTGTTGAACTCTGTTTTGTCTTGTCCCAAACATTTATTTTTTATCAAATTGTCGTATTTTAAGAATTAGTTTCCTGACTCCCATTGGCAATGATTGAAATTGAATCTTATCTAGAATTAGCCTTGCATTTCTGCTGCTTATTTTTTAACCAAAGTCAATGTGTAAACGCCTCATGAATATCACAATAAACAATAATTCAGGCACTTCAACCTGAGTTTCTACTGACATCCCATGCTGGTGATTAATAAGCTCACTCACCATGATCAAGTAAACTCAAAATGTGCCGTTGACAATAATCCAATGCAACTGCAGGAAGTTGACACCAGGAAACATATAAGTACATACAACCCCTTCCGTCTACTTCAAATCTCCATCAAAAATGTTTACAACACTTCACTCAAACCAAACAATTGATGTATCAATCTTTATTTTATCACTAAGGTTTACCTGCTTCTTTCACCCACTAGATTTTTCCTCGGTGATTACAGCAAGCTTAAAGAAAATGCACTCTATTCAATGACAAAAGTGCTTGATGAGAGTCAGCATATTTGTGGGAAGCTGGAACAAGAGCATTAATCAAGTGCAGGGGCAGACCAATAACGGGCTCTGTAATCATGCTGGAGCAGCGCTCTAACTTTGGGCTGCGTCGCCTGGTCATTCATCATCTGGAAAAGCAAGAGGAAGAGAGGGAGATTAATAACAAGTACATTAGTCAGTGTTTAGATGCAACCAATGTGCTTCTGGGTCAAGCAACAGAGTCATAGTGCCAAAAGAGATGATCTTGATTAGCTAATCATTTGGAAAAGAAACACTGTTAGGATTTAAGTCTGTTTTTGATTTTGCTATTTACGAATTCTAAAACAATAGTTCAAGTATCTTTGTAGAGTGAGAGTATGGCATGGGTTGTTTTAACGTTCTAGAAACCTATATGGATCAGTTTTTAGCCACCTGTTAATTTGATAGTGAGAAACTATCTAACTCTGTCCCATGATTTAATATGTTGCAAAACATTTTAAGAAACTTTTCAGCGGTCTTACTAAGAGTTTTCTTTAGCATTTGTTTTCCCAGTTTTCCTCCTTCTGAACCGTCTTGCAACAGGTATCTTGGAATTGATTGTTTTTTCATCTTGGACTCAATATTCCCTCTATCCCGAAGGAGAGCCAGTTAGCATGCACCTCACAGCTGAGGCAACCCATTATTTTTGTCTGCCTCACCTTCCCCACCCTCTGTTTTCCTCTGAATTAAGGAGTCATTTGTCAATGCTTTGAGTGCCTGCCAGAAAGAACTGATGCACAGAATGCCATGTGTTGTCTGTCTAATTCAGAAAAATTGAGTTGCCAAATAAAGAGAAGAAGAGAAGAATAAGACATGGGTGGCCGAGAGAATGAGACAGACACAGAATTACCTTTTTTTAGATTTTGGCACAATACAATAACAGTGCAATATTCCTTTGTGACTGTGATAAGCAAGTGTGTAACCCAAAGACAGTGACTGAACCATAGCAAGGAGGTGTTGAAGAAAAGTAGAAAAACCCTTCAAAAGCGGGCCAACACTGAATCGTGATCTACTACCCCTAACCAGAAGTACAAGTGCCAATAATGACACAAACATCATACTACTTCAGGCACATAAACCTATTGCTACATATATAAATAATCTACAGTCAGTTAAAAGGAACCATCACTTTGCCCCCAGCTAAATGTATCACATTACATTACATTACATTACATTACATTACATTACATTACGTATACTCACCCTACCCCTGTATGAAGAGTGCCCTCCGTTGGGTATTGGGTCTAGTGGATGGGATCAGCTTCACAGACCTCTATTAAAAAGAGATGCTATTGAGATTAGCATCACAAATACTGCAGTTTTTGCTTCAAGATTATATAGTACACGAACCCTGACCCAAGTAGATAATGGGCCCAATCAATGAGAATGTCCTGAATATCTGTGACTATAATATCTGTGACTCATTGGCTGAACCTTGATCCTTATGAACTATTTAAACTGTCTTAAAATGATTCAGAAATTGCAGAATGGATTTGCTGCTCATAACATGAAGCTATTTCTAACATGCATTTACGCTTCATCAACATTCAAAACAAATCTGCACACTTTGTTAAATAAACTTCTGTAATGTCCAGCTCCCATGTCTCAAATTTAGGCGTATAGTTTGTGTAGCTGTGGGATTTTTCATGACCTCGGCCACTGTGCGTGACAATTAACCAGCCTTTGTTGCCTAGCAACGAAAAACAAGCGCATATGCGCAAATAATAGTAATAGTTTTTCTCTCTGCATTACGCAGCCACATGATGGTGACCCTCTCATCCACCGGGAGAATGTCCAACTGTGCAGCAGCCAGCCAGTGATTTGTCAGTAGTCCCACAACCGCCTGGCACATCTCGCCATGGAAAATGCCTGAGTAGGAGAGAGTCCACCGTCTATGAAGGAGTTTGGTTCCAGAGCCAAAGCTGTGCATAGAGGTGAGCCCAACTGCATTTTGTTGGTACCTCTCAACTTCACGCACCAAATCAGGCACTTTCCCCAAAGAGTGGTTACATTCCATGTTCTAAGGGCAAGGTTTTATTGCAGAGGTCCACAGTGACTAAATCTGTTCTTCCTCTAACCTTTGCCTAGTAAGTATTGGGCTGATCTCTACCGTTTGTCCTTGGCTCTGGAACAGTTTACTAGCTTGTTTACCCCAAATAGATAATCACGTGGTCACTGTAATTTGCTTTTCTTGATTCCCTAAGTTTTCTGGTTTGGAAAAAGGCGGTGTTCCTTTAGGTAACCTGTTGGATGTGATTTGGGAGTGTCAGGTTGTGAGCCATTCAGTTCCAATACACAAGGGAGATATTTTCTTTTTGCCATTATGTCAGGAACATTGTATGTGGGCATCAAAGTCTGACAAGAGTGCACCTTGCTCTTGTTTTGTTTTTTTTGGTGATAGGGTTGAATTTTCACTGTATCTGGATAATATTGGCTCTTTGCCTTCAGTGGTCTGTGATCTCTGATGTATGTGCAAGAGTTTGAGTGTGACAATGTGACACATCAATATCCCCAATTCTAAGGCCCATTGGTCATGAGCCTGAACCACCCAGGAGGAGGGAGAATTAGTCTTAAATATCAGATGTACTAACACTGTAGTATCAGAGCATGATTGTGAAAAGAGAGTGGAGACATGAAGCAAAAATCTTGATTTTCTATTCAGTCCACAAAGGGGTCTGGCCTCCCTCCACATGTTAGGGTTCAAAAATCAAAGAAGACCTTGGTTTTAGGCCCCTACTCCTCCACAATAAGACAGTTGAAGTGGTTTGGGAATCTACTATATTAAGAATGAGCCCTCAGTCTGTTTCTTTTGGAGGTGTGGAACAACTGAAGACCAGATCTTGACGTAGACCAAGGATGACCTCATCTGTCAGTTTGCCTGGGAGCACTTAATTAATGAGTGGAGTTGCTACAGAAAAGGATCTAGACACTGGACTCCTGTGTTCCACTTATTATCCAGAAGACTAATCCATTTTGTTTTTGTAAACTGAATAAAGGGATGTGTAATTATTGTTGCTGAACTTCTTTAATTCTGACCTGTTTTTGCATTTTAGTAAAATAGGATAACAGTTTAAGATTGATGGTTGAGTGGCAATAATAATTATCAGCTCCACCATCTATCCTAGCAAATATGGAAGAAAAAACAAATGTGAACGTTGTAGAGGTTTTTGGGCCTTCTCATTTTATGTATTTTGAGAGTACAGGGCAAATATCCTGTGGCTATCTGATAAATGCTAACCCAAACAAAGCAAAATAAATACAGTTAAACACATGAATTTGAGATATCCTCCAGCGACTGTGGCTGGTTGACCAAAAGGTTAATTTCCCATCCTGTGTACAAATTCTGTTTATTTGGCCTTAAGAAAGGCATGCATTTTCTAAAATGCTTGACTTCAGCAGATCGGCTCACAAATCCAGCAAACTGTAATATATTGCCAGAAAAAAAGGGTGTTTGGAGGGTTGCATTAGTGCATCGATTTTGAGTACTGGGAATTACTGGATGACATCAATACTACTAATGCATAATGGGTCTGCCATAACCACATCAACAGCCTCTATTAGGGACCATAAAACATATCCTAATCAGTTGCAAACAGAGGTGACATTTTAACTATGTTAAAATGTTAAATGTTTTTTTAACTATGTTAAAATGTTCTAGTCTTATAGTATTGTTTAAACAAAGGGTCTGTTCTGAAATGATTAAAATATTGTAAATGTAAATATTGTTCTTTCATGATTCCTTTTGTGGTCAGCAAACTTAAACTAAAACCATTCTGGGATATATGTTTTTTTAATTTTTTTCCCCCTGTTAAGTTGATGTAATTCATATGCACATTTGAATGAATGTTGAAATCGGATGGCTCATTCGCATATATTTACATTGGTGGCCATTAATAACGTTACGGACAAACAACACCACAGGGCTAGTGTTTACTTTGCTTTCAAAAAACAGATGCCTTAAGAATATATACATTTGGACTGTGATTTCTTTCTGGGCTCTTTCTGTAGATGTTTTTTTCTTTGTGTGTGTGACAGTGATTGATTTGCTATTAGCACAGCAGTGTGTCAGGAAAGGTTTGATTTTGCAAAGGGGACAGTTCCAATGTGCTGTCAGTGAGTGGTTATACCTCACCGCTCACACAAGGAAGATGTGCCAATTATGGGCTGATGTGCCATAAATCTAACATGAAAACCAAATATTTAAAATGAAGAATCCCTCGCTCAAAACAATGTGAGATGTTATACAGCATTCCAAATGCCGATCAAACATGGGCAGCCACTATGAAAAAGAAAAAGATACTATTTTGTTATTGAAAATGTGTCTGCCCACATATACCTGCAATAATAAGATATGAATATTTGAGGTATTTCTGTCAATGCTGTGCACAGAGCAGTCTTGCCTTTTTGATGAATTTTAATGCTTTGCCTTTCATCTTTTCCTGAAGCCAATGACAAGGTCACGATATACAATTCTTTTAACAAAAATGTAACAGTGAATACTGAGTCAATAATAGTTCACTTTGCCATCTTTGCTCATTGAAGAAACTTTGCAAAATAAATGACTTTGTGAGGATTCATATCCACCTTGAATAGAGGTTATATAGGTACATGTAATCAAATTAACAGCAACATCAATATTTATATTATTAGTTCAGTGGCCCTATTTTCAGTATCTTCTTTGAAAGGACATTGCCACGTAAGCACCCAAGTACACAGAGGCAAAGACACACACAAACACTGACAGTGACAGTACTCCAAAATTCTCCTTGCTCAGCAGGGCATCTGTCTTCCCATCATATGAGATCTTGTTGCTGTTTGTAGAGTCAAGTCGCCCTCACAACACACTGTGGTCCCTGCGGTCCCATTGCAAGAGACAGTGCTTTTGTTTCTTTGCAAAGAAAAACACAGGGGTTGCTTACCCCTTCGTTCACTCTGACAGCAGGCATGCAGAGCTCAGTGTATGGGCATGGCTGAGCATGCTGAAGCGAACACAGCAGCTGAGCTACACAGCACTGGTCAAGCTGACATTTCTCAGAGGAAAGCATAAAAATCCAGCATTCAGAAATGATAGATTTGTCCTTTGTTTATGTGGATTTTTTTAAACAGTAGTGGACCTGGTAGTGTCAGAGTGACTGACACACAAATGAAACCATACTAATTTGCTCAACTCTTTTTGGTTCTAGGGAGGGCAATGTCGTCCTGTCGGTCGGTGCACCACTTTGGTCTAGGCTTATCTCTGTCCACTCTATTGCTATGATGGATTGCCATGAAATTGTGTACGGACATTCATAGTTGCCAAAGAATGAAAACTTCAGAGTTTAGTCATCCCCTGACTTCCCCTTCAGTGCTTTCTTTAGGTTGACTTTGGTGGTTTTGAGAGGAATGTCTCAACAACTACTGGATGGATAGCCATGAAATTTGGTACACACATTCATGTCTCTCCCTGGTTTAATCGTAATAACAAATGTTTCACCCTGCACCATCATTAGGTCAAACATTTCATGTGCCCAGTACTTTGTTTTATGACTAAATGCCTGCAATACTAATAGCATTCTCATCAGCCTGCCTCACCTGTGGTTTGTGGTTAGAGCTAATTAGCAAATGTTAACTTACTAACACGCTAATCTAATACAATGAACATAATAAACATTAACCTGCTAAAGCAGCATATTAGCATTTATCTCAACCCACCGCTGTGTCCAAGAACAGCTTCACAGAGCCGCTAGCATATCTGTATACTTGTTATGAGCCAATTTCAAATTTAAGTCTAAATGAACAATAAATGTAATTTGAAAAAAGTGTCATTATTATGCAGATGTAATAAAATACCAGAGATGTTCCACAAATAAAGAATATCCTTATTATACTATCCTATATGTCAAAAGAAAAATAGATGCATGAATACAATACACTGAGTTTAACAAATTAGAAATGAAGAAATGAGAAATAAATTAATTTTACTCTGCCATTTACCTCTTATTGCCTCTATTTATCTTTGATAGTATGCATTCATTTGTCTGTGCTTTTCCTTTTTTGTTCTTCTGCCAGATAGGGCGGGCCTGAATGCCTTGGCCTTGAATTAGTCCTGAGGGTTTATGGATGGAGAATACTGATTCCCTAGGCTCTCCATCAACACACTGTGACAAACATGTCTAATTAATGTCAATGTACCGATTAGTCTCAGATAGGACCCACTACGAACTAGGATGAACCCCTGCACACATCACTGCACTGAACCTTTTAGAACAGTTATTTAAAAAAGTTGTAGACTGCTGCAGCACAGCATAAGCCCTAGGGTACATCCTTTTTTTTAAACTACCATTGCATTGAGTTTATTACCTACTGCCTTTGCACTGTCAGTCACAAAATGAAGCTAAAGATCACGGGGTACAGCTGTCCTGTCAAGAAACAAAAACTTTTCTGCATTCAATAACAGGTCTATTATTGTTAGTCATTTTCCAAATTTACATTACGTTAATATTTTAGGCATTAAGCTGACTTTCATACGCTTTTCGGAAAAATATAAAAAAAAACATGAGTTGAAAAAATTACAAGTAGTCATTAATTGCAGGTGGTAGGGTAAAAGCCACCAAAACATCACAATTTTGTGACATTATGTGCAAGCATGAATAGCTTCTTAATTGCACTAGAAGCGGCAAGGTTATGAGAGACTGATTTCCAGGTGGTGAGGGATTATGTTCAGCTGCTCAAACATTCTTTTTTTTTTTCACTTGTCATTACTTCAACTAGTACGTCCTCATTTACACAGTGAACACATATGCAAAGGCATCCACATTTTCTTCTTTTTAACATTGTTCTTCTTCCATACTAGGGAAGAGGCCATGATGTCCACTTACTTTGAGACAGTAGAGGACCTACTGGCATCTTTTGGGCCCGTCCGTGACTGCTCCAAAGATAATGGTGGCTGCAAGAAGAACTTCAAGTGTGTGTCTGACAGACAGTTAGAGTCATCTGGCTGCATGGTAAGTGTGGCTTAAATTCATCTATGTATTGTCCTAATAAAAGGCCAGGGTTAATAAAAATGTTTACCATTTAATTACCTGTGTGTGTGTGTGTGTGTGTGTGTGTGTGTGTGTGTGTGTGTGTGTGTGTGTGTGTGTGTGTGTGTGTGTGTGTGTGTGTGTGTGTGTGTGTGTGTGTGTGTGTGTGTGTGTGTCTGTCTGCCTGCCTGTCTGTCTATTTGAGAGATTTGTTTCCCCTGATAGACCTACTGATAACAGGCCTAGTAGTTACATTTATAATCCTGGCCTGCTGTCAGCTGAACTGGGACTGAGCTGTAGCTAACTAGCTATCAGAGCTCAGATGGTGTTGACAACCGATTTCAGTGGGGCAGCAGACTAGGGCCACACACTTTTAGTCTGGCTAGACACACTGGAGTAAAAGATGCATGCTGTCCGGGCATGCTAGCATTCAAGCTTGACACATTCCGTGTACTGTATTTTAGCCATTTATTGTGCACCTATAAAAGGTTTTGGGTACACTGGAAAACTCTGGAATCATGAGACAGATAAGTGACAAACAATAGCCAATTCCCTCGAAATAATTAATGAAATAAATAATAAAAAATCAAATTTTAATGAAGTTCAAATAATGACCAGTGCTTGTGCTGCTCAGTAGTTATTGCAGGACGTTGCAGCTAAAAGACTCATTGCATATTGAAGTAAAACATGGTATATATTCCTTCATTTACATAATCACCTTTTTTTAATGTTCATTTCCCAAGATATGCCACTCATTAAATGTGCATGCCATCTGCTATATTGCACGACTTTTGTGATATTTCCAGCAATCTATTATATTTTATGTGCTGTTTACAGCCATAATTAGTATGCTTTGGTGTTACTGTATGCTCTTTAGTGTACATATGGCCACTGTGGGGCTTGGGGTTAGAAGCAATTTACTGTGGTAGTGTGTGCCCCTGTATTTACTGTACAAAGACTTAACCTCTAACACTATGATACTGTCTGCTTAAATTCGGTTACGGTATGACACTGTGAACTTACAGTAACTTCATACACATTCAGAATTTAGAAAAAAGATTAACAACATAAGGTGTATCAAGTCACCCAATGTGGCTGGGCTGTTTATAACTTTGGATCAATAGCAACTGGTCCACTGACAACAACAGCAAAGTAAAAGTAATGCTATTAACAGTTTTTGTAATATGTTTATTTTACATATTTGGATACAACTATTATTTGTAGAAAATGTATTTTGAATACATATTTATTACACTTGGTAATGGAACTGTCCCTTTTTGATTCATAAACCCTAGTTTGATTTTAGATGTAGCATTGTAAACTTCAGTGCAAAAGAGGCTTTCTCCTGGCATATTTACGAGTACAGGGTGACTGGAAACTTCCAGTGCCAGGCTTTTGACAGCATGGGGCGGGCTTGGGTTGTAAAGTAATTAAATTGATGAGCCATCTCAATTGCTGGAGGATGGTTTGGCGAGTCATTAAGAGCTTGGACGGGGCTATAAATCGACTGGTCTTTTCGTTGTTTGTGTCGACCAAACACAAACACTGATACGGCAGTTCTCTTGTTTTTCTTCCTTCTTCTTTATCTTTGAACTGAAATAAAGAAAGGTTTGCTCACAAAAAAAATCAATTTAGAATATTCATGAAAACCTTCTCAGTGGAACTGGTCTGATCACACTAATCACAAATGATTAATAACATTCCTGAGACTGTCGTCAAGTGACTATGTATGCTATGACTAATAGACTTTATAGAATAAACTAAATACCTATTAGTGCTTGTAACATTTTCAGCAAGACTCTTTTTTAATCTTTTTTATATACATATATAGATGAAGTTATTCTGCCTTCTGCAACTCATCCCCCATGATTTACATCCCACTGTGTTACCATGACGACTACTCCATATTAATAAACCTGAGTCATATTCCCCATCATTCATCAGAACCAAGAAAATTTCCACCCTTGACATATTTAGTAGCTTATGGCTGTTTTTTTATGTCTAAGATGTGTTTTCTTCTTCATATAGTGGTAATTGCCTTTTGCTCCAAAATTGTTGGCATATTAATGTTCATAATTTTGTTACTGATGATATGATAACACTTTACAATAACCCTAGGTCTCTGCAGTTGTTTGCCATTCTTCTGCTGTGCGACCCGAGCACCCTCAATATGGATAATTTATAAAATAATATGCATGAACAGCAATGGTGCACTGTGTCACTCTTCCCTGCATGGCACAATTAAATGTGGCTTCCAACCAATGCAAGTATTTCACGCATCTCATGCCTTTTTCTGTCTATTTTGTGACATAGAATGGAATAAGCAATACACTCCAAAACCCATGTCAAGAATTATGAACATTAGTGGCATTTTCTTCTCATAAATGCAACATTTAATGGTATTAGCTATCACTTTTTTGCGACAACTTTAACATTACTGTGCCTAATTTAACCCATTTTATAGTATGTTTGCATTTATTAACTAAAACTCTTTCACATGGGACTTTGTTGTATTACTGTTGAATGTACAAATCCACGCATGTCTTATGTAATTGCTACTGATAGTATGAAATAGCTCTCTATCTGTAACAGTGGTTCCAACCATGTTTTTTCACCAAGGCAGTAGCGTTTGCATCCCATACTAGGCTGGAGACTGCTCCCATACTAAACCTATACCAAGAATCCTTATTAGATCCAGAGGTGGAAAGTAGTAGACAATGGAGAGATTGTGTATAAAATATGAATGAGTATGTGCTATGAAGCCTTTGGAAACTCTATTCCATGTCAAACCCCTGGACATATTGTGGAATATTTTATAAACAATTTTCACACGAATGCATAAGCAAATACACATCCACAATGTTTTTCCTTTCTCAGCTCAAGCAGAAGCATATCAAAGAACTGCCAAGAATTACCACCTTAAGTAAACAAAAGAAGGGAAAGAGAAGTAAATAGAATGCATACATACTCACGTTTGTTCAAATTCCTTTTGCTTTCAAGCTCACCTACGGGTTTGGAATGATTTAGCTTCAACTCACATTTTCAGAAAGTATAAATGTTGTATGAAATATTACCAAAAATGATTCAGGACAGTCTCACGCCTCCGTGTGTGGCTGATTAATACGCATGTAGACAAAGAGACTGGCAAAGCCTTCTAGTCTTCAAAGATTAACTCAGAGGATCACAGACACAGTGGTATTATTTTCTTTTCTGACTTTTTTGGGTTGGTGTTATTTTAACCACCCTTGTCAGAGTGGGTGCTAACACAGAGCAGCGACATGCCACATGGAGGGCTTAAAATCCATTATCAGAGTCAGTCCCTCAAGGCTGTCTGCTGCTCTTAAGACAGTTGAAATGCATTTCCAAAGAATTAAATTCCAGTCAGAGCCAGTGCTGAAGTTTTGGAGACATTGCTTATTCCATTTTTGTGTTCCCTTCCTGCTGCTGCAGAGCCGGAGAGGATGACAGGTGGTTTATTCTTGTGCTCGCTAACCTCAGCTTATAACAACAGCTGTTGTACGTGCAGGTTAGCGATTTTAGACAAGAAATGTTTTTGTGCCAGCGCTTCGTTTTTCATCACTTGGCTCATCAAACACCAGTTGCTCATGTTATACATTACAGTGTACAATGTGCTCGGTAAAACTGTACGTTGTTTTGCTGTTAACATTACAGCCTGCATGATCGCTCATACTTTTGTTTCCACCGTGTGAAAAGGATAGTTGTTACTGGAAATGTTTCAGTGCAAATAATTGTGACTGAAATAGCTTAAAGAGGAAAGGCTATAATATGTTTAGATAGGAAGTTTGTATATATTATATTAACAGGAAGTCTCACTAAGATTATGATCTGTAAAAAAAAATGTATAGGGGTCAATATTCCACACATTAAACCACTGGTTATTCAAACTTTTTACACTAGGATTTTCATTTTTACTGCAAATTTTTAGCATTTCCAAATATTTATCGTCTGATTAATTACAAATAAAATATCAAAGAAACTGTAAAAACATATCGGTTGACCCCTAATCAAATATGAAAGCACAAATAAACAAAATTCTGTTGCAATTGCAAAAATGTGTTGCATACGTAATTACAAAAATCTTTTTAGTGAATTAAGTGATTTAATTGGTTTTATTACTTTAACTTGTAATAATTATTTTGAAACATGATAACACAATAACAAAAAGTTATTTGACCTGACTTTTTAAATGTGTGCTTTAACTTGATCAGAGGTAATGAGGCAGTTTTTTTCCAAGCAGAGCCTTACTGTAGATTGTAAGGTTGATAGATAATGCACAATACAGTTTCCTTATGAAGCAAAAGAATATTAGAAAACTCTCTGGACAGATTCAAACACCAGACATTTCAGGAACGTAATATGTATCTCAACTAACCCAGCATCCTGCAGCATTAGTTATTACCCTTTTGGTAAATCTTTCTTCCACAAATCTCTCTTCATCAAAAAGGTGCTTGGAACAGGAGTTTCAAGGACCAGTGTGCAGGATTTAGTGGAATTCTAGAAGTGAAGATTGCAACCAACTAAAGACTGCTGCCTCCCAAGCATGTAGGAGAAACAATGATGGCTGTGAAATTCACAATAAATGTGAATGGCCCTATCTAGCATCAGTGCTTAGTTAGTCTCTTCTGGGCTACCATCAATAGTGCGGACTTGTCGGTAGATAAAAAGGTGATTACACACTAATGATAACATACTTAGGAATTCTATATTTAATTTCTGCCCATAGATCCTCATAAATATTACACACTGGTCTCGCAGGTTCTTATCGATCCTGGTGGAGCCTCCTGCCATGATCCTGCTAGATTGCCATTGCCAATGCTGTTGTTGCTGTGCACCTGTCTATCTGTCTGTCTCTCGCTCTCTCTCTCTCTCTGTCTCTCTCTCTCTCTCTCTCTCTCTCTCTCTCTCTCTCTCTCTCTCTCTCTCTCTCTCTCTCTCTCTCTCTCTCTCTCTCACCCCAACTGGTCGAGACAGACGACCACCCACCTAGAGCCGAAGGATCTGTCCTAGGTTTCTGCCTTTTAACAGGCAGTTTTTCCTTGCCCTTGTCACCAAGTGCTTGCTCATGGTGGTACTGTTGGGTCTCTGTAATTAATGTTTTAAAGAGTTCGGTCTAGACATTTGAAAAGTGTCCTGAGATAACTTCTGTTATGAATTGGCACTATACAAATAAAATTGAATTGAAAATTGAAAAACTGAATTGGACTTTTAAGTTGTACCAATATTTCATATGGGGGAAAAGACAAGACATTGTATGAAGTTAGACCAGATCATCTGCACTGTCTGCCATGTTAAATGCAATAAATATAAAAATTTAAATTCAGAGGCCTCTTTTAATTATGTTGCGACACAATAGCAGAGAAGTGTAGGGAGCTTCACTGGGCAGATGTGGGTTGTGTGAACAGCAACAATCTAGCATTTAGCCAGTGGTGTGGAATGAATGGTCAAATTCTCATAGAACCTGTGGTCAATGTGCCGTGTCATCCACTGTGTTTGTGTGAGAAAGGGGTATTACTGATGCACCCGGTGAACTCTCCCGGGGCTGCTCTGTGAAGTTCAGAACTCTGTAAACATGGATTTTTCTGGTGGCATGCCATTTTTAAAGTTTAAATTTGACAACTGCAGCATACTGTGGTTTCTGTGCTTTTAGGAAATGGTGTAATGTTTTTCTTTATGGCACGTTGTTATATCCCACTACTGTATCTGTCTTCCTAATGGAAGAACTCAGAGGCTGAGCAGATGGTAGGATATTAGTGGGATATCTTTCATCGGTTGATGTCCCTTTTGGGACATCTCTGGTAACGTTGTTTGGATGCAGGGTTGACAAAGATGTATTTTTTAACTTCAACCTCTATCAAAAAGTTTAATTTTGGCCTGTCAAACACCAGTTGTTTATAACAGTTTAGAGAAGACAGATACTGTTGGCTCCAGTCTCATTTTAAGATGCTTGTATACTGTCCCAGTATGCAGGAGTTTATTATAATGTGTGGTGTACTCCAAAAGTCAGGAATTAAATGATGAGTTGTCAGTGTGGAGCCAGATTTCTGCTTGGTTGCCTCTGGTTTGCATAAAGAGTCAGCAGGGAAGAAAAATGGCAACTCCACCAAACAAAAGTTTTGTGCAAACCCTCATCCCCTATTCCCACCATCCACTGTACGTCCCCACAGTCCTGTGTTGCTGACAAGTGAGCATCATGACTCCCCCTGCTCCGCTGCACAGCTCCGTTTACCTCATTACCACTGCATTTTAATGCTTTATGGTTTAAAGCAAATCGTAATAATTCTTTCATCCTTACAGTAGTCACTGTTGGTTAAATGCCAGATCAAGTGTGTCGTTCAGTGTATCACAGAAATGCAAATAAAGCTGCTGCAGCCAAAGGGGGAGTTTAGGTCTGTGTACAATGGAATACAGTTCAGTAAGGCCTTCAGGGGGAAATATTAGTATTTGCAGCATAACAGTATAACTAATGCATATTGTTTCAGTATACTGATATTATCTAATCTGCACATCACTGATTATCCAAGGCAGAATAGTTGAAAATCCAGATCATCAGTGAACAACTGAAGCAGTGCTTTAGTTTAATGTCATAAATGCATCAGATTCTACTCATTCAAGGGGACACTCGCGCTCATGGTGGCTTCAATATTGTATATATTATTTGAATTTGAGGTTTCTGAATTGGAATCAGTTTCATTCAATTCAATGTGGCTAAGTTCCAAATGCAAACATTGACTGCATTAAGAAATAACAGGTAAGATACCCAGAGAAAGATTAGTATTCCAATTTCCTCTCTCTTCTAGTAAGTTAATAAATAAAGGTGGGCTGGTTTTTGACATGAAATACAGATACTATCTGTTATTCGTTGTGGCAAGATTGAGATATGATGAGTTGTAGAAAATATTTATTGCTCACCTGTTACAGTAAAGTGTTGTATATTGCTGCTATTTTTTAGTAACCTTCAATGAAAGCTAAAAGGAGGTGTCAGTCTCTATATCTCTCCCTCAGGGGCTCATTTAAAAAAATCCATGAAATGTGTATATTTTATGAATCAAAATAATTTAATCAAAACCAACCACTTTTACTCAAAAGGTTAGCTTTGACTACACAACAGAAAGTGAATGCGTGTCCATTAACAGAGTTAATATTTTACTTCTACAACCAGAACTCATCATTACAGTGTCTCTATGGTCTTCATCATCTAAGAAAGCAAATAACAGCAGCTCTTAAGTGCCTTTGGCAATCAAGCTGAGCTGAGAGCAGCAGAGTCTGATGGAGTCACAGGATAAAGCTATCCTTCACTCTCACAATCATTTGTTGTATTGTCACCACTGAGGACAGGTGGACGAGAAAAAGAGACGATGTGGCCTTTAAATACAGTCAGTCTCCATTGTGTAAAATGGACTCCTGATTTGCTGAGCATACAAATGCAGATTTTCACTG
The DNA here is from genome assembly GCF_905237075.1 of Dicentrarchus labrax. Lineage (NCBI taxonomy): Eukaryota > Metazoa > Chordata > Actinopteri > Moronidae > Dicentrarchus > Dicentrarchus labrax. Next base: position 10,185,515 of record NW_026136710.1, read on the forward strand.
TGCAGAGATGTGAAGATGAGTGCTCAAGATGAAATCATCCTGTTAGAGAGCGAAGCCTGTGTGAGATAGAACAAGGCGGCATGTTTTTATCCATGTATGTCTGCATATGTAAAGCATTTGCACAAAAAACAAAATAAGAGGATCAAAATCCAAAATGACAAGCCAAATCTATCTTAAATAAAGTCTATTTTTTGCCTTGAGGCAACACCATTCCCAATAGCTAAGAGGTAACTGAAGATTAAGTATGAATCCACATGAATATGAGGAACAAACAGCTGGGTTGAGACTTCTTATTTCTCACTGGGGACTGTTTTGCACCATCGCAAGTTTTTTTTGCTTTTGCAGCAATAAAACTGTTGTGCCTAATTTAACCCATTTGAGCAGCAGTGGAGCTGCAGGGCATGCATCTCTGCCACCTCTAAACCAAATTAGACTGTCAAATATGCTTTTAGAGTATTTGATTGTTTTACCGCACCTGTCAGTGTGATTTAGAGCTGTACTGTTTCAAATACTTTTTTTTGTATGCGTGTTGTTTTGTGAAGGACTCAGCAAACATCTTCCTCATATTGTTATAATCCATATTTTCTCTATACTTGCTTTTGTTTCATGTTCTGTTGCTATTGCTAAAGGTCACAGTGGGACTATATATATAAATCCATATATAAATCCTTCATCACCGACTGTTCACACTTTTCTTATTATCTCGTATTTCTCTCAAATGTGTGATCGCATGAACATCTGGCATCTTAATTTTGACAAGATCATTAAGAGACAGAGTACTCAATAGATTGTGTTCAGTTCCTGATTAAAGCTGAGGACTTTAATGGCTAATTAGGCAAATGAATAGCAGTCATTCAGAATGTGTGAACTTTAATTTGTAGGGTTGATTTATGTGAATTATATAATGTGTAGGGAGATGTATGTGCAGTTATTATGCATACTTACGTTTTCGTCATTTGTCTTTGATTTCTTGAAACCTGCTTATCTTGTATTTTTAATCCCCCAGCTATATAAAGGAGTGAAATGCCATCACTCTGGTACTTAATGGCACCATAAAATTCTCATTTGTAGTCGCCCCCAGAGAAGACATACATAGTCAACTCTACATAGTTTTTTATGCTGCTGTCATATGCCTTCACTTAGGGATAAAACAGATATGCAGGTGTAAAAGAGAGAAAAGATAATATGTAAACATCCAATCCATCAAATTTAATGTTTTTAGTGTTTTTAGTGTTTAGTGTTGTCATAAGAGCTGAAGATATTAATTATATTTTATTGAACACAAACACACATCAGCACTTGTGGGTAATGTTCCCTTTTTGTCGCTTCTTTTAAATATTTAATATATTCAATAATAAGTAATTGCCAGAATTATATAAATATATATATATATATATATATATATATATATATATATATATATATATATATATATCAGCTGCCAAGCTAGTAATTATATAACAACATCTCAGTCAATAAAGTTGTTGTGTTTCTTGAACAAGTGTTGGGCTATAAGGCTGCAGCAGATCTCATAGCCTATTCTCATTGTGCTCCTATTGCAGAATCACTACAGAAGCATTCATGACTGAAAGCATTTTTTGCTTATATACAAACCTCCTCCACCAGCCCTTCTGTCTTTGGAGAGTTGTCCAAGCAGATAGAGCAAGTAGCTTGTGGGCAGTGCTAATGGCTAGCCTTAAGTCCTTTAATTCAACCGCAGAGTCCTGCATGACAATTCTGAATTACAGACACCTATTCCCACAGCTCTGCCTCAGTGTGATGAATGGCTCCAATCTCGTTCTGGGGAGGAAGCAAGCATTACATTCATGAGATATAGTAAATGGATTTGTTACCAGACAGCTTTTCTATTGAATGTTGAACATATGGGACTTTGTCCAGAAGACATGTGTGAACAATGCATAACGTTTATAGCACACTTTACCTTTTTTTAGTGTTTGGCAGCGATCAAAAGTGCCATTGCTCAATTTGATTTGTAAAATTAAAACATTTCTACAGCGCAGAGAGAGTTGATCTGACCTTATTTCAGGATTCATTTGTACCTTTTGTGTGAAAACTGCAGTCATTCATGAGATTCATAAGATAGTGATCCTAAACATGATTTTGCAATTATGAGAAGGCTAATTATCAGAAATAAATCTTATAATTTAAAGAAAAGAACTTCTGATTCCTATTAGTGCATTGTAAATTGTTCTGTTAAACGTCAAACTCAAGACCTATGATGACATCAAACAGCATATATTTATTTCCATGATTGCTTTTGTAATTGTTAGTGTATAAATTAGAGATGAAAGCTTCTTGGAGGTGAAAATTAAACGCAGATAAGTCTATAAATTAAAGCCTGGCATGATGTAAGAGCCTTCTAAATGTTGAAACACATAATTTGATGGTGGCATCCTCAGCTAATCTCCCTCTTCTCTCTCCAGTTTGTTCATTGGCTGCATTAAAAACTTGTGCTTGATGAGTTTCGCAAAAAGCCTCGTTAACTGGAGAGCGGCTGCTGCTCCGAGTGCACGCAAGACTTTGGAGGTTTCACATTTAGTAGTGGTGTGCTTTCCAGTCTGAGATTTTATTGCTCATGAGATGTTAACAAAAAAATTGAAAAAGCACAGGAGAAAGCATGCTCTATACAAGTTCCCAAGTACCCAGCAACAGAGCTCTTCCTACAGTTTATCTGGCAGAAAAGCTTTTTTCACAGTATTTAAAACATTACAAATTAATGACAACTCCTGTAGCTTTAAAAGTGTTGAATGAAACAGATAAATGTTTATTCCAACTAAAAAAGTGAAGTCCCTATGTTTCTCTTCCTGGCCTCAGTAATATGTTTTAATGCTTTTCTAAACATCTCTCACATTGTTGAGCTATGGCTAAATCCTCTCTTTGTATGTGTTTGATCGTTTTATTCGTTTTATTCCTGAGTTGATTTCCCTCTTAATTTCCCTGTCCTGCATTGCATAGCCTTTATTAAAACCACCAAATGAGGCCTTTAATTGCTTTTGTGACCCAAGCTTTATTACAAAGGAAAATCTTAATTTGTTTACTGCTGATCTCAGGGACCTTGCAGACCAAGATGTATTAACATTCAAGATCAGTTAGTTGGACTCTATTGGTCTAAGAGAGTTTTAGCACTTTCTAATCTGTACATTCAAAACAGTGCTGAAGGGCACGAAAAACTATTTTCACTCAAAATTGTTACATGTTTTTACCTTCTGGCACAGTCTTATAGTAAAAGAAGAAAACATTGTGTTTTTCATCAGCCTTTCAGTTGTGTCAATGACATGTGTTGTACTAATAAAACTATTAATCACTGACCTTAAGTCACACAGTAAAATGTTGAGGAATGTGATGAGATAAACTGCAGATATTCACACTTTTGTAAATATAAAGCCACCAGCAAAATAAGTGTTTGCTTTAGAGTGTGTATTCCATATATACTGTATAGTCCATGGTGATAAATGACTGTGGGAGATAAAAGGGAAATGCTTAAGAATTAATGTTCTTACTCAGTCTAGTGAATAGGGCTGCAATTAGGTACGGTGTTTGTCAGTCGGTCAGGTTTTCAAACAAAAGGCTTACATATAATTGGTATATCTGAAGAGATTTGACCACTGACAGCAGGGGAAACACTTATAAAGCTCTTTCAACTCTTACACCGCCTCCATATTTTTCCCCACAAATAAAATAAAAGGTGGTAAGTCTTAACTCTGAGCAACAGTAGGCCTACTTTATTTTTCTATGTAGCATAAATACACCAACGCCTACAGACAACTTTGTACTATATGTCATCATGCCTCACACACCCACCATCAGTCCCACACAGGCACACAGAACATAAGGAATCACTGATGAGTCACCAGTGAAAAGTGGTGAACAGTGCTCCACAAACTGTGAAATCTTACAGACTTCATTTTAAAACTAACAAAACGGTTACATCAGTACTCGCAAAAATTGCAGCTGCAATTGCAGCTCTGACAAAATTGATGTGTTGGTTGTTAAAAGCGACACATTTTTAGTCTGTGGCTGATGCCTGAGAGTGTTAATTGTTGGATTCCATCCCCAGCAGGCCAAAGCCATCAAATATTCAAAGATTAGCATTTTCCATAATGACTATAAACTAGTCATAAACTAGTATAAATTACTGTATGTGCATCCATTCAAGTGAATACTAAATAAGTGCTGTTTTCCAGAATCTAATGCCCCACTCAGTAGGATACAATATATAACATGACAGTCACAGTGTGACACATTTCCAATCTGTGAAACTAAGAAATTCACTTAAAAAGCACAAGCTTCTGTATGTGGCATACTGCCTTTCTTTACACAGTTTTCTTTCAGTTTTCTTATTTCTAAGACAACATCAACACTTGAATACATCTTCTATATATAATTTTTTTATACGCAGTAGTTTGATGGTAATAAACTGCCAAAATTGGCAATAACGCTGCTAAAAGTTTTGCCCCTCTCCTGGTCGAAATGGTATCTCCCATTATATATTTATATATTATATTATTTGTATTTAAAACTGTACCTGTAAGGTTACACTGAAGACAAAATGACAAAAATACCACAAACTTAGTCACAAGTCTGATGAAATGCTGAGTAAAATGCATTGCTCTTGTCATTGTCAATAAAAGTTCCTTGATCATATTTTTATGGGTTGAGTGTGCTATCTACCACAAACACTTTTATTTATTTACAGTATTATTCACTGTCAACTTTATCGAAGAGCATTACTTAAAGAAAAAATAGTTAGATAAAGTTAAGAGATAGACATAATAATAAGTGACAAAGAAAGATAATAGCTTAGGCTACTGAAGGGACATTTAGATTGTTGTTTGTTAATTTTGTTAATATTTAATTATATAATTGCTTACAAGAATATTAAAGACATATTATCATTATATAAAACTAAATAACTAAAAAAAAAAAACTATTGGAACTTGACAATACTCATCAATGATGTCTTCCATGAGTACTGTGCTAGCCTGTAACACATAAGCTGAGCCAGCAGAAAAGTTCATCAACCTCTTAGTTTTGTTTGTGTAACAATCTTTTGTTTACATCCAAGATGGATAATGCAACCCAAATCATGAACAGTAGTCTATTAAGTCTACAAGTTATTAATGGTAAGTAAAATTACATTTTTAATGGAGTCCAGCTTTGTTATAAAATGCGTCTGCTGTTGTTGCATTCATGTTTAATTAGCCTTTCTTAGGCTGGAGGAAATAGAATTCATTAAAAAAACACTTCACAAATTAAATGCTGTACTGTAAATTAGCCAATCAGAAGTTATTGGAGTGTTCCATTTCAAATTTCTGTCCAGAGTGTGTGGTGTATGTGTGTTTTCAGGTGAACGTGATATTTTTTGTGTGGAGGTTGCAAAGCTAAACTGAAAGTTAAAGTAAAATGGAATGAACTGCAACTGAAACTCTAAGACATCACAGTGTTTCCCTGTGATACAGTCTTGTGATATCAGTAACTTACTGCTGGGTCGCAGACAGCACATTATTTTTAATTAGCCCAACCTTCACCTCTGACTTCACGAACACTGATAAGTCTTCATGCCCTCAATGTCATTTCAAGGTTGTGAGTATGTAATTGATATTTCTATTCCTTTCTTATTGCATAAAGACCTCCAGGTCCTCTGTGTCCTATCAAATGAGATAATTGCCATCTTTCATTCTTCTTTCTTTGAGTCTCTCTCTCCTTTCTCAAAACCCCACTGCCCACTTCTCCTCTCTCATCTTTCCCATATTACTATCTTTGCCTCCTCAGAGCTTCCTGATCCTGATTAAAATGCACACGCTGACCTCTGCGCCTTACTCTCTTCTTCCCTCTCCCTAATTTATGCCTTCCTCCTCACCCTCTCTCCACATCTCCCTCCCACCACCTCTCATTCTTTCTCTGTCTCTCTTTTCTTGCAGTGTCCTGAGGGGCTGAGGCCAATGAAGGATGGCTCAGGTTGCTATGACTACTCCAGGGGCATTGACTGCACGGATGGCTTCAATGGAGGCTGTGAACAGCTGTGTCTCCAGCAGCTCGTGCCCCTTGAAGATGACCCCAGTTCCAGCAACGTGCTCATGTTTTGCGGGTGAGAATAACTAACAGTGAAAAATTGAAGGTGCCTGCAGGCTGGAAAATACCGCTTTCTCATGGAATAAGCTTCATGAGTGATATTTCAATCTATAAATCCTTAGGCAAATACTCACATGAAGGAAATGAGATATGTAAATAAAAGTAAAAGTAACTATTGACTTCATAATCACCAAATCACATCTATATCATATCTTTATCCTATTCAGATACTGAACACTTTTTTCTGTTCTGAAGTATTTTATGGCCAACTCTAATGCCAAGCTTGTATAAATCATTTTACATAGTTTAAACATTACAAATACAAGTAGTATCCACACTTACAGTGTATCTGCTGGGTACCCCGTTTGTCTGCAGAAAAGATTCAATTTTGCAATGCAGGTAATCAAAAATGTCAAGGATTCAACCTGAACCTTGAACCACGCTGACTTTGCTTCATGCACATTATTCAGCAATACATTCACTCTATGAATGCCTTTTTACTCATCCCACACATGTTCCACTGAGCTGTATGTGGACTCTGGAAGCTTTTTGAGCATCTTTCCTAGGACTAGATTGTGTCACATGGCATAGTAATCTCCAAGGAGTTTTCATTTGAAAAAAGTTATATTGTGGCCATGCAGCTGGAAATCAATGCTGTTACACTGTGGTATTCTAACTTCCCAGTTTGTACTAAAAAGAAATCGTGTTCCACCCCACCATATCAACACTACCTTTTACCCCTTATACACTGAGATGGATCAGTAGCTTCAGGCTGTTGTTGTGTCATGTTTGACAGTGGTATTTAAAAGAGGAAATCTTGGACCAGATAACTTCTCCGTACTTGCCAACTGTCAGCTTGTTGTTAGCGCTACTGCAACACACTTTCTACTTTCTTCTAACATCTGTCATCTCTGCGGGTGTCAAGCAGGTGTGTACAAGGCAGCAAGGAACAAGACCCAAATGCAGAAAACCAGGCAAGAACAATTCGGTGATTTGAATGAGAAAATTATAGTACATAAGCTTACTGGCATGGGTCGCAAGTCCTAACAGAAGTAACTGGGAATGCACAGGTTAACAGGAATTGGACAGGTTAAAGGTTCTGGTTCTGGTTCAAGCTCCATGTTTCATAGGCTGGAAAGAGGAGCAGGGGGAGATGGGATGGTATATATACTGTGGGGGTTAGTTGAGAAAGGATGAACAGGTTGACAGGTGGATATAGGAGCCAGGTGACTGGGACTGGTGGATGGATGGAAAATGGCAAGTCTGGATAGTTCCTAAGAAATGCGTGGGCCTGTTGAAGACCATGACAAAGGAGGCAAACTCAGTAAAATAAAAACAACTGAGGCAGCTGTCATGACAGAGGAGATTTCTTCTTCAAGACTGAAGTGTATAATGTGGTTGGCCAATTTGGAGGTACTGATCTGGTAACCAGATGCTGTACCACGTTGAAAGTTGCTTAATTCATATGCCATTGTGGTCCCAGTGCTGGAATGACTGACACAAAGAAACTATGAATACTTGTCCATATGCAGCTCCTGACAACTTTTCAGATTCTGGCAAGTGGGAACAGAGCAGGCTGACAGGTGAAGGATATCCTAATTCTCCTTGAGATGTGTCAGGTCCACAGTGTGGAATGGCATATTTCTTTTCCCAGAACATTAGCCTCCCTTACACTATGGCTGAACAGGCCAACATCAAAATGCAATTTGCAGCAATGTCCACTTCCTGGAATGCCATCAGTACAATTGACTTGGACTCACTTTTTCAATAAGGGCACCTCGGGAGGATGAATTTGTTTTGTCAATCAAAAATATTTTCATCCCATCAATGTGCACACCAGCTGTGACATACAAATGACTCTTACAATCGCTGTTGCACAGTGGCATGGGTCAAGCCATGATTGATTCTTTCTTGGATTGATCAGTCCAGTGTGGGGGTGCAATGGCTAGTTGCTTGTTAAAACTGGACTGTGAAATTATTAAATGGCATTAATACAGAATACTGCATAGTGTAATAGTTGGCGTTTTTGGTTCTGGTTGGTTTATAGAAAGGAGACTGGCTTTGCCTTCGTGCCACACTGCTCCTCCAGGTCTGCTGCATTTTCAGAACAGTGTTGCCAACAACAGCATAGTCCTCCTTCCCACTGAGGCGTTGAGACCTGATCAACTGCATGAGCCCAAACCTCAGCGCCAGCCAACAGCAGCAGATACTCAACCTTGTCTGTAAGGGAGGATTGTGCAGATAAATGGAGGAGATATGATAATTGTGTGTGATTGCAAGGACTGCTGAATTCTCTCCATTGGAATCTGTTTCCAGCAGAGTGCTTGTGTCCACAATCTCTACAATGACAATGGCAAGTGGACTGCTTCACTAATGTGAAAGACATTTTGGCCCAAGTTATCAAAATAAGAGCCAGAAAAAGTACCAAGCTTGCATAAATACTTTTGCAAAGCGCAGATATATTCTACTAGTGATGCTGACTGGGTGGTGTCCATACAGTAGGTTGGTGGTAAGTGGTATTAATCGCAGGAAAGCTACAGAAAAGGATAATTAATAAAAAAATATTGCTTGGTAGTTGTCTGTGTCCCGCATTAGTAATTTGTAGATTAAAGTAGTAAAATGGAAAAATCTATGTATGGGTTCAGACAGTGTTATTAGTGTAGGCAACATGTTTGCCACAATCCATCTTCTAATGCTCTTTTACAGGTTCACATACTGTACATGACATATTATACATTGTATTGACAGCTTTTCCCTTCTCCTCAGGTGTGTGCAGGAGTATAAACTGGCAGGGGACGGACGCTCCTGCCTCCTGCAGTCAGACAACTGTGAAGGACCAAAATGCCCAAGGCAGGATGTTCACTTCAATGACACTCTGTTTGGTGAGATGCTGCACGGATTCAACAACAAAAGCCAGCAAGTCAACTTGGGACAGATATTCCAAATGACCTTCCGGTAACTAGTACACACATTTACACTTACACATGCATGCTCATCATCAAAATAACATACAGAAATAATATGCACTACATTAGTAACTCTACAGTATATTGTTCTTGCCTTTTTCTTTAATCTTATTAAGAATCTCGTCTTACCCTATAAATCCCCTTTTTGTCTTTCTTTCTTTTGTCTCTATTTTGAGAAGCATTATTTTATTATTTCCTTCCACTGGTGTAGATCACACTAACAATCTTCCCCTGTGACCTGTCATTTCACACCTTAACTGTTTACATTTTTCTGTGTCTCTAAAGAGACATCATCGGGACTAACGGTCGTCTTTTATCATTTTTGGGTTGTAGGAGAGATAGAAAAAGCTTCAGATCTCAGCGGAGCTTGGGTGCTGCATCTGTGTTTGCACAGATGTGTTTGTGTGTGTGTGTATAGGTGTGTATGTGTGTGCATGAGAGAGAGCGAGTGTGAGAAGGGGATGAGAGAGTGATGGTTGAGTGAGGATTGAGACTTATCCCATGGCAGTTTTCCCTAAACTGTCAGCCCTCTGAAAACCTGGCTCACTCTGATAAGTCACATGCTGTTTGTGGTGAAATGCTCCTGTAATCACAGAGAGATGATGAGGGTCTATCTATGCACAAATACAGTACACACAGAAAAACACACTCAGCCTATATATCGCTTTCTGTCTGTAGGTTTATCACTCACACAGACACACAGACACACACACACACACACACACACACACACTATACATTGATACAGTAACCATGAAATGCTTTTCATTTGCTCTGCCCTTTGGGTCACAATAGTTGTGCTTGGCTAAACACAGTCACACGATCTGTCTGCCTAGGTTTATAGGGTCAGGCCTTTGTAACATATGTTGTTGTGAAGGATTTGTGCAGCATAAAGGGTACACTGGATAAAACATTCATGGAAACAGACACCAAGTTAACAGATTTTCCGTTCATATATTTGTGTTAGTGATCATTAAATCATTTGGGATTTTTTTTACTGTGTTTTTTTGGTGTAATCAAATTATATACTATAGAGATGTCCTAGAAAGGTCAGTGGTAAGTGTTTTCTACAGTGATACACAATTACTTCCATTATAAGAAGTCCACATTTTTTATTCAATGGAGCCACAGAAAATTTAATGCAAGTAAGATCAGTCTTTGAATCCACTGGAAGGCCGCTTTTGTGAAGATCACTATAATTCAAGGGCTATAATTTCATCTAATTCTTTAAAGTAGTCAGTATTTTACTTCGGCCATAATAATGAACTACTTAATCAAGTAGTTCTAAATGACATTAAGTTGAAATTTATTTCAGATTGAATACCACTAGTGCACAATTGTGTCTGCATCTGTCCCTGAAGGCACCTTTGGGATGCAGGTGCCCTAAACAACCCAGACAAATAGAAAGTGTCTGGCTGCTGCTTGTATTGACTAAACTTATTTTTTAAAAGATGGCAGATAAACAGATCATTCTCATAGAATAAAAAATTATTTGCCTAAGAAGGGAATGCTGGTACAAATGAGTTTTTTCATGCTTTGGTGGATTTAAACAATTTAGCAGAGCACACAGCACCAGGTGGTACAAGTTACATTGCTTTACCTGTTTGAATTGGCTTTGCATGAGTGTGTACTAAAGAACCGCAAGTCATAATGTGGGACACTTTCGCGCTATGACTGAAAATGAAAAACTATAGTGTTTAGATGGGGATTACTAAAGAGCTATGAGCTAAAAGGGGCTTAAAATCCATCTATACAAATCTATTGGAATGACTGAAACATCTACAGCCTTATATGGACTAAGGGCCTCATGTTCCCACAGCTAAACCAGTTGGGGACTACTCTTTAATACACCAAACATGGCACAGGTTGACAGATAAAACAAAGGCACAGTTTGAGGATTTTTAAAACAGGGGAAGCAGACAGTCTTGATCCATTTGCCCTCAAGCAGTGGAGAGCACAGTGGGTCTCCTGCCTCCAGACTCCAGCTCTGCACACTGGGTTACATGAAACTATGGCTAGTAAAGGGATTTGAACTCAAGCCAGGGTTCCAATGGAGTTAAACACACAACAGGTTTAAACTAGTCAAACAACTTAGTAGCCCTGAGACACACTAGACAAGTCAAATGAAAGATCTGAGTATCTTTGTGTTGGGGGGTAAAGTACATAGATGGCACGGTTGGGAAAAAAGATTCAAAATCAGTTCATTTCATTGACCTGCTTATTCACAGACATATTTTGGTTCCTGCTGTTTCCAACACTTTTTGCTTAAGAAGTTTCCCATAAAAACCGAGGTAAAATAAAAAGTCACCAGTGCATTAACTTTTCCATTTCCAGCATTTTAGTGATTGTTTCACTTCCTTCCAACTAGAACCAAATAGCGAGGTCTCAGTCCAGACCCAGAACAGAATACAGCATCTCTTTGGACCATACTTTGCCAACTTCCTGCTCCAAGATTACCAATTCAAAACATGCACTTGGAGGAAATTATAAATAATTCTGATTACTAAACAGAAGCTGTTTTTTTTTTCTCTGGGACAGACATACATTGTGTGCCACAACTCAAAATATGTAGTCCAGTGGTTGGATTTGTCCTTGACCACAAGTCTAAGAAAATACATTAGATTTCTGTGATACTCCAAAAGAAATAGTCATTAACTCAGTAACAAGGTTAGAAAACATTTACTTTGGCAACAATTCAGCTCTGTCTGAGAAAATGTATTTGTTTGTCTGTTAGACTTCTCATAAAATTGTAATGGGGGTAATAACCTTTATAGAAAGATTTGTAGAAGATGGAGTCTCCCTATAGTCTCAAGGTAACTGCAGTCAAATGCACTCAATAAATATCTTATCAAAAGGGCACTATTTCCTCTTACTGAACACCAACTTGACGTTTAATGACCACTCAGCAACAGCTCTCGTTCCACCCATTGTCTGGCTTTATACATTGGTCAGGTATTGTGGTTATTCTAAGAAAGTACATCAGTGCTGCTGCCTTGCATATGTTGTTTTGTGCTGCACTTACACTTTGTCTGCTGTGAGATTTCAGCATTTCTCTTCCCCACCTCAACCATTCATTTTATTACACCTGTTCAATTTGCACCTGCTTCTGGAAGCTAGAAAAATTTCCATGCTAATTGCAAAGTGCATTCTCAGCTGCACTTATCATGTTCCCCGCAGTTAGAGGCACACCTCACTGATTATACGCAGATGACAGGCAAAGTGCACTTCCAGGCTGATGTGCCTCTTTGGATAAATAACACATGTGTCTCTAGATGCAGAGTGCGTCTGAAACGAAGCGCAAAAAGCATTTATGAAACCGACCTATACAGTACACAGTTCAGCAGTTATTGGAGAGGGCAGGCAAGGAAAGGAAAAAAAGAGAGAAAGAAGCTACTCTCTGAATCCATGATTAAATTTAGCACCAATTTAAAAAAAAACTTTGTTGTCCACCAATAGGCCTTTTGTACAGTATGCATCACCATTGTTTTCCCTACTTTATATTATGGGCTTGATCAAATTTATTTCATTTAACATTTTTATAGTCACTTTTTCCCAGAGCTGTTCATTCTTCCAAGTCTAACCAGACAAGCCAAGCTCACAGGAGTATAATACTTGACTCCCTGTGCCTCTAATTAAACATGTGTATTACTGCATGTCATCTCACCAAAGTGCTCATTCCACTTATCAAATCCTCTGCGTCTTTTGTCAAAAGAACAATAGCTTTGTCTTGTGAATGACTTGCTCCCATAAGATTCTACTTCATACTCAGTACATACACTCTCTATATTTATAGCAACACGTTACAGTTTTTTATTCTCCTCATTTTCTCCACATTCCTTGATACTGTCTTTGTTATGCAGATGCAAGCCCTGTGCCCCCTTTTTTTCTCTCACTTCCGCTGTCTACTGATTCCCTCTCTCTCCCTCACACCAATCCTATTCAATGGCATCAGCAGCTCAAAGTGAAATATTAGCTGAATGAGATGAATTATATGATTTGAGTCACAGCATCGCAGGTAGTGTTTTAATATGAAATATTACCCGTGACTGCTTTGCTTACATTTTGTTTTAAATTGATCTCAGTCTCTCGAAGTGGACCAGGGGAATGAATTTTGCAAATTGCTGTCATGAAATTACAGAATAATATAATGTCACGCAAGCATGCATTTGTGTGATAAAGTTACACGTGTTAATGTGAACGTTACGGCTGAGAACAATTCCATTACAATGTAATGTTGCTATGTATAAGATATGAAAACAGAATCCACCCAACAGATAATGTAAATGTAGTTATATTGTTTTCATTTAAAAATGTCTTCCATTGAACTGACAACTAGTGCAGGCTAATTACAAGCTATCATTATTTTTTTTTTATTTTTGACAGCACTTTATATCATTCAGATGTTTAAACGCAAACCGGGTTTCAAATCAGAGTAAAGAAAAGACACTTACTTCCCGTCCTTTGAAATATTATATGTACTGTAATAACATATTGCCACTCATGGAGAAATGTGAATACACACACACAAACACACACACTCACAAACCAGATTACAATAGGTGGGAGTAGAGGATGTGGATGTGTAAAGCATGTTGGGGCAGTGATAATGGCCATCCATCAGTCCTGAATAGTACATGTTTGGCCCTGTCACATGAATCACCACATAAATCTGACATATACATGTAATGTACACACATATGTCATGCACTATATTGGTATGTAAATTAAAACCCAGGGAAAATAGCAAACAGGCAGCATTCAGTGATTGTCATTCATTGAAAAGACAAATAACCAGGCACATACAGCACACACATACAGTACAGTGACATACTGATGAACTGAGTAGTACTAAGCAATTTGTACCATGTTGTGGAGGCCCAAATACAAAAGGCTGGTTCCTCCTCAGATCAGGCAAATTTGCAAATTAAACTGCACTTGAAGTCTTTGGACCCTATCTGAATTAGTCCCCTTGGAAAACCCACCTGAACCCAACGTACACAAATTAATTTATTAAAAAAAGAAAGAAAAGGGACCTGATCCAAGCTCGACCTGAGGACAGTTGAATTTGGTCCAAAGACCCAAGGACTCATAATGTGGTCAACTGGAACAGACCCTAACAGAAAGAGAAAACAAACACCGGTGGCAGCATGATGCACCACCACCTAACGAGCAGCGATACATATTGTCTTTGTCTCTTCACAGTTAACTCCCTCTGTCTCACCTTAAAAACATTTTTTGTGCAAACACCACATGATCGGCGCTCATAAAAAGTCCCCTTTTATTCAACTGGATATTCGACATATTGACCAGCTGTCAGACAATTGATAATAAGTATAATTGTATCCTTTCTAACACAATTATCTAACAATTTGCCTTAATGCCATAATTAGAAACAGGCTCTATTATTATCTATTATTACCTATTATATGACAAGCACATTTGTCTTTTGTACATTTAAAAGCTGCCAAAATTGAATGAAGTCCCTCAGGGTAGATATTTTATCACACACACACCACCCTGGGGAATAAATCATGTTTGAATCAAGCTCATGTGTTCAGTTTCTGATACACAGGCACTCTGTCCTGAGTGTTTCCATTCCCTCCAAACAGTTGCACAGCAAGAATGTATTATAGTGAATATAGTGAATGACTGTCAGAAGTTTGGGTTGTGACAAATTTGGAGCAGTGGTTGAGAAAGAGAAGAAAAAGAAGTATCACCTGCTTTGTGAAGGTGATGCTGCCACCCTTGACGCTTTGATGCCGAAAGGCTCTTTTCACAAAAAGGAAAAGATACAGTAAGGAAGAAAAGAGACAAAACCGCATTTGATAGGCATGCTGCACTAACTCCTCATCGCCGCTCACCTCTCAAACTAAGACGACACCACAACATGAATAATTTGTGAATCTGGCAGCCCACAAGGCTCACAGGCATAAACACAGCCACATTTCCATGTTCCTCTGTAATTTTCAGTAATTATCTCCTTGGTGCACCCACAGTATACCTTCTACCGGGTAGTTGAGTCAACAAACATTATAAGGCAATTTCTTCCCACATAATGAGTAGCCATGAGACAGTGAGCCAGACGGTTGAGGTGAAGGGTTAAGCTGCTCAAGGTTGATGAGAAGCTTCATAATTCTCTTTCTAAAATAAGTTGTCCGCTTGCTGCTTCTTTTTTAAGCTCCCAATATTGAATTTAGCGTTGTAGTTTTTCCTGCACGTGTGTGGGTGTGTAGGGCAGATTTGTGAACTTGCGCAGACATATGTGCGTTTCCGGGTAGCACTGTTCAAATAACCAATTTGCAAACACAAATAACAAAATAATCCTGCTTATGTTAGGTTAATTCCTGTCACTAAATGCCATACACACACTATCTGTACACATTTAGTTGGTTTTGCATAGATCGTATATGGCTATCTAATGTGTCTGGCCTGTTAACACCAAAAAATGACAGCTACCCCAGGCTGTAGCACAAAAAAGTGGGACAGTATATTTGCTAATTCATTGTAGTGGGTATATTTTAAAGAGCCACTCCAGCACTTTTATGCATGGATGTCAGTTTACTAATACTACTCAAGTATTTCAGGAGTTTTCTGTAGCTAACCTCTAATGCTATAATCAGTATTACCTATGCTTGAGCTTAAGGTATATACGTTTTTACAGAAAGCTTGCATTATGAACTGGGGTCATGGCATTTGAAAGACATTTTTTGTAGATTGACCCATATTAAGACCCTACATGCTGGAAGGAGACAAGCCTGTTAATTCAGCCGTAAATGTTCAGAGAACAAATTGCAATAGGAATATTATTTGATGGACCAGACCGCATCTGGAGGTACTTGGATTTTAGCCAGGTATAAATGCAATCTCTACAGTTTGGCCACATTCTAGATAGCATCTTCCCATTATCTCCACCCAGCTTTAGATAAAGCACAACTCATTCCTTGGCAAAGTAGAGCCTGTACACCTACATCACAAGAAAGCTTATTAAGACCAAAATGTAAATGCAAAGCTTCATGATCAGATGTCATTGTCCAGACACAGTAACATACAGTATCCAGATACAGACTGTATGTTTATACCATATGTAAATGGGGTCTAAAGGTCAGGTTATGTCAGCATCCGTTATTACTATTCTATATATTTTTTTTTTTAATCTGGCTCTTGTGAGTTTTTATGGTACTTTATTATTTATTTGATACCCATTAGCTTCCACAAAGAAGTTTGCTAGTGTCTAACTTTATAACTAACTTGAAGTGAAATACAAAATTGCTATAATAAGTTATTTTCATTCCTATTTGGTACGTTTTTATCCCTTCTACATGTACACCAAAGAGGCTTGTTACTTTGCTTTTTTACATATGCAGTGTGCCCAACCCCTCCTGATTTAAAGTCTTGATCTCCTTGGATGCTGAAATTTGTGTGTAGTGTTGAGGCTTCTCCTTGATCTACTGTGGGTTGGATTGTACCTCATGTGTATGGTGTTTTGGACAAAACCATCTGCCAAATGTATTTTAGATAGATTAAGTTACAGGCTTGGTGTTACAAGAGATATGTCCTCCCTTCAACTGGAAAGTTTGGCTCTTTTTTTTTTTTTACAAATTGACGCCTTAGCAGAGGGAATTTAGCAAAGAAGATGCATGTGTAAGAGGAGGGACTTAAAGCCTCAGCGATTACTCCATCTATGTGAGTTAGTAGACATAAGGTGAGCACGTTTGGGAGATTGTGGAGGCTTTGCGTGTGTGTGCTCAGACATTTAAGTGGATTTGTGTTTACCTTTGTGTGGGTTTGTGTTGGCCGGTGTGAGTCAGCGCACATGCGTATGTGAGTGTGATCATTCCTGAGTCAGCCACACTCAATAACTCACATGGCAAGGCAGGACCTAATAGACCCTAGCCTAATATCAGCTAATGTCAGAGAGGCTTATAGCTGACTACCTGCTGTTTGACTGGAGAGACCGTGAGAGAGAGAGAGAGGTAAAGAGAGGTGGACCGGTAGAGGCAGTGATAAGGGTTGAGAAGGAAAATGAATAGAAAAATAAATGGAAAGAGAAAAGGCTAAATCAAAAGAGCAAAGCTGAGCAAAAGTTACAGAGCGAGACACGAGGAAAGAGTAAGTGTGAGAGAAATGCAAAACAGGAAAAAAAACAGATAGCAGTGGTGCGGATGAGGATTCTTCTTAAGCATACTGGACTGTCAGGGAGTAGTCAGACATTGCTCACAGGTGTAGTTAAACCATGCAGGAGAGTAAACGTATGCAAGGCATTTGCAGCTCACAGAACAGTTCACATCTTTATATAACATCAAATGACATGGTATCAATCCATGATGGATCTTGGCCAGGTCAAACAATTACCACCCTGTGTTAACCCTTTTGCCCAATAAATATCAAAATAGGCTTAAAACTCTTAAAATGACACTAAAAGATACTGAAAATCACTTTACCTTACCTTTTGTGAAAAAAACAGCTATTTTAATGGCTTCGCTGATAGGACACAATGGGCACCTCATCTCCCTGATATTCTTTAGTTTGGAGTATTTACACACACCTGGTTTAACTTTATTTTGTGGGAAATACAACGGGCAAACTGAGTGTTCAGCCATGGCGTTTAGAATTTTGGAATGACAGAAAAGATGCAGGCTCTCCCTTTGTGGCAATTCAGAAATTAATCAGGAAACTCATATAGGATTGTACGTTAGCGAGCGAGACAACTTTTTCCAAGTCAATCGTGAGGACATTCACTATTAACCAGATTCTTGATTATCCTGATAATGGAAATTTACTACGATATACTTATCTGAGTACATTTATCACAAAATGTTTAAACAGTTAACCAAAGAACAGACATTAAGACTTAACACAATGTTCCACAGAAAGCGTTGTTCTCTTTGCCATAATAGGGGCTAGGCATGTGATTCCCAAGCATTTTGCTACTTACTTTCCTCCCTGGCTGGACAAAATGTGTTATTGGGATTTTACACATATCTCAATTAATCTCATAATCATTAGAAATTTATGTTGTTTTGCACCCTTAAAAAAATTTCTAGACATTTTGATAACAAGATGAGGCAAGAATCCTGCTTTTATCTTGTGTAAGTAGACTGTCAGATCCCGATCTTAACTTTCTATAGAAAGACCCTCATATTGTAAAGTAAAAGTTGGTAAAATCAGAAATACCCCTTTGTCCATCTAGTTCCTTCCATGACTTCATTCTGCAATTATAGGAGCGGGTTCTGTACACAGGGCAACTTTACAACTATTACTCCTGAGACCAGAGGTGTGTTCTAAAGTGTTTCCTAAACCATTGCTGTTTCTGTTTTATTTGTGTCAGCATTTGCCACCTGTGGTCCTGAAGTAGTTTCACATAGTCTTGTTCAACTAAAGGGCTAATTCATCATTAAAATGAAAGTGTATTTTTTATTGATTAAGCAGCCTTTCCACTTAAAGACTTTGCAATTACCCAGAAAATGTGACAGCCTACTCAATTTATCCCGTGCATGTGTTTGTACAAATCACTCTGGAGCCACTCTCTGAAGCCTTCACCTTACGAAGTTCTAAATTTCTATTTCACATAAATTATACTTTGAGAGCAACCAGAGACAAGGACAAAGATTTTGTGTATTTAATTAGCTAAGCTGGTGATGCAGTTGTGCACTCGTGCTAGACTGATAAAATCACTGGTATGTGCAGCAGCCAGTGAATCAATAGTAGACTGGAGGGTGAAAAATGAGAATATGCAGCATAAAGCACAGAAACCCTCAGCCTCAGAATGTGATGGAGTTGCCTCACAGGAGGGCAGCTAACAATGCCAGTACTCCAAAATGGCTTCAGCTGCCTCCCACTTTCACTTAAGGAAAACCAGCATGGAGTAATTTGTGGACCAAGGCTAAATCCTGAATTAGTAGCTAGATGTTTTTAGTATTGATTAATGAACTACTGCGGCAGCAGTGAAGTGCAGGGTGGCAGCACTTGTAATTTTGTATCCCCTCTGGACTGCTATCTGTCTTAACTCTTCCCCTTCCTCATTCTTCTCTCCCCATCACTCTGCCCTGCTTTCCCCGAGATTGTTGCCTTATGCTGTAAATTTACCATTCATAAATTATTCATAAATATCAATTCGTAAATAGATGGCAGCTCCGAGCCATTTTCAGTTTTATTCAACTGTAAGAAGTTTGCTACATTGAGTATTCGCCCACACTCACCTTTGCAAGGCCATACCATAAAGCAGTTAATTACCCCGTCTGTGATGTGATTTCCAGAGCCTGCCTTTTAAAATGGGACTACAAAAAAACACCTCTATTTCAGCTAGTCATATCACGTTGACAGACAGAATACGAGATAACATAATAACATTTAATCACGCCTCCATGTCAGTCATATCACTCTGTAATTACACTGTAAAATAAAAGAATACAAAGGCTGCCTTGCAGTCTTGGCCCATTACTGCCGATCAAATACGAGACGATAGCTCTGAGGAAAAGTTTTGTTGAGACTCTTAAATGTCCTTTATGTATCTTTCATGTATCAAGGTGGTAGAAAATACACCAGGCCTTGATAAAGGTGGTCCTGCTTTTAAAAGATGAAGGATGTTGGCTTTAGTGATGGATGCACACACTGTTATGCACAAAAGATAGAACCCACACAAGGCCTCATATTGAAGTTTAGAGCGGTTCCTGTTTTCCTGTTTCAGTGGGCAAAGACTCTACAATAACAATTTATAGAGCCAGCTTATTCTATTGTCTTTATCAAAAGGACAGAAAATAAATGATTTTGTGTGTCTTTTGACTGCCTGTTGGCAGTAGTTTTTTTGTCAGAATAGAAGATGGTCAGACTGCTCTGACTCTTGATTGTTGTGCCAAGTAAGGACAGATAACTTCTCGCTGTACTCTGTTGTCCTCTATCAAATTTTCTGAAGTGCTGCTCTGCTTTCAGCGTGATGACATGAGAGTCTGTCAGGAACAGAGTTTTAACTGCTGGTTAGGGTTCCTCATAACACTGTGCTGTCTGTGTGCAAGTGAATAAGGGAAAGAGGGAGGCAGAGAGAAACAGAAGTTTGTTAGGATGGATAGACACATATGGGGGTTTAGAGAAAGCGAGAAAGTAGAATAATAAAAAGTAGAAAAGCAATGGCTCTAATCATCTCACAACTAGCTGGCCTGCGTGCCCCCTCACTCTGCATTACCAAGCTTCAACTCTATAATAATGCTCCCAGCCACCAGAGTTCATTTCCACAATTTCCTAAAGCAGGCCAACAGAGATATCAAGGTACAAAAAAATGTCAATGCACACTTTTGTATTTCAATTGTCTGCACAACCCAGGGGAATAAAAGTGTTGTTGAGTGCTTTGTGCGTGTGTGTCTAAAGGGGAGAGAGAGTGACAAAAACAATGAGTAATGTAATATTGTACAACAAGAAACACTTTTCATATCATCCTACTCAACGTGTTTCTGTATCCTGTATATTCGGTATATTAAATGTTAATTTTTCTAACTTCTCTGGTAAAATTAGGTTCTATGTAAAACATACTACATATCTGACAGGCACCCCATTAATGGCCATCGATTTCGATTGGCTGGGCGGCATCCTGCTACTTATTAGTGGTAGACAATCAGTCAATTTTCTACTGTGAAGCAACACAAATGCCCATGCACACGATCACCTATGTACACAAACAGACTCCACAGTGTACTCTCCATCAGAGGCTGTTTCATTGACAGCATCGCCTCCCAAGCCTAATCAATATTGGCCATGAAAAGTCACCAGATCTCCTCCTCTCAGCGGAATCATTCATCAACTGAGCTGTGGTTGCAGCTATAATACGAGATTGCAACACAAGTCTCAAGGTAAACATCTCTGATTGTTTTATTACACAACAAATTAGCCTGTTTTCGGATGCTGTCCTTTAATAACTATTTAATCCATCATCTGAGGCCTGTGCCCTGGGTGACACTGGGTGCTTTATCTTTGTTATGACTCATCCGACAGGCCCCACTCGCACCAAGCGTTTATTCAAATAACAGATATTACAGCTATTAAGCATATTACATGCAATTGGATCAGCTACACACCCCAGCTCTCATAAATCTTTGATTGTGCAGTCCAACAAATTGGTGGATGGCTCTCAAGGGCAAGTGTGGCAACACTTTAAAAGCAATAGTAGGGAAACGACCAGAAGAGAGCCGGTTGGATTGATTGATAATGTGATAGGACACATTAAATGTTTAATTCAGAGATTATAATAATGAATGTAATAAATGAATGTAAATGTCTGACATTTGAAATTTCCTCCCTCTTCCTTTCATTATTAGAGTCAGTTCACCCAAATTGAACCCAAATTACCAAACAGAAAAAAAAATACAGCACACATTTTCATAAACACTATTTTTGAGTCCACCAAAAGCTATTCACAGCAGGTTATGGGGATTGCTGCATCTAGCGTAACCCAGGTATTGTTTTTGGAAAGAAATTAATTTCACGTCTATGGTGTTGGGGTTCAGATACAGGCAGAAATCTCAGAGATAGATGTCTACAAGAAAATTATATCGTCAATTATATCGAATTGTGAGTTGATTGTATTGTTACATCCATCATAACTTTGGATTCAAACTTACATTCTAGGCTCTGTTTTCAGTTTGACTGTAAACAGAACCTCTTTGCATACGGTGTATATTTTTTGGTAGAAACAACTGTTTTGAACAAGGCTCTTTTTCTTTTGTCTGTGCTGCCTTTTGTTGCACGCTTCTCTTTCAAACGCTGGGTAATTATCCCAGTTAGGGCTGAATCCAAACAGCATGGCAGCCATAGAAATTACAAACAAGCTGTGTCATGCTGGATGTCAAATTTTCTGTTGGTTGTTTTCTAGCTCTCTTGTGTTGGTGGAAGGAGAAGACTGTGAGGAGATCACTGATGCACTGATGAGTGCACAGCACATGACCATAACTGGTATTATCCACTTAAAGCTGCGCACTGGTATATTTCAAAAACTCTTGGTGAAACAAGGTTTTTTTTCCCCATTTTTTTAGCCTTGTAGATTGTTTTTCCTGCGTTTTTTCCATTTTTTTTTTTTTTCAAAGCGTGAACAAACCAAGGAGACAAGCTTTGCCAGTATCATTTTGCAGTATTTCAAACTTTTAGTTTTGTTGTTTTTCTCCTACTTCCAGTCACATGTCAAAAGCAGAGATTTGGTGCAGGCTACTCGTATAAGTTGTTTTTAACTGTACGAGATTGACATTGCTAAAAAAAAATGTTTCATTTGTCAAGCCAGAAAGGCATTCTCCCCCTCTATACTTCAAGCAGAAGTATTTACTTCCTCCTTCCTGTTCTTTGTGCATCCACTCTGACACCCTTTCAGCTTACCCAGAATGCTGCAGCCCTGCTTGTCTTCAGCCGCCATCAATTCTTCAAAATAACCCCCCTCCCTTCTGCGTTGCACTGGCACCCAGTGGCTGCTCACATACAGTTCAAAACACTGTTGTTAGCCTACAAGGCTACCAAGGGCACAGCACCCCCATATCGCCAGATCATGATTCAACCCTACAGTCTCATGCTCAGCTCCTGCTTTGCTGACCCTCCCTTCTCTGTGGTAATCTGTCCACCGCTCTACCCTGTCCTGACACTTCAACCCCGCCTCGGGTTGGACTCTTCTCTCCTCTGGTGCCCCAGTGGAGAAGTAGTCTTCACACCTCAATCGCAACAGCAATCACTACCTATCTGACACATTTTGAAAACTCTCTCTTCTGCGATTAGCTCACCTCTGAACTCCATCGCTGTGCCGAATCCGGCTCATATCCTGCATCTCACACACAAACAATAGGCATTTGCTGTTGTTGTTAGTGTGTAATTTCCTGATATATGTGCACCTCTTTATTTGCTGAACATAATTCTTGAGGGATCAACGTTTCTTGCAGTTAATGGTTTAACATTTTCTGTTACTCTGGACAATCCAACAAACTGTATTTAATTCCCTTTTGTGCAGTCCCACGCCACAAATATAATAAAATGAAACTGAGAGAGCAAAAACAAGAGAACCCTGCGCATAAAGTGCAATAACATGAACACAGAACAGTGATGTTCTATTAACTCATTTTCATACCAGTGGTCTTTCCTTTGGCACAGAGAAAGAGCAGCATCTAGTGGTGAAGATTATGATTGTGCTTTTTCTCCTGTTCCTACCGCTCTGTTATTTATTTATTCATCATTACAGAAAGTGCAGACTCTTTGATTTCACACACACTCACAGTATCATAACATCTGCGCCCCGATGTTATTCCATAAGTGGTCATTAAAGTGTGGCAGTTCGGTTCTGGATCATTTGACAGGACTGTGTAAGCGGAGCATGACTATTAAGAAGTTATAGGATCAAAATTTGGATGAGGGAATATATCTTTTCCAGCAACCTTGACTCACAAATGTCAACTCATATCTACTGTAATTGAGTTTGAATAATTATCAATATATATATATATATATATATATATATATATATATATATACCTCATCATTCTGTTGCTAATGTTTACATCAACCTTACTCTTGGTTGGTACTTGAGAGTTCTGCAGAGTTTCTGCTCATGATGCAGAAGGAATTTTTGGCTGTTATTCCTGTAATTTGCAAGATGATTTTACTGTCAATCTTAATTGCTGAGATATGGCGCTATGTGAACTCATCATGACACAACTTAAAAGCATGTTCCAGCAGGCACTGCACACATATTCAGCTTAAACAGTTTATTTCAAAGCGAAGATGAGCATGAACGTTGAAGTTATCATGCCATGTGTCTTGTAAATGTCTATTATTAAGAGCTGCTTCACCTTGTTCAGCTTTGACCTAAGAAGGTTACACGTGCTCAATTAGCAGCTGAGCCAGAACAAAGACGCTGATAATCAGAATATAGCCTTTGTAAGCTTGGCACCAAGGATTTGAATGTATATTCAATACTCATTTCCTCAGGGGAATTAGGGAGTCTTTGTTAGTGCTTGCATCAGTCCACAAAGGCTGCTTCTAAATGAGTGGAAAAGAGCATCCTGCATGGCTTACAGTTTGCTGAAACAGTTAGGTTTCCGCATTGTTAGGGGAGCTGTTTCGAACCCAGGAGGTTCAGTCATCTCTGGAAACTATAGAGGCACATATAATTCATTTTCTGAACTGATGGGTTGGCTGTCCCACAATCGTTTCTAAAATTGAATTTCTGAATGCCAGTGTGCTGCTTCAAATCTGCAGAGTAGGCCTAAAGTGAGTCTCTGGTAGTTGATACAATGTGCCCTCTGAATCATCTATATACTGCTTTTGTAACTATGCTTTCAGCCTCCCAAAGTGTTTAACCAAAAGCTTATTGTTGTTATTTGAGGTTTCTGGTACAGTAGGCGTGTTAACCTCATATTTGGTAGATGAGTAAATTTTTTAAACGGCATGGCGAAAAAGCCCAGTGGTGGGTGTGATTTTCCAACAGAAGCCACTATTGAAAAAGCCCCATTAGCCCGTATTGTTGTCAAGATGAGTCTTGAAGTTGCGGATAATGAACTGAGATGTTGTGTAATGTCAGTGCAGTTAAGATGTAGTGAGTATGGTTTAATGTGTCTGATCAGTGCCGTGATGTGGCGATGAGGTTTTTACACGGACGGAACAGCACAAGGACCAATTACCTCAGACAATGTTTAGATAAGTACCACTCAATATCGGTTACACAGTCACAAACTCTGATAAATATACTCACTCAGACATATGCATGAACACCTGTTCTCACACAAGTGACTTGTAGCCTTCATGCCTATTATAGACTCGCATAGACAGATACACAATCAAACACACACAGAGAGAGGCACAAAAACATTTTTCTAAATTGACTTGTAGATAGCTCTCATCTGTGCCTATCACGCAGAATGCCTGTGATTTAGGAGGAGAGAGCAGGTGTAGCTTGGAGAGTGAATGAGACAAGGAAGGAATAGGGGATGAGAAAACCAGAAAGGGTTACCACTGGGGACAAGGCGAAGCAAACAGCAAACAATTGTTACACTCTATAGGAGAAATAGTGACATTGATGCCAGGCTGGGAAATACAAAACAAACAAACAAAATATGCTTTAATAATACGATGTATCTTTACTGTGTTTGAATTGAAATAGCACATTTCAGGACAGGAAAGAATGAGAGAAAGAGGGAGAGGGGAGAAGTAAGAGAGAGTTTTAATATATATGCATGAACTGGTCTTGAATATTTGTATTCATCCCACCAGATATAATTTGTAAAGCTTGTGTTTTGGAGATTCTCATTCAAATGGGGAGAGTCTGCCACTTGTAGACTCAAGTAGGATGGGAGGCCTGTTTGGCCAGGAGGGAGCCCAGTGTCCACTGCCCTTAATGAACACACATGGGTACTGAATGAAACATGAGTAAATACACAAGTTTGCAGGCAAGTCCAGTCCAGACATGTGGTTTGGTCTATGGGAGGTTGATAAGTGAGGTAAGGCTGTGTAGGTGGGTGAGTGTACGTGTGGTTCCTAAATAAACATGGCTGGTAAAATAATGGGCTAGGAACCTGGAAAGAGTATAGGTTAAACCTAATGCTGGTTTAAAAGTTGTTGTTTTTTTAAATACAAAAAAAATAAGGCGCTCACCTTATAGACTGCGCACCACATATCAAGGCTGAGTACCTGCTTCAGCGACCCAGGTTTGAATCCGGTCTGGGCCCATTGTTGTATGTCATTCCCTCTCTCTCTACTGTCACTGTCCAAATAAAGCAAAATGGCCTAAATATACATATGCCAAATACATATATAGTATTCTAAATTTGGCCAATGAAGTCCTGGATAAAATGTTAGTCCTCATTAGTGGCAGTATGTACACATAACTCATATGTTATATCTCTGTAAAAGGTTCATTAAAGGAGGTAGGGAAGGGGGTAGAGAGGCCTACTCGAGGCAGACATTTTTACATGTCATATAGGAAAAGCACAAGTCTAATTAATAGCTATGCATTTGCTATTTTCTTTCAAATGAACTATTATGAAAAATAATACATTATTGATTTAAATTAATAGTACCTAATGTAAAATACCAGGTATAAGGATATATGCATGTAACTCACCTAACTGTTACTTGTCAAAATGTCCTCTGTGAGAAATAGGAAACACGCTGAAGGTTAGGGCGGAATACAACCAGCATGTCCAGCATATGTTCTGTCATACAGATAATTCATTTAACTCAACTAGTTTCATTAAGTATACAACGAATGGAGCTGGGTTGGCAAATTCACAATGCTGGCTGGCATTCTATAGACCTTTTCTCACAGCAGACACTTTGACTTATCGTTGCAGGAAAAGCACAGGTGCAACTAATAATGATAAATCATGATGGTGATATTCCATTTAAGTTTCAGTAAGTGATATCACTGGGCCAGCACACACATTAATCCTAATGCCAAGTTTGCTGCTTGTTAAACTCGTTGGGTCAAGTCAGTCTAGTCACTGTAACAAATGTAATTTTGTCGCTGTAATGAGAGATAAGTTAGCCATGGCCAGCTAACAGCTCAACTATATTGTAACCATTTGTGTAAGATGGAGATTATTTTTCTTGAAAGACAGGCAACCGGCTCATCTTGTTAACCACATTGGTATGTTTGGGGTGTAGTGGTACAGATAAATGTCTCCTCCTAATGAGCTGTCAATGGAATAGATGCTTCAAGCTCCCTTCCTGCCACATACACATACATACATACGTTCACACACACACACACACACACACACACACACACACAGTCCAAGGAACTGTGGTACAAAACCACATAAACAGAAATCTTCAGTATTTAGACTTTGGCTGTTGTGAATGCTGCCTGGCCACTTAAGCTCTGTAAAAAGGGACAGATGCCACAACAATCTACGCTTGCCTTAGATGTTTTTCCCTCAAGGGTAGAGGAAGAAGGAGAAGGTTAAGGACAGTTAATGATTTTATGTGCACTCAGGTACTGTGAAGACCTGCGGCACTAAATCGTCACACTCCTTTCATCCCGCAAATAGAGTCGGTTTTCAGTTTTGTTTTTGAGCAACTTTGCAAGGAACCATGAGACACGTCACCCTCTTACACTTAATGTCTTTCAATCCTAGTATGTGAATGGGTGTTGCGTGAGCACCCTGGCTAAAGAAAAGCTACTCCTTACAGAGTGTCAAGGACACTCCACATCTGGGCTTGAAAATCCATAAAGCAACATATCGTCTTGGTCCACACGCCTCCAAAGGTTCTCTGAGCCTCAGCGTGAAGCTGGCTGATTTAATTTAGCAATCAATATGTTTTCTGTGAGCATAAGCCACGGTAATCTTTTTACAGCACCTCTTCTCTCCCTCTCTCCTCTCATCCTCTGCCCTTGAGTCAATCCTTCCACCCCTCCATTGTAACACTAAGGCTGTGATTGCGTCTAACAGGCTTTTGTGGTTAGAGGAAGCAAAGAGAGAGAGACAGAAAAGAGAGGAACAGGATGAAAAATTGCTATCAAGAAGAGTGAAGCTACCCCCCCTACTCTACCCCCCTCCAGTCTCTGTGGCACAAGGTCTGTGCTCTGAGACTTGGTCCCATAAAAGTGGATTATGGGAATTGCTGCTGCTTGCCATGCTCTCAGAATGCAGCAAGACAACTCATCTTTTTGACAGGAAATGAACTACAGCTGCTTTGGTTCAACCAGAACAGTCTATCTTCTGAACAGAAATGGAGCTGAATGTACCCTATCTCTCTACTTGTAGAACTGTTGATATTTATTGTGCAGGTGATTTGTCCACTGTGATATCATATGGATGTGCAAATAGATGGAAAAGACTTACTTTTCACTACAGTACGTGGGTCTTCTTCTTCTACCCTTCCCTCCCACAACTCACACTTCTTCTCTCATTACCATCCTTTCTTGTGCGCACCGTCTCCAGCAGAGAAAAAGAGAGAGATTACGGGGGGTCTGTGTTATCTTTGGCTACAGCTTTCTGTTCTGCCCTCAAACTGGGAAACATAACTAGTTTCTTTATTGGGCGGCCAAGCATTATACACACACACACACACACACATACACACTCACATGTTTTGGCCTTGTACCTACTCACTCGTGGATGGAACAAAACACCATGATGACATGAGGCATGAAACAACCTTGATGTATTCAGAGGTTCAATGTTTCCTCAATAATAAGAAGCAACTGATGACCCTAGCACCTTCATTCTTACTTCTGTGAGGCAGAGCTGATGAAAAATGTCAGCGCATAAAACATTATCATAGAAAAACTTGCCAGACAGAAAAACAGTGAAATCTCCAAATCCCTATCTCTGAATGATTCAGGAGGTCGGCAGCCAAGAGGGGCAGTGGAACATGCTGGGATTGTAGATATTTATTGTGAACCGTTGTTGTTGTTGAGTTGTTTTCATGGAGTTCAGAACCTGTGGCTGCACTCCTGACTGTTAAACACCAACTCTAGATGAAGTAGAGGTGTGATACTTTGTAGTCACTGTTTGTTACCTTTTGGTACTAACATTTACTGGATAAATTACCTTATAAATAAATACTTGACAATTTAGGTATTAACATCTCCAAAATATGCAGTGGTAAAATGCAACAAAGTACACTCAAATATTCAAGTACGTACTTTCCTTGAGTATTTTCATGTCACTTCAGACTTCTACTTTTTAGAGGGAAGTATTGTACTTTTTTACTTCACTACATTTGTTTGACGGCTTTAGTTACTTTTCTTTCAGTCGACTAATGGATAAAATGATCATTAGTTTGTAGTCCTATACAAAATAGTTTAAAATGAGCTCTACCTCAGTCTACAAGAGTAAAATCCTGCTTTGACATGAATGCATGAGCAATTAGTAATTCTAATGATATATGGTAGCATAACATAAGAATAAAAGTCACAGGGGACATTACTTCCCTACTTTTTATACTTTAAGTATGTTTTCCTGATTGTACTTACATACTTTTATTTAAAGGACCAGTGTGTATAGGATTTAGTTTTATCTGGGTGTAGTTGCAGATTGGAACTCCCTCTCTTTCCAACTGTAAAGGAGAAATAGGCAGTGTCCGCAAAATGCGTTAAAAAACACAAACGACCCAATCTAGAGCCAGTATTTGGTTTGTACCTTCTGGGCTACTGTAGAATTATGGTGGTTCAAAATGGCGGCCTCCACGGAAGGTGACCCGCTGCGTCTATAGATAAAAATAGCTTATTCTAAGGTAACAAAAACATGACAATTCTTTTTTCAGGTGATTGTACACTAATTACCCATGGATATTTTAATAACCTTTTGCCAGTAGTAATAGACAAACCAAACACTGGCTACTAGATGGCACTAAACCCTACACACAGGACCTTCAAGTAACATTTTCAGTGGAGAGTTACTTGTAGCAGAGATTTTCCAATGTGTACTAGTACTTGAGGAAATAAATGTGGTCTGCCCTTTCTTTCTCTCTTTCTTTCTCAGGGACAACAACTTCATCAAGGACTTTCCCCAGCTAGCCGATGGCCTCATGGTCATCCCCTTACCAGTAGAGGAACAATGTCGAGGGGTGTTGTCTGAGCCGCTTCCCAACCTGCAGCTTCTCACAGGTGAGGGTGTGTGAGAGTGGGGACGTGGATGATGTTTTTTCTTTGTCTGTCTCTCCTATTGAGACTAACAGACAAATACATTTGATTAATTGCGTTTTTCAGTGGCAGCTCTATTATATCTATGTGATCCATTCATACAGTAGTCAACTGTGAAATTAATTCAGAACTGACTACAGCCATTTGTCCAGACTTGTCCAGGCCTGAGTGAACATTTTATATAGAGACTGGTAATTACAAAAGCCAGTGTCTCACGAAACGCCACTGTTTTGTGAAATCCAGGTCACAAAATCATTTAGAAATATATAGGCTGTGCCATTGTGCTGTTAAAACCCAAACCCCAACTGAAAATGCTACCATAAACACAAAGTATGCAAGCACATACACATGTACACACGTACTGGACCTTGTAAACTCTAATACTTAACCTCCCGTTTCATCCTTTTATCCTTTTCTTGACTGTTCCACCCCATCTTGTGGGGGACAGAGTCACTTAGACATTTGGCTTGAAACCTCCACCTCTGCTCCCTAATCCCTCCATTAGCTAAATTGGCATTCGGTCCACATTTCGCTTGGGTTCTGCTTTCACCAGAATTGGACACACACATACATACATACACACACACACACACACATAGAAACTAAATTGCCCTTTTTCAACGTGTATGAGTGTCTCAGGTGGAAAACACTTTCCAGAGGCACAGGATCAAGGTTCCCGTAAGCAGTTTTTTTTTCTCCCCTTTGCTCTTCACTTTTGTGGCTTTAGTTCTAAACTGGTGTGAAAGTTTGGTAATTGAATTGCAGAGAAAGGCGAGATTGCTCCCACTTCTAATGTCAGCAATCCAATTGGAGTTCAAGTTGCACTATATATCTGCAATTGATCCAGGAGCAGCTGGGATATGGGCTGTGATAATAAATGATGTTAAGGCAATAATGGATAACAATAGATCTGCAATAAACTGTTCAAATGAAATGATGGATCTTTATTTATGAATTCATTTGTTTTGAATTTCAGCAGCTCTTTATGAATCTGAGTTTTGTCATTGTTTTAGATTGATGTATGAGTTGTGATTCGTCTGTCTTAATTTGTTTCCCTGCTCCCTTTTTTCTGTCTTTCATAGGAGATGCTCAATTCAGTGAGGCGGTGGGTTATCCTATGGTTCAACAGTGGAGAGTGCGTAGCAATCTGTACAAAGTCAAACTCAGCTCCATCACCTTATCTACAGGTCAGGGGCCGAATATCACAATTGACTTTGTCATCACAAATCACCACACACACACACACAAACACACACACACACACACACATAGATACATATATATATATATACAGTATATATAAAAATGTAGATGTTCTGATCAATACCCTATGTTTCTTTTACTCTCTTCTACCAGCCTATACAGCTTTGATGTATATTCTTGATCTTTCTGTCTCTCTATGCATCTGTCTGTGCCCTAGATCTTGATTTTGCACATTTATAACAACACACGTAAGCCTGACCTTAATATCCAAAGCGTACTTCCCCTTCTTACAAAATCACTATTCTTTCATCTCCTTCTCGACCTGGTAGGCTTTTCTAAGGTTTTGAAGACACTGTCAGCGGAGAGCACACGCGAGGAGCTGTTGGCTTTTCTCCAGCAATACGGCAGCCACTATGTGTCTGAGGCCCTGTATGGCTCCGAGCTCAGCTGCAGCATCTACTTCCCCAGCAAGAAGGCCCAGCAGCAGCTCTGGCTGCAGTATCAGAAAGGTGAGTGTGCTGATAGACAGGAAGGAAGGCCAAATTGGTGAATTCTAGAAGGGTGAATGGAGATGCTGTCCTCACATATTGATTTTTTGAGTGGGGAGTCTGTCAAAGTATTTAAAATTTTAACAAACGTATGTGGAGGAGAGCAGACCATGTTTTGAGAAAGGGTAAAATAGCAGTAACTTCAGGAGTGATGGGGATACTATCAAATTTAACCAGGACAACATAACCTTTTCTCAATCAAAGCAAGCAATGTATCACAAATACACGGTGAGCAAAAGTGGAGCAAAGTCTACTATAATTTAACAGGAGGTGGGGGTTATACTTTTGCCTAACTATAAACTAAACTGGGTTATGTTTAAAGACTTCATGCCTTAATTCGCCTCCTGGTTAAAATGCAGCACAAGCTGCATGAATTGAATTAAACAGCAGTGTGACTTTACAGCATCCCAGAAGTATTTTCCAGCACTGCTCTATTCAAATGCTGTTTTTTAATCTTGTTTATTCATGATCCAAAGAAATTTGCTGACTGATACTAATACTATTACTACTACATACAGTTCTTGCTCACCTTGCAGGAAAAAATAAAAATAAACTGATTTGGGGTTAAATTGGGGCCAGGAACACCCAACCCCCCCTTTTATAACAAATGTGTTTACAATGCCGACATGCTTTATTTCAGGGAAATGATTTAATTTCAACATAACATTACACTAAGTGCTTTTACTGATGAGCATTCTTCTCCTTCATCTGATCAAATGTTTGACTGGAATACAAACATGCTTATTCCTGACTCCATGGCACATTGGGCCTGTCCTGGCATGAAGGATCCCAGCACAAGAAGGGAAGTTGTGCTAATTAAAGTGCATAAAACTTGATAAAGTAGTCCAGCAGTACAAGTCAACCAATGGTGGAAAGTATGTTTACTCAAGTACAACTACTTGTAGTTTACTTATCTCCATGTCTGGCATTTTACTCTGCTGCACTGCAGTTTAGAGGGTATTGTATATCATACCTTGTAATCCACTACATTTATTTGACAGCTTTAGCTGCTAGTTATTTTATAGCTTACATACAAAACATATGATCAGCTTTAAAGAAAAATAAAAAGATACACAACTGTAGATTAAACTAACCAACAACTGAAGTAGCTAGTATTATTTCCTCCTCAACCACCTACTATATATGACACACACAAGTTAATGTTAATCAGTATTATTATATTTATAATTTCTGCTATTTTACTTATGTTCTGCTTACTGAAGTAAAGGATTGGATTCTTCAAGACATACCAAGGCTATAAAGTGACCTTCCTGCCTTTGAAAATAGGTTTCAAAACATGCACTACATTATTGCATACCAACATCTACAGCTACAATTTACAATCTCTACAGCCAGGCAATTATAGTGACAGAAGAGGTTTGCTTTTACTATGTAGGGTCACGGGGAAAACTGAACATTGTACAAATACACATATAAGGATTTCGAAGAAGGTAGAAATAGTACGAAGGAAAAAAAATGTAATTGTTTCATAAATGTTTATTGCACTCAGATAATCAACAATACAAACATGAATTTGACTAAACAGAGATGTCTTAAATGTGTTCGACACATTGTAAAATTCACAGCCTGTAAAGGACAAAACACCTTAAACACATGGTAGTTTGGTTCATGGACATATTGCAGTATTACGATCCAATAGTGTAAATGAATGAACGCTGAAGAAGAAGAAGATGCAAGAAAATAACTTCTTTCCAATGACACATAATAAAACATATTCAGGTGATGTGACACACACTGATGTTCAGCACACTGACACAAGGACACTTGATTTTTCTAGCATTTTATCCATTTTTCTGTTACTGTTTAAGTTTGAATATTCTCTAGTAATGACTACTTCTAGTGACCAACTTGAATAAACTGTAAGCACTGAAAAAAACAGTTTTGATGGCAAGGTTGGCATGCAGCTATGTTGAATTAAAATCTATGAGTTTAGTGTGGAGATATAACATGGCCTAACAATAAAACAAATACATTATGTAAAATAAATTAAAAAAAGCACAAGGATATGACTGAACTTCATCTGATACATAAATTCAGTTGTTTTTTTTCCTCCTTAACCCTTTGGTGATATAGAAATATTAAAAACACGTATTGTTTACGATAGTTTGATGCTCAGATATGTATATTTGTATGTTGCTGTTTAATAGGGCTCCAGGTGCAGAGTTAAGGTCAGCTTTGTGAAACTGTTTATTTTTAAGGCTGAAACTGAGTCAGTATAGTAGTGATAGGCTCTCATGAGCAAACCTGGACTGGAAAATAAATATGGCCCCAGAGCAGGCATATTCACTATTTATGACTTTACAGACATAGAGTATGTTACAGAGTATTGATGGGTGGGTTTCAATGATTAACTTGATTCCCCATATTTAGGCCACTAAATATTTTGATTAAAGGTGTCTTTTATTTTTACTTTACCTGAAAGCATCTTTCTAATGCTTCATATGGGCTGAAAAAAAAATCAATAAATCTACATGATAAAATGATATAGATGCAGATATTGAGGAATTTAATAACTAACACTAGCAGTAACTAGCAAAACACTATATGGATGTTGTTTTTACCCACATGTACCAGCACCAGGGAACTCAGGTTGCAAGATTTCTAGTGCGGAATTTAAAACCTGAGGGAGACATAGGGACATGCAACCAACATCCCAGTGCAACATAGCCAGGTTTGGTGAGTGATGCTGGAGTTTTCGCTCATCATTATCCCAGCAGTGCTATTCTGAACACTCCTGCCACTGATCCCTACAAAGATTGTGAAACCACAAGCCCAGCCGGTGGAAACGCTGGCATGGAACAAGTTCTCTGGAATAAATTTGAACAAAGTTTGCAAACATTATTGAAGTTGTACGTATGCTGTACCCTTATTGTGTTCTGGGTGCTGGAGCTATTAAGTATTGGTATATAGGTATAATTTATAGACGATTATTTGATTTAGCTGAAGGTGAACCCATAGGGAATATAAAGCAGAGCAGAAACACAGCCCTGCAATTGTAAGGGCCTTCCAGAGATCATATGGGACCTTAAAATGTTGCTACTCTGTTCATAATGGACCCAATTCTTTTGAGAAGTAGGACTAAAACTAGGGGCTACAGTGTGATCTTAGGTAAAACTGCTCAAAGCTAACTTTAATGCTGCAGGTTAGAAAGAAAAGCCAGCAGAAGGGGGATGTAGAGGCCAGAAATTGTAGCGAGATGTATGACTGAGCAGAACGACTAGAATAGGATCTGAGCAGATGACAGGAATATATCTTGCAGATTGTGACCTCACCCTTCCCGCTAGTGACATAACAGTGGCTGTGGCTGGGAAGTCAGTAGGAGAAGGTTTAATGACAGAAATAGAGAGTAAAAAGGGTTTGTAGATCACACAGTAGATTTCACTAACACTCCAAAATGTCAAATGGTTACTCTGGTTGTGGCTGATGTACACAGACTAAGTACTGGAAAAACATGATAACAATAGTGTAGTGTACAAATTAGACATCCGTAACCCCAAATTCTGATTGCATTAACTCGGTTAACCTCAAATAAACAAAAACAAAATATCTTTCCTGACAATGTCAGTAAAAAAATGTAGACCCAAAGAACCCAGTACATGAAATTACACCATTGCTCTCTTTCCTGTAGGTAACTTAATATTCTACACTTAATGTTCCCTGAATGTTACTGAATGCAATTCAATGAATGCTGATACTTGGTTACTGTTTTGCCATTAGCTAACTGCACAGTAAACTTTAAAGCTGCCAGCTGCATTCAGCAACATCAATGTTAGTCTGTGCTACTATAACCTAACACTAGGAAACAGTGTTGTGTCAATAATAAAGTGCTTCACAGGCCAAAAGCCTTGGTATGCTTTATTTCATATGTAAATACATGTTCATTTTCAGCTCCTCATCCTCCCATTTTTCCTTATGCAAAGCTGAGCCAAATCAGTGAAAGCTGTGCATCACACACTGTCAGGCTGATCGGTGGATGTAGCAGTCAATAATAAAGGAAGGAAGATCATCTGTACTTTGTGCCTGCATTAGCTTTGACATCAATGGCTTAATTCGCTTATTTTAATGTGACAACGTGTGCCAGCATTCTTTGATGTAAAAATGTTGCAAAGTCTGCTTAAGTGTTGTGATGTGTTACAATAATCAGGTAAGAGGCAGCTTAAGTAGCTGATTTTTGATTTGAGGTATTAAAATGAAATCCAGTAGGCTTTAAACCGAACCAAACTGACTAGAACATTCATTTAATAACCCAATGAAAGCTGGAGCGAGAATTGTTTGGACTGCAGCCAAACTAAAGTGACAGATAACAGTGTGGTTCTACCTTCTTCAAACTTCCATACACACCTGGCCAACATATATACCTACTAAACCTCTCATGCTCCTGTGGACTGGATTATTCCTCTAGGAAGTGGACGAGTGCCTCCTCTGGATGTATGTGTAGACTTTGACACAGTGGTCCCAACAATCCAGCACCAGCAGTTGTCCTTTCTGGGTGGTTGCCACTCCCACAGGGCAGGTCAGCCCTTCCTGGATGAGAATTTTGAATCCGCCTTCTTTGGGAAACTGGAGGATTTCTTTCCTGCCGCTGTCCGTTACCAGCAAATCCCCATTGGCATCCACGCACATGCCAGTGATGCAGCGGAAGTCCTCCGTCTCGGAGAAGAAATGGCTGAGCTGCTTGCCTAGCTGGCCATCAGTATCCACTGAGCCGATAGAGAAGCCACCCTCCAGGTGGGGCTCATTGTGGCGTTTCTCAAAGTTCAGAGCCAGGCCCTGGGTGAAATAGACTGTTCCAGCCGCGTCGCACGTCACAAACTTTGGCCGCACCGCAGAGCACAATCGGTTGTAGCTGACAACGCCCACATTGCGGTCCACTGCTAGACACCACAGCTTGCCACCCTCCACATCTGACACCACAAACTGGCCCGATGGCATGGCGGTAATGCCCCATGGTTTAATCAGCTGGTTCTTATGGCAAGCCACGCAGTGTCCATCCATGGTGTAGACTTTAACTGAGTTATCGTAGTTGTCGGTGACCCCAATCAGGCCTTGAGGAGTGACAGCAATGGATAAGGGGATGAGATTAGGCAGGTCAGCACCCAGGAAGCTCAGGACAAAGTTGTCAATGCTACTGGCATTCCGGCGGATTTCACGCTGGAAACCTTTGCGATTAAAGATCTGGATGCGGTAGTTGCCGCGGTCAGCCACCAGGACCTCGCCCTGTGATGTCACACAGATGCTGACTGGTAAATTGAACTGGCCAGGTAGAGTTCCCTTGAAGCCCATCTTCTTCACAAACTGGCAGACTGCGGGCCCCGCACTTGCCCCGGCTCCTCCAGGGGATCCCCCACCTGCATCCATGGACTTCGACTTAAAGCTGCCCGGTGAACCACATACCGCCTCCTCTACAGCCGCAACCATGTCAATGTCCCGGTAAAGATCCACCGGAGCCCCCGTTGCACCACCTGTAGCCCCTACTGCGCCTGCTACACTCTCTACATCACCCTCAAGAGCAATCTCCAACTCTTCATCATCTGTATTGACAGTGTAAGTGTTTGTGGTCACTTGGCCCACTTCTACGGGTTTAGAGTGCACTGTTTTGACAAGCTCTGGCTCTTGCAGCTGAAACATGGTGGGCAAGCTGCTCCTCAAA
This sequence comes from Dicentrarchus labrax, assembly GCF_905237075.1. Taxonomy (NCBI): domain Eukaryota; kingdom Metazoa; phylum Chordata; class Actinopteri; family Moronidae; genus Dicentrarchus; species Dicentrarchus labrax. Next base: position 10,222,601 of record NW_026136710.1, read on the forward strand.
TCCAGCTCTTCATCATCACAGCCTCCGCCATCGTCCTTTAGTAAAGCAATATCACTCTGCCTCACAAGCATTGTCAGATAATCACAGCGTGACACCACTTTTACCTCTGCAATGTTAAGGAGATATGTCTGCTCCTCCAGGACATGCCCATTTAGCTTTTCTGCTTCTGCCATGGAAGCTGTGAATGTCCTTCGAGACCTCCTGAGTTCCTCTTGAAGACGTTGCTCAGCTGTAGTATAGTTCTGCTGCACTGCCTGGTACTTTAATCTCAAGGATTTGTTAATGTTTTCAATAGCTGTCTTTTTCTTCTGAATTTCGCCCATCACATCACGCAGAGCAGTCAGCTTCCCACCCAGTTCTTTACGACGCTGTTCAGCAGCCACCCTAATCGGCTGGACTGAATGGCCTTGATGCAGGTGGCCCTCCCCTTTACAGAGCTCACAGAGGACTGTGGCACAATCGTGGCAGTACTGTCGTGGTAGGCGGTTGCAGCAGGAATTGCACATTAGGGCGGCGGCAGCAGCACTGCAGGATATAGTACAATCTAGGATCTTAAGCACAGTGAGATTATCAGCCAGCTGAGAGATATTGCTCATACGGGAGACCTTGCTACAGAAGGGGCAGCGCACACCATTGATAGTATTAGCCAAAAGCTTCTCTAGACACTGCCGGCACACTGTGTGACCACATTGCAGGAGTTTGGGTCTCATTTGTTCCTGGTTGTAGGTCTCCAGGCAGATAGGGCATTCAAGAACCTCCCTCATTAGATCTGGGTCCAGCGGGGATGATGCTGCCGCCATTATGGTCCTTTCCTTGAGTGAGAAAAAACAAAAACAAAAAAAGGAATTATGTTTTGTTAGATGTTACCATTCTGTGTGAAATTCTACTGAGAGGAAAACAGTGTCATTAAGTCACTATGCGAGTAGCAACCAGGTTGAATCGGTGATACAGTCGTGCAGTATATGGGTTGCAGCAGTATTTCTATAGCAATAGAAAAGTGGTACTCAAAGTCTGACCCTCACCCAAACCTGATGCACTGTAACTGTGTGACCATAAACGACACAGTTCTGAACATTGCCACAGATCTCATGATAGTAGGGCCAGCTTGCAGCTTTCTAAATATGGGGCTAACTATGACTAGCACAGCCAGCTAGCTCCTCTCTGTTTCAAAGTAGCTAGTTGTCGCAGTGTAACCTCAGCTGACACGAACATGAGGCTGAAAGCACTTACAGGTTGACCTGTTAACACGGAAACCTTTAACTGACAACTATGTAACATTAGGCAACAGAGTGTTTTTGTTTGCTAGGCAATGCTAACATGACATACAACTGACTGCATCCTCGTGCTAGCAAATGAAGCCACGTACCACAATAACGCGACGGTGATGACGGCAGGTGGGCTAGCTCCTCGAGGAACTGTTGTTGTTTATCGGTGAGCTAATTGGCACACGGTTCGTTCCACGCTTTGATGACAAGCAACGTGATCTTCAGGCTAACTGGGTTGTGTCTAAAGGCACCACCGTGCTCTATTGATGCCTAAAAATAGGTTGACCTTGCTAAAACCACACTTACAAACAAAGTGCGTTGAGTGTTCCCTCCTTTTAGTTTAAGTATATCCGAGGCCTCTCGACAAAACTACAAACGTTAACGCTGCCCCGTCACAAAACGCCACAGTGTTGTTCAACATTATACACAGGGCTGGCTTTGATGAACGTGCATTCAAAAAATAGATAATAAAAGGATATGCGGCTCATCGTAATGTTTCTCTTTTGACACTTATGCTTTAAAACGTTACCTTTTCTTCAGTATTAGCTGGTTGGAAGTACAGAGGTTTTGATGGGCGTGCTGTGTTTCTGCTACTGCAGCTGCTGCTGAGAGACTGCAGTGTTGACGACGTCACGTACGCAGAGCCCGGCTGTTACGTAACACGCACAGCTCTGAGTCTGACGCTTGTTTTGATTGGCTGCTGTGTAGGCTTGGCGATGTATTTAGTGGTCCTGAAGTCAAAATCAGAAGTCAAATATCAGGGGTCCTAGTATTTGACTTCCATCAAGAGAGATAAAAGTAATTTATTGTATTTAATTCGTCTTCTTCCCTATAATGCTCATATTCGCACAGCACAGGGGGCAACAGAGTTTGACAGGCAAAGGGATTTTATTGGTTTTTATGCACAGTACCTACTGCAAACACCTATAACAGCAAGAATGCTATTTGTTTAACACTAATTGAATATAATATAATATATATGTAACCTAAAGTCCAGTTCCTGTCCAGCAGTAAGGCCTACCACTACTTCATCACCCTACTTGTCATCTTTTTAAAGAACAAAAATTTAAGATTAGTTAATTTGAGTGACAAGTAAACAGACCTGTAAATGAGAAAATAAGTCTAGTAGTTGTAGCCCATAGGCATGCTACTGCATTCGAAAACGTCCACATGTGGTGTTTCAGTTTTTAGACATAAGCCAGTAATTGTATAAAGAGGCCACTAGATGTCAGAATAGGTCTTCTAGAAGATGCCCATGCATCACCATGCACACAAAGTGAGTGTGGAACATTTTAAAAACAAACAGGTTCTAAAGAAATATGGAAGAAAACATTCATTCTCATGTAGTTTTCTCAGTCGTTTAGCATATTTAATAAATATTATTATATGTTGGCCTATTTAGCAGCTGCTATTGTTCAAATATCTGATATGCCAAGTTATGACAGTATAACTTGAACGGTACTTTGTAGACAAGGTAACTCACACATAGATGTATTTTTTTACCATGTGTCTCTCCTGCTGTAACAAATATTGTGTATTACTGTGTAAAATTAATATAGAATGTCAGCTACTGTAGATAATAGTCTGTTATAATCAAAGGTCTGTGGTGTATGTAGATGTTTTAATAAAGCAAAAACAACAGTGCCAACAGTAACCATATCTAACAAAATCTGTATTAAATTGCTATGGAAGATATCTGACACCTTTGCTGTTGTTGCCTGGGCAACATAACCCTGGCCAGAGGGGATGTGTCCCTGATGAGTAATTATACTGCAACCAGTCTACAAAGACATTTTAATTAACGAAGGCAGTGCAAGATCAATGGCTAGGAAATTCTCTCCATTTATCTCCTCACTATGTTTGATGACAGGCAAGTGTTGCATAAGCATCACATTCATTCCACACAGCAAAGAGATGTCATAGTTTATAAAAAGCTGAAATGATAGGCCACTCCTTTAACTGCACAAAAAAACACGTGGTCCAGTTTAATTTGTCCTTGTGAAGGGTGTCACCGTTGGTTAAATGTCAGTGAAACTGTACATTGCACAGACACAAATAAAGCCATTCAGACAAATTACTTCAGTGATCACAACTGGAAATTATATGTTACAACAGTTTCAGTCTCAGAACAGGACAGTAAAGACAGTTAAATAAGTTGTTCAAAAGTAAATACAAAATAGGGAGAATGTGTGCAGGGAGAGAGACTCTGATTACCAAAGTGTAAGAAGTACTCAGATCTTTTAAAGTATATCCCAGTGCAGAAGTAATCTGTTACAAATAAAAGTCAGGCATTTAATTTTTTACTTCAACAAAAGTATAAAAGGATTAGCATGAAACTACCTAAAGTGAAAATATCATTTTGCAGACTAGTCCATTCCAGAATTATGTATATTTTATTATTGGAGTATGATTATTATTATATGCATTAATGTGTACATCACTTTCATGCTGCAACAGGTAAATGTGGGGCTAATCTTAATTACTTTATATGTATTTTATAGATACTGCTGGGTAGTGTGTGCATTTCCCCCAAGGGGACCAATAAAGTCTTATTGTATAATAATATCATCATTATTTATTTCTTGATTCATTTAATTCTTAATCCGGAAAGCAACTAGTAACTGAAGTTATCAAATAAATGCAGCGGAGTAAAAGTAAGATTTGACTCTGTAGTGGAGTAGTAGTATAAAGTACTGTACTTAAGTACAGTGCTTGAGTAAATGTGCTTAGTTACTTTCCACCACTGCCTGTATGGACTATAAATGTCTGACAATCAAATTACCGTGGCTATATTTTATTCTCTCCACAAATACGTGGCAGTGCCAAACCTTTTCATGAAATGCATACATAGATGTAAACAATCTGGGGTGAAATGAATTAAAGGGGTTGAGAGTAAATAAGAGTGGATAGCCACAGCCAACCAGAGCTACAGAGATTTATTGTGAGAGCACTTTTTTAACAGTTCTTTTCTGTGTCTGTGTTGCCTCAAGAAGTGCATGTAATTGGGCTCTTGGGCCACCCCTTGAGCCTGTTTACATACTGTTGCACATGAAGTTACCACCCACCCTTTTGACTGCTTGCCAGTGTCTTAAAGACGCACACAAGGAATAAGCCACAAAGACACACATAAATAGATGTATGTACAGCTCAGTTTTCTCTCACACATAGACACACACAACAGGGTCACAGCTACAATTGAGGACATAAGGGTCATGTCCTTGATGTTTTTTCTGGGGGATTTGGAAGTTTCTGTGACCTGAGGTGCAGTTTACATTTAATTATTGGATATTATACATTGTAGGGTTTGTTTGTCTTTTGTTGGAAGATAATATATTTTAGATTTGTTATATAAATATGTTTAATATCTCCCTTACCAGAAGATCCACATGACTCATAACCCCAGTATTTCCCAGAAATTGTCTACAGACAATTTTTTCTGCCTATATATGGCAGTGAATTGTCATTGTAGTGTATTTAGTGTAGCATATGAGCTATACACCAGTTTTCTTCCTTGATGTTGTTTTCTTATAATTCTGAACGTCATAGCCAAAAAGCTCAGTTATGCTAAGTTAACTTTCTTTTCATCCATCGCATATTTTCATAATAATCAATAATCTGTGCGTCATTTGGAATATTAAATATACTTTTAATTCGCTAAAGTATTGAAATGATTTTTATTTTTCACTATTTAACCATAATACAGTGTTATGTTTATATTACAGAGCTGTAAATGAACTCAATTGTGTCAGCAAGTTGTTTGATGAAATGAACGGCTGACAAGTGATTATACACACAAAAAATTTTTTTTTTTAAACTCAATGTGTCACTGTGTTAACGCTTTCACCCCCTTTTTGTGTCTTGGGTTACATTGCTGACATTACAGGAGTCAGAAGTGAAATTGTACATGTAGACACATGTAGACTTGTTTCTCTTAGACAAACATTATTGAGTTCATGACCTGTATATATGTTGTGTTTTTGCCCCTGACAATAGTTTGAAAGATATTAGAGTACACTGTCATTAAAACTGTTAACAGGAAATAAGTCATTTAAACTATTAACACTAATTGGTCCCAATTACCCCACCTTGAATAACGTCACAGGCTTTTCCTGCTGTCTTACGCACTTCTTTCGGGTGTAGGGTTTCACTTGTTTTTTCTTGGCCTGTGTGTGCGTGTGCACTTAGGTAATACTGTGTGTATTGATAATCTCATCAATCACTCCATGTGCCTCTGTATGAACAGTATGTGGGGGGGGTTTGACTGTAACTTAAACATCTACACTTGCTCTTTGTGTTTTAATACACTTATTCTCAGAAATCTTTATTACTCTGCATAGGGTGTAGGTTATTTAATACTCCGACATCCGACACCTAAGTATAATACATATTCAGTGTTTTTAAATTACAATATTCAGGGCTTGGTGAATGAAATAATTCATTTCTCATTCATCGTGATTCCTCCACATTTTGTAGCACTGACTACGGATACATCATGTCTCAAATGATGTCTGTCCTTCTAAAGCAAGACACAAAAAGCACATCTGCCACATGTTACCCATCCATGCGATGCCACAGATGGCAGATCTGCTCCACTGTAACATTTGGCCAGATGTGTCCTCCAAGTGAAACACCCAAGTAGCTCTTTATTCTCTCCTGTTTCTACTCCTCCCCTGCTTCTGTCGTTGCTTTTTCTTTCCGCATGGTGTGTTGTTTTCCCACTGAAAGAGGAAATGATGAGAAAGAATCCCCCCAACTCCAGTGAGAACATCAAATAGTGGTAATTGACACTTAGGAGAAGAAGCCAGTGACACCCCTCCTCCTTCCCACTTTCCCATTCATCCTTTGTCTATGAGAGCTGATGACAGTAAGGGATTAGTTGTTGTTTTTTCTTCTTTTCCTTGGCAGCAAGTAAAAGTAAATCCAGATGCGGACGCTTTGTGCAACTGAGGGACTGTGAATGTGCTTTGCTACTCCAAGTAAAGATTAAATAAATTATTTTATGGAAATAAAAATGAGCTAAAGTTGGAAGAGTGGGTTGTTTTTACAATTAGGAAAGAATACATATGAAAGTGAAAAAGGTGACTGTTTTCCTCCCTTTTCCGAAAATGAATGTAAATAGTTATTTTGTTGTTAACTTTGTTTATCTCCCCTCCCAACCCATACCCTCTCTTCCTCTCCTGCCTACCCCTCCAGAGGCAACAGACCAGGGGGTTGGCGGAGGCGGGCGGCGTGAGCTGAAGTCAGTTCCTTTCATCAGCTACCTGTCAGCCCTGCAGAAGAGCCAGCTGTTGACTGACGACATGGTGAATGGCGTGGAGATCCGCTGCGAAGAGAAGGGCAGCTGTCCAGCTGGCTGCCACCTGTGCCATCACCAGGCCATGATGGGAGGAGTGTCAGGAAGAGGCCGCAATGGTAACAGCAGGAGCGGAGAGCAACCGTCCCCCATCCCTGTGCTGCTGGAAGTCAGCCGTGTGGTGCCCCTCTACAGCCTGGTCCAAGACAACGTCACCAAAGAGGTGAGAAAGCAGCATGAGGGTAGCAAGTCTGCGTGTGTGCGTCTGTGTGTGTGCACATGCATGTGGATGTGTGTTGAAGAGAGAGGCCGAGAAACTCACTGTAAAACCAGATAATGACAGAGAGATTCAGGTGAAGAGATGTGAAGCATTAACACACCCATTGGAGCTGCAGGAAAAAGAATAAGTAAAGACATCCACAGAAATGAACTTATTGTAAAATGAAAAGTATTTTTTGTATAAAACCTACCTAATGTCACTGATATGGTTGAAGCCTGTATTTCTTTTAAATTTGTACATTACATGAATTATTATTTTCTACAATTTGTGTCACCTATTATTAACAAAAGTTGGGACGTGATTATACTTCTGCAAACAGAATTTTATTGTAAATGTGAGGCAAATTACACATATATGTTGTGCTACCCCGTGACAAAAGGTGCAGTCTGTTCTGAACGTGTAGAATGCATATGCTTATTGTTCAGTATATTTTATACAATCTCATGCCAAGCGATGGTGGCGTAGTCCTTTCATACTGTATATATCCATTGTCCTCTGAAGCATTTAACTGATGCAGTTCTAACAAATCACCTTTAGGTGGCATTAGTTGGTTAACTTTGACCACTGGAAATGAGCACTGTAATACAGAGGGCATAAAAAAGATGACATCATGGTTTTCTCCTCTTGTGGGAAAGTCGATGTGTATATGTGTGAGATATATGTGTGTGTCTGAGTCCAAACAAGCATACACAGCTGAATGTAATATCATCTTAATGGCCACATGTTGTGTTTCTGATTCATCCTGGATGAAAAATCTTCGGATCTTTGTGCAGTGAAAGTTAATCATATCAGATTTCTTTTCCATAAGGTCATTTAGGAAGGGGCTCTGGCTTCACTTGACATTTAGTTTACCACATTTTGCTCTCTTTGGGCATCGTCTTGACATTGTTTTGCTACCTAATATCCGGTACATGTCTTCCCTGTGCGTGTGTAAACCAACACAGAGCTGTTTGCAGGTGACTCACACCCAACACACACGCATGCACACGCCATGGAGCAGACTGGTTCATGCTCCCCCCAATCAAGCATCTAATTACCTTACCTTCTGAAATTACTGCGGGCAACAACAATACCAGACACACACACACACACACACACACACACACACACACAATGTATGCACTCACAAACACACACACACACACACACACACACACACACACACACACACACACACACACACACACACACACACACAACAAAGCCCCCTGTACGTGCCGCCCATAACAAGCACCACAGCCCCAAAGAAAAGAAGGCACAATCAATAGCAGACGATCCCTAGTGGGCCTCATCGATAGCTAAACGTGAGGAAGAGCAAAATGTCTCTTTTCCCTCTCTTCCAAACACCTCGCTATCCATCCTTCTCTCTCCCCCTACCCAACCTATGGTCTTCTGGGGATGTAGAGGGAGATGTATGAGAAGGAGGAGAAGGGGTAGACTGCAGTGGAGTGCTCTGGCAAGCCCTTCTGAGGTAGCTTGAGGCAGGATTATTAGCTTCTTATTGATGTCATCGACCTCTTGGGAGGGAGGGGAGTCCATCACTCTGCTCCTCTTTTTCCTCTCTTTCTCTTCTTCTCTTGGCCGCAACCGCTGCCGCTAGTCTGAAAGGCACATACGTATATTGCATTAGAGACGAGCGACACAACAACCTGCCCCTCCACACACACACACACACACAACCGCTCAGTCTTTCTCTCTCTCTCTTTTTCTTTGTGTGTGTGTCTTTCTCACACACACCTTTGCTGAAGACTATCTTTCTACTTGGCTGGGTCTATCGGGAAAGACAGATGCCGTGTTGCAAGAGCTTTCTCAGAGATGAGGTTCTTTTTTGTTACCTTAAATCCCCCGAAGCAATCAAAATAGAGGTTTGGTTGTCCCGCTCATGAGTAGGTGGACTGAGGTCATATCTATATGTGTATACATGTTTGTATGCATGTGTCTGTGTATGCCCACTATCCGGTTTACATGGATCTGTCACTCTTTCTTTGACTCTCTACCCCCCTTCTTTCTCGGCTACCTGCATCTTTCAGTGGCCTCTCCTTGGCTGCCTGACTGTTTGACAGGACATGTCATGTTCCTTTCACATAAATCTCCTCATTATTAAGCCAGAGGGGGATTTTGTTACAATGTGAAATTTTTCCTTCCCTTGAAAAGACCACCACCAGGACTGAAAGGAAACAGAATTATAGACAGCTATGGTAGATGGCATAGCTGTCCTCTTCTTAGCTTGCTCTGTGTGGGTCTGTCAAAGAGGGGAATAATGGGGAATAAAGTATTTCTTTGTACATGTGCCCAGTACTGACATTACCAATGACTAGTTGAGGATTTGGGGAAAATAATACCAGGAAGACTGATCCTATCAGCCAGTACTGGATACTTACCTGGATATTTCCTAAAAAACATGTTTTAAGAGTTAGTGTACACAATAGAGAAGTGAAATGCCGTAAAATGATTCCCCCCATTGCATTCTTATCCCCAAGCCTTATACATAATAATATAAAGCCATAACTATCTGCAAGGCTAATTAGTCACTATGTTGATAATTGTCTTTAACTTGCTTATGCATCCATCAGTTGCATAGCTAAATCTGGAGATACTTAATTGTCTTTGCTCCTCTGTGAGAAACGTAATGATTATGTTTTGCACTTGGAAAGAACGGTTTTAGGTTTACTCCCTCTTTGTCTTGGAATTTTCAAGTTGCTCTGTTGTCAGGCTTGGCTTGCTTTAAAGTTGAATTCAACTGGAACAGGTCTTGGAATTGGCTTGGACTCGACTAAGGTGGTCTTGCTTACATGGCCAGGTGTGTGCACGCAAATACACACGCACACACAGATACTCCCCTGTTTTAATGCCAGAGAAAAAAACTCAGTGGATAAATAAATAAGCTTACGCCTGTGGAGCTTGCCAGTGGCCCTATGTCCTGTTGCTGTGACTGAATTATGGCAAACCTTTTGAACAAATTGGTTGTGAGTCTAATGGGTCAGAATGCTCTATATCTTGCCGAGTGGCCGCTGTCATGCTCTCACCATAACGCACTACGGCAGCCCCTCGCAGGGGTGTGTTTAGAACATTTCCAGTGGGGGCAAAAGAGCTACAACATATTTGCACAAAAACGAAAAGCAGGTAGCAGTGTTACACACAAGAGGAGGGCAGGTATATTTGCAGTGGGTTGGGGGAGTCTGCTTTCGGGGACATTCTTAACCAATACAATATGCAGTTATAAGTGGACTGAACATAATAATGAGACAAATTCAACAAAAATTAAAAATGTAAAATACCCTGAATGTTGTTGCCAACTCTAATATTCTAATAGTCTTTCACACAGCTCAATCTCATAAGCGGGTCTCATAATCAATAATAAAGGTACACATAAAAGTAGAAAATGCAAATTCTGAACCACTTCACTTCAGTACCAAGGACAGTGCATGCGCCTATAGATCATTAAACAGATTCATATGAACTCTCTATGGCCAGTTCTACACACAGTTGCCAGTTTATTAGGTACACCTTGTTTAAATGAATGCAGTCTAATACAACATCCCTGTAATAAGGTGAAGGTTCTAGGTGAAGGTTACACTGTCCAATGTTTTAGAGAGGTGTTGATTCAGGTATTGATTGTGATGCTATTGAACTGTACTGCATTATACAGATAGGTGTTTCTTATTAGTTTGTTATTTAGCCTACCCTCATTGATGTAAATTGGTCGGACAAAATGAAAGAAACACCTGCCTGTAACACTTGCAATTCAACAGCACCCCAGACTGCATCCTCCAACTTTCAAAAAAAGCTGTACATTGTAACCTTCATGAAGGTAGGATTTATTGCAGGGCTAATATATTAGACTGTACTAGTTTTTGCTAGGTGTAAGTAATAAACTGGCAACTGAATGTATGCTCTAGTCAACATTTGGTCCACAAGCATCAGCAGTTCAGACTTGTCTTTTATGTGACAGACAAAACAGTTGAACAACCAAACTGACTGCATTGCCACTAGATCATTTTCCTATCACAAAGAAAGACCTAATAGAAACAGCCTCCTGACGATGAATGGTTCAAAACAGGCATCGATAGTTATTCTATAAATCATATAGAGGGTATGTCCAGCAGACTAACTTTTCATATTAGTTTCCACTGAAATTTACATTTTTGTCAACAATCTTATTCTCATTCTCTGTTGTGTTTTTTTTGTTTTGTTGTTGGCTTAGATTGGTATTACACGCATAATAAGACCAATAAATAAGTCAGTTTACTTTGCTGAAAAAGTCAGATTAGCTTAGAACATTGTCAGACTGAGTCGGCACACCTAAAAACCAATACCTGCTGTTTGAGGGATCTCCAGTAATATGGCAATCCCCCATCAACCTCTAGATGAACCAACCCTACAGCTGCCCCAAGTGTCCAATTTCCTGGAAGTACTACTTCTGACAAGGTTCCTAGAATCAGCCCATCGGTTCCTTTGTTAACACCATTAGCCCTGAATGATTGGAAAGGATACATAAACGCATTTGTGTGTGTGCGCACACACACACAGACATAGACACTTAGGTCACTATTGATGGTGTCCTGTGTGTGCTGACTTAGACTCTTTACCACCACTGGTGATCATCTTATAAATCAATACTGTGGGCCAGCTGGCCAGTGTTTTCATGTATTAGCCTCTGAAGACAGACAGTAATATGGCCAACTTAGACTAGACAAACAGATTAATATATTAAAGAGGTCACAATGGCCTCCCTTGCCTTCTTGTAAGTCACGACAGGCTTCTACGAAAGTGAAAGGTCCAAATAGTATTTTGGTGCCAGTGAGTCTGCAGGGTCTAAATGATGTCAAGGCTTGGAATTTGTGGCCAGAGTTGTTGCTGATACTCAGTGGCCTTGCTGTTCACTGATCTTGTCCTCTGTTCAAAGCAGGGGGTGATTACATTTCAGCTCAATTTGTTCAGTATCGATAAGGTCAATAGAGATGAATTGTGGCATATTTGTGAAACGGTAGAACCATGTGTTATTGTAACCATAGGGGCATCACCAGTTCCCGAAAGCAAATCTGTCATGACTGCACAAAAACTGTCTTACACTGTTACAGTCAATGCTCAGATAGGACCATCTTTGTCAAAACACTTGCTTTTCTAATATGAAGGATAATGGATAAGAATTGTTTCTCACCCCTATGTGGCCAACACAGAATGTATATGGATCTATAGTGTTCTGGGAAATGCATGATCTCTGGTTAATCAATACAGTATAGGGTATCCTCCTCTTTTTAGCTAGCTACGACTTATCTAGTAACTGCATTAAACACAGAACTACTTTCTCCTGGGCCTTTCAGATTGTCTGTATATCTCACTTAAGGGTTGTCTTTACTGATCTGAGCTTTTTTTCTAACCTGCACGATATATTGTTGTCTTCCCCACCATACACTTGACATATTATCACTACAATGTATTAGCTAACTATCATTTTCTCTTGCTTTTCTCAAAATCCTCATTTCTGTTTTACCTCCTGTGCCCCCCACCCAACCCCCCAACTCATTCTCTAAACCACAATTAGATTCCCTGTTTACCCAGTGGAGACTGGCTTGCATTACTCTTCAAACATAAACATGGCGGTAATCGCTTTGTCTATTTTTCACATGTGCAGCCATGCAATCAAGCGCACAGACCCATATGGGGTTTTTCTAGGAATTTGGTGGTGGTAAACGCATGGCGGTCCTGTGGTCTCTCTCTTTTGCCCCTAGCAGCGGAGGTCATTTCTCATTTCTCATATTTGTCGAGTCTGTGTGCGTGCATAGACCTTGAGTCCAGGTTTTTCCTGTTGCCTTTGTCTGTGGCCTGCTTCCCATTGACATGAGGTGGCAAGACCCCTGCTGCTGTTGTTTTCTGACAGCAGTTAGCCACATGGGTTCAGGCAAGGGGGGAGAAATGTAATTACCTTTTTCCCCTGGTTTTTCAGGGGGTTATTATATGGCCATGGATTACAGTGCTTGCCTACCCCCTATAATAACTGCTCATTCAGCATGCTCATTTCAAGGGGCTTGTATTGGAGGATAAATGATGGGAAAGCCTTGACTGCTGAAGGATCCTGATCCTGTCCCACAGTAATTTGGGGAATGCTTTGAGAGTTGGGAGCCTCCTTTTTCACACCTTTGTTTCCTTATTCATCTTTTTTGATTTTTTTTGGTCTCTCCTCATTTTTTTCACTCGTTCTTACACTGCTGCTCATTTAGGTCACTTTCTCTCTCAAGATCCTTTGCCTTGAGTGAAATCAAGTGGAATTGGAAGAAGTCAGTTCCCATGAAAGACTGTCGAGCCTCCTTTACAGCTAACAATGCAGTGTTGTGGAAATGCTAACATCAGCTTCTGGGTGCATACCCTGGCTCTTTTTTTGGCCAAGCCGTCTGCCTTTCTGGTCAGGACTATGCCCAAAGTCATCTCAAATGTCACTTGCACTAATCAACACACTGCAGAAATCTTCCTTGGCATTTCTCCAATGAAATGAAACAACCAACTGTGGAAATCAATCTTTAATTGGAGTGCGTGTTTGTGCGTGCATGTTTGCATGTGCCCATGTGTGCAGGCTGCATGTGTGCAGTTGTCTTAAGAGATGTGTGTGGTCTCATCAGTTCCTTTGCTTTCGGATAAGTGAATGTCATGGTGTATTGGAACAAAGGAGTGGCTTCTCTCTGCTTTTTGTTGGATGCCTGGTACCCAGTGATAATGTTTCCGCATGGTTCCAGTGTCCTATTTTTGTGACCATGATCAACTACATCTCCAAAGTTGTCTGCATGAGGCAGCACTGCCAACCAACCAGTTAGAGCACATAAATAACTGAGTGCACCATTGATCCATAGTGTGACAGGGGGAGCCAGAGTGCTTGCGAACTCCCTTGAACTCACTCTCTATCATGCCTGTGGCTTTAGGGAAAGCCCTGACATTATACTTTATTGCTTTGACGGTTATATTGGCATTTTGCTGCCTTTTAGAGGATGACTGAGCTTCTGCCTTTGATTTTTCTTCCGCCCGTTAATGAAGCAGCACAAGGAGATGTTAGGAGATGATGTCATCTCCTACCAACCCCCCCATCCCCTTCACAGACAGACCGACAGCACCACCGACAGATCCACACACACACACGCACACCGACATACGCATAGAAAGGAGGAGGTGGGGAGTGTCACAGCTTTCACACCTCCATCATAAAAGTCACAGTGCATCTATGATATCACAGTGTTAGCTTGTCAATGTTAGTGAGATGTTCCTGCCTTCCGGTAATTGGGAACGGTGGGTATGAAAAGGTCACTCTGTGTGTGGGTGCGTGCGTGTGTACCTGTATTTCTGTCTTTGTGAGACCCATTTTGAGTTCTAGACCTTCAGAGAGAGGACATTTTTGCAAAGTGAGGACATTTTGGCCAGTCTTCACTTCATCAAATGGCTATTAAGTTAAGTCTGATGTTTTGTTAGCATTGATGGTTAATTTTAGGGATGGGAAAAAGTAAATTAATATAGTCAATGGAGACTCATCATATGGACAGAAGTACAAGGATGTGTGGCTGTGTGTGTTCTGGAATATGGAGAGCACTGGGGGGGATGGTGTGTTGAGATGGGGGTGGGGTAAGCATAGATGGACAGGGAGCGCATGTTCCAAGAGATAATTGCATTTCTCTCACCTGTTACCCTTTACAGGCCTTCAAGAGCGCCACAATGAGCTCATACTGGTGTGCTGGAAAGGGCGATGTCATTGATAACTGGTGTCGCTGTGACCTGAGTGCCTTCAGCAAAGATGGCCTGCCTAACTGCAGCCCCCTCAGGCAGCCAATGTAAGTGTGAGGTGACACCATGACACCTAGGAATTCATGCACAAGAGATTTCATGGATGCATGCACTGATGCACCATAGCCACACTCACATATGCACATGGACATACACACGTATCTGTCTCTACTGACTCTTGGGGCACTTGAAAAAGTTGTAGACACAAGCACATTCTCCAAAGTTCTAATAGCTGTCAGTCAGTCCTTACACCCTTCTGAAAAGAACATGCTCTCATTCAAGGTGTCATCCACCCCAGCTATTGTTGCCCTGAGAAGTTTTAAAGAGAAACAGGAAGTTGAAAGGGTACGACTTTAGAGGATAAGGCAATAAAACATGTTTATTAGTATGTTACATTTATTAAGGGGAAACATTTATTGGCACCATTCTAGAATAAAAATAAAAGCTTCACAAATATAGCATAGCTGGAAGAGAGGATTCTAGAGTCATAACATTTGCACCCAATGTGATGATTTATTTTTACTCCAATTTACTGATTCGGCTGCTAGTGAGTTTAAAAATGTTATTTGACTAAATAGATTAAATTCTGATGATCAGGTAGTTGTTTTTGTGACACTGTGCCTCACGTGATTTTGCAATACTGACTTTGGCAACAGGGTCAAAATCGGTTAACAGTCTGGTTCTGTTCCTTTGGGATGGAATACAATGTTACAGAACATACTATTGAAGCTTTTAAGCCACATGGAAGAGAAGTCCTTAAATTATACAAAAACTGGGCAAACTGCTGAAAATCATGTGATATGATGAAAGACTAGCTACTAATTGCTTTGGACTGATTAGCAATACTTTACCAAAACGTCTGATATTGGAGACATAATTGAGATTTACATTATATTGCTCAAGTATTGTAAAAGTAGTTTGGGATGCTTAATAGTGGTTTTGGTAATGTTTTGTTTATAGATTGTGTTTATGGAATTGGAGAGGAAGGGCATGGTACCACAACCAGAGTTTTGGTCAGGCTTTCCCTGGGCCCATGCCTGCTGGCACAAATGGGCCAGTGAAGATCTCCAACTCTGACTAGTGTCGGAGTATAAGGCTAGTATAAGAATCTGTAGTACTACCATTATCGTCTGTGAGGATGAAACTGAGCTGCATGCTTTTTATAAAAGAGAAATAACCTACCTCTCTCAGCGGCCATTGTCACAGACAGAGCTGGAGGGCAAGCAAAATGGAAATTGTTCTTTTATCTCTTTTGAGGGATTAAAGAGGGAAAACTGCACAGGGAACACTGCTGGAAAACAGGTGGCATTGGAATGCTGTTTTGTTCGAAGCAGCTGTTTGCCATCCTGTTGTCCAATGAGATATAGGCAGAGGTGCAACCGACTCTACTGTAACACAACAATGACCACATGGGATTCCTACTTATCACTTCTAGGTTTAGGCATTGGGCAGATGCACACACACAAATTCCAGATGAGGGGAACAAAGTGTTATGGTATCCTTTTGATCTCATTGTTAATATTTATCTGTTTTTCATATCTTAACCTTGTCTTCTCTATGTTGCTCCATTAGTTTGCGCCTAGCCCCTTACCTGGAGCCCTCAAGCACAATGGTGGCCCTGGAGTGGATGGATGTGGAGCCTTTAATTGGCTGTAAAATTTCTGACTACATCATCCAGCATAAACGAGTGGAGGATCCCTTGGAGGCAGAGGTCTACACAGGTAGAAAAACTAAATTCCAATTGATTTACTTTTTGTAATTGTATTGATTTAAATAATATGTTATGATGAAATGAGCTTGTGTGTTGACAGTTTTATAAAGACTAATTATTATTTTGATTGAGTTTGGAACTTTCTCCTACATGCCATAATCAGGTCAAGATCATCTTTTTTAGTTGTGTTGCCTATATAAAAAGTAACTTATTATCTTGGTTAAATCTTTTTTTTATTTATTTAGCTTACTTAATGTTGGTCTTTATTGTTTCAGCACACATACACACGTACAAATAGAATCATTTCTTTGATTGTATGACTTTGTTGTTTCATTCACATTTGGGGGACAGTTGTTTGCACTGTTGGTCGGTATGTTCTTCCATATTCATATGGGTTTCCTGTTACTGTTAACAGATGTGGAAATTATATAGATTAGAGGTTCTAAATTGTCTAAAGATATGTGTGCACAGGATCAGTCATTCATTCACACTCATTTCCATAAAGTAGGAGTCTAGAATCAGATATTGCATAGCATATGTCTCGCCTAAAATGCTTTCAAAAAAACATTTTCTTGAACTGATTTCATAATATTAATATGTTTTTCAAACAAGCCGCCATCTTGGTTCATTTTGAAATCCCGGAGCAGCAAGCATTTGTTCAATCAAGTGCAGCCAGAAGTGTTTGCGCTGGTTGTAGGAGGGTGTAGCCTTTTGTGACTACAAGCGTCCAATGATGGGAAGCATTGCAACCCCTTGCTTCCAAAAATGTTCCTGTGGACAAGTCTGGTAATTGTGTTAGCCCTGTTAACCTTGTGACTAGTTGAATTTGAGATGGTTTCACATTCTGTTTTCAACACATGATTGTGTTCAAATAAATAGAGCATCTGTTATGTATAAAGTTATGGAGGTTAATAACGTTGTATTGGGGCATTTGAGAGTGGATCTTGATTGCAGGAAAACTAATTGCCAACATGAGCCGTGCTTTAGGTCATGTTGGAGTCAGAACTGAGTTCTCTTTTAGCTTTGTCTGAGCCTAGTTTTCATTTTGTCCTCAAAAAGTATTCTTTCAAAATGGCGATGAAAAGATTAAGATGGAAATAATAATGAAAGTGTAGAGTTAAATGCCACTGATATATAAAGGAATGAAGATGTTTCAAGAGTTGCTAGAAGGATTAAAAGTTACAATTGGAAGGAATGAGGTTAAAGTTTTGCTCTTGATACAGAACAGAAAGAGAAGCCTAGACTGAGGATGAGAGAAGATGACGTAGTGCAATTTATCAAGTGCCATAAATGGTGCTGACCATTGTGCTGTAGGGCTAGGGAAGTGGTCATGGTTGTGACGAGGGGCTGAGGTGAGTCAGAGGAAGGGTGATAGGAAGGAATTTAATAATATTGGAGAAATGAGGTGGTCTGGAAGAAGCTGGCTTTAGTCATTGGGAAGTATGGACAGGCCATCCATCACCCCTGGGAGGAGTGCTGATGAAGCGTGGGCACCAGCGAGCGAAGAGAGGGTACAGACAGCTAGACACAGGCATGCTGGCAGAGGTGAGGTAGGAAGGGGCAGATGGTGTGGGTGACTCACTCTGCAATGTGCCCGTCACCACTATAAATCATGTTGTAACAGACAGCATAATACAGATTAGAAATCATTGTCTTCATCTTTTGTTTTTTTTTCTATTCCCTTTATGCCTGGCAGTGTTTATCTCTGACTGTTAATCATGTCCTTTTTGTGCACTCTCAACTTTCTGGACAAAGTTGAGATAGAAAAAAATAAATAACTAACTTATACGAGTGCATTGATATGTGTGTTCGGTCTATAACCTTCTTAGAGAGGAGTAGGTAATGTTAATTGGCAGGAAACCCAAGCAGAATAATAGGTTCTCCTTCAGTGAAAACATGATGTATCATGAACTGTATAGGTACGCATCTGGTTAGCTCCCACTTCCACTGCAAATACTGAAAACTGTAACTACACAAAACCTTCATTGTTCTCCAAAACAGGGGGGGGGAATCAAGATTGCTAATACAAACTTGGAAGGCATTGCAGGGGTCGATTTATGAAATAATAGGGGGCTCTTAAAATGATGAGATCTTGTTCCCTGGACTCAGCAAATAAAAGCCTTAGTGTCTGAGAAGTGTCATTTTCTCACACTTACTCTGACTTATTTGAAATTATTGGATTTTCTCTATGTACCCACTGCTGGCTTCTTATTTAAGGACCATCTTTGAGGCACTTTCTAGGAAAATGGAAGTCTGTATTATAAAACCAAAAGCTGGGGCGAATAAGAAGTCCAGTTTAGCCATGTACCCTGTTCACCTTGTGGATAGAAGCTGCTCTCAAGGTCGGTCAGTGCTTGATTACTTTTTTCTCTGCTCCTCTCAATTTTCACATACACACACATACACACACACACACACACACACACACACACACACACACACACACTCTCTCTCTCTCTCTCTCTCTCTCTCTCTCTCTCTCTCTCTCTCTCTCTCTCTCTCTCTCTCTCCCCTGTTGAAGCTGCCAGTGAAACCAGTCTTCTACTGTTGGCCACTGAGCAGCTCTAATGGAGCAGTTTGGGGATAAATACTTGGATAAATACTTTGCTCGAGGGCATCTTGGTGGTTTTCTGGAAAGCAAGTGTTTCTGCTTCATTTTCTCTGTTCATATTTTCCAAGACTGCGTGATGATTTGAACCAGGGAGCTTGCAGTCAAGCCTTCTGAGGGTGGGTACACACTAAAGGATTATTCGGCTGATTTACAGTAAACCACATTTGACAATCTAGACAATCCTAGGGAAAAATCCTGATCCAAAGCTTAGTCAGGCCTGATATTTGGCAATATTGAGTGGTGTGAGGTGTTCAGATTCAGTTTTAAAGTGTTTAAGATGGGATATTATGGAAAACAAGATATTTTGTAGTTCAGTGCAAGTGAAGAACAAAGATTGTTGTTTCACTTTATTTGTATGTGATCAAATTGAATAAACCATATTGAACTGCCTCTCAGTTTGATGTCAGATAAGGGATTGACAGTTGAGCAGTTCCAGACAGCTTATCACAGTAGTACTTTTTGATGACAGTACAAAGAACATCTTTCAGAGCTGGATATGAAGCATTTGAAAGTTGGTTGTTTAGCCTATAAAGAAAGAAAGAAAATATCAACGCAAAGATATTTGTGTAAACATTTTTAAAAAATAATTTAAAGGAAAATATTTGGGCAGGTCTGTTCAAAAAGAGATGCTCAGGCCTATATGCTGGGACAAAAAAGTACCAGGCCTATATGCTGGGACAAAAAAGTACAAAGGACAGTTACAGTTACGTGGACAGTACCATCCAAATCAGAAAGCAGATTAGACACAGACAAACATGGTGCGGTGGAGTGACGGAGAGGACTTTGACCATCGCCGACATCATCAGTAATAAGGGCAGCACCTGCGTCCAGCGGATGGGATTCAGTCGGCGCCGACATCCGCAGAAGCTGAGGCTGCATCCACATCCATTGCCAAGTCGAAACACTGCTTCGGGCTGGTGTCTGAGAGAGAGGAAAGATAAACAGACAGCCACACACAGACACTTAGCCATGCTGAGCATGAGTCACACACTCAGAGCACACACATTCAGCCATGTGCACACTCATACAGATGGCAGACAGAGAGCGAGTGTGGAGATGCAGACACTTGGATGCATCTCTCACTGGGTTCCCAAAGCCATGTTTCTATGTCTAGACTAGCATAGGAGAAAATATCATATGCCTCCTGAGATAGATATTGTTAAGATAAGGTAGATAAGTCAGTCATTCAACAATGAAAATAAATAGGTCTTGATTTTTTGGCTTGAAGGAATCCACAAATTTGGCTTCTCTAATTGCAATTGATTACAGAGATGTGACCTGTGTGACCTGCTTTTATCCTGCAACCTAATTTAAAATGGAATACAGGTTAACTTCAACTGGTAGTGTGTTTTCAATTAAAGGTCCAGTGTGCAATTGGAATATAATATTTATTAGTTCATTACCGTATAATTATATATATATATATATATATATATATATATATATATATATATATATGTTAATGGTTGTGTCTGAATATATCGTTGCTTATTCAATTGATGTAGACCTGAAGAACTCCCCAGTAACATCATTGACAAATTTTACCTCACCTCAGTGAGCATATGTAGTGATAAGCTGTTTTTTTTAAAACCTCCAAATTCACCATCATTACTCCAGTTATCATTGCAGATGAGGAGTGGTATCTGTTTTGGAATGCAGTGAGTTTTATTTTCCACAAGCTGGGTGACAGTTTTATCCATGTTAATAAGTTGATTCAAATGATGTAATATGCCACCCTTTTGGCTCGGGTTTTTCATCCGTAGCAGCTTCCTGCATGAATGGATGCAATCATAGAGTCCTTGAAAATCTTGACAGTGAATGGTATCTTCTTCTAAGCTAATATCCATAAATGTTGCTAATGTGACTCCCTCTGCTCATAACACAACATAGAGATGCGCATTTTCTTGCAGTGGTGAGTGGAAAAGTCATGTCAGATTTTCAGTGTGTTGTTTGGAGGTGCCTTTTTTAGGTATAAAACCTCCATCATTATGGTGGGTGGTGTAAGGATCAACCATGTTAGCTCACTGACGGTTTCTAATGCTGCCTAGGCCGCTCCCTGCAATTTGTCAATTTCTTGCTCAGTGTCCTGTGGCTTACGTCACCTTGATTTGAAAAAATGGGACCTGAAACTAAAAACATGGAACAAAATAAACTGGGATAATGAAGAAGAGTTTAATGTATTAGTATATAATCAGGCTCTTTTTTCAACTGTTTCCACTCATGTGGCCTCTTAAACCTGGCACCACTAGGTTACGTCTTTCACTTTTTACATCCTTTGTTGTCGCTATCTCTTTGTACAAAGGAAGGCTTCAAGTCTTTTTTTTTTGTATCATCACCCTGTTTCTTTCACATCTGCACAGACCATCAGCAACAAGCCCCCTGTTCCAATCCATTTAGATCATCCCACTTATCAGTGCTGTTTAGAGAAAAAAAGTCATCTTTTCTTGAATGCCTCTCCGTGGTCACTCACAAATCTTGCCTCTGAGGTCAATAGTGACTTGCTGCTTTGATGTGCAAGGAGAGCAGCTGAGCCCTTCATTGATATATCTTCTTGTTTATATGGACATGATGTTCTCCTGGTAGTCCTCAGTATTCCCACCACCACCCAGCTCTGGACCCATATATGCATGGTTGTAAAGCTTGAGAGAATCTTGCCCTACCTATGATAATATGCAACACCTGAATCGTCCCCACCTTTTTTTTTAGATGGTTATCATCTGTTGCTACAGTTTTTAACTGACTCAAATTTAATTTGAGTCAGTTAAAAAAATTGAATTCAAAATATACATTGGTAAATTGAAGTGACTGAAGCTTGACCTGACAGGAAACCCTGAAACCAACAAAGAATATGTTTTCTTTGTGTTGTTTTCCATGGCCAATCCAAGGATGTCAGTCCAAAAAGCAATACCTACAGTGCATGCACAGTATCAAAAGGCTCCAGTTTATTGTTGAGATTATGTGAGAGTACTTATATCTCTGGTCACAAGTACTCTGACATATACCAGAATTGATCTTAGACCTTATATTAGCAGTTAATCAAAAGGGGTTGTCTGCTTGCTGGCACATGTCATGTCAGTTTTAGATACCTTTCCTTTTCCAAGAATGTGAGCAAAGACAATAAATGGTCATACAACAGTTCAACAGACTTCTGCGTCCACCAATCCAAGCTTTTTTGGGGGCTTTTATAGCCCTTTTAATCAATAGTGAAAGGAATGGGGGAGAGAGAGAGGGGATAACATGCAGCAAAGAGCCACAGGTCGGATTCGAACCCTGGGCCGCTGCAGCAGGGACTCTAGTCACGGAACTGGAGCTGCAATTTATAACCGTTAACATTTGATTTGATTTGATTAGGTTTATTTGCGAAATAAAAGACAACAGCACAATCACAACTAAGAGAAAAGAAGCTAATTGTGCAGGTGAGATTTAAAGAACCCTAGAGGCTCGTGAAAGATAATCTCACCTCAATAAGCATTATAAGCAGTTACGAAAACATGTTATCCCCAAAAGTAAACATTTGGCTTAACACTAACTGCATTGCCCTAAGAAGCTCTACAGAGAATGCATCACTAAGGCAACTCATTCCTATCGGTAAGAGCCCACTCTTAACCTTGATTGGCCCTGGCCAGAAACGTACAACTGCATAGTGTAGACCAAGATGCAGCCATGCAAACTGTCTTCATAGTGATCCACTGAACTGAGCAGTCTAAAAATACCATTGTGGAGTGTGCTTGAATGGAAGGAAGAGTGTCCTGCTTGTGAAATACAGTCACAAGCCAATTTGCTTTGATATGGGGTTCCCATGAACCTGTGAGGTAACAGCTGGTTTTTATCTGCTATGGTGACAGAAGCTGTGTACACAGCATGTCAGCATACACAGGATGCAAGTGATGCAGGGAGTCGAGAACAGGTGAATGGGATTCTACCACCGTCAGTGGAAGGTGTCTTATTCACAACATCCATCCTTTCTTTGCCACAAAAACTAACAATGAGGATGAGGATACTGCAGACACTGTCATTACCAGAATCCTGCAGTTTAGCATATAAGAAGTCTGAACACTGTCAGTGCCAGATGTACAGATGGAGCAGACAGAGAGGGATCACCTGTTCCTACAAGGCCAGTAAGGCAAGAGGGGCACTGACTCACTGAGATGAAGCGTAGGTAAAGATGAGGTCATCCCAGATTGCAGTTAATCATCTCATTGGGTTGTATTCAAGTGAAAAAATATATAAATAATAAAACAGATGCAAGGGTGAATTTTAATGGCCGTACACTGTCTCCAAACATGATAAGTCACCCCGATTGGCAGGCAAATTCAGATATAAATTTTGGTGCCATGCCTCACAGAGGACAGTAATTAAGCTTGTAGACCCCTTAGCAAAACAGCTACCTCTATTTTATCCCTCCCTGTCTTCTTAGTCCTTGTCTTCCGAGACATGGAGCAAAAGTAAAATGAAACTCTGCTGGTTGTATGTCTGCCTGCAAATATGATTTGACCAAGGAACCAACCCTATACGGGAAAGCATTGTATTCTGGAAACCCTATCTGTAAACAATATTTAATTGTGTAGTGTCTGATTCACAGACAGCTAGAAACATTTTAGTGCAAACCTTGTTGATACAAGCTGCTCTCAAACCATATACCATCTCAGGAGAAGGGAATACCTACGTAAAGGTTTTGCTACTACTGCTGTTTCTTTGTGTTCTGATTTATTTATGTGGAGTTTTGTGTATTATCTAAGACTGCTCATTCATATTTTAAGGGCCTTAATTGGACCCTTGTGTACTTTCTTTTACAATTATCTTCTCCTTCTCTGATTTCAGTCACATCAGTGATATATATGAGTGATCCACTTCACTGGGCCTCACACAGGCCTCTAGATGGCACACCAAGGCAGAGACAGCATTCACAGAGAATCCAGTTGGAAAGGCAGTGTTGATGTATTAGTGTGGGGCTCAGCATTCCTCTACAGCAATAGGTCAAACCAGCTGTGATATGTAAGAAGATATTGAGGATCACAGATTATATTAAGAAATTTGATAAGAGCATTAAAATGGACAAATGCTAGAAAATCTCTAGAGGTAGCTTTAATACCTGCATCAGCCAAAAATAAGTGACAAAGCAGCAAAGAGTTAGCAACAGTAAGTCGTATAAATGATAACGTACATTTAGGGCATGTCCTTTTAACCTGTGTTTTAAACTTGTAACCAAATTACAAAAATGCAACTCTTGATTTGATATTTGTAACTTGAAAAATAATAAGGAACTCACCTGGTTTCATTTAAATCTCAGTCATCAGAGGTACCACCATCAGGTAATCAACCTCTACCATTAAAACGTCTACTTAAAAGCTGAGTGAACACCTTTTACAGTGGTTGCAACTGCACATTGTTTTGCAAAAGGATGCATGAGTGTATTTTTACTGTATGGGAATAATTAGTGGCTTACCTACACTATAATGTCAGACGTCCTTCAGCTCTGTTTCCTGTCTATCTCACTGGGAGTTCCCAGAAAAAAATGGAAGGCGCCAAAAATCTTATGAAATTTGTCTAATAAAAGGCTTAACCAAAAGTATCCCTTATTGGCTGAATTCAGACTGCTTCTGGGTTCCATTATCACATTTTTACAATCCCTCTATTGTCTCGTCAGCTGCTAATTTGGGTGGCTTGTCCTAAAATCACAGTTATGCTGAGGTGACACTTTTTGTGAATGCGCTCATCAGCGTAGCACTGTGCTTCCCACAACTCTCACACAAATGCACACGCTTAACGCTAATTAAAAACCTGTGAGTCTGTCTGTGTTGCGTCACCGCTGTATGACACCTGATTTTGTGGCACGAAGAACAACCGAGGGCAGGGCAGAGCAGGAGCACTACAAGAATTGGCAGGAACGAGAATGTGAGGAGATATTGTGTGAAAATGTGAAAAGACACAGCAAAGTGAGAAGAACCTGATAGAAAATGGGCAGAAAAGAAAAGACGAAGATGAGAGGGAAGAGAGATCACAATGTAGACAAGTGGAAGGGGGACGTAGAGATCACAATGTGGAAGAGTAGAAGAGGGATGCAGACAGCAGCAGCACTGAGGGTTACACAGCAATGATGTCACCTCATGCTGGCACTGTTGGACTGAGAAACAGATTAGCCATTTGATCTTTGCCCCTATTTTAGTTCCAGTTTCCTCCCCTCAGCTCACGCAGCCAGCTTACTAGGATACATGACTTGTGGACCTTGCTCTGCTTTACTCTCCTCTTCTGTCACATACCTCCATTCCTCTCTACTCTCCTCATGTCCCCCTTTCTTCTACGATTAGGGTCAGTGGTATCCCCCTCCCCTGTTTATGTAACAGCTCCATTATTGGTTGAGACCAAGAATGCCCCCCAATGTGTCGATAAGCCCTCATTCAAAGAGATTGAATTATATGGAGATAAACGGTGTCCTTGAGCATGGGTGCAGATAACAGATTGGAGTGACACAGCTGACTCTCTTTGTTTTGTTAATTAAAGATGACCTCATCGCTAAAAATGGACGCTGTGCACCTCCTCGTCACGAGCCTCGCCATCAGCAGATTGCAGATTGCAGGCAGAGGGCCAAGGGCTTTCTGCATTCCCTTTTCCTTTTTGCTTCCTTTCCCAATTTGCCTCTTCACACACACATTGTTAGTCTATCTCTCTCTTCGCAATAGGTCTAGACTTTCCTGGTTACATTTTTGTCTCTGCATCACTCAATAACCGTGACACTCCCCCTGTGTTCCTTATGCAGATATGGACACTAAATTTGTGGTCGTGGAACCTCTAACTCACATGAATGGATTTGTGCTGGAACTGTCATTAAGACAAGACAAGGATGCTGCCCCACAGTGGCTTCCTTATCATTCATCATTTTATGTTGTGGGCATTTTGTCCCTATCACACTTAAGGATACTAATGAGATCTTTGTGTGTTCTGAAGCAACGACACAACTTACGGTGATCTGGACTTAAACTTTGTTGACTTTGGTGCTTGCTAAAAATCGATTTAAAATGCATTTAAGCATTAAATTGGGATTGATTAGTCTTACTTTGCAATTCAGGGCATTGCAAACACTTAAAGTGGTAGAAATAAATATTTACTCATGATGGTATTGCTCTCTGCATTAATGAACAGGAGAGGACCAACAACCTCGCCTAGATTTATTTGAAGCAATTATAATCAATGCCCAGACACATTTTGCTGCTGATACAGTATTTGTGCTCCAATTGGTCACAACAAATAAAAAAACACTGAAAATCTGAGTTGTAGTCTGAAATCCTTAGCTTATGCTCATGTTACAGTATAAGTAATGGCTCTTTAACTCCTGTTAAATGCAGTTTTTTTTTTCAATAGAGGTGAAAACGTTGGTTATTAGGAATTATACAGAGTAGTGTGTTGTGTTGTTTAATAATGCTGCATTATATTGGTTTCCATGGCTCTATGGCCACAGGGATGTCCACTACAGACCAGAATTCTGTTTTACATAAGCTTTTCCACTTTATTTGAGTGGACAAATAACTATATAGTAGCTAGTAAGGAAGTTTAGGTGGTACAAGCTGTTCTTAGAGTAAGAGACAAGCAACAATGGCTAAACCTACACAAGTGTACTCCACAGATCCAGATGAAGCCCCCAGAGCAGACCAGTCTTGTGGTACAGCAGGTGGAGGATGGCACTGCACATCAACCAGTCAATACAGTGCAGCATCACAGTAAGACATAAGCTAACAGCCTGTCAACACCCACAGGTCTATTCTTAGTGCTAAGTACAGACCCAGGGGGAGACAGAGTCACAGTAAAAGGAGCCGGGGGCAGTAAAAACAGACCACACGCGAGTCACATCAAAATGGTAGACATGGACCCAGGGGGCCATTAGTCCGTGACGAACCACCACACCTGACCCAATTTCTTGCTATGGGCAGGGGCAGCCCATTGTCAAACAGCACTTCACTCTAAGGTTGCCAAAGCCAGTGTGCTACACAGTTTCAGGAAACAAGGGAGGTCTGACACAAAGAAGGGCAAGGCATCGACCAGGTGGAATGTCTTCTGTAGCAGAAGTAGGATGAGGCCGTTGAATGTGAAGAATTGTTCAATACATTTACATGTGATGAGGAAATCAATTAAGCCTGGTTTGCATGATACAACTTTTAATGTGATTGTCAATGAGGAACTGCATGTTTGCCATTTGTGGTTACAGTTGTTCAGTCATGACCTCATTTGACCTTATGCCTGTAATATCAGTCCACAGAGCTGCAAATATATCCTCGTACTGTGTGTGAGTGACAAGTTGACAGTGAAATTAAACATCAAATTTGTCCTAAAGAATGACCAAATAATTAATTAATCAATTTTATTTTTGCCATTACATCATTCATTTATATGTTACTTTAGCTTCTAACATCACATCTTTGAATATAACATGACCTGGATGAAAACTCAATTAACATTAGCTGTAGGGAAGTTGATTAATTTCAGATAATGGAAGGCTCTGACGTATTACTCTTTTTACTCTTTTAAATTAACGTGTTATCAAGATGTGCGAGCTCCACCAAACTGTCCATTGTATTACTTACTGCTCAACAACAACATGCAGTCTCATCCGTCAATACATTAATTAAATGTTTGTTGAATAAATTAGTAGAAGATACCATTAATAGGCAGGTGTGGAGGGGCAGTGTTTATTCGCTTTGGGAAAGCAACATTGTTCTTGTAGAATGTATGCATCAGTTCATCAGTGACATTGGTTCCAGTAAAATGACACATGTTGCCAGTTTGTTGGGAAAAAAGTTAAAGGGATTGCTTGAAATGGTTTGGATTTTAATTCCCCGTCAATGCACCTATAATAATGTCTTTTGTATATATTTTAGATTTGTTTTTATTTGTCTCAGACACTATAGAGAGGATTCAGCTGATGCTTGCCTTGTGTTGCTAAGTGCAGAATATAAAACTGTATATCATGCTATGTTAAATTGAGACAGGAGATTGATGAATCCTGATGACTTTGATCATCCCCTGACATTTCCTCTATGGCCACAATGATGCTGACATGTGTGGTTTTGAATGTTAAATCTGAGCAAATAATGGATGGATTGCCATGAGATGTGGTACAGATGACTTGTAATGACTTTGGTGATTTAACTTTTCATCAAATTAGTACTTTGGATTTTGATTAAATGCCAACAAAACCTATGACATTTCCTATGACTGTGTAATTAGCAAATATTAGTATGCTAACATGTTAAACTAAAATGGTGGATATAGCATGCCTGCTAAACATTGTCAGTGTGACTATGTTAGAATACCAATTTTAGCATTAAGCTCAAAACACCACTGTACCTACAGAGCCACTAACGTGGCTATAGACTGTTTGGCTTGTTCAATTATATGATACTTCTGGGTCACAGAATGAGAGAATAAGTAAAAACACTTATTCTGTTGTTATGCTGATGATGTGCAGTTGCACCTTTCAGTCAAGTAGACCAAGCTGTTGTTTTGAACAATGGTTAGGATGGAGAAATTTGCAAGAAACATATATCCAATATACTTCATAAGTAAATAGGTCTACATTGCATGATTTTCTGTAAGCAATAACATTATGACCACTGACTGGGAGTGAATAACACTGATTATCTTGTTATCATGGCATGGCGTGAGTGGGATATATCAGGCAGCAAGTGAACATTTTGTAAGGATTTGAGTGACTTTGACATGGGCCAACTGTGATGTCTAGACGACTTGGTCAGAGTATTACCAAAACTGCAGCTCTTGTGGGGTGTTCCCAGTCTGCAGTGGTCAGTTCCTCAACCATCAAAAGTGGGTCATAGATGGGACCACACAGGTCAGCCATTGCTCCCTATGTGTATCAATGAGCCTTGGCCGCCAAACAGACGAGCTACTGGAGCTCAAATTGATGAAAAAGTTAAAGCTGGTTCTGATAGAAAGGTGTCAGAACACACATTGCATCACAGTTTGCTGCATACGGGGCTGATCGATGTAGATTTTCATAAATAGAAAAGGTATCATAGTTGATGTTGATCAGTGTATAATTTATGTATTTTTTATATTTATGCATTTATGTACTAGTATATATATAATAGCCAGCAAGGTAATTACAAAGAGCTGCTGGCAACTCAATATCTATCAGAGACACTCTTGAGTTTACACCCAGACCAACACAGGGAATCTCCTGATATACAGTACTTTTTAGTTTATGTATGCATAAGGGATGCAATGCAGAATACACTTTAATAGAGGATTCTGCATCAGAGTATGTGCACATAATTCCATTCCAGTCTATTTTAGCCTTCTCTCTCAAACCATGAAAAAACTGTTTCTATGAATAAATGATGTATCTTTCTGCCAGCACAATGCCTCAGTAGGGTTGTCCAAAGGGATGTCCCTCTACCTGATTAGAAAAACTTGGACAATTATGTGCAAATTTACCCTGCTTAGAGAAATCTATTTCCCAAAGTGCCTTGTTCTTACCTCTAAATATCTGCCTTGGATGCCATTAGTTAATCCCACAACCCATTTACAACCCCCTCCCAGACAAAATATACTTAAATATAAGTATTTTTTTCACCTTGAATTCCCTGCCATAGGTGGCATTAGATTCCATGTGACAGTTTGTGTATACCTGTGTAATGTCTAGTGTGTGTGTGTGTGTGTGTGTGTGTGTGTGTGTGTGTGTGTGTGTGTGTGTGTGTGTGTAAGGGAGAGAGAGAGAGAGACAGGAAGGGAGGAAGGTTATGTTGTGTAGGTTCAGTCTGAGGAGTGGAAGGTTGAGTGCTGACAGTTTAACAGAAGAGGCCCCTAGCAGGTTTGGCAGTCCACAGGAAATATAAAGCTTGTGATTTGTTTGTTAATATAAAGCTTGTGTTTTGTTTGTTTAAGAAGAGTCCACTGTCCAATTGCCTTAATTGATAGTAGGTTGACATTGAAAAGGAGACACAGTAAACTAGAAGCGGAGAAAGAGGGTAGTTTTAGAACTAACAGAAATGTAATTTGAGAAAGAGAATGAAAAAGGGAACAGAAAAAAAACACTCAACATGTGAAAGAGAAAAAACCCACAAACAGCACATACTATAGTATATGTTGATATATCTAAGCAGTACTTGATCATTTGATTTTAATTTATTTTTTACAATAAGTGAACTTATTACATTATTTTGAAGGTCCACTGTTTAGGAATTAGTGGCATCTAGTGGTATAGTTGCAGATCTAGACCCTGTGTTTGGTTTTTCCCTTCTTGGCTACTTCAGAAACATGGCTGACTCCTTGGAAGGTGACCTGCGGTGTCTGTAGACATAAAAGGTCCATTCTAAGGTATAAAAACATGCTTCCTATTTTCAGGTGATTATACACTAATGAAAACATAGTTATGGATAATATATATGATATTTCTGCCAATAGAGCCTCCGAAATGTTAATTTGCCAGTAGATTTTCATCCAACAACTGCTGCTGTTCTTGAAATTGTAGAAATTAGTTGGTCACACTTACGTGTCCTGGTTTGTGCTAGCGATTGTGTTTAAGCCCAAGTCTAGGAAATCAACAACCTGAGAGACTTTCTCTTCATTATTATGTGACATTATATTCTGTTATTGTGTGTACAGTGAAGCCCACAGACACAAGAAATGCGAAAAACATAATAGTTTCTACATTGTTAAATGTTTTCAGTATTGATATAATTCATATAGAAAATGTTGTTCCTGAAGCACTACATGTACATACATTATTCATTCACTATACAGAAATTTACATTTATATATCAACTATCCTAAATTGACATTATGGCTAAGAAAGTTTTCTTCTGCCACTTTCCCTTAAATTTCCTCTTTGAGAGGAAAAAAAGTCCCAATGTGTGTTAACCCACTGACCGTGAGGCTTTACACGTACACTCTCTAACCCCACTCATACTCATACACACACACTCACACACACACACACACAACTAATGGCTGAGGCAATTACACTATGCCTGAATTCAGTAATTGTATGATATGTGAGGGATAACAGTCTGGCTTCCAACATCAGAGGAAATCCCACCATGTAC
Organism: Dicentrarchus labrax; assembly: GCF_905237075.1. Classification (NCBI taxonomy): domain Eukaryota; kingdom Metazoa; phylum Chordata; class Actinopteri; family Moronidae; genus Dicentrarchus; species Dicentrarchus labrax. The sequence continues at coordinate 10,253,581 of NW_026136710.1, forward strand.
ACACCTGTCTCCACATACAGCCACAAAAGGATAAATGAGGTCAATGTGTGTTGTGCTTGTGTGTGTCTGCATGTACATGTGCATAGAATACATTGTAAATTGTATATATGTTCATTGTTTTTATGGGTTGGTTTATAATCCCACGGCTGGGTTTCCATTTTTCTACTGTTCACTCTTTGTTATTGCCCTTTCTACTATTCACCCCGTACTGCCTACGGAGGAAGGATCTCTCTTTGACTTTCCCGATCCTGTGCCCACCCCTACCCCCTATTTTGTGTGTTGTTATGTGCCAGTATTTTTTGAGAGGGATTTTCCTTGTCTTCTCAGAGAACTTGTGTGAGTCTGGGTCAGGAACTGTTGCTCTTGTGGGCGAGCAAAGCCCTTTGAGACTTTGTATATGATATTGGTCTGTACAAATAAACTTGACTTGACTTGTTTGCAACTACATCATAGTTACAAGGCCTGTGTGTGTTTGAATCAGAATGGTTCTTTCTAGTCTGTACGCTGTCCATCAGCCAGTTTCGTCATGTTCACATGATTTGCTATTATTTGTTCCCCTCTCTGCTTACTAAAAAGGTCACCTGGCATTTACCATGAGGTTTTAATCGCCATGTAAGCTGGAGAACACGCAAAATGGCTTTTACCGTAATAGAATTTCGGGGGCCTTAATTTTTGCCAGCTGTGTGCTGTTTTGGCTTTGGTATTGACAGAAATGTTGAAGGACCACAGGCCTACCCATGAGGAACCCCTCAGAAGGGTAGAACCATAAATGCTGCTTCTGGGTGGGTTTAAATATCTTATTCTGCAGTTAATGGATTTGATTTTGAGTATTATTAACCAATTCTAGATTGGTATGCAAGCATTTAAAAGTTACCACCTTTGAGGCAGTACACGATTGAAGGTCCTCCGTAGAAAGAAGCAAACTAACACAGAGATAGCCATTCGTGTGTGCCAGTGGCTTGTAAAAACACTTCCAGTTTAGCAGTTGAGTCATACCACCATTTTGCATGTGTGAACACTCCACATTCAATTTATCACCTCATGTCATTTCCTCAGCCCAGTCTCCGCTCCCTCAACTACATACACGCACACCATCTCCTCTTCCTCACGTCTCCTCTCCTGTGATACTAAATGAAAGCAGGCATGCTCATCATCTACAGAAGGCTGTAGTGAGCAGGAGGGGCAAGGTGTTAATGAAGGGAGTATGTTAAAATAAACCAGGGCACCAAATCAGAGGCATATGTCTTAAGGCAGTGGGTGATAAATTATTAACACTGAGAAATAAGAAAAACAATATTTATTAGAAAGTCCTTTGTGTTTTTGCATATTTCCTTTGTCAGGGTTTGTAAGAACATGTGCTGCTGATTCATAAACTGTTGTTATCCAACAAGTATTGCTGGAATTTCCTCTTTCTCTACTTTGAATCAAGCAGCGGCTTGATTAGGAGAGATATAGAGCAAGACCACTGCCATATGTTTAAAGGTTAAAGCCAAGTTTTAAAAGATTAACACATAGTTGTTTCAGTTCGAACCTTGAGAATAAATTTGGACTTGTGTTCAAGGTTCAGCAGTCATAAGACCAGACACAAAAATATGTCTTTCAGTCTGACTGCTTCTCCTTGACTGAAAATGAATGCTCGTAAATAATAACAATATTTCTAGATGCCTTTCACCACTCAAACGGTGCCAGCATTGTCTGTCAGTGTTGTTATGTAGGATTAGTTTGCAACTTCAGGTGGTATTTGATGACTCTTAAATCAGTAGGGAGGGAGGGCAGGACCAGATTTAACTGTTTTTTTGCCCTCTGTTGTTATTAAAGTTATGCAGCTTAACTTCACATTTAACTGCTGTTACTTGCTTGTATATAATGCAAATTTTGCTTTTATAACGAAGTAATATATAATTCCTTTTAAAACAGCTGTCCTCTTTTCTATGATGTTAGTTTAGAATGTTTCAGTTTTTAAAAATATTCATGACTTACAACTTACAAACTGACATTTACTATACATACAGAAAAGGCCAATATCAGCCCCTTTACTATGCACACATGATGGTACATTGTGTACCCCTACTAAGCCTGCATACTGGTCTTATATTTATGTAATTGCATAACAGTTTATGGCTTTCAGATGGCTCTGTTTAAAGAGGGTTTGACCCATGGAATGTGCGGGTAGAGTTTGCTAGGTAAGGATATATGATTGTTAAAAGAAACTGTGTTCTCCTGCTGAGACCTTAAATTGATAATTATACAGTAAGCCACTCAAGAGCCACTGAGGACCAGACCAAAGACGTTTGTCTTTTGTTTAGTCTTCCAGATGGATCAAAGTTACTTAAGCACTTCCTCGTGCTGTCAGTGACATAAGTGGTCTATTCAACACTCTAGCCTACATGTAATGTCCAATTATGACACTTTGCCTCGTGTCACTAAGCTAAGCTAAGCTCACACTGCCCTTCTATATTTATGTCTATGGGAGACATATCATATTTGTAGCTCTGTTGCTACGCATGGATATTCCCAAGTTTGGTTGTGTGTGTTGGTTTTGGACCCAAACTGTTAGTGTACAGTACTGCAAAACAGTATAAACACTATGATTAATTGCAAATCCAATGCTTCGTGTCCGTGATAATTGTAAATGATTTATGCACTGACAAGTTTCTTACAGATTGTTTTTGAATTGCTGTTTTTTGACCACTAGCGATATTTTAGAAAGATGCAAATAAAGACTCAGTAATTGAAATATGAAAAGCCAGGTTACAGGTTCTGCAAGGGCTGTAAATAGGAAGGACGTCATCTGATGTAGATATATCTCATGTGAAAACATTTGAACACAAGAATTAAATGCAGAAAGCAGCAGCAGAACCCAGCTTGCCATATATTCTCATCTTCCCTCCTGCCCCTTTACAGTTCATTTGGCCCTTTTGTTGTTTGTCATTTTAAGTCTTCCGGGAGACGTGTGCTCTGTTCTGTCGATGTCTATCCATTTGTCTATGGCCTACATTTTCACTGGGGCTGTAAAAGAAAAAAAAAAATCAATATCTACGTCATAGAGAGAAAAAAACATTGGTGAGCACACCGTCAAGCATGAGTAAGTATGTCGGCCATTTGATGATGATTATGTTATAATTACATACATCAACTCACCGTAGAACTCTGTTTGTGGTTGCTCCTTTCCTGTATTCACGCATCAGCTTCTTGATTTATTCTGATTATCAAAACATCCATTGACATCATCATTCCTCTCCATGACCACATCCAAAATCGTAAAACATCAGAGCATTCACTGTTCTTTTTTCTTTCCTATCTCATTGTTTGTCTCTTTCTCGTTTTACTTCTTTTTTCTTGTTCCTTCCCTCCTTTTACTCCACTTTTGTCCATGCTGTATTTGTGGCTGTCTCTTTCTACTTTTAGCCTTTGTGAAGTAGCAGAAATCTGGCATTCAATTGGCATTCCTCTCATATGTGCTTGCAATAAAAGGCGGGGAGGATAGACTTGAAAGGTTTAAGGAACACAGGCCGACTCAGGTAAACAGTGATCTTATAGTTCAATAGCAATTATTTTTGCCATAGAGTTAGGGATAGGGATCGTTTATACCTCCACCGAATTTTTGGAATACACTAACTGTAAGCAAATTAAGACAATTGAACGCCTCTCCATTGTCCATGCTTTTCAGACAGTGACATTTTAAAAAGTAAAAGAAGTGAATATAGCACAAAAGGTTGGTTCACAATTCTGAATGCGTACAGCTGGCACTAACCAACTAAAAAAATGGAGGTAATTAAAACATTGAGCCAAGTTGCCCATGCACAGCACCAGCAATAAGCTATAAGCTACGGATATCATGAATTTTCTCACACCTAAACAGTTTTCAGGTCAGCTATATTGAGTGTCAGGAGTCTCTAGACAAATCAAATACCTGAGTGCACAGCTCCTGAATGAATAAAGCTGATGGGAAACACTGGATCCAGTATCATCTTAGCAATAAATCTGCCCTTCACCTTCATTTCAGCTCATTCAGGCCTATTTAGATGATTCTGCTTCCTTGTGCCTAAAATACGATAATTAGGTGATGCTTTCCGCACCTGTGGCAGAGAGGAGGACAGCCTTGTCAAAAACAGGACAGATGGAAAGCTTTACAACAGCTGTCCAAGACAGAGAAACTGCTCTGTGTGATTTTATCTTTGCAGAGGATTGTGCCCACAATGCTGGTGAACAGATAAAAAAATGCAGGCTAGTTTTGATCTCCAGAACATGTATCAAATGAAAAGACTGACAGACTTATGTAAAGGTTCAGTTTGTAACATTTAGAAGGCCCTGTAGGCACTATTGGAAGATAATATTCATAGGCGTGTTTTCATTAGTCTATAGTCACCTGAATTTACGAATTGTTGCATTGACGTTACCTTAGAATGAGACGTTTTTATCTACAGACATGTCATGGTTGCCTTTCATGGAGATAGAGACTTGTGTTTTTAACAAGTACTGCCTCGTAATTTCTAAAAAAAAAAGGCAATGATGGTAAGTACTGTGTGTACTGAATTTTTTAGACAATTGCTCAAGGTGAGGTTTATCAGTATCAAAACAATATGGACTTTTTTTCTAAAATATATTTGACATTTCTGCTAAAAATTGTCATGTAAAATATCTGGCTTCTTAATTTATTGTTGACAATCAAGATAATCTGTCTGTTTAATACATACTTTTCACTTTGAGTAAGAGTTTATATAAACATATATAAACAATGTATGCAGGTGGTCTTGAGGTTTGAGAAAGTTGAAAAATTATTTATGAAAGTTTGTGATGATGTAAGTTGTTTATAGTAAAAGATAACAAATGGTGATTCAATGTATAGGTTGAACACACTCCTTCATCGACATCAATATGAGATAGATCCAACCTTTTGGCAAAAACATTAAGATTGCAAATGTAGACATACTGATATTGATACAACCTTTTTTGCAGTCCTAAACAGGTTTTAACAACAGAACAAATTAATCCAGTTTGAGATTCATGAGATTCATGTTTAAAAAGGTAAAACCTTCAAAAAAGCAACCCTGCAATAGTGCAGGAATGTGTTTGGGGGAAACCTCCTATACACAGAGCTCTTTCTGTGAAAAGGTCAAATCATTCATTCGTGCAGTTCTTTTTCCTCTCTTCTGCAACCTTTTCTTACCATCCCCTTGTGCCCTACCAGCCAGACTTACTCCCTGTGTTTATAAGTTGGCCCATGTATCATAAGCTAAAACTAAGCTGCCCTTTACCTCGTGTAGAAATAGTTGGAAATCCAACCGTTTGAGAGCTTTTAAACTATTTTGACAGCTCCCTCTTTTTTCCATCACCCCCATGAGCACTGGAAACTGGTGTTGTGTATGTGTGTGTCTAAATGAACAAGTGTGCGTTGCTCGCCTTTCCCGTAACCTGACATGAAAGATATTTCACAACTTGTGAAGTAGTGTTTTGTGAGACACCAGGGTGCTCAGTGAGATATCATTGTACAGTACCATGTGCCCATAAAGGAAAGAAATCCTGTTTTCTTACAGTTCTATAATGTAGTGTGTATGGATGGCTGCCAGTAAAAAGTTACATTTAATTTAGCCTTGGGCTTGGTGCTGGCAAAATGGCTCCCACTGGACCTGGTAAAGGTGACACTCACAACACCAGAGTCAAATGGCACAACCACTGTTAAGGAAAGACCTGCTTTTCTCAATATAGAAATTCATTCATGACTAAGTTCATGTTGTGCACCATTGTTTTTCTTGTGTTGAAACATGTGGTGGAACCAAAACATGTGGTATTGTTTTGTTTAACTAAGAACAATAGATGAAAGATAATGTTGAAAGATTTCAGTTTGCTTTTTTTTCTTGTTTTGTTTTTTTTTTTTGCCATAGATAGATGATAACAGTACAAATAACATTCCCAAAGTGACATTTTTATACGATTTTCTATTTTCTATTTTTCCTGTCTTCTTTTAATCCTTCCTTTCTTATTTACTTCTACCAGGTGAGGTTCTGAGCTTGATGGATGATCTGTTCTCTGGTTTGGGTTCATCCTGTGTTGTTGCCGGGAGGAGAAGTGGAGACCATCCTCACTCTGTGCTATATTCAGTGGTCTTCAAGTGCCTGGAACCTGACAGTCTCTACAAGTAAGTCTGCTGATGACTTTGCCAAGTTTGCCAAATCAATCGAGTAACTGATTTATTGTGGATGTTTATTTTTTCACCATATGCATTATCATTTTTAAACTTATGGGGAAAATATGTGTTGTGTGATGAAGCTTTATACAATAGACCAATCATCCATAACATTATAACCACTGACAGCTGAAGTGAATAACACTGATTATGTCGTTATCCTGGCACCTGTCACAGAGTCAGTTAGGCAGCAAGTGAACATTTTGGCATCAAAGTTGTGTTGTGTTAGAAGCAGGAAAAATGGGCAAGCATAAGGATTTGAGCAACTTTGACAATGGCCAAATTGTGATGGCTAGATGACTGGGTCAGAGCATCTCCAAAACTGCAGCTCTTGTGGGGTGCGCCGGGTCTGCAGTGGCCAGTAACTATCAAAAGTGGTCCAAGGAAGGAAATGTTCCAAGGCTGGGGTTTGTGTGTTCAGGGGTTTGTGTGGCCCTGTGAGCCTTTCAGCTGTGTTATGTAGCTTCCACCAAGGCACATTGGTTCCAGGTGAGGTGAGGGGCTAGACTAAGACTTAAATCCCTTGAATAGGGAAACCAGGGCCCCATCCTAGAGAGCTTTCAGGCAAGACATGTACCCATGGGGTCTAATCAGCCTCAGCCAGAAGAAGAAACGTAGGACAACCACCATGTGGTCCACCACCTGTAATGTTTGATGTACATTTTCCATGGAGTACAAGAGAGATGCCTCAAAGCAATTCTGTGTTGGAGCAAGGGAGACACACTGTTGTGCCCAGATGACAAAGTCACCTAGAAGGGGTTGACTGGCAACAACACCCTGTCTGATCTGAGTTTGTGCTGAACCATGTGGTGTTTTGTCATTGGTTTTCTGGGCTATTTATTAACTCTCCATTACAGACAACCATTTTCAGGCATAATATTGTGTCTACCTGGTACAAGAAATGAGATGATAAATGTATGATAGTTTGTAGTAATATCAAACCCTACATTGTTAACGCAGCTGCTCTTAGGTGTGCTTGAAGGCCATCATGGCTGCAAGATTCTGTTGGTGGACACTTACCAACTTCTGTTGGTAAGGATGCTGTCAAGCCAAAGAAGGAGACTATTACACTTGTTTAGTCTAAGGGGACTTGTCTAAGGGGTTTGTGGCTTCTTTAGTCATGGGTACAAATGTATGGAAGATGAAAAAGTTGTATATGCTGGTTTTCACGCAAAGTGTTCAATGTATAAAAATGAACATCGCTTAAGAATGTATGCATTGTGGTGCAAAGTTTTGTCTGGATCTGGAACTTTGGAGTTCAGTTACTGTGATATGTCAATGAAAAAACATTATTATGTCCACTGATACGCCATGATAGTTTTCTGTATGACATCAGGAAAGACCAAAACCCCAAATTGTGTTTATTATTAATTTTTTTTAATAATAAACAGCTATACAGCACTGTTAGGATGTCCTCTTGAGTCACATTGCCCTGTGGCGATGTGTCCCTCGCACTGGACTCCCCAGTTTGTACAATCTGTCACAATAAATGGCATTACATTGTGTAACTCAGTGAGTCAAAACTGCTTATTGTGCGTAAATTGGATTGAAACATTGTATGTATGTAACATGTATGGTTTGTTGTAACTGGTCAGTAAATTCAGCAGCAAGGTTTGAGTCATTATGTGTTTCATGTACTTATAAAGACACACATCTGAGTCACCCTCACATGCTGGAAGGATGCCAGAGATGAGGGTTTCGCCGATTATTCCAGCCACCCTTGCCACTTCCTGTGCTGGCTTTCCTGAGCCCCCTGCAGCCACACTCTGCCGATGTGACATCACTCGTCTTTTTATATTTACCTTGAGATCCGAGCATTTCTTTTTTAATTTCAGCCATGGTACTGTTCTCTGGAACAACTGCATTGACCGCTTTAGTAACACATTGTCAATCCGCGGTTTTTCTCTTATTGCTGATATCAAATGACAAACCATCAAATAAAACATTTCCTTGTGGCCTCCACCTTGGTGATCAGCACCTCACACAAAACCTTGTTTTAAAAGCAAGATTAGCCACTGTGATTTGGACAGAAGATGACAGCAGTGGCGTAATTATGTTCATTTGCATAGTAATTGATGGGAGGAGGAAAGGCAGGGTATGTCTCTCGTTCACGTACTGTCAATTTAACGTTGATTGGGATGTTTAAAGGAAGGGTGCGCAGGACCTGGCGTACGCCTATGTGGAAATTTCTATGCGTACTTTTCAAGTTTTGTGAGTACGCCTTCTATCAGTATGAAAGCTGCACACTCTTTTATACATGAGGCCCCTGGACTATGAGGAGTTGGAGGATTCAGAGGAAGTCTCACTCATGTCTTTCATGGATCTAGGAAAAAAGTGGCACATTGGCAAGTTGGGGGATTGAGATTTAAAGGCTCAAGATAGATTTTGGCAGTCTTGGTTGATTGGCTACATCTACATCAATGTGGAAATCAGAGAATGTGTCTGTGAACTGGCAGAAGAGGGTGGTGGTTCCCATATTTCATATAAAGGTTGTGCTCCATTTATCAGGGTTTCACACTATCAGCCAGGCAACAAATGATAAGTGATTGTTTCAAATTAGATCAAAGAGTGGGTCCAAGAATAGTTTTTTTGGTTTTTTAGTCACATGGTAGTGCAACGTATTGTTGTAATCACAGAGTGCATTACTTTATTAAGGCTGCACAATCCTGTCCCAACTCACCTCACAATTCTGTAACATTGCTCCTGGTCTCAGCTTGCAATTTATTGCAACCCAATTGACTTGATCCTTTTTCTGACCACATTTTTATGAGTTCAATGTTACCCATTACCATATAAAGACCTTTCATTAAACATTATGTTGTGGCCATGTTTGCATCTGCCCCAAACAACAATGACTGAGCAAATATCAGCAATACCACATCCTCCCCTGGGTGTCTACAATTCCCACTGCAAATGTTATTTTGTTTGAGGGGGTGAATTTTGTTACCTACTCCTGAACAACAGCTGGGTCGAGTTAACCAGGGAAGCATACTTAGTCTCAACGTGGTGGGAGTGGTGGATGCTTCCGTTCTTTTATGTTCTCTTTGGTCAGAGGAGAACATGGTTTTAGTGAATACAGAAGGATCCCTGTTAAGAGGCAGTATATGTTAAACTCAAAGAACAAATTGACCACTCTGTGTAGATTTTGGGGGAAATTTAGCTAACAGACAGATCTTACCTGAGGTCATTAAAAGCATTCATATTATAACATATCATGCATTAACAACAGTAAGTCAAACTGTGACAGTGTGACAAATGGGCAGCCAAGTATATCTACTGTTGATTGTGGATTTGTTAGTGAATGAGATTACCCCATCCATCATTAGAGTTGGTCATATGAATAACATGTCATGCCCTACAAACAATGTTAAATTAACTGCATTATGGAGTGGTCCTGTACTTGACTGCATTCAACTGAGACGTGGAGGAACAGGAGGCACCATACAACTTAGTGCAATCCAATAAAACACCACAAACTACAACCTCAAAAATTACCATAGAGCTGACTCAACATGTCTCTGATACAGTGTCAACAATTAATCAGTTACTTTGCTTATTTACTGGACTGCACTACAATGATCAGAGGCTTCCATTTTCCTGTTCAATCTATTTATGTTAAGCTATTTTAGACTTGACATATATTTGTCTTCAAATTGAGGCAGAGCATTTTTTTGGTTTGTTTTTTCCCCACTGGGTATTGCTGTGATGTGCATTTCCTATGAGCACTATTTGCCTCCCTCTACATCTTGAAACAAAGTTGCAATAGCAGCAATAATGGTTGAGACCAGACAGGACCCAGATGTTGTTGTGGCTGTCATTGGACACATGAAACACACTGTTTTCTCAGCTTTTGACTGTCTTCTCAGGTTTTGTTCAGTATGTTTATTATGCTATTTGGTGGCCTTGGTTTGTTTTGGTAACTGCTACATTGCCCCTCTTAAAGAAGCACCCAGGATTTAAGGCTATCAACAGCAGCAGTCGACAGTTAGTGATGATATTTGGTTAAAATTTCACAATTTTGGATTTCCTAAAAGCTTTGACAGTGGATAACGAATTGTGGGGACTATTACTTTAATCTGTAGAAGTCAGGCTTCCACTAACAAAAACCTGCCACAAGAGCCTCATTTCCAACTTTGTAGCAGTGTTATCTTTGTTTAGGCATTCTCCACACTGTTATTTTCTCTGATAAGAGCAGAATTTACGTCGGAATTACGTCTGAGAGCACATCTGTTTGCAGCCGACTGCGCTTGTCTTAATCAAGAGCCTGATAAGACCTCTACTGGTATTGGCTTTATGCTTGATCATTACCAAGTCTGCTATGGCCATCATGTTCTCCGACAAAGTAAAATGCAGTGAAAAGTTAAACACCTCTTTTCAAAAGCTCAATTTTCAGAATATAATCATGATACACTATAACATTTTTGCTGTAACACATTGATGCCAAAAAGTATAAATCATGAGTTAAAAGCAACATGTGCTAAGTCAGAATTCTCTAGAGACCGTCAGGCTTCATATTTATATTCTTGCTGGACTTTCAGACTTTCTGCACCATTCACTAACCCCAAAATGTTGTGTTAGTGTTGAGTTTGTGCTTTCAGACGAATAAGTGGAGTTACCAAATTGGTTTCGTCATTCATTGACGTAGAGAAGAGTAAAGATTCAATGTCCCTGAGGGCCAGTTTGCCTTACAGACAACAGTCAGTGAATAATGAATACAGAAATGTACAGCAATTAATAAAAACAACAAGAAATAAACAAGAGTACACAGGTTAACACTAACATCACTGTTGTCAAACCATTTAGAAAAAGCAGCAAAAAGAAGTCAGAAAATACGAGACCACCGTGTTGCATTCACTGTTGGAAACTGGCCAAATTGCATTTTGTCTGAAAAGCCAATAGTTGCCGTAATATGCTGTAATATTATAGGTGTGCATTAGAATGATCCTGTGCTCCTTCCTGTTTTTAATGACAGCTTGTTATACTGTATACAGTATACCAATGATGCCTAGGCTCTCTGCATCACTTGACAGTCCTAAATCTTCCCTGAATTATCTCAGTCCCAGCTGCCCTGCATCTTCCTGATTGCTCTTCAGCTGCTTCTAATTGCTCTAGACCACTTAAGGCAGTGTCTCCAGACACCTAGTTTGTCTGAATTCCTTTGCAATCCTATCTATGTTTTTGCCAGCCCAAACTCCTGAATTCATGCTATATTTTCTTTCTTTTCCTCCTATGTCGTTTTTCCTCTCTCTTAACAGCATTTTACCAGTTAATACTTAACAATCTCTTGCCTGTCTTCCTCTGTATGACTTAACTTTAGCCAGTGTTCACCAGCCTCTCAAGCCAGATTGAATCTGATTGAAGACAGGATTGCTCAAATGTGTGTTTGCACAAACCTATCTATGCCACATAAGCAGTAGCTAATTTTTTTTTTTTTTTTTAAAGGATAGGTTAGTTTTACTGAGGTGATAGCTGCTCAGTTCTTCATGACAAATTAAGACAATTGAGTGAGTTGCTGGTCCTCAGCCAAAACTGAATCAGGGATGTTGCAGTTACACTATATGATATATGTCTCAACTACTAGGTGACCAGGATGCCTACAGATGAACATAACCCAAAGAAGACAAAAGAAAACAGCAGCAAAGAGGGCTGAGCAAACATAAAATTACTTCTGCCTCTTGGTTTGAATTAATTCTGCTATGTGGTGGTTGTATGAATGTGCTGATGCATATTAGCTTCAAAATTTTAATAAAATTGTTTTTGGGAAGTGGAAAACATAGTGTACGGCCCAGTGTTTCATACCACCAAAACTTGGTGAAAATCATGTGTATGTTATTTAATAGCTTTATGACTGAAAAGGAGCAGCCATGGCCGCACATCCCTGTGCTGGTTCAGCCAACATGATGAGCTTGTCTTGATTTTGTCAAATGCCATTCAAAGTACTGTTCGAAATTCAAATTAAAGTCAATTTTCTGGAAATATCTCTGTTTCCAGAAATAGCTGGTACGTACATTTAAAACTGTTGAATGACTTTTAATGGGGTGTTGTCATCATTACATTCATTTGGACTCTGTGTCCAGCTGATCTGCAAGTGCTTTCAGAGCTGAGATAATTGTTCTAATTTACAATGAAAGGCAAAGCAGTTTTATTTAGAGTTGTTGCACCAGTGTAATGCCACTTAGATCTGAGGATTTCAAAGTCATGAGATACTGTAAGCTGCCATAAATTCTTCAGGCAGTGAGAAACGATTCTATGTGGCCTTGATTGATTTGTGGACTGGTTCAACTGATGTGTGTCCAAACGCTGATGTCATGGAAAAGGCATCCCCTACTGCCCTGGCTTCTCGCAGCATGCCAAAAATACTGCCCTAATTGATCCTCTCTCACTCTCACTTTCTCTCATTACTCCTCTCTTGCTCTGTCTGTGTCTGAGCTTTCTGTCCTGTCATCTCTTGCTCAGCCATCTCTCTACTGTCTCATTAAATTAGAGGACAATGGTTACTTTAATGGCAACATTGTTAATTTACACAAACATTAATCTGCCATTTGTCCACTTCATTGTTTGCTGAGCTTTCAAAACTATGGCACACGGACAAAACCAAGCTGCTTCCAAAGGAGCCATGTGCAGCCAGACAGCCTTGGAATAGATGTGAGAGACAAGGAATTAGACAGAGGGATAGACAGACAACTGAGCTATATGCAAGCAATGTAGATAGAAAAATTGAGAGACAAAGGAAAGTGTATCCGTGTGTGTGTGTGGGTGGATGGCAGGGGTGGTCGTGTGTGTCTTGCCAATTTTGTTACTTGATGTTTTGACATTCTCGTGGCAGGCCAGACTGTGGCTGGTTCCTTTGTTCTCCCAGGCGATCTTTATCATCACTGAGTGCCTGTACTGTGCTCCGACACCACACTCTGTCCATCAAGCCCTCTTTACTGCTACTATCTGTGTCTACAAATGAGATCCTAACAGTGTGAAGACCCCCGGTTAAGGTTCCTTTTACATGACTATGATCAAAAAGTTAAATTTAAAAAAAAAAGAGAAGTTGTTGTAAACCTTCTCAAACATGTTCTGTAAAAAATCAAATTACATCGCACAAATGAGCATTTTATCCCTCTTTTACCAAATAAAACGCAGATCTCCGAAGTTGACTCTCTGAGAGGCTCAATCATGGCAGAAACAGCTTTATTACAGTACATAACAATCTTGTAATTGCTGTAGGGGCTGTGTAAGGGGAAACAGTACCTGTCATTGATGCCAACCATTTAAACAACTAAAAACAGCAATAAAAGGCTGGCAAGCACACATCCTGGGTCCCAAACAAAACTTTTAACAAATTGCCTTGATAAAACTCCCGCCTCGTCATCGTCGTCCTGCTCCCCTCCCCTCTTCCACCTCATTGTATCCATCTGCACATTATGTGGCCACATAATTTAAACAGTGTGACTGTTACATGCCTGCATTGTTTTGCTGGGCAGAGGAGCCAGTGAGGCCCATGCGTCTTTCGTGAGGTTCTTGGGGAATACCGCATCCACCCTGCTGAATAACAAGACCAGACAAACTATGTGAGCAATGTCCAAACAGGTCATGTTACAAACAAAACAATCATTTGACAGCATTGGGACAACACTCAAAAGACATTACAGGAAGAAAAAAAAAGGCAAATGGTTTTAGGAAGAAAAGCAACGTTTTAAAAACAATAATATCCTAATTTCTTTATTTTCATGTGTTTCTAAAAGTGTTTAGCATTGGAATGCCATCTCAGTTGTTCATTTTGTCTCACTGTGTTTTGTGGTTTCCTTTTTGTCATTCTGTTGTTTTTACAGTGGTAACTCTGTGGAAATAATGCTGAAAGCTTACAGTTCTTCATAACTACTTACAAACATTTCTCAATACTAAATTCACTTTTTCAAAACTTGCCCTGGAGTAAGAGAAACAGTGCATGTGTACCAAAAGGTGACTTTTTTTCCCAGAAATTCTTCACTCAAAAACAACCTTTGTCACAACTGTGCATTATAGCATACTTCATTTATCTGTTACGTTTAACATACAACCTTGAACCAGAAGTAATAGTGAAAATGGTTTGAAAATATGAAGTGAGCAGGCCAACAATGTCAACATCAACAACATCAGTACCACTGTACGTAAATTAGATCAAACATACAGTAACTGCTTCCATCAAAGTCCCTGGATACCCTGCTGTTTTTAAATATTCTGACTTCTGCTCATGTTGTAGTTGGTTGGGGCTATGCTGGAAATGTGTGAGGTCACCAGACTACATGTACAGGGATGTTAAGGGTGTAACTTTTCCTGTCCCAACAGGTGAAACAAAGCTAATAAGACTGCCAGGGAGATGTCAGTCAACACAGTCTATACATGCCACACATTCCTGGGAAGAGGTCAAATTATCAAAAATAATTAAAATCACCTTTGTTGGTTTAACATGGGTGTACTGGCCCTGTGTATTTTGTTTTGGGTATTGATTTTTATTAATTATTCACAAACTGAATCTACTTTACCATTCTCATGTCTGTCTGCAATTTAAGCTACAGCCAGAAGCTAGTTAACTCACCTTAGCACAAAGACTGGAAACAGCTAAGAGAAACAGCTAGCCTGACTCTGCCCAAAGGTAACAAAATCTGCCTACCAATACCTCGCTCACTAATGAACATTTTCTTTTTTAATGAGATCAGCGTTTCCCAAATTTAGGATCGGGACCCAAAATTGATTGTTTTTATTGGGTCCCCAGCTGGGAGAATAAATTACATAATACTTACATCCTGAATGTTGCCTTGATTAATTGGTGCATTACAGTAGACATATAGAATATAAATAAAGATACAAATAGAAGTGGATAAAAGGAGACAATATATGCAAACATAAAAAGAGACAATATGTAAAATGTAACCATTGAATTTAAGATGTACAGATTGCAGGAATGTGCTAAATATTGCACAGGGAAATGACTGGAAGCACTAAGTTACCACTCAATGGTGTGTAAGCCCCATTAGTTTGGGGAGACGCCAGATTTCTCTCTCGGGTCGTGACCTGGAAAAGTTTGGGAGCCCTGGTTTAGCCCATCCAAAAACCGAGGTCTAAAAACAACAATTAACCATTTGATAGGGGTAATTTGCCAGACTATTTCTCTCTTTGTCTTTGTTGGCTTTCTGGCCAAGAAATAGTTCGGCAAACTTTGGTTTGCTAGTATGCAGAGTTTGTTACCAATAGACAGAGCCAGGCTAGCTGTTTCTTCATGTTTCTGGTCTTTGTGGAAAGCTTAGCTAACCGGCTGCTCACTGTACAGACATGAGAGTAAAAGTTTTTACTAGGGGAGCAAAAGCATCCCAAATTGATGAACTTTTTTAAGGCCTATACCAATACTCTGCAGGTTGCTGCTATCCACCTACTCTAATATCATCATAGCCAAATCGGCCTTTTCAAATCAAACATTTTTACATCTGTTAATGGGAAATACACCAGTGTTGGTACCAATGGTAATAACAATATTACCAGGGGCTACATTCTGAGTGTCAAAATTCAGCCATTGTAATTTGATAATTTACATGTGCGCTTTTCCTACTGTGACATGTCAAAATGTCTTCTGTGAAAAAGGCCTATACAGCTAGTTGTAGCTTAAAGTGGAGAAACAGGTTAGCAATATGACACAATTTGTATAGCAAGTTTAGCTAAAGAAAAAAAATGTCACTCCTGGACACTTTTTAATTGATATGTTGTTTGTAAAAGAGGCATATACTTCAGGGAAGTCAGAGACCAGTAAAAGCAGCTTGTGTGTTTTCCTTGGTGTGGTTTCTGTGGTTGCCATGGTCACAGGGAGAGCCACAATGACAAGTTAAAAGTTCAGCCATCATCAAGACGGCCCTACACATTCATCTCTCTCTCTCTCTCTCTCTCTCTCTCTCTCTCTCTCTCTCTCTCTCTCTCTCTCTCTCTCTCTCTCTCTCTCTCCCCCCCCTTGCTGCTGCACGGATATTGATGTCTGAAACTGTGCCACCCTTGATCCTTTTTTAGATTCAATATGACCGGATCCTCCTTGTACTTCTTCTTATTCAAAAGTACACAGATTGGCATTTTGAAAAGGACATGTAAAGGTCATTTGTTTTCTATTCAGAACTGTGTGGCCCTACATTACTTGAGATGCGTTACATTTTCCCAGTGTGTCTCATCTCCTATTGCAGTGTCTTGAACTGTTCGCTTTTGTATCTTATCAGGGTACTGAGTGGTCCTGAAGTCTGTCATGGAACCCAAAAAAGTCTGATGTTTGACATTTTCAGAGAGAGGAACTTTGTCCTTATAGAGTACTTGGAGTCAAGCCAGATGCCCCTTTACTTCTCTCTCCTCTGCCATTGCGGTACTGGCTGCACTTATTTTCAGATATAATTAAATCCCACAATCCTTGGCTCCTTGTTCTCAAAACATTTTCTGAACTAGCATGTGATGTCAGTGTATGGTGTGTGTGTGTGTGTGTGTGTGTATATATGATCAAATATAATCTCACCTAGCAAAACTACCATCTCATCAAGCACATTATCCTGCAAACCTATACGAATTACACTATTCACATTTATTTCTAGCCCAATAATCAAGATGCTGTAGCTGAAGGCTGGCCATTTAAAAGGCCATGTCAGCATATCCAAAGTCTTGTTGTGCCAATCACTTGTGTAGTTGGAGTTTTAAGTTACCTGCTTTGTGGGATGTCAGTCACAAATGATGTTTTTGTCAATTTTAGGTTTACTCTCTATGCAGTGGATAGTCGTGGCAGCCACTCGGAGTCAAGCTTTGTCTCAGTACGGACATCTTGTCCAATGGTGGACGACAGCCGAGCTGAAGGTACTCTCACCTCTGACTTTGTCCTACTGTGCCTTCTGATACTTCTTTTTTTTTCCATCTTGCACCCAACACATAATACCAGTTTACATAAATGTGTACTTCATGAACAGTGTTTATACATAGCTAAAATGTCTACTGCTTTTAACATTTACGTGTTCATTTTTGGCATTGCACCATTTCGTCAAACTCAATTATGCTGGGTTATTTTCAAAATAAATAAAAACATAAATACATTAGTCATCACTTAGTATCAGGTTTTATCTAAACTTATAAAGTAAAAAAGTTGGGACAAAACATTAGAGGAAGGAAGGAGGTCATGATCCACATACAGGTCTCTTTGATCAAAAGTCTTCACTACTCTCAATGTGCACAAGCTTGATTGGTTATTAAAGCAAGCTGTGGCTAAATCTTAAGGGGCACTCCACGAATTTCACATGTCAAATTCTATTTACTAATCATGGGGAGTTTGCCAGGCAGTGAAGGTCTAACAAAAGACTGTCGACTTGCATTATTCGAAGTCTAGGATCCAGTGTATTTGATGCTTGACTTATATTAGGGTCTCAAAATCAGGATATCTCAGCCTCTGCCGCATTGATTTTCACCATCTGTCTCTCGCAAGTCCCCCAACCTAATTGAAGTGGAATACCAAATTCTATAAAATTCAATACCAGTTCTCTATCAGATTGTTGTCACGTGCTTTTATCTGCTCATTTCTTCAGTCATGTTAAATCCCTTCCTCTGCCTCACTACCTCTGTCTGATTTTTCTGTCTGTTTCTTACCTCCTCACAGAGATAGCAGACAAGGTGTACAACTTGTATAATGGCTACACCAGTGGCAAGGAGCAGCAGATGGCCTACAACACACTGATGGAGATCCCTCCTCCGCTGCTCTATAGGGTCCAGCACCACTACAATTCCCACTATGAGAAGTTTGGAGACTTTGTCTGGCGTAGTGAGGATGAGCTGGGCCCCAGGTGAGATGATGTAGACAATAGGACAGTTTTTCTCCTGCAGCTTTAGAGGATGCTTCAAATACTTCCAATTTTACACTTGGTTGTCGAAGAATTTTTATCTTTAACAGTTGTTTTCTTGTCTAGAAATGCCCCATTCTTTTCCAGTCTGCCACTATTTATCCATGTATCCTTGTCATCCTGTCTGATGACGTTGTTGTGTTGTTTAGGATCAATTACAGTCATCCTGAGGTTTCTTACATAACAAAAGCCAAAGCTGTCTGAACTGGTGCTGCCAGATTCAGACCATTGAGCCATGTCTCATGGCATTGTCTGCACCCCCTCTAAGCAGGAGTTCCATTGCACAATTGCCCCCCCCCCTTTCCCCCCAAAGTGCCTCTACTGGAAAGCAAGTGGGCAAGGTCACTGTGAAAACTCTGGGGTAACAGTTGCTCCTCGCATTACCATGGTGATGCCAAAACAGTGTTTGACAGCCAAGACAAACACTAAATTTGATAGTCCGCTAACACTAACTCAACTTCCAACTCCATTTCCTCTTCATTCCCATTTTAAAAAACTTTCTCCATGTCCACAACATGGCATCCTGACATCCCCTCACCCATGACCTTCTTAACAAGGACTGAACAGACACTGAGATATGGAGACAAATGGCAGCTCACTGACTAACAAAACTGCTAGGAAGAATGTATAAACAATACTTAAAAAAAAAAAAAAAAAAAAAAGGATAGAACAAAAACATTCACAAGTCTGACAAGGCAGTTGGTCCAGCACTGATGATAGCAACACGAGATCTTAAGTTACGGCCCAATGTTTTGGTTTGTCCACCCCCACTGCCTGGAAGCACTCCTTTCAAGCCATAAATAATATAATAATTGTGGAATAACTTTGGTCTGTAGGAAGATTATGCTTGTCTCTGATTGGTGAAGGGGGGTGGGAGGCACGGGTTGGCCATTGGGACTTGGGGTGGTCGGATGGTGTGTTTGTGTGTGGGCAGCTGTGAGTGTGTGTGTGTGTGTGTGTGTGTGTGTGTGTGTGTGTGTGTGTGGTGTGGGGTGGGGGTGGTGGTGGGTTGGATGAGCGAGCACAGATTATTTACTGCCTGAAGTTGGCAGGGTTGAGCCTCATTGGGGTAATTTACAAGCAGGCTCTATTGGTGGTGCCTTTTTAAAAGGTAACAGAATGGCCAAGTGAAACGTAAGCACAGTCAGCACTCCCCCAGGAGCCGAGAATCCCAGGAGCCCCCAAATATCCACCAGCTTTGTTACAACTGAACACTAGCTTCTTTTTTAATAATTCTATTGTTCTCTGGACATGCTGTGATACATGGTTACTGCTTTTCACCTTTACTGTAAATACAACTATTATGTTTTACTGCTGTGTACTTTTCCTATTTCCACACACGTCAGTCGCTTTGATTTGGTGTTTTTAGTTCTGGGCTGCATTCCCTTGAAACTGTGTCTGTGTCTTAATCAATTACTTTAGATTCAGTTGCCTAAATCGCATGAAATCTTTGACATAGTCGTGGCCCTTAGCTACAACCTGAAAGATTATGTGGAAACAATAATTTAAATGTTTTTTTCCTCAGCTTGTTTCTTTTGTTTGTCATCATGAATGACATTTAATGTGTTTAATTTGTTCCTCGCTAACGTGCTTGCAAGCCTCTCTTGATTATGTGTTTGGTATTCTGTTGTTTCAGACGTAAGAATTTAAGGGAAATGAGAAAATGCCCCCCCCACCCCCCCTTTTCAGCAAATAAGTGAAAAGGATGTCTGTACTCCTTGCTTAACTAAAGACAGATGTTGATGCTCAGCAGACACTGCTTTACAAAACAAATGGAATTTTGCCCTTCTCTGCGTGTGTTTTCCTCATTTTAATATCCATATGAGTTTAACAACCTTGAGTGCGTATGCTGTAGGAGTATTCTGTCGGTGTATTTCGGTTGGAATTGATGTTTGTTGTGAGGCATCTTTTCTAAATTAAAGCTGACCTGACATATGGCTCCTTGATGTCGTAAACAGCAGCTCCAGACTCTGGACCTGGAAAACCCAAAATTCTTAGTTTTATTCACTCTAGACAGCTGCCTCTGGTGTAGTGTTCAACAGGATCAGTATAGAATCCAAAAATGCAATTTCATATAGTGTTGTTGACCCCGACTGGCAGTCCCATCTGAGCGACAGGAGCAACAGTTGCAATTCTTTCAATTCTGGTAACATTTAAAGCTGTGCTTTCATGCAGACAAAAAGCCAGTGGAGGTGGAAATGAAGGCACAATACCATATTTTTCTGTTTTCTAAATTTATTTGTTGACTTTGTGGCACCTATGCCACTATGTGGTGGGTGGAGGGCAGCATCTGAGGTTGTGTTTATGCAGATCAGGTGCCGCAGTGAATTTTTAGGTGCCCTCCTTGGTATGTACATTTTTTCCTATCCATCATGTCTAATCCTGTCATCTCTCTTTCACACACACACACACACACACACAAGCAATCACATCTTTTTAAGTTGTATAAACTACTTTTAAGGATTTCATGATTTTTCATGATGTAAATGTCTCATCTAGTACATATTTGAATGCACATTCAGTCAGTAATGCAGTAAGGCATTAATGACTTTGTACCTGCTTTATAAGTAGATACCTTTTTACCAATATTTTCATTCACAACTGCTTGTGGGTGGTATGACAGACTTGCTTTCGAGTTCCTGAAATCCCTATAGACATACAGCAGCAAGATACATGACAACATGTGTTGGCAATTTACAGTGTCTAATTTTTGGGATGTAGTGTGTTCAGTTACCTACGGGTCCAAAAGTGTACCTTTTAAATTAATTAATAAATGATCTTGCTCTCAACTTTTTTGAGAAGGATTCTACTTGTGTCTTGCTAAAATAACTTCACTACATTCACGTGTGCTTGCACTCTAAATGTGTGCTTTCTTTTGCAGATGTATTTATTTTCAGGAAAGAACCTTTTTAATCTGTTTTTTCATCTGCATGTCTCAATTCTGGGTGTCAACTTGAGAGAAAATGTAATGGTGATGGGATTACTTAAATAACATTTGTGAGATAATGTTGAGCTTGGATTTTTTTTCTTGTCTCGTCTCCTCTAATAGAAAAGCCAACCTGATACTACATAGGGTGGAAAAGATTAGCCACTACTGCCGGTCCCTCCTGCGCAGCACCCACATCCAGAGCCGCACCGACACCATGGCTTATGTCTACTGCCGGAGTGAAGAGGGCCGACCTCCCAGTAACACGTGGCATGGCTCTTTACGTGAAAGTCGCACCATGTGCATGGAAAAGCTCATTTCTGTACAGCGTAACACATACAGCAACACCAAACTCCGATGAGACAGGAGTTTCAAGACGAACGGTGCGCTTTTTTTTTCTTGCAAAATGACATCAGTGATTGATGTACCTCGTCACCCACTCTGCAGCAGGTGTCTCTCAAGTGACTGATTGATTTTGGAAAAACCAGGGGAGCCTAAAAAACCTCAGAATTCACTGGACATTGTGTTGAAGCTACCGAAAAACATATTTTTGTGTGGCCTACTTTTATTATAAGATAGGATATGGAAAAGAAAAAAAAAAAACAGGAGCAAACATATTTCTCAACTGCAAAATGCCAGTGATTGCACATATCAATGAGAAACTGCAGTGTGAACATGTAAAATATCATTCAGCCAAGAGAAAAACTGGTTGGCTTAAATACTTTGAATGTAATAATGTAGTTCCTTTTCGGTGCTTTGAAGCTTACCTGGAACACTTTAAAAGAGAGAAAAAAAAAGGAAAAATCAATAGCATAACTTATTTGCCTTTACTACCTTCATTTGAAAGGAGAAGTTGAAATGTGTTAAAGCCATTTGAAAATCACTTTCTTGTTTTCAAGTTCACATTAATTAAAAGTTTAAGCTCTGCTTCATGGATTTAAAATCAGTAAGTGAGAAACTATGTAGTTAGTCTTGTATTACATTTGATAGGTTCAATTAAATTAGCAAGGCTTTGTGTGGTAACAGTATTGACAAATGGGCTACTACCAGCCTATTGAAATTATGCAAAGAGAGTGGGTGGCTTTCAAATGTCATATTCATTCATAGACTTTTCATTACTGATTTCACTACTGAAATCTTGGAATCCTTTTGTCATATCTCTTTTTTAATACTGCAGTACCCAAAATAAATACGACCAAGTGAACTAATTTCAGACTAGAACTGAACTGAATGCATTGACCCCGGACAAAAAAATACAATGCTTTTGCCACACTGAAGTATTTAAAGTAAATGCTTTACATAATGTATTGGCTTTTGGTATGTGACTGAACACAACAATGGTATTGACACTGAAAAAAATAAATCAGATGCTGTAGCTAAATTAATTGATGTCTGCAAGACCATGCAATATTCTTGTAATCTAATAAATTACAACTTGTTGGTGGAATATGACTTTTGTTATCATGGAAGAAGTCATCAGTTCTGCTAATTGACAAATAGTCGCAATGTGGGCAAATTAGTGATCTGAAAATCAGACTGACTATACTAAATGCATCTTTGAAAGGTTCCTCCCTCAACGTAGAATTTGATATTTGCTTATGTGCACTCATAGAAACTATAGCAGGATAATCCTTTTTGAGGAACATTTTCGGGTGCCTGAAAAGTTTGTGTTGAACCAGTTGTAAACATGTGAGGTACTGTCCACTGAATTGTGAAGAATCAGTGATTTTAGGGATTTCTTGTGATCCTTTTTAATCCTCTCATTTTCATTGTCATACCTTTTAAAGCCATGAATATTGTTTTAATGAAGATAAACAATGCCTTTTTTCAGTACTTTCATCTCATGTTATATGAATTGTAATAATAAATTATTATATTGTAAATTTTAAATTGTAAAAAAAAAAGACATATGTATTATTATGTGGCTTTGATTGTCTTTTTCTGAAGAATGTGAAATATTAAAAATGTATATAAAATCAGAAAACTTTTCTTTCATCACTACAATGAAATTCACAGTATAAAAATCAGTCTTACTTGATCAGGTGTGAAATCTTTATTTGAAACAATGTTAACATCACAAGTTGCACATATTTACTAATTTTCTGTGACGCTTCCATGAATATTGTTTGTTATTTTTCACCTTTTCCTGTAAAGACAGCAAAAGTTCCGATTCCACATTGACTTACGGTCAGAAAGATTGTTATACGAGGTTGAAAAGCAAACTTAAATCAACATTTTAAGTCGCACTTTTATGTTGAGGAAAAAAATGCTATTGAATCAACATTGTATTAGGGTAATGTTTTCAAGATTTAAATACTTACATTTCATCAATTCAGTGTAACTGTTCTTTCAAACTATTTTAAAGGGAACTGGGAAACGACCACTTTTATAACATATAAAGCGTTTCTTAGCTGTGATTCATGCAACATTTTTGATTTTAGGTGACAAAGAAAATAAAAAAAATCATGATGTATTGGTTAAAACATCTAATAGTTGCTTTTGGAGGAAAATGGTAAAGAGCGGGTAGAGTAAAGCCCTATATTCAACTTCTCCAACTGCTAAACGTTATGTGGTTATGGAAAATTCTAGATCAACTAAAAGCAGCATTATTGTCTTGGCAAATTGTTCCATTGATTGTATTTGTTCTTATATTTAAAGGTGATCTGTCGGGGAACAAGCAAACAATAGGTGACAAAATCAGCTATGTTTGCTATAAGCGACAAACCTTTTTAAAGCCCTAAACTCAAACTTACTGCAGTTGACTGTATTATTGAATTTTACCTTTGCTGGTTGTGGTCAAACTAGTAAAATTATACATGATTTGTTTTATAGTTAATACTTATACAAGCTAAGCAATACAAATAGATGATGTTCTAATAATAATAAAAAAAAAGATTTATCAGGTTAATTTGACTTCAAGATTTTAAGAGAGCTAAATATCTACAAAGCAAACTTTTTAAATGTGTGCCTTATTAGGGCTGCACTGCAATGCAAAAAGATGTTGCATCTGCCATTCAGCAATTCAAAGAGGCTGAAAGAAAGTGGAGGGACCTCAAGTACAAGAAGTATTACTGAGATACTGCATTCCACTCACTGTTTAATTTGCAAGACATGCTGTGATATTAGATTTCACTTTATATGTTTTATCTGTAAGTATAGTTTCATAAATATTCCAAGACAAATTTAACCATTTTGTTCGTAAATATTATGTCAATTTCAATTGCGTCTACTTGGCATTTCCTTATTGTTGACTCAACATTTTTCTAATTTAATTTTTCTAAATGAAGGCACATTTTGTCTGGAACCTTATTTACATGTTAAGAACAATATCATGTTGTACAAAAGAAAATGTCATTAAATTCTCTGGTTTCTGGTTGTCAATATAACAACTAAAAATTCTTAAAATTCAGTCTACAGCAAAGACACAATAACACTCACACTGCCATTGCACAACTAAAAATACCTGATTGAATAATTGTCGCAGTGTGCTAGGTAATAGTCCATTTGATACTTCGGTACTGATAGCCGCACACTTCCT
Organism: Dicentrarchus labrax; assembly: GCF_905237075.1. Lineage (NCBI taxonomy): Eukaryota > Metazoa > Chordata > Actinopteri > Moronidae > Dicentrarchus > Dicentrarchus labrax. The sequence continues at coordinate 10,278,105 of NW_026136710.1, forward strand.
TGTTTAATCTTTACTGATGTCTTGTGGTGTGTTTACGTCATATCAGAAGAAACCAAAGAATGAGATGTTGTTTGCCACAACTTGAAAATGTTAACACATGTTGGAACACCCACACCCAAAGCCAATTGTATTCATGACTTCAAAATCAATTAACTGCACTACATATCATTCACTTTTGATAAATATTAAAACATTTGTTCAGCATACATCAAAACAAATGTTTCAATATCTGTTAAATAAGTGTGATTCTTGTTATTCTACAAACTTTCTGTGGTATATGGAAAATGCTGAATCTTGCAAAAGCTTTCCACATGTCCTACTGTATGCATTCCACTGGGGGGGTTGATGTTTTTCCATTTTCCACGATAGCCATGCTAGCGCCTCTGTTGGACTCAGTGGCAATGTTGGTCCACTGTTGAGTTGAAATATCTCAATATCTACTGGGTGGATTGGCATTACACATACATTGTTTTTAATTGTTAAGAAACACAGTAATTGTTGGATCCATACAACTTGGGTACATAAAGCACCATCATCATGTCAGATTTAACTTTGTCCCGTGCTGGGTTCATGACCATGTAAAACTAATGACATTCCCATTAGCCTCAACTGTACTTTTTGTTTAGTGCTAATCAGAAAAAGTTAGCATGCTCATGTGCTGCACTATGATGGTAGACATAACCTGCTAAACATCTACATGTTAGCATTCTCATCATGAGCATGTTACTATGCTGATGTTAGCATTTAGCACAACCTCACAGAGCCCTTAGCATGACTGCATGACTCTGAGGCTTGTTTGGAATTCTTATCCTGATATCGGCAACATGTCAAGTCATGCATAATGAGAAATTTGCACGTAGGTATGTTTCATTGCAGTTTAATTGTCTGTGTTTATCATTGTTAACATAGCAGCTCAGGTCATCAACGCTGACATGTAGCAACAGAGAATAATGTTGTTAACTGCAATGATCTGTCTTGTTAAGAGCTCAAACTTAATCTGCTTTAGATGTGGTGCACATGACATGCGTCCAGCCTGAACTGACCTTGCTGGAGAAAAGCCCCTGGGGTATAAACCCTAGACCAACATTGCACAACATCACAGCAATATTTGGATTCAGAATTAGTTAGCAAGATGGTGAAATGAGATGAAAATAACTGTAATCAGATATCAGCTTAGCAATTGCAGTGCAATGCTGTTATTTCCCAGGTTTTACCCAACATACCACATGATCCAGCTGAAAAATATTTACATTGAGCTGGAAAGGGGGGGAAATCAGTCACTGAACTAACAGACAGCTATCCTCTATGAATTACTCTAATTTATATCATTAACTGAAGGTGGCTATGCCTCTCTGCATGTGAGCTGCTGGGAAGCATTTTCTTTTTCCATCTCCCTCAACAAACTATTCCTTTAAGCTCAGATCCAGTTTCTTTCCAGTCATGCAACATTAACTGCACTTTAAAAATCAGTAGCTTGATGTTCATTCTCACAAATTAGGCCATTAACGTCATTGGTGTGCCAGGAACAGCACTCACATTTTGATGCCAATGTATCAATGAAAGCTTAAAGAGTGAGTTCCTCTTTTATAACCACCTCAGCCCTTTTTTTTGTTTTGAAAAGGATCACTATGGATCTCTGGTACCTCGATGACTTCCAGAAAAGTTAAAAACCTGGAACACTTTTGCAGGATGTTTTCAGCAATGAAGAAAAAAAAACAATCAAAAAGAAGTGACCACACTCCTCCAGCTTATGTTCACTTTAACCAGTGTTTTATTTCTACACAATAAATGACAGCAAAATGAACATGATACTCATCTTTATGACTCTTCCTTATGAAAATATAGTACACATCAGACATGTTTTGCCATGTACCAGAGCACCAAAAATATATATAATTGCAACTGTGAAAACAGAGAGAAACATCAACTGAAACATAAAAGTCCAATATGTTGTATATGTGCCTGAAAAAGTGCATACTGTGTAAGAACCAAAGAGAGAGGAGGCCATCAGAGGGTGGGAGGGACTACTGAGTCTGATGGCTACCTTTACAGTGTTGGTGAAATTCTCAGCAAACACAAAGGCATTGGGATAAGACTCAACAATATACAGTATGGAGCGAGGGGGAAAAAAATGAAAGCTGGTGGCTGGTGACAGACAAATTTAAAATTAACTTTTAAATGCATAACAAAGATCAATCAAGTTTGATTATGTGGATCAATTTAAACAGACTCCTAAGACCAGAAATGACCATTATGATTTTATTCATCTTGACAACAAATAAATAATTTATGACTCAATGGATAAATTCATGGTTTAGACAACTGACAACAGTGCTTGTACTAAGCCATTATGAACAAATAAATGCTGACAGCAAGTGGTGTGGTAAAGCATCACAGGTCTTTTTTTTTTTTTTTCCTTTCTTCTGTCTTGCAGGTGATACTTTGACACAATGCACAACATATTCACGGTTCATCTCTTTGTATAATAGTTATGATAAAAATCAATCCAAGAGCTACTCCCAAACAGTTAGTACATGGTTTGCAAATACAATCATCATATAATATTATTATTTACATCTTAAAATATATTTGTTGAGCAATCGGGTACGAAACATCGCAGTAATACCACTAGATATCCATATAATATGTAAATACACTTTTTTTGTACTTCCCACTTAGAAAAAAAGGACAATTCACCTTTTTTTATTTATTGAGGGATTAGGAAATAGACATAAGTGGACCATTCAATAACCAGAGGCCTGTGAGAGGTACTTTATGTGTTACAATACACAAAGAAAAGTCTTACAACAAGATGGCACATCAGTATTTTTCTCCACAATGATCTGAGCAAAAATATTAGGGCTTCAGAGACTCTTTCTTATTCTCCCCATCGCTTTGTAATGAGTTAGACACTACAAAGTTTCTGCCATTTTTAGACGAGCAATACAACAACCAGGTGTTAAATTAGAAACAAAGGAGCGACTGTTGGTGGAAAATGTGGAGAGGTATCAAAGCTTGTCAAAAAAAGACTGCTACACAAATCATATTATGTGATAAGCATAGGCGCTAGGTGAGGAGAACTGTGTTCCTTCAGCCTAACTTCAAAAGGCTCTGTAAGCTGGGCAAACATCCTCTCGCATTTTCACAGGGCCAGCTTGACCCTGGCAGCCCTGTGCAGGCATACCTGACAGTGACAGATGAGGCAGTGTGTCGAGGAGTGGGGAGGTGGAGGTAGGAGGGGTGAGGGAGGGGGTGGTGGGAGTCCCAGAGAGGGATGGCTGCCACCCCCGGGAGAAACTCTGACTCATTGGCCTCGGCTTGTTGCCAGTCAGCGCTGGCCACCCCTGGCCCAGGGGCAGCCTCTGTGAGTACACATTTTCACACCTGGACAAATAGCAAGACAGGCCAGAAAAAGCAGCCCACCCATCCCTACCTCTCTCCCTGCCCACCTTCTACTTTTCCCCCGATCCAAGAACACTCTATCTGGGGCACCATCGGCTGCCTTCTGACCTCCAGTCCTTCTTTTCATTAATTTCAGATCCCTCTCTTTGCCACTTGTCCATTTTCTCCTGCCCTCAGCTGGCTGTGTACATATATTCCTTGTGCCTTACGCTGGTCTCTCAAAACATTATTTGCTATATGGATTTATGTACTTGACCATTATATACTTGGTTCTCTTTCACACCTTCTTCTACGTATGGCTAATGTGTGCATTTAAAAAAATAATAAGCAAATAAAGAAAAAAAAATAAACTTTACATTCTGGTTTTAAAGGAAAACAAAAAGTTCCACTGCACTCAGTAACATTTGAACATGTGGTGAATCCTCATTGGATGCAAGCAGTGTCCATCTACACTTAATGACCAATGAGACAAGTTCTTGTGTGGTTGTGGGCCTGAAGTGTACTGTATGTCTGATCAATGCTTGACAGCACTGATCACAACAGAGTGTGAAGACAAAATGACAGTTTTGACTCACAACCAATAATGTTTTTGTTATAAGAACAATGTAAAAAATAACTTACATGGACATTAAATATAACTTAAAAAAGTATAACACTCTCAATAAATAGTTCTACTATTTACACCATTGTTATGAGACGCAAAAATGTCACTAAAATACCAAAAATATAGAAGCAGCAAACATTACAGGCATGAGGTACAGCAAGGGATCCTGTGATGACTACAGTAGAGAGGTGATGTCCTCATCCAATGCGTAATCTTATACTTCCTTCCATGAATATCTTTGTTAGCTATGGCTTATGGGTACCTTCTCCAATATTAAGAATATAATTTTTCAAGTTGACATGATGTCACATTCTGTAGCCGTTCTGATAGTTTGTTTTGGTATCCAGACATTGACTCATGATACAAGTAATTGTTGAGGCTGATAGTTCTAAGTTAGTATGTGGAAGCAACAACAGGTTATGTTAACTCTTTTATAGAATGAAGGGAAGGATTCATCCATTCAAACGGCTAGAATGGCTTTCCAGTGACCTCAATGGCAGATGATGAACCACTGTACTGCATGTCATTGGCATAGTGTAGTGATTGCAGATCAGTCTCTCCCCACTGGTAACTGTTCTATGTAAAGCAGCAGTATCTGGAGTACTAATATTACGTATAATTTGATAATATCAACATAATACAAGTTTTTTTTTTTTACCAGGGCTATATTTTTTTTTCATATAAAGTGTTAAATGCAATCTTTGAAGATGATGTAGACTTTACAATGTCCTTACAAAGTTTCATATTTCATAAAAGTTACAAAGTCTTTCAAGAGTCCCTTTTTTTTCCTTCATTTACGCTTTTCCTTCCCCTTTGACATCTCTTGTCTGCCAAAATGTACACCTTAAACTAAGATGATATATTACACACACATCAGGGCAAAACAAAAGACAAACAAATGTGCAGTCTAGTTAGACCTTCAATATGTTACCATTTCTAATGTATTGATGTGTACCCTTTTTTTGGTTTGGGGGGGGCTGTATGGATGATGGATATATGGTTCATAGTGACAATACCTCCCTACATCATTGATAACATCGAATGCAAAGTCAGTATAGGTTCCAGAGGAGTATGGCCAGATACAAATAAAACAAATGGCAGGAAAGCTAATAGCAACACAGGGAGTCAAACGACCTAATATCATACAGTTTGTTTCAGATCACCATTCTGACAATAGCAGCTTCTAAACATTTTTGAAAGATATACTTTATCTTCTTACATGGAAACTAAAAGTGCAGTAACTGAGGTCAATAATACAAACACTGATTAAATATGACATTTTGTAAAAATGAAGTACATGAAAACAAAAAACCTAAAAACATTTTTCAACACTCCTGTCCATAAAGAACATATAGTAATATTTACATGATTTTTTTTTAGGTTTTTCTTCGTATTTGGTGGAAAATAATACCTTCTCACTTTCTCTGCATGTTGTGGTATTGTCTTAGTTCTTCACTAACATTGGTTTGAAAATGACATGAAATTGGTCTTACATTGCCACTTGTACAGTGTGTTGTGTACAATGATTTATGAGAATGATCTGGAATGCTATAGCAGCCTAATATGAGTCAGAGGGACTGTGCCATTGGCCCAAATGAAATGAAAAGGCATAATCATGCTGATTGTAACCATGACTATGGTTGCAGCCAAATAAGAGCAGCAAAGTTTGGACCAATATGCCAAGTAGCCTTCTTTATCAAATGTGCATGAGAAAAAACTAGTGTATGTGTGTCTTGAATGAAGAGTAACAAAATACAAAGCTACTGTAGCAGCCATATAATCTACAGAAGTTAATTGGTGGGGACGGACACCCAAGTTCACAATACTGAAAAGTGCTGATCAGAGCAACCAAGTGCACTTTTTACTGCAGAGACAAATTAAATTAATTAAAATTAAATTAATCACTTAAACACAAGACCCAGTAGAGAATCTTAGGGACCTTTGATCATATTGTGACTGCAAATGCTGTGTTGACATATACATCCAAATGTCATTTTCATGTACAACGTTGTTGCCTGCAGAGCTACAGCTGAGAGTCCAATACTACCAGGAGGGGAGAGAATGAGAGATATGTGTGTATGCATTCGTTCTTTCGTGTGTGTGTGTGTGTGTGTGTGTGTGTGTGTGTGTGTGTGTGTGTGTGTTTCTGTGTGTGCGTGTGTGTGTGTGTGTCAGATGTGGTCTCCTTCCATCTACACTCATTTCACTAAGAGCCATGGCCTTTATCCATCCTGTACTCTTGTGTGACTGTGCTATGCAGAACTGTGCGATCAAAAAAGCCACAGACTCCTGACAAGCATTGACTACATTCTGAACAGGGCCGGGATAATTTTACTTTCAGTTTAAACATTTTGAATCAGTGCTTGAGGTAACAAAGTTCTTATCAAGCGCCATGAGGGAGGAGTTCTTACTGAAACTAAAATCAACCCAACCCGAAGTGAGGTGTTATTGATGACATTCTTTAAGTCGTGATCAATGTATGTAGTATTTTTCTTGGGCAGGTTAAACGGGAATGACAAGTGAGGTTCTGGGTTTTTTTTTAAAGTTCTTAGTGCATTTCATACGTGGTGCTGTCAACATTTGTTCTCTAAAAGTATTATGGACCAACATGCAAGCGTGAATGAATGCTATAAAGAGGTACTGTAAGCAGCAAGGCAGACAAAGCTGTCTAACCCTATTAGATATCATGACGTGAAGATGGCAAGTAGCAGCAAACACAGTAGCAGAAGCCATGCTAAAAATGTTTAAATTATGCATTCAGGATTTTGCTCTAAGTATAAAATTGTCTTAGGAAATTGTGTCTGTGGTTGGTCAACAATTAGTCGACATTGTTTGTGTGTGTTTGTGCATTTTATTTTGGCTTTTGTGTTGAATGTGTGGCTTGAAACTTAACAATATGGCTGTCTCATTCCCCACCAAGCTAGGAATAACCTGTATACCCTCTGATGTGCCTATGAAGAAACATACTTTACTGAAAAGGACATAGAGATACAGAATGTCTGACCAGTTTGAAACCAGGAATGATATAAGCACAAACTTCTAGCCCCTTCAAAATGGTGTTTAACATGCCTTCAAAGTGTCTGAGGATTATTTTTAACATTTGTCTTGATTTCCTTCATATTTGCAAAACACAGAGCCAACATCAACACAATCCTCCACTTGCACATTTTGATTTACCTTTGGTTCAATCATGTGACTGTAGAGCAAGGTCACTAAAATAGACACTGAAGCCAGCACAAAACTGAACAAAAGGCATGCTACCTAGGCTTGGTTATGTTTTTGTTTAGGTTTTTTTGTTTGTTTGTTTGTTTTCTTATTCTTTCAAAAAAAAAAAAAAAAAATCAGTTTCATGTAATTTATTTTTTTTCTCCTTGCTATATATGTTTTTTTTAAGGATGATATTGCAGGGTTACTTTCCTTTTAGCTGACAAATGAAGTTTTCTGTGGAGTCTCATGAGTCCCAGCCTCTATTCTAGAACTTTCTGTGATGTGGAGGCGGAGGCATTTCAGCTGGTTGGGGTTGCAGTATGGATGGAGAGGTATGCCCGTTAAGCAGCATGTGCAGGAAATTGGAGGCCGAGAGGAGGATGAAGGAGGGGGTCTGCCTCGGCCACTCTGGCTGTGTTGTGTTGGAGCAAGGATCCTGGGACGTTGAACAGAGGTCCCTGCTCAGGTTGGTCACCCCAGGGAGTGGACGTGTTCATCCTTTCTGTTCTCTATAGCGTTGGGATCCCGACAGGAGCACTCATCCCGTATGTCACAGGACATGGGGAATGGAATCACCTGGGTGGGAGAGAAAAAGATACTCTCATTCATAAAAGTACAATGGCTCATTGGCACAGCAATGCTTTAATATTCCAGTCAAGAGTTCAAGTTTCCAGAAACACCAAATATGTCATGCTGAAGTCCAAGGAAATATATAAAAATACGTTGTTGGTCAATGGCACCTAGAAAGAAATTAACTTTCTGATTGGACCCCCACTAGGATGACATTTCCGTTTCAAAAATTAAACCATTTTCTGATCTAACATCGCTTAAGGTTTGGCTAGATTTGAGCACAAAAACGACTGAAGCAATAGTTTGTTAAGGTTAGGGGACTTTTGTCATCATGGTCCCAATAATAACCATGTGGTTAAGTTTGGATTGTGGTGCTGATTTAAAAACACTGAATGTTTGAAATGGGTAAAGAACAGCAGCCACCCTTGTCGAATGTTTTACTGTCCATCCACCTGACTTCCTCCCTCCGTGGACTGTGTCGCTCTATAATGGCTCTAATATTCTTCCTTGGCTCCCATAATAATTATGGCTGCAAGAGGCCATTGTCTCATGGACATAAAAAATATGTTGTTAGGGCACTTGATGAAACGACTGATTCTATTGTCTCATAAAATCAATAATTTTTCCATATAATGTAATGGTGTTACCGTTACAAAGGTACTGTAGCAAGTAGAGGGCAAGTAGACAAGTCAAAGACAACTATAATCTGTGAGTCTCAGTTAGTTGTCTCAATGGAAGAAACTGCCATGTGAGCAAATTTGAAAAAACTATCAATTGTTACTGTTAATGTCACTATTTTATCTTGCTGTTGTACTATATTTGTAATATAATATTTCCAGATGACATACAAGTCAGCTAGCTTTCCTCATCTCTCTCTTGGTCAGATGCACCCACACACACGCACATACACATACACAAGCTAGCTTACTCAATTCTCTCTTCTCATAGTTGATGTAGACCAGATTGTTGCAAATATTAAACAGGTTTGAAATTAAATTGGCGTGGTTCTCATTAGACCATTTTGTAATGGGTACACAAACTCAGTGTACAAAGTGTACCTAAACTCAGAGCTAAACTGTCAACAGTCTCAACAGTTGAATTCTGTTGCAATCAGTTTAGAGCAAAAGAAGGAAAAACAATGCATGAGAGATGTGCAGTTGCAAGAAAATAATCGACACCTGCCAGCAAATTAGAAACGACAATTCTTGTCATGATATATATGTATGTGAAACTGTCATGCAGTATGATTTTTTTTCTTCTTCTTAAGTCTACTTGAAGTCCTTGCAGGAAATGTTTTGGTGCATTTGATGTTCATTAGACAATATATCACAATCTCAGAATATCAGAAACATTGATAAGCTAGTTTAGTTTGATGTCAAAGTGAAATACTGAAGGTGAAAATAGAACCGGAAGATCAGTGGCCATTGCCCCTGGCGTTTGACGTCACTGGATAACGTTGGTAATGCGTCACCAGCACCAGCTGCTGCTGCCTTGTCTGCTCGCCTCTCGGGGGGCCTGCTTCAGCTGTTTGGGTACACAAAATGTGTCCCCCTTCTCCGGGCCAAACAAGGAACACATGTGGTCCAAGTCATGGAAGGCAGGCAGCAGACCAAGGGCATGTCTGCATTTGTGTCCTGGTGGCTTATCAGATCAATCTATGGGTCTTGTGTGCAGTGTTGCTTTTTCTTGTTAGGGCTGTGTGGTATTGCCTTTTTTGCACAATGGATCTCCGTATACAATGTAAATGTAACAACAATACTGGCCACCGTCACCACCACAGATACTTAGTTGACAGCATGCCTAATGCCAAAGTCCGCTATTAGTTCAATGCTATTAGTGAAAGCCGTCTGGCTGCTATGGGAGGACTTGTTTTTTTAAGGGGAGGGTCATGGTGCTATTATCTGAATGTGGAGTAGTTGCTGTATAATTACCCAACTACTACTGTAATGCCATCAAACAAATTGCATCAAGAGCTAATACTATCTTGGAGGGCTAGTCAGGTAATTACTAAATGCATTAGCAAAGAATGAGAAAGAAATGAGAATTTCCCATCCACTAAAAAAAACATTCTTAACAATGGTGTCCATTATATGCTTTGGACTCTGAAGCTGACTCAGGGGGTGAGTCAGCGTCAAACTGACTAAACATATAAATCCAATTGCATCTTGTTATGGTAAAAATATTAATAGAAATCTTATTGTGAAGTTGTGACAGGTAGCTTATCTACTTCATTTTTTTTATCGGTTTTCACAGAAAAATACACACATTTCTTAAAAGGAGCAGATCCCTTTAAGCTGATTTTGATAGATTATTGTTCCTATGTGCCTAAAGGTTGTTCTGTTTCCCACAACAAGAAGATTCTAACCACCACTAAACAAGTTCCTCAGCCCAGATAATCTTCCAATAATACAGTCTTTTCTAAAAAACTAAAATTGTTTAAGGTAAGTAAAGTTTATTTGCACGGCACATTTCAACAACAAAGCAAGTTATACACATTGCTATGCTGCAAAGAGCATATATTTATTTATTTAAAATAAAAACTAAAATAATGAGCCCTACAATTAGTCTCACATTTTGTATCGGATATCAGTGTAAAATGTTATAGTTGGTGGTAAATGTAACACACCGGAAACACCACCAATGGTTTGCGAGAGTCAGTGATTTGTAGACAGCAGGTCTGAGGAATGACATGGAGGAGCATGCTAGTCACTGAGGAGCAGTGACGCAGGCTCCCCTTTGAAACTGAGTATAAAGTAAGTTGTGTGTGGGTGTTCCTAATGTGAGGGCCAGGTGGGCAGTGCCCGGACTCCTCTGAGAAAATGAGGCCTGCATGTGACGACTTTACAAGCCCAGGGCCGGACACACTTCAGAAACAGCTGTCAACCGCATGAGCAGTGTTTCCTCTGTGGTATTTTGAAGCCAAGAACACAGGGCTCCTCGCTCCTACCTGATTCTTTCTCAGGGTGAAAGTGTGAAACTGAGAGATACTATAATTAAACTGTCTCCTTTTAGAGTCTCTTCCTTACTTTACCTCGCCTTACTACTTCTCTCTCTTGCAGCACACATCCCCACTACCCCTCCCACTCCCCCTCTACACCTCACTTTCCCTCCAAGGCCACTGTTTATCTCTCTATCTAGAAAATGAAGGTGGGTGGCAAATTTGACATGGTTTCCTTTGACCTTGACCTCAAGGGTGGCTGGCCAGCTGCCACATCTGGCCCTGACTTGAGGTTCTTGCAGGGTGGCTGGGAAATGAGACTGGCTGGCCTTGTGGGCCTGGGGGCCCTAATGCTGCCCCATGTCCCAGGGCTAGAGGAGGGCTGGGGGTGGACACCCACTAACAGCAACATGAAAGCCCTTCTGAAGAACGCAGACCTTGTCAGAGCCCCATCCTTCCATCTCAGGAACAGGTCAAAATAACACAGAGTTCCTCTCATTTCTGTGTGTGCAGTATGTGCGTGTCAGCCTGTGCTTAAAGGGAAGAAGGTGTGTAAGGGGCACAGGCCTGAGGAAAGGGGTGCTGGCTGATGTAGGGACGAATAACACACTGTTCCTTAGCAAGTAACAGTTGTTATTAGAGTAAAAATATATATTAAGAAACATTTTATGGAATACAGTTCAACTTTGTTTTTTCTTAGGGTGTTTTTCATATCAATTTAGGAAGTTAGGGAGTAGTGAGCTGTGCTTTGACCAACTCATGCACCTACAGTCTCATGATTCCAAACAACATTGCATGACAGCACTGTCACTTGGTCCTGGCATATCGCAACAGTTAAATCAGTTAAATCAGGAACCAATCAAGCCAAGCCAGAACATCTGACAAACATCTAAAGTTTTTGAGGAAAAACATATATATACTGTATACTTCAAACTTGAACACATGTCTAAATGAGAGGGTCAGAAACAGAGCGTGAAGAGAGAGTTTTAATGGAGAAGATTAGGAAGGAGAAAGAGCAACTTCAGAGCAAAAGAACACATAACTGAGTTTGGCAAAATAAGTGCAAGCACTTGGCATCAGCTAACAGCCAAAACTCCTAAAAACTGTGGGGAGTGTGTGCCCCCCACCCTGGTGTGTAACTACCTTTGCTCAGCTGTGTAGAAAAGCCCTGCTCCTCCCTCCACAGTATCCTTCCATCCCCTCCCACTCAGATGCATTTTGGAATAAAGGAAACTATAGCATTCTACTGCTTATTTAATGATTATCCATAAGCATTGCATTGAAATGACTGGACAAAAAGAGAGAAAGAAGGTAAGAGAGCATCTCTTAATGCCATGACCAAAAAAAATCACCCTACTGCATGTATGGGTGCTTGGTCCTATCTGTGCCTCAGCCCCTTTCTCCCCTTTAACTGCCCTGGCAGAGCCTTGGCAACAGAAAATAAAGTCACCTTAGATGCCCTCAGACATTTAAAAAATAAAGAGCTGTTGATGGCATGCACTTTTGGCATTCAGCTATGTGGATATTTGATGTAGAACGTGTTAGGGCAGAAAATTCTCCATCTATCAGTCTGTAATAGCTCCAAAAGATGGTCTGAAGGAAAGTTTTTGTATGGATTATATAGGAATTTAAATTCAAATCTGGCAACAGCCAAAAAAACAAAAGAAGAAAATGGCATTTGAGATGTTATTTTGAAAGGGCTTTGTCTTTGTTAATCAACCAACTGAGACAGAGAGGTTAAGTGGTCAGCTGTGGCTATGGTGGCTATCACGGACCATCAGCTTAAACATAAACATCAGTCGTAACACATAGCAAGTCACGTAACGAGCATACTTGTGCCAGACTGAGAGTTGTAAACAGGGGTGAGGGACTGGGAGGGATTTCAGCACTTACCCAAGACCCCACCACCAACGCAGACAGAAAAACTTACAGGCACATTTAGAAAAAGTTGTTTTAGAGAGGCCAACTCATATAACTATATAATCGGTGCCCTCTGCGCACTGCTTCCAGCATCCAAGAAAGGAATTCCTTCCAAACTTGGGAGGGGGGACCTACAAAAGGGTCTTGCGCAGGCAACCCTCAGAAAGGCATACTCCATACCCTTTCCTCCTCTCCTCCCTGCCTCTCCAAATCCAGCCAACAGCTTGCAACTATTAAGGGGAGATCCTGCGGTGACCTTACGTGCAGCCAGTCCTTGCACCTTCAAAGCTCCTGGGGTGGAATAATACACAGCAAGTCATCCAGAACTCCTTAATACACAAATCTCTACCAAAATAAAAGTCGGGAGAAGCATATGCTGGGAAGGGGAGTTAAAGTAAATGGGCAGCTGAGTTCCATTGCTTTTCACAATACTGCTCCTTTTTCTCTTTTTTTTCCCTCCTTCCTCAGTTATTTAGCTCTTATCAGGTTAATCTCTGAGCTGAAAAAGAAAAAAAGAGAAGAGGAGAAGAAGGAGGAATCTGGAAAACTTTAATAATTGCTAATGACCTAATTCCTACAATACAATTTAAGCTTGTTTGGAAAGAAAATAAATTATCCAATTGTTCTATCTGGAAAAAAATTATTGCATTCCAGAAATTCAGATTTTTCATATTGAACTGTTGAATAATTTCAGACTTCAGAGGCATGGCGTTTGATGTTGGGAAACAAAATAATAAACTATCATGCAACTGCTGTAAAGAAGTCACTGAAGCATCTTCTGCTAAGGAGGGATGAGCAGATGTTTTCATCAGTGTGTTTTATCTCCCCCATCAGTGAACTGAGGACATAACAGTCGTAAGAACATAAGAACATAAGAACATTTGGTTTAAGGTCACAGAATAAACAAGAGAGGCAGATTTTTGTTTTTTTCTGACCTTTGGAATTTTAAAAGAACAAAAATATATATGACTAGGGAATGATGAGGTAGACTGAAAGTCTATTGTAAAATTTTATTTTGTCCTGTTTTTCTCCCTTTACCTCATTACCAAAGATCAGAGGGAAATAGTTGATGTAAAAGGTTTTGGCAGAGGAACAAATAGGAGGTGTGTCTGTGTGCGTGTGTGTGGTTGTATGAAAGGGGTCATATCATTCTTCTAATGTGCTGTGTCACAACACACTGGGGACAACAACACTGAGCTAGACTCCCACTGAGTCACCAGACCTCGTATGCATAGCAGCTGATGGCTGGTGTGTCTGTTCATGTGCTGTATGTGTATGTGAGTGAGAGAGAGGGAGAGAGACTGTGAATGAGTATCTGAAAGTGAATGAGTGGGAAAAAGACTGAATGAGAATGACAGAGTGAATGAGAGGGGCTAAGAGCGAAAGAGTTGGTGCGTATGTGCTTTTTCATTAGTCTACCACAGGCCTGTCTGTAAAATGTTGCTAGAATTTGCTGTTGCTATCATTTAAAGACACTATACTGCAGATGCAGGTATTTTTTCCCCAGAAAGAGCAGATAAAATCCTAAGAGACATGTGGTATGGTTTACCTACTCAGAAATAGACGTCAAACATATTTATATCTAAATTAGGTGAGTAATTTGTTTAGAAATCCAACATTTTTAAGCTATAACAATGAAATCCAACCAATCCAACCCTACAAATAACTGAATTTATTATTTGCACTTTCTATAAATCTATTTTTGCTTTAGTCCAGGGCCAGCAGTAGACCTATTACGTACACAGTAAGAACACAAATGTCAGGACCAGCAGTAAATCACAATCAGAAATACTTTAATAACCCAGGGGGAAATTACTTGTAAACTCGTAAATACAGAAAATTCATCATTGACATTAAATGACCTCCACTGTGACACAGACAAAAGAATCTCTAACAACAAAATATGTGTTAAGGAACAATTAAACAAGTTAGGACAAAGTCTTCACTTGTGGTCTGGAGAAGAACATTGATTTCCAGCCAAAGAGGAAAACACTGCCTGTCTTTGTCACCCAGCAAGTGGGTTATTCAGCAGCTCAGAGGAGACAGACTGTCATAAATGAGTTACAGATTCCTTTTGTCATATATTGTGTCATTTTGTTTTGTTTTTTGAGGTTTTTATGCAACTCCGTCTTTAGTCGCCTGCCACGCATGTGTTCAGTTTGGGGAAAATCAGAATCAGGTGCAAAATACCCTGTTTCTGTTTTGACTGAGCTGATCAAATAGGGTTGACTGTGAGGATAAGCTTTGCCCGAGAGGAATAAACAACAAAATCCAAATGCATAACTAAACGCAAGTACCAGAACGATAATAAATACAGAGGAAATTTAAATGCGGACGAAAAAATATCAAAGTAACAAAATGAAGTTGTCAGGAAGGTTGTCTGGCTAATTTAAAACTGACATTCAGGTTAATTTGACTTTCACACAAATGTTTATATTAGTCAAGCTATTAAGCAACATCTGTATGCAAGCAAGCAATGTGCTCACAAACAAGCAAAAGGGATTATACCAAACATCTGGCTTTCCCCTGTTCCCATATCAAATTCAGAAATCAGCTTCATTCCTTAATGTTTCCTTTTGTTTCTCACCCACAGTAACCTTCCTCGCCCTGTGCTCCTGGCAGACGATAAATCAAGTTATGATTGGTTATTTCAGAGCAATTTTTCGTATCTTTCGGAATACTTTCCAGGGTACCCACAAGTGGAAAACACCAGCCAGACTGTTTTGCCCAAACAATGCAAGGGCACAATGCGTTTGAGTAGAATCTGGACAAGCACCCTGGGGTTCTTTAGTCTCTTTAGTTTCAGTAGTTGGAATAGAATCTGTCTTTGCTGGTTAGTACCAGGTAGGTCATTTGATCCTCCATATAGTTATTGTTTGGGCAAACTGGTAAGACTTGTTTTGGAGACACTACACTGAACATCGGCTGGACTGGCAGTGCATCATCGCCGCTGGCTCAGAAAAAACCGACATGTCGACAGCCATCAATGGGTGACATTGCGATAGGTTCAAACTTAAAACTGACGTTAGCAATACAATTTTCAGTGATGAATGTTTGTTTGGTCGTTCATTCAAACGAAGAAGTGAAGCTATTTGATTGGCTGTATGGAAACAAGTGAAAGCCTTCCAACATGAATTAAAAAAAAATAGAATATAAAAATCAGATTTTTTCCCAAAGGAGAACACAAGATGATTTACAGTGTCCTGTAGCAGGAAAAAATATATATTTTCATTGAAATTTGTCTTTAGTCTTGGATCAGCCCTAACTCCTTTTTGGGCAGTGGACCAAAGTGTCAAACCCATCAAGGAATTTCACTTTTGAACCATAGATTTCTTACTTGACATCCAAACATAAACTGTTCAGTTAAACTGACCATGCTCCCCTTTGATGTACAAAAGGACAAATCCTAACATGAACAAGACCCATGGTCTGCTCTCCCCTCGCCAAGCTCAACCTCTTGTTGCTGCAGTAATTCAATGGAGTCCAGCCTCCCATTGGGGTCTGTCAGTAAAAGTGAGTTATGCAAGTTCTGGCTGAGCCCCTGCACTGGACTGGAGCCAGAAGATGTAGAGATGAGATAGCGTCAATCAACAGCAGCAAAACCACTTCAGGAGTGAGGTCACTTCCCAGTGGGCTGCTCACCGACTTTCCTGCTGCTTTTGAACTTATACAATACCTTACATCTGATACTGAAGTTATGAATAAAGGACAAAAGCGAACTTTCTAGCCAGAGGTTGGTTATGTATCTTATGGCCAAGTAGTGCAATCAAATTTGTTTGGCCTCTTTAACCCAATTTACCCAGAATTATTTGTGATTAACTACAAAAGCCTCAGTGATCTTAATCCTGTACAAATCTGCCCATAATTTACTTGCACTGCAAATTATGAGTCAAATTACCAGACACATGGTAAATGGTGATTGATTGAATGGGGTGCAGCTTTGCGGAGGAGTGATATAGTCTCATTTCTGTGTATTACATATAACACAGACTGGCCAGGAATAATGCAGGTTTTTTTTGGTGCCAATTTCGTGATTGGAAGCTTTACAACAGTATGAGGCCATTCCACAGAAGGTTAAAGATTTAAAGTTTGTAAGTAGTAAATATGAAGTTTTGCATTATTTATTTGCTAGTCCATATACAACTCTACTATCAAAAGACTAGCCACTTAAAAATACACTATGGGCTTTTGTAATCCTGAATGAATACATTGCACAAAATGTCACTTGTGATTATACTTAATTAAAGTCCAACTGAAATCACATATAGTCATCCCTTTTTGGTAGTCAAATTAAATATTTAATTTCAGTTGGACTTTAAGAATGTGCAGGGGTATGGTGTTATACAACCTCTCCTCTAGGACACTAGAAGGGGATATTAAACCCTCAGGAAAACAATGTGGATGTGACCATTTAAAAGTGATGCAACAGTACTTTTTAAAAACCTTGTTCATCTAGCGAAGGCCATGCTTTGGTGAACTAAGGAACAAATACATCAAAGAAGCTTTCTCTGTAAAAATGCTGGAAAGACATGATTATTTCAGTCCTCATGACTAACTATCCAAAACATGCGTTAAGGATTGTGTGAAGGTGTACCGGAAACAGTCACAGTGAACTTTAAATTGTACAGTGGAAGGTGGCGAGATGTCCCTTGTACACCTACTGTATGTCTTTTTTTCCCAAAAGAGGCTCTCCAGTCTAACACACTAACGCAGCCAGTGAGACACATAGACTGCAATATAAATCGAGCCAGACATACAGTTGGATATGCCAGGAGTACAACTAAAGTCTCTCACCAGATTCACAGAAACAGGCCAGGACAGAGAAGCAGATGCTGCAGCACAGAAGCTAAAATACACTTTCAATCAGACCCCTTGCCAGCAGTTGGCTGGAATAAGCCAGACAAAGTACCTGAATTAAGAGACTTACTACAACAAAGATGACCAAACTTTTTATCATGCTCAGCTTAATGCTGAAATACAACACGGCTGAGTGTTGACAGATAAAAAAAAATATGTTTTTTTATTAATTAGAAGAGGTACAAGTAAATTATATTCCAAGTCCTTATAGTCTTGACCTTTACTCTCTGAAAGAACAAAATTTAAAATGACTACCCATTGGGTGGTGGGTGACTTCACATGAATACAGGCATACAAAGACAAATATAGACGTTTTACACATTAGGAAACTGAATACCACAGAAAAACAAAGACTATTGAGTCTGAAAACTCCCACTCTCTTGGATGTGGAATCAGTAATCTGTATACCAGTAATCTAAGGTTGGACATATGGCAAAGGAAGAATCTGTTTAGAGATGTTCCAAGAGGTAAAATACAGCAGTCTTCAACAGTATATTCCGTTCTGGTTCAATTTAAAACTTACCGAGTGTACATAAAAACATTTATCATTTATAAATGTCAAAGCTTGATGATGGCCGATCCTGCCATCATCCTCCACTGGATGCATGGCAGTGAGAAAGTGAAGTTCTAATGGGTTAGGCATAGGGAAAAGGAAAAAAATGCTCACATGTGGGAGATGGGATTTATTCCTAAGCTATGTGCGACTCCAGAGTTTGGGAACAAATACTGACTGTTGATCAGTGTGACAAGAACCAAATCCAACATCATCTCTTTGCCTGAAGGGTGAGGTTTATTGTGAAGTACAAGCAAGCCACTAACCTTCTTGGTCTTGACAGTGGATTGGCAGCAGTCTCCTCCGTCGTAGTTACAGAAGGCTCTGTTGTTGACCGCATCACAGTAGTTGTCTCCCATGAATGGCTGTACCAGAGAGAGAGTGTGTCAACTAGGCAAAATCACTGAGTGAGGAAAATGCCACCTTTAAACCGGATGATCATTTTTAAAAGGAAGATGACTGAAGAAGCCTTTTGTCGTAGTGGTAGTTTCCTCTAGAACATTTCAGGGCCCTTCAGATGGCTTTGGACAAATTTGCTGATGAATCTGATTACATTAAATTTCCCTCATCTTTCACTGTGACTTTTTAAGCCCTTAGTGGGCCTGACCCGTAAATCAAACTGAGGACACCATAAACTATTCACTGCACAAAACACTCCAATAAGGTGATTTATTGGGTGGGCCCCACCCTCTTCACTTGGGTTACCAATCAGGTTATCCAATTGGCCTAAACTGAGTAGATGATATCATTCTTGAAGCGAAGAGGAATTCTTTCACATGTTGTGTTCACATGTGACTGCACCATTTCTAGAGGCAAGTTTAGCATGTGACCGCATATTCACGTGTACAAAGATTATTGTAAGAGGTAATAGATCAGTAATTGGATCAGATTACAGTAAGTAAGTATGTCAATGAGCTGCATCAATTAGTCTGATACCAGATACTCATGTAGCAACAGCATTTTTTAACTGGCTTGCAAATAATTAAATGGCCAACAACCACCTGTGCACCCTGTGCAGGTCCTCAGCAACTGGCATCAGAAAAAAACGTAAGTGTGGACGATTACTTGCCAGTGCGTTAAAATACTACTTCATCCCCACATCAGCTAGCCTGTAGATAAGTCTAGGTGCCAATCCATTGTCTGTCCAACTCCTTGGGCCAAACACGGCAAATATGCATTTTATGAAATTACATTTGGAGGTTTATTAGGCCTGAGATTCATTTATATTAAAGCTAACTGTTGTTTCTTTGTGTGAACTACACTACACTACAACCGTCTATACTCAAATCTGGTAACATATCATATGAGATTTCTTCTTGCTTTGTTTGGTTTAGGATCAAGGAAGGTGGAAGGATTAAAGTATTAAAGTCTTATACGATAGAAAATCAGGTTCGAGTCCTTACCTCACATCCTTTGATGCAGTGGAGCAATTCTGGGTGTGGATACCATTTCAGCCCCATTGTACAGACTATACTCTGAAAGATATGACAAAAGTTGAAGTGAGAAATACTGGTGCTTTCAATGGCTTGGGTTATTTCCCAAGAACAGCTTTGCCAAGATTGTGTTCTTTTTACTTGCATTTCAGTCCACATAACTCTAATCCAGACTAAAGTCACTGGGCACTTTATGGCCGTACCCAGACAAAAACACACACACCTAAACCAGTGAAACATAGGAGTTATCAAAAGGGTTCATGCGCTACACACAGAGGATTTCATTGTGAATCCTTCTTTGATTTACACTGACCTTTTTCCACCTTAGAACAAAGCTGCATAAGTTGATTTTGACAAGATGTAACTTGATAAAAAAATGTGTTTTTTCACAACTAAGTGATGGCCCCTGGAGAGCAAAGAATTGAGAGAGAGAGAGAGAGAGAGAGAGAGAGAGAGAGAGAGAGAGAGAGAGAGAGAGAGAGAGAGAGAGAGGTAAAGAGCACCATGCTCTCAAATATCTTTCCAGAATGTTTGGAATCCCATCCTGTTCTCCCACTGGGCTTTTCATTGAAATGCAACAGAAAACATTTGTGCATAGAACGTGTACCTGCATGGGCAAATGCATTCAAGCAGGCATATACTAAATGTAAGTGTGAATGCATACATTCACATGACACTGGATGCGTATGTGTGCCTGTGCTATGTGACTGTGTGTGTATGTGTGTGTGTGTGTGTGTGTGTCTATTAGGCGTAGGGGCAGTTGTATGCGCAAGTCTACTCGAGCCAGCAGGTGGACAAGGGTTTTGTTTACAGCATCCATGTGACTCCAGACTCAGATAGTAGTGTGCATGATCAAAAGTGCCATCCACTGCAGAGGACTGGCTGACCTCAGATAGTCTATTTCTCAGACCCCCTGTGTCCAAATACCTCAAAGTTGACGTGCTTTTCTTTTGTTGCTGCAAACTAAGGTATTTTTCATTTCAGTGCTGTCAGCAAATCAATGCAAAAAAGAAAGATGGGGGGTTGAAGGTGGAGAGAAAGAACAACATAGCATCTGAGGACAACTGAGAGCTGCGGGAGTAACTGTTCTACTACTGCGATGTAGTAGCAGAATGCAGGCACATCTGTGGTGTGTGTACGTTGGTGTGAGGGCTGTAATGGTTAGACCCTGTATGAGGGAAGATTAAGCACATTTTTTGTCTTAGAGGTGAAACTTTTTGCAACTTCTGTACTTTCATTCTTTTTTTTCCCATGCTCTGCTATGGTGATGTCATCCAGAAACTCCTTCTCTTCCCCTCTCTCTCATTTTCTCTCTCACTCTTTTTTTTTCCTCTCTCAGCAAGGCCGTAAATCATGATAATCCATGATCGTGGCCTGGCCTCACCCCTCACTACGTATAGGATCCTCACCCTCTGAAGCCTCCCCGGGGCGCTGATACCACATAAAAATAGATCCCTATCTCAGCGCCACCACAGACGAGGTCATGTCATGTAGAAAATGACTAATTCCACAGCAAGCCCGACAGGGTAATTTTGCTGATAAAGGGGGAGGAGGGTGCTGGGGGCGCAGAATTGTTAGAGATAGAGGGACAGGAGAGAGAAGAGGAGGAGGTGGAGGTAAGGAAGCAGGAGAGAATTCTAAGTGGGTCACACAAAGAACCAAAATACAACTAGTTTAAAGGCAATAAATCAACATCACTTATTAAGGTGGGAAACAAACAACACTCCAACTCAGCAAAGTAGAATTAGAAAGTGGATTTGGGGACATGAATTCTCTTTTAGACACTGTATGTAGAATCCCATCCTAGGGGGGAGTTTACAAGTATGCTATGATGTACACTCCTACTTACTACACTCCTACTGTTACTACAACTGTTAGCCATAATGATTGATTTCTTTTTCCACCACGGAAGCCTCTTCCTGTTCTTGTTTCTTAATACCATTTATGACAGCCCTGTGCATTTCTTCCATCTTATATCTCAGCCATATGCGTCTGTTCTGCTTAGCCATTGGGTGTTTATTTCATTTTGAGTTGCATCTATTTTTCTGCTGCTAGAATCCAATTCATGGACCATAAAGGATTCCTTACACTTTTGATTAGTGTAACTGCAAATTTAAACATCCAACAAATGACTGAATGATTTTGCCATAAGGAAATGTCTGTCATCATTGGGATGTTTGTAATCCTTTCAGATTACTATTGGAAAAGGAGAAGCTTGTGCTTGTGCATATGTGTGCGTATGTGATGAAATTGACTCTCCTTAGCATTACGTTTGTCAAGACAGGAACAATCTATTTGTAATCTCTCAATTGATAGGTCAAAGAGGACAAAACATGACAAATATTTAAGGGTACACTACCAGCAAAAACTCTTCCTTCTCCAACCTCCTTACCCTGGTGCATGTCTAAAACACTCACCCCTCTGAAACCCTCACCCGAGCACCCTCACCTCTCTGACTTCTTTTATGCTATCCACTGCCCCCAACAACATAGCCTCGGGTCTCAAATTACCACTGAGCACAAATCATATCAATAACACAAATCCATGAAAAACAGATCATTTCATGTCCACGTGGCCTGAGCCACCCCTCTCTCCCAACATCCACCACAAAAAGCTGCTGACTCAGTGTGACTCTGAAACAAAAACAAAAGCAGTTGTAGGAAAAAAAATACAGTGAGAAATACAGTGTGTTCCTTTACTCGGCCGTGGCTTCTCTTTTCTCCTTCTCCAGTTACAAAACTTGATGCTATTTAGTAGGATCTCTCTCTGACTCCACAGCTAAAAGGGCATTAAGCTGACATAAACACTTAAAAACAAATTGCACATCATTGACATTAATCAAGTGAAATGGGGAGAGTAAAATTAGAAGAGTAGGTGTAGTCTTGTACTTTTTGCCTACTACACACACACACACACACACACACACACACACACACACACACACACACACACACACACACACACACACACACACACACATACACACACTCATATGCACACCATAGCCCTACTCCCGCCTTTGGACCCCACCCACAAGCTTCATAGAAATCCCATGGGGAATGGGGTGCCACTCATGTGTGAGTGACACTCCCACAGGGACAAGGTGTACAGTTCTGTGTGTAATGACCTCCCCCACCGTAACCTCTAACCTCCATGTTTTGCTATCTGCCAGTTTAAGCAAACAGTACTTAATCAGTACAGTCGCTGTGAGGTATATCTAAATTAACCAGTGAGCGTCATAGATTTATTTCAGAAAATTACTGCAATTACGGATGACTAGCCATTAGATAAGGTTGTAAGACTTGGCCACAGTGGTAGGGGGGGCCCCATGCTTCTGCAGGAAGCATGGGGCAGGAGGTTTTTTTATTTATTTTTTTGTCCTTTCAGGGTTATTTCAAAGACAAATACATGGGAAATTGAATGCTAAAATTACTTGCTTGTGAGTGTAGGGGAAACACTTAATTTCCAAAGATGCCTTGTAGCTTTTTATTCTTCCAATAAGGTTGTTCATATGTCATATGG
Source organism: Dicentrarchus labrax (assembly GCF_905237075.1). Lineage (NCBI taxonomy): Eukaryota > Metazoa > Chordata > Actinopteri > Moronidae > Dicentrarchus > Dicentrarchus labrax. The sequence goes on from NW_026136710.1 coordinate 10,301,111, forward strand.
AGGACGGGGATGCAAGAGGGCAGCAGCATCTTTTCAGACTTCCAACCAGAAATAGAATTAAAATGTTTGAAGGGTTGCCATGCTTCTAAAACAAACAATTCGCATGGCATCAGGCACAAAAGATAGGCACAAGCTGGCATTTTGCATTGTGGGTAATGGAGCCAGGATGTTGACTCTATGCGTGAAATTCCGTACAGCAGAGTTGTGGATCACAGAACTTTGTGAAGTGCGTCTGTCAGAGCTGCGAGGTGAACACAAAAACACGTACAAACTAACCTTGACTTTGTGCGGGTTCCTCCAGTGCTCTTTAAGTACATTGTCTACTGTCATGTTGCTAGGGAGGATCACAACATCGTTGTTACTCTCTCTGCACGTCAGCTCGCACTCCTCACCTGTGTGGATGTGTGTGAGAAAGAGAGACACAGAAAACCCAAATAAAAGTAAAGTATGCACAAACCACACCTAGATCAAAGACAAAATGACATATCCTACCCCCTCTCCCCCCTTTCACTTTCAAACAGTTATGAATTTCCGTGATATTCAGTGAACTAGGTCACATAATGAAGAACAAATTAAAATGATTAAAAACAGGACAAACTGAAATGGAATGAGTAATGCAAACAATAAAGAATAATGGCACACTTAACAAAAGCTGTGAGTAATCAGCAGTAAGAAAACTGAATTGTTATTATGAAACAGTGAATTTGTGTATACAGACCTATGCCGTGTCCTCGCTTGCATGAGTACTGTAGGCTATAATGGAGGTTTTGAGGTAAAGAACACTGGCCTTTGCTGTGTGGGCATAGGCGGAACGACCCTGTCCAGTTTCCATCCTTCCTACAGCGAATCACATTGGATGCTGCGCCCTGAAAATAACACATATATTGACTAACAAACAATCATACACATATACATTGACACGCAAACACTAGCAGGCCAAGGACATTGAGATGGCATCCCATTGCAAAGGGGGAAATACAATCCAATTTTTATCAGGCATCCAACCCACAACGCCTGAGAGGCAGAACAGATTAAAAGGTGTATACATTTCAAAAGTCTGTGGCAGCAGGACTATTCTGGAAATCAATAGCAATCTAATTAGCATGGCGTCAAATTGAGTAGGACTAAGGGAGACAGGGAGAGAGACAGGCAGTGAGAGAGAAGCATTCAGACAGTGAGGGCAGTGTAAGAAGTAAGTAGTATCAGATAAAACGGTGAGGATAGTGGGTGTATTTGGTTAAAAATGTTTTTTACTCATTAATTCTTTATCTTATCATTAGCTATCATGAGTATGTAATACCTATATGGTATTAGATAAGAATATGCTTGCAATAATGTCTCTGTAGTAGACTAATACTGCATGGTTAAGGATCTGCTAAATATACAACAAATACAAATGCTTCCTATGGATTATACAGTATTAATTTTGATTATATCTTTCACTACTTCTATGTCGTGTTCTGACCTGATAAATGTGACAAACAGTAAGGATGCAAAGAAGGGAGAAAAGGAGAGAATGTCTAATCTTTATACACATGACAAAAAGAAGACAAACATATAGGTAAAGCAAGAATAGACAGAGAGGAAAGAGATGGACAGACCTGCTTGCATGGAGCGTGCAGCAGCCTCACCGTATGGGCAGAGCCTCCTGCGGTGGCGATAGCAGTATTACCGGCAGGATCAGAGCAGTTGAGTCTGCAGACGCTGTCAAAGCGGAAGCCGTCGGTACAGTGATAGGAGCCGTGGAAGATGGGAGGTGGGGGATCACAAGTCACTGGCTCACATGCCCCCTCTAGCCAGCTGCCATCCTCCGTGCATTGGCGCTTAAACGCGCGCCTAAAAGGAAAAGTGGAGATTTATATGTTCATATAAACTGCCTTTAAAAGGAGCTGATTTCATGCCTTAAAAGCAATAGGAAACAATAATCAAACAGCTGTATTTTATTTGTCTTTCTTTACCTCTTAGGTTTGTTGGTGACATGGTAGCCTGGCTTGCACTTGTACTTGCAGAGTGTGCCCACTTTGAGGCCTGTCTCATTGCAGCGCTTGGTCTGCAGCACAGCATTGGGTACAGGAGGGGGGCTGGGCAGCGTAGCTCACAAAGAGCCTCTGGGAAGGACCACAGGCCGTCTTCTAGGCAGGTAAGAGTGTTGTTTGTACCTGAGGAAAAAAAGGAGAAAGGAATAGATGAAGGAAGCAAATTCAGTGTTAGTCAGCGAAGTTGAAAAAGGAAATCAAGAGGATAAATTAAAAAGAAACAGATGAAAATGAGTAGATTGAAGAAGAGGATATGAAACGTGCAGTTACTGAATGAATGCTCCACTATGCATCTCACCTACGAGCTGGGCAGGTTCTCGACACTGAAAGGTGCTCTTCTTGCCGTAGGTAGTGCCTTCAGGGAATTTGAAATGGGCAGGATGAACATGATATTTGTCTGGTAGACCACAGTCCACAGGCTCACAGGACACCTGTTTATTCCACTTCCCATTTGCACAGGTTATAGTCACTGAAGAGTCCGACTGGAAAATAAGACAAGATATCTTGAATGAATGTCAGATAGAGACAGATAAATGGATTACAGACCTATTTTGGAGTTGGCCATATGCATAGGTACGCGTTGACACTAGCATTAATTTGTGACATCCTCTAAATGTTTACCTCACAAAAAATGACTACAGCAATTCAGCACTCATTCTCTAATCATTGTGTAACCTAACAAAGCTCGATCAGGCTTAGTTTACTGTATGTCAGTAAGCCTCCCAGGCTATACCCAGCAGCTCAAGTAACTGCTGATAGCATTTGTAAGGTCAAGTCATGCCACTCCGACAACTGATATCCAACAACTGCACAATCAGCCCTAACATAAAACAGACTGACTTTGGTGGAAGTGTGACAACTTCTGAGAAACACACATACACAGAGGTGGAATCTTCCACAACTGGAACACCAACGTGTGGGTTTCTGAGTAATCATCATGATACTAAAAAAGAAATGAAACACACTAACTTTATAGACAAATTAGTGCAATGGGTGCATTTTTTTCTTGTTAAGCTAGCTAATGTCATTAACAATGCTTCATGGCTTAGTGGTTAACAGTAGTCAACTATGCAATTTTGCAACTTTTACTGTTTTTCTTTCATTGCAAGTTTCTCAAAGTCAAGGCAGGCTGCCTCACATTTTCAAGCCTACAGAGTGTATCCTGTGCGATTGGGCCCTTACATGTTGTTGGAATGTGGGAGGAAACTGGAGAACCCAGAGGAAATCCACACATGGGGAGTACATGAAAAATCCGCAAGAAACGGACTCAGGCCAGGAGTCAGACCCAACGGTGGTAACACCACTCTACTATGACAAACAAAGACAAGCTCAAGTCTTACAGCACAATTTAAGACCTAGTATAATAGATTAACATCCTTTCCATTCCCATTATGGAACTATCATAAAGAATAGCCCTTGATTAGAAACAGCAGCCATTCAGGAGCTATGACCTGGCAAGGTCTGACAGACTAGCCACATGTCTTGCATTAATTGTGTGTCTGTGTATAAACTTGTGTTTATACACCCTGTACACATATCAGTGTTTAACCATTCCTGATCAAGAGTGATGAGAAGATTGTGCAGAGAATATAGCATTAAGGACCCAGCATTTGCTGCTATATGAGTTCCTGGAAACAGCAGAATGTTTCCAAAACATTACATTTCAAAATGGCAATCTCTTGCTCCTGAACTTTTTTTCACCAGAAGAATTTCCTGATCTTAGGTCTATTTCCTATTAGCCTGATTCCTGTAAATTATTTGGCTTGTGGTATGATATTTGCAGAGATGAGACCAAAATGAGGAGCCAGTGCCTCATCCAAACCTCAACTGTTTTCATCCTCTTCCATTAAATAGCACCATGTAACGCAACAAGAATGCTTAAATTGATAGCAGTGCCAAGAAATCTCACAACAAAGCTGTGAGAGCTCAATCATTTTGACTTTCCTCCTCAGAACAAAAAAAAAGGGAAACCTGTGTTTTACCATGAGTTACATTCTACCCCTGTTTTGGTTAACTTTAATTACACACATCTTTTTTAAGAGTGGCCAAACTTGAAGGCCACACAAGCTGGACTCAGTTAGCATTACGTATCTATTGCTTCATAACCTTCTCTCTCTTCCCATGTATTTCTATCTTTCATCTTGATCCCATTATATTATACTGCATAACAGTATCAGGTTCCCTCAAAATAAATAAGCTCCTTTCATATTTGGATATCCAACAAAGTAACATATGCATCACATGTGAGTTCCTGCTAAAAAATCACTGGGTGTAGATTTGAATGAGTCAATCATGATGGGAGGTTGTCAACAAAGTCTGCATGGAAGAAATGTGGAAGGATCTATTCGGTGTTAATGCACTGACTGTAAATATGTGTGCAAACGGAATGTTAAGTGAGTTTGTGAAATTGTGTATCTGTGTGTTAAATTACACGTTTTGCCCATCCTAAAACATGTGTGTGTAAAACTGTGGTCAAGTGTATGCACATGAACACACAGAAGCACACAAAGACACACAGGAACACATTTAACATTGATGTGCATCTGCCATGAGCTGTTTTCGCATTTAATCAAGCATGTATCCCCAAGTGTATGAGTGTATATAGGGTTATGTGTCTGTGTATGTACTCTGTGTGTGTAAATATGGGGGAATTTTCCTTCCTTTTAAAAATGTACAGCTGACTTTTTCTCTTCCAGAAGCGATTTTTAACAACCTTTGGCTACTCCACCTAATTCAAGCCAGACAGACTAACAGACAGATGAACTGACAGACTGACAGCCTTTTCCTTCAACTTAGGGGTTTACCTTAGCTCGGATGGTACACAAACACATAAGCACATACAGAAAGTATAGTAATACCACACAGTTGCACATACTTGTAGATCGGCAGAGTTTTTATAGTATTACTTAGTAGTGGAATTAAGTATAATTTATCATTGTCTATTCCTCATGGAAAAGCCCTTATAAAACAGTTTTGGAGAAAGAGGAATCAGCTTTACTTAGAAGCAGTGAGGTTTTTTTTGCCTGGACACACTTTCTGGTAAAAAAAAAAAAAATCAAGACAGTAATATACGGCTGGGTGTTACTGAGAATCTAACAGTACTAAGAAGCACACATGCTTCTAAGCACATAAAATTCTGGGAGGGTTCTTTTTTTTTTTTAAATGATAACCACGTTAGCCTGGAAAGAGTCAACTCCAGACCAAGTTGTGTTACAAACCACCATGTGAGAGCTTTGGTTTTTAGTGGAAGAAGTAAGAGTTTGCATTAATGAACATCTACAATGTTTTCCAAAAAGAGAGCAACTCCTTAACACACACTTTCTATTAGGGGGCATGGAGTACAGGGACGGGCTCTATAAGTCTGACCTCTCTTCACTACAGAAGAGGGCACTGGAATGTGTGTCCACGTCTTCATCCAATTAGGAGGGCACCTTGCTAATTACCTGGCACCTCAGCATCCACAATGCAGAGACAATGCACAGCCTTCACTAAATCAGAGATCAAAAACGTATCTGCTTCATCGGGACTGTGTGGGTGTGGTTTGATTAGATTTGATTGACAGTGCCCTGGCAACATAAGAACAACTCTAATTGGTGCATGGAAGTGTGACACCATCTCTCATGTAAAATAACCAAAACCAAAAACCCCATAACTCATAATGAGAAGCTGATTGACTTCTGGGGGTTTTTTTGGGTTCGTTTCCAAGGCTTTTAAACAGTACCAAAGCAGAAAACGACACTCCACAACATTCTTGTTAGGGAGCTACCAATGCATAGCCTACTGCACATACACTAAGCTGAAGGGATGTTAGCCTGGGATAAGTTCTTTAAATGCATTTAACTTACACTTTATTAATAACCATGGGGATATTCGTCCTCTGCATTTGACCCATCCTTACTAGCTTCAGCGCAGCACCTCTGGATCAAATCCAGCTCTCAGCCCAGTGCCTTGATGAAGGTCAAAGGCAAAAGTACTTCTAATACAGTACTTTACATGCATATCCTCTTTCCACAGAAACACCATGCATGAGAACATCCAAACTTTACACCGTGGTTGATATGGCTCTTAATAGGCCTTACATTTAGCTTGATTATAATGGCTCATGTTATAGTCAGGGTTATTTCTAAATGTGTTTTTAATCATTTATTTGACGATACCTGTAGGGGATCTATTAGACGTTTAAATAAAGTGGATAGGTGATCCTACAGTGGGCAGGTAATGGTGGTTTGATGGTCTTGTTTGATGTGCTATGATGGACAGTGGTAAAGCATAAAGAGCCTGTTATAGGAGAAGTCTCTGAAATAAAACTGGCTTTTTCAATGCCAGCAGTCCATGTTCCCTAACCACTTCAAAGAGAGAGAAAGATAGTGAAAACAGACAGCGATAAAACACATAAATACAAATCAAGCAAGTCAGGGAAACAGATTTGTTTCTGAGGATAACATTAACCAAGAAAGTGGTGTTCCCCGAACCACTTTGACATCCATGAAACAAGAATGTAATTGGCTAATGAAAGGAGACAAGATTGTGCTTCACGCTGCACTTTTAGTGTGGAGGTGTGTGTGTCTTCATAAGTACTTGTGTGGCTGAAAAAAGAAGGAAATAAATGAATTAAGATATGTACACTGAGGGGATAAGCAAAATCTAAGGGCCAAGTTTTTTCTGTTTTATTTTGTTACATTTTTGTTGTTTAACTTCAAATTGACTTTTTTATTCAGTTTTCGACAGTCACCACATCTGAGGGGAAGATGAGAGCAGATGTACTCTGTGAACCTGGTTAAATTGATTTATTACTGCCCCTTTTACTAATCACTGTAACTACTTGACATTAAGCACATTTCCTTTATTAGAGTACATTTGATCTCAAATGGATGCGGCCTGTGTTTCTTTCAAATCTCTATTGTCCTGTTGATTCTGTCCTGTAGTCGTACAGTTGCGCAGCTGTGCCGCTGCTCAAAAAAACAACATACAGCTGTCCCCGCTGGATTCCACAGCTAGCAATGAAACCTGTATCAAAAATATGCATTCTACTTTCAAAACAAAGAAAAGCACATGTCAGAAATGACAATTTACAGTGATCGGACAAACAAATCAAACTTTATACTGAATGGTGCCCATGTGTTTGTTCGCAGTGAGACTGTTTCTGCGTTCCAACTTACAAAGGCTTTTGGGAGGAGACTTCTACTGCCCCTGGAGGGACGCGCAACTGGTGAAATCATTTCCCAGCAAATTGTTTCACTCTTTGAGGATAAAAGACTGGACTTGAAATGGATCAACAAGCTAGTAATATAAGGCACTCGTGCTATGGCAGACAGGGTGAGTTAAAAGAGGATTGGATTCTGTTATGGTAATTATAAACATCATTCAGTCTGCACATCTAGTATGCAGCATCATTTTTTTTTTAACAGTGGCATGTCAACTGCGCATAGTGATTTATTTGTCCTTGCTGACATTACATGGCTGAGCTTAAAAATATTTCAGGACTTAGGGGGGCGCATAGGTTTATGTCGCTCCTGCTGAATGACCATGACAATGTATGTAGGAACAGCAAATGTATATGTATATATGTATGTATGTATATATATATCAAGTCAAGTCAGCTTTATTGTCAGATGTACTATACATGCACGACATACAGCACAAATGAAATTTCAGTCCTCTCGGGCCAATGGTGCAAACATGCAATAGAAAAATAGAAAAAATATTATATATATATATATATATATATATATATATATATATATATATATATATATATATATAAACATGGCATGGGCCATTTTGCACAGTTATGGTCACAGGACACAATAAAGATTTTACTTTGACTATTTTATCACATCTAAAAACATTCAATATCTTGGTATCCAATTAGGAAATGAATCCTAATTTCACAAGAAATATATCTAATTCTGCAAAGTAGTTAAAAACAACAGCAAAATGCTAATTTAATATTAAACCAAAAAAACAACAGACCAGATGTCTTTTAGCGAAGTGAATGGATGCCAAAAGTTATTCATAGATAACAGGTCCTCCAAATACCTTTGAACTGTCAGTCATCATTTGTGACAAAGTTTAAAAAAATGATATTTGGCACAGCCCTACTTTCTTTTTCTATTCTCTCCTGTTCCCCATATTCTCTGTACTTTCCTGCCTCTCCCTCTCTGAAAAGCATAATTTATCACTAAATTAACTGACATTGATGAATAGCCACATAGTGCACTGTCAATCAAAATCTAATGCAATTATAGGTCTGTGCAGACTCAATGCAGAAGTATTCCGATAGTGTTTGTACATACAGTATGTAAGATGTGAAAACTGTCATGTACACCCATACTTTCTGTGTGCAAATACAATATACATGTGCATCTGTGAAGAAAGCCATGTAGTGGACAGAGGAACAGCCAAACGACTTTGCAGTTCTAAAAACCCACCAATTATGACGAGTTACAGATCCCAGCAACAGCCATGTGAAAGATGGGAGAAATAACACATTGTTAAGGTCAGAATCATGACCAAATACCAAAAAAGACTCATTATTCCCCACTCTCTTTTACTCTCTCCTCTCTGCCTCTTTTTGTAGATGTTTTTGTCCATTACTCCCATTTACCCTCACACACAAACACTTCCACATTTTACAGTTTCAGACTGAAATACACATAAAAACAAAATTTACCTTGTTCTTTGAACTGCCCATCTCTCTGAGGGAGCATTAATAGATTGTCTTGCAGACTGCTTTACAGAGCCGTGGAGAAGGATAAAGCGTTTATATGGCCTTTACAGCAGCTTGGCCCCAATCCAAAAGGTTTACGATGTGGTGTCAACTACCTTGTTTGTTTGTGTACTTGTGGTGTGCATGCATCTGTGTGTATACTGTTAGCTGTCTGCATCTGTGTCCTGTTTATGCAGGAGATTGCCTGTACTTTGCTGTATGTGTGTTGGTATCTACATGGAAGCAGTTAATGTGTGCTGCTGTGTGAGAGCGGTAGCAAATCTCTGCCCTTTAACAGAGACTTCAATGTGTGCGAAATGAGCAGGGATGGAGCGAGGGAGGGAGAGGGAGCAGACACTATGCGATGATGTCATCGTCCCGGTGGAGTAGCGATACAAAGTGACTGTTTGAGGTGATGGTGCAGTATGCTCAGCAAGAGACTAAACACTATTATGTCTGTGCTTGTACAGAAAATGTGCTGTGTGTGTGTGTGTGTGTGTGTGTGTGTGTGTGTGTGTGTGTGTGTGTGTGTGTGTGTGTGTGCGCACGCATTTGTATATGTGTAGCAAGCCAGCAGGAGGAGGAGACTGGGGCGTCTCCACTCCTCAGTGTAGCACTCATCTACCTGGATGTTCATGATGTCATTCTCCCTGGAGGCTTGCCGTGCCAAGCCTAGTTTTTGCAGGTGACAAAATAAATGCAGAGACAGAGAGGAGAAAAGCATGTTTGCACTTCCCTCTTGTGTACTTGAGGGTGAGCGAGTGTGCATCAATGCATCTTCATCTGTGCATTCACAAATTCATGTTTGCACGCATTCTCCCATATGCTGCAGAAATGCTTTTGCACTTAAGTGTTTGCATGTGTACATTTATGTATCCTTGTGCACTGAACTCTTTGACTGCCTGTGTGTGTAGTTTGTTTACCTGGCTCTTGATGATGTCGTCATCCTGGTGGATTTGCAGGACGTATCCAGAGTTGCAGGAGATGGTGCAGCGGTCTCCATTGTAGAAGTGGCGGCCAGGGCTACTGCACTTGAGCTCTGCATTGCGGATTAAGGGTTCCTGGCAGTCAATGGCTTCGCACGAATAGTGTACACAACTACAAGTGAGCGTGTGTGTGTGTGTGTGTGTGTGTGTGTGTGTGTGTGTGTGTGTGTGTGTGGGTGTGTGTGTGTGTGTGTGTTGGGTGGGTAGGTTGGTAAAAGAAAGTGAGAGGGGGAGAGAGAGAGAGAGAGAGAGAGAGAGAGAGAGAGAGAGAGAGAGAGAAGGAGAAAGAAACTAAAAATCACATTTAAAGTTACAACCAACATAAATTTTGTGTATAAAATAACACTGCAGACACTCTAACATGGAAACCGTCACACATTTGCTCACAGAAAAGCTACGCATTGAGTCAACCACATCCATCCATCAATGACTGCTTAACATATCAAATCAATAAACCACATGGAGAAAAGATTGCCATATTTGCTATGCACATGAAAGGGGTGTCTGTGTGCACACACACACACACACACACACACACACACACAGCAGAGTGTACTTTGTGAATTAAGAGCGACAGGATATATATTATGTGCAGGCTACAATGGTAGAGTTTGGTCACAGCTCTATGTTGGTAGCCTGATGGAGAAGGCATTTAATGGTCTTGGAATGCTTAGATGCCCAAGGCACCTTTTTACAACAGTCCACATTCGACAGTATAGGGTTCCCTTATGAAGCCGACAGAGAAAGAGGGAGGGAGAGAGAAAGAAACAGGGGAAGGTATGGGGGCACAGGGAGAGAGAGGATGTAAGAAAATACAGGTCTGGAGGAACATTGTTAAACTTGCTCCTGTGAGAATGGAATCTCTATTTTTCTCTTTTCATCCGTTTGTTTTCCTGCTTCTGTTGCAGACATAAGCTTTCACTTTTCTATGCTTTTTCTCTCTATTTTTAATTATCCAAACCTTTGATCCCCCTATTCCTTGTGTCCTTCCTCACTCTCCCTCCCAACAGAGCACAAGTAAAAGTATAACCAAATAAACTCTTAGTAAAATTCTAAGCTTATAATTAAAAGTCTTGTTTTGCCAAGATGCTAAGCTGAGCAGGTGACAAGTGTTCATAAAGCACAAGAGCAGCTGTCCCTTACGTCTAGGCTTTTTGAGGACAAACTAGAGAAGCCTTGAAGCCTAGAAGCCTCCACTGTGGACACTTTGGCTTGGAACAAAATCTCTTTGTGGTTTTCTGCTAGTCACTCTGGAATTTCTGACATAAATTACAATTAACTACCTGGAAAACTATAGTTCAGTATACACTACCATAGAATAGTCTGTAGGACAAAAAGAAGAACAGAACAAAAAAAGGGGTGATGAGCATAGAAATTGAGAAAAAACATTAAAGTGAGAACAAAAAGGGTGTGAAAAAGTGAGAGAAAGAGGAAAACATACATGTGCATGCATTTGCAGACAAGCATGGGACATAAAACTGACTCATGTTAATAGCTCCTGTTGTTAACAACTCAGGGAAAAGGGGATGTGGTGTTTCGTGGAGGCATAAGTATTACGGGAAATGTGCTGCTCAGCCCAGGAGAATGAGAGAGTGAAAGCGGGAGCAGGAGGCACAGAAAGGGGAGAATTAAGGAGAAAGGAGATGGCAAACAGAGGGAGAGGAGGATGACGTGAAAGTGAAGGATGAGAAGACAGCATGGGATAACATGATGAAGGGGAGGAGGAGGAGGGGAGATGCGGAAAAGCAGGGAAAGGGAATGAGAATAAGAAAGTGAAAACACGGAGATAAAAATGGAGAAGAGGGACCAGAAATTTGGAAAGTTTGTTATAGACGACAGAACGCAGAAGATGAATTGAAGTCGATTAAAGAGAGGAAACAGATCAATGACATAAAAAGACAAAGAGGCCGAGCCAGGATTCTCGACTGATGTTGTAAGGACAGATCGGTAAATAATAAGTGATCATACTACTATATTATAATATTCAGCTTGTGGCATGTTCCAAGTCAAAACTGGTCTGGTGGACTCGCCATCATAAAAAACATTAGTTTAGCCATTGGAAATTAGATGATGTGGAGAGAATCTGAAAGAAATGAAAGTCAGTGAGAACTCTGGGAGAAAGCAACTAGTCTGTGTGTGCGGTAACAAACAATTTCCTGGCTGATGCAGATACACAGCAGTTTTAATCTATTTAGGTGTTCTTGGATGTCTCACTGGCACACAACAAAAGCCACAAACAGCTCTATCTCTCTGCACAGACCCCCCAACCATCCATTCTTTGTGTATTGTGGTGTTTATTAGTGCATTTCTTGTTGAAAGGGTTGTGGGAGCATCAGCAGTATGAATTGTCTCATGCATGACAGTGGTGTGGAAATTGGTAAATTGTGAGTCCTTGTGCATGTGTGGTCTGGTTTAGCTATATTTGTGAGGAGAGACTTGACATCATATGGTTAGAAGTTAAAATTAAAAGTTACTGGAGACTCAAAAATTGCGAGTTTGCAGCTAAGTAGGTGTTAATTATTTTTAAGCGGGCTTGCCAACAGCTCTAAGAAATGTCTTCAATAACTGCTATGGGCTAAGGGCTTTTTACTCAAATTTGATCTTTATTTCCTGGAGCAGATGCTGGGTTTGCAGCTGTTACGATGACGGACAAGTCATTTATTTAATTAAGAAAATAACTTCTGTGGAGTGCAAAACATGTCCACTTTGGCAGGACTTTGGAAAGAAAAAGAATGTTTGTGTGCAGCGTGCACTTCAACCGAACTCAATACAAAACAAACTGGGGTGGTAAACAAGATTTAGTGCTGGAGGGAGCGGCGGCTCTATTGTTGGAAATTTGTGGAACTTAGCAACAGGTCCAAATTAATTGAACATTTTCAGTAATATTATATTTGTTACATAGAATGTTCGTTTTACCACCATATATATATATATAACATTAAACAACTTGTTGGCATCATTAACACATGGTTCTCCTTTCTCTTTTCGTGGGAATAGTCAGAATAAACTATGGTTTTTGACTACACATCACATTCTATTGCCCATGTGTAACTGCTGCTGCTACTACTATTTGCGTTATCTGTTGTTGTGGATTTCTTACTGTTTTTTCTCTTGTACAGTGTTTTCATTTATTATTTCCTACTCTTACTGTTTTTATACTGTTTTTTTTCTATATCCACTTTGCTGCTGTAACACTGGAATTTCCCCATTGTGGGACAAATAAAGGAATATCTTATCTTATCTTATCACATGTATACCTATTTAGAGACTTGGAAAAACGTGATTCTCAATCAAGTTTCTTGTAGTTTTAAAGGTGAAAGATTGTTGCGTGTGTGTGGCTGCATTCTTGCACATAATCTTTTTCAGATTTCATATGCATGTCTGTGTGTGTAACATATGTAGGCCTCATGTTCACCAATCTTTCATTTCCCCTATTTGTCGGCCTCACCTCTGGCCTGTGGGGTTGTAGATCTCATTGCTCTGGCAACCACTTATCGTGATGGGGTCGAAGGACTGGAAGGAGCGCAGGCCTACGCCAGAGATGGCCACAAGGCGCGAGGCAAACATGACCAGGATAGCCTTTGTGTGGTAAAACGCCACTGACAGGTCGTGGCTCACTGGGATCACCAAAGGGTTGGTGCGACAGCTGAGACGCCACTCACCTGTGGAGAGGGTAATGGGGATGGAGAAGAGACATGTATTTAGATTAGGGTGAGGAAAGTAAGCAACAGAAACAGAGAACAGGAAAGGAAACAGAGTGGCAGATGTTAATCAAGCCTTGACAGTGAATTAGGAGAGCAAAAAACCTAAAGGGCCAAATAGCTTTCTGGTGTTCAAAGAGTAATGCACAGACGGATGAGAGTGACATGCGTTTAAAGGACCAGTGTGTAAGATTTAGTAGCATCTAGCAATGAAGTTGCAAACCGCAACCAAGTAAATATTGCTCGCCTTCCAAGCATGTAGGGTAAACTACGGTGGCCGCGCAACTTGTAAAAAACACGAAAGGCCCTATCTAGAGCCAGTGTTTGGTTTGTCCATTCTGGGCTACTGTAGAAACATGGCAGTTAGTTACTGTAGGTAAAGTTAGTTTGAGCTCAGCTTTTCCATATTCAGCAGTCAAGGTTAAATCAAGTGAGCAATTTAAAAGTACTCTGAGATAGTTCTCACCTAGACTATGGATGCCCTCCTTGGTGTCCACCAGCTGAACAGTGATGTTACACTGAGTCTGGTCAATGTAGGTAGTCCCATCAGCAGCAAGATGTATAATCACTGCTGCTGCCACCATTGGATGAGAGAAGTGGGCCTGAATACAGGAAAACAAAGAGTATGAAGACAAGTACACATTTTCAGTAACTGGAATCTACTTGTGAGGCCCATGTGACTCTCTCTTGGAACTGTCAGAACTGAATGTGTTCCTCATTTGAATCAGGTTTCATACATCATATGTGCTAACACTTCTGCATTTGCTTGAGTTTCTACGTTGCAGAGTGTTGTACTCTCTCAGTCACCACAGTGATTGTGTTATAATGCACTACATGGTGTACCAGAATGGAATGGACCGAGGGCAGGGAACTCAACAACACTATCTAGCCTCATTAATTATCTCATTATACTGGCACTGGCAATTTCTTGTACGTTATTATCGTTGGGCATTCCTTTTAAAACAACTAACTATGAATTTCCAGTAAAATCAGGCGTCCTATAGAATAAATCATCCTGACTAGAAAACTAGAAGGTCATTAATCATGTAAACCACTCAACAAAGCAATAAAACTCCAGATTAATATCAGCATGTTTCAAACAGTTACTGTAAAACAAAAACAATAACAGTAGGTTAATTAGGTATAGAAACACTGACATCAATGCATTTTTTTTTCTCAGTAATCTATTTTAGTCCTGTGAAGACATTATTTTTATGCATCAGCCTTTTCAGATAGGTCTTACCTTGAGAAAATAGTTAGGATATCCCCAAGCTGCCACATGGGCCTCACGACATGGGAACCATGCATACTGGGATACTCCATCTGATAGATCAAACACCTTGGACTGACATGTCTGTGGAAACATAAGAGAAAAGGGTCATTTTGTAGGTATCCTTCAAACTAAAGCCTTTAAGCCTAAAGTCTTTTTTTTCATTTTGTAGGTCCAAAGACTTTTTTTTAATGTCATACACATAGAGAGTTAAGAAGAAGAAAATCTCTCTCTGATGTGACATCTTTGGTTGTACTTACATGGAAAAACTTAATCTGTTCAATTTTGAGCAGATTATTTCCTGTGAATATTCCATCAGAGATGAGTTTTCCTGATATTTTTAGGAACTTTTTTATTACAATCCTGTCTGTATTATGCATTATTTACTTTTTTCTTTCTTTTTTTTTTCTTTTATTGACTTTAATTGTGACAGCTGAAGAAAGAAAGGAAATGGGGGAGAGAGAGAGAGAGAGAGGGGATGACACGCAGCAAGAGGGCCAGAGGTCAGAGTCGAACCCATGGCTGCTGCAACAAGGACTCAGCCTTGGTACATGGGGAGCCAGTTCTACCAGGTGAGATATCCGGCCCACTGTGCATTATTTTTTAATAGGCTTCTTTTCTGACAAATTCAGGGTTTTCTTCGTCTTCTCCCTGGTGCTTGGCCAGTGTTCTATTAGGCTATAGTTTGTGTTCCAGTCTTCACCATGCCTTTATCCTGTGAGATATAGGCCAACTGTCTCTATTTTTTTTAAAGTTGTCTTACACCTATTTAAATCAAGAAGGCCTTGCGACCCCCCGTGAAGCTTTGGTGACCCTAGTTGGGGTCCCGACCCCCAGGTTGGGAACCACTGTTGTAAGTAATGTTACCAAAATATTTCAGTACTATCAACTTATGCAAGCTTTCTAGCTGGCAAGCGACTACACTGGTTGGCTGTTGTCAGTTATTGTCTCTTGTTTCTCATCACAATATACCAGACCTCCAAGCTGGGGAAAAAATGCAGAGTGGTTAAGTAGATTAGACAGAGATGACATGATAAAATTAAATAGAAATGAGCATTAGCTGAGTAGCTGTTTAACTTGTATTTTACACATACTGGGAAAAAAAGCTTCAGTTTGGTTATTGTCTTGCCCTTAAAGGCTGTGACCCCTCAGCTGTCAGCTGTTTTTGGACTGACGTGCAGCTGACGTACATTTTGCGCAGCACTGTTTGTTTGTGTCTTGTCAACAAACCCGGCACCCTGTCATGTGTTGCATGCCCCACATCTCTCTCTCCTACTTCTGTCTCTGATTCTCCCTAGTACTAGTCTGTGTGTTTATGGGTTCTCACATTGTGCTGGCCTTTTAAACTCTGTCATGCCACACCTGCCCACTAGAAGCCCTCAGAGAATTTTCAAGATTCCATGAAGCACCTGTATTAGTCACCTGTTCCACACAGCTGACCTGCATTTATTCATTATGTGTAGTATATTTGGCAGTCTCCCCCTAAACCAAAAAAACAACAACACATTAATCTAATTCCTTTAGTTCCAAAGATTTTTGTAAATATAATTTCATTTTTTTTTATCCTACCTAAAAAATTTCCTTCCACAGAAAGAAATTGGGGGTTTAGTGAGTTATGGTGAAAGAGATGACAACGAAAACATTACTGATAGTGAAACGCTGACTGCTAATTGTACAAAAAAAGGAGATTTAGAATTGAATACCTATGAATATTATATTCAATTTCTGCTAAGAGATCCTCCTAAATTTTACACCAAGGATCTTAAAAAAAAATAGGAATGAAAATGTATTCAAAACTATGCTGGTATCCAGTCATCGTACATTCTACAATGACAGAGTCACCTCATTACTAGGGGCTTTGCTGACATTCTAAAGATCAAAGGACCCCCTTTAGGATTTGTGTCCCACACATTACCACCTCATTAGCTACGTTAGGATTATGTTCGACAAGGTATGGTGAGGAACATCAACAGAGAGCATTTGGAGAAAACTGGGATGAGTCATTATGATTAAAAAGGAGGAAAAGCGGCAGAAAGACAGAAATAGTGATAGATGGACAGATTGGTAAAACACTATTAAGCAATAGACAACGCAGACAAAGGAGAGAGAGGGCACTTACACAAGGACGGTGAGTTTCGCCCACTGCCCTGAGCTAGTGAAATGAGACACCAGTAACATGAGAGTTTTGCTAGAGAGGCTACTGTAAGATCCTGCCACCGTGGAAAACTGGCCAGACCAGCTATCTGTCTATATATCTGTCCTCTGGATCTGTTGACGTGACGTTTCTGCTCAGAGCTGAAGTGGCAGAAATGAGAAATGCAGGTGACATACACCTGAGACCAGTCGCCATAAGGCTTTGGCCCCACTTGGGTGCAACTGCGTAGATCTCCATTTTGTATCAATCAGGAAACTTAGTCATTTTCTAAATGTTAATGAAATTAAAATATAGTAACAAAACTGAAAACAAGGGTTATTTTGGTCCGGTAATTTGCAGGGTTTCCCAGAGGCCAACATTGTTCCCCAGTGCAACTATGACTTTGGTCTGGGCTTGACCCACAAAAACCAACAACACTCTGAGTAACTCTCCATGACTGTATGACTTACTAATCGATATAATTTAAACAGACAGTAGGATGCTAATCAATTAAAGTCAAGATGAGCTAGTTTCCATTGCTATCCTTTTTCTGACAGGGCAGGTGACAAAACCCTTTCTGCATGCAAACTGATGACTTATTCATTAAAAAAAAGGTGGTACTAGCTACACCTTCCTCCACACCCCTCCTCCTCTCCTGGTGTGTTTTTCTAACAACTCACAGTTCAAGACAGACAAACACTGCTTGGTGCATGCCAAAGCCTCACACCAGTAGGATGCAATTCGCAAGTCTCCCATGGCTCATGACACTTCCTGCAACCTCCTCCCCATGCGACAGCAAGAGTGATTTTATCTAGTCAGTTCTTGAACCAGGTAAAGCTACACAAATTCAAATTGTATCCATTCATCAGTACCCACTTATCCTTTTCAGAGTCGCGAAGGGCTGAGTTTATCCCTACACACATTGGTGAGCTCCTGGGTATACCCTGGATACATTATCTGTGTCAGCCCCGTGATAGACAGCCAATCATCCGTACTCACAATCAGGGTTGCCAACCCAACCTGAGTAACCCAATTCAAACCCTTGCTGTCAGTCAAAAGTATTTAACACTGCACCATGGAGCTACTAATGTCAAAATGCATTTTCTATAAAATTCCAACTATCCATATGTCTCTTTCAGTTTTAATATTTCTAGAACGGTAAAATAGTTCTAAAACATAAGTGTTGATACACTAAACCAAGCGTTTAGATTTTTTTGTCAAGCATGCCCCAGACACTTTTTACAATAGATATTTTACACAGTATGGTAGACATCCAGAAAACAAAAAGTGTTGTCCCTCTCTTATAATAATCTTCTTTCTTGTTTCATTAAAGCAAAATTTTACCGTCTGTAGGTAAACCACTTTCCTTTCATGCCAGTTCTGCTTTCTCTTGACAGCATCTTTGAACAGGCAGTTGAAGTCCATTTTGAGATGTATATGGTTTTTCCTTTTCAAAAAAGTCAACAAATATGACTACCCACATTCGTTACTTTTGCCTATGTGTAATCTGACATAAAATAAAAGGTTTAACCTTTGAGTGCACTACTAATAGTTTTCGACTTTGTAATCGAGTTAATCTTTATGTTAAAGCGAACAAACTTTTAAAATACCCTTTTCCTTGCTTTGTTGTTATTTAGATATTAAAGTAAACTAGTGACTAAATTGGCTTACAGAACAATGACTTATGGTTAATTGACCAAAATGCTTTTCTTTGTTTAACAATTAGCAACTTATTAGAAAAGGCTTTCATAAATGGAAGCCCATAAACATTTATAGTACTCACTTTATCAAATATTAAGTAAAATTTACACCAAATTTGCAAGTTTGCAACATGGCTACCATTATCACTATACAACATAAGCACCACATTCCAGTTTTATCATTGCATAACCCGTTTTTATAATTTGTCTCAGACACAGTACAATATTTAAAATAAACTTTTAGGGCAAATAGATCAGCTGAATCTAATGAGATCAAATATAAAACAGAAGTGATTTCCTCTATCGGGGAGTCACTGCAAAGCTCTGATCAATCAGCTCACCCCTAATATTAGGAATATTAAATTACTGGAGGAAAAAGTAATTGGTGTCAAATACATAATTCACTGTATTTTTCTAAGATGTGGTTTTCAGAGTGATCACTGTGCACACAAAGATTGAATGTGATGAGAAAGACATCAAAATGTTAACATGTACATGTGTCTGTACATAAGCGACGTAACACCAATATAAACATGATAAAGGATACCCTGTTTATGTGTTTCCAAAGGATCTCAGCAATAACAATATTGACACACCAAGAGAGAAGCAAAGCAGAGGTCACAAAAAATACTCATTAAATTAAATTACCACTCGTTCAGGCTGGGTTTAACTCGATGATACAAGAAAGGGAAAAACAAAATATGTAAATTAAGTAAAGAAACAACACGTATGCATCTAAACTAAGACCTGTTTTGTTCTCCCTCCTTCAATCTCTTATGCCTATAAAATCTACCACCTGCCAGCAGACCTTCAAACAGATTGCTTGATTACGACTACAGTATCACAGCAGGAACTGTTGACAAAAGGCAGTCAAAATAAGTCTGTCAGTTGGAAAAAGTAAGGGTATAGATATGGCAGATCTGTTGATTGTGAGGCCAAAATGGATGATAAAAACTGTTACAAATGACCTAAAACCTAATCTACCTAAGGGTACACAAATATACAAATGCTCATTATGAGTAATACCTGTTGTAAAAGGTTTTGCCTCTAAGTGGAAGTCGTTAAATCATTACTTCTGATAGCCTCTCCTTACCCCACTCATTCTAGACACACCATTCCATTGTTCTGATTCATAGCAAGGACATAACCAAACTCCAGGTAAATAACTAAAATGTTCAGATGTCTGTTTGGAACAAAACAACAACAGTTACAGCAACACTAGAGATGAGTTCAACTCCTTAACTCAAGAATACACACAATCACACACAGTTACACACATGGTCTTAATTTGTACCAGCTGGCTAGTCAGACTGGCAGACAACAGCCAATCCCTGGTCTGTAGACACAAACTGGTGTTTGTAAATCACCACTTCAGATAAAAGGAGAGCTAAGTGTCTTGAGCCAAGGGGAAACAGAGGGAGATAAAGGTGAGGAGAATGAGAGTGCAACTGTCAGCCTCATTATCCTGAAAATATGTCTGTACTGTAAAAACAGGACTCATTAGGAGCATACTGTAAAGCAAAACATAAACTTGGAAAGGGGGAAAGAGAGAGTGGCGCTGTTAGTAAAGACAGAGTAATGACAATAATAATGGCTCTAATAAGCATAATGTACCTCAACCACAGCCTTTTCCCTTGTGATGGAGATTTGGCGCCAGGGTGAAGTTAGATCACCTCTACAGAGGGATGCCTGCACATATCCATGTACAAACACATGCACAGACTCAAATACAAACATACACATATGCTACACCCACCTTGGCTCAGATACTTATGCTGAAGCCTCCAGATTGTCAAAATGTCCTATCTTGGATTCGAAATGATAAACCAAACAGACACACGTGCAAACATGGGACATATGTTCTTGGAAGACTATCAAGGGTCTCAGACTTTCAGGAGGCCCCCGCAAAGGTCCTCCCTGTATCCTATAAACACTAGAGTACAACCCAGGAGCTTGTGAGAGACCTTAGTTCAACTCAGGACTTTTCTGATACTCCATAATCAGGTCTCTGTACTTAAAACACAAAGAAGAAAGATGTGATTTTTCAGATTGGTATGCCCTTTCATGACAAAACCATGTCATACCTAATGGGGTCTATAATAGTTACTGTAATACATTAACTTCAACTGATACACAACATCAATTTTAAACATCAGTGTTGTCTTAAAGCATTAAAGTGATGCAGCAGTTTCAGGAAAATCAGTTTTGTATCCATCTGTAGCTGTTGGTATTCAGCATGATGATGGTATGAAGTGGTGATCATGAGAATGTATCATATCTACACACTGACAGACATGAGGACGCCATCATGACAACATAATGTCTCACATGCTATGTATCATGTGAGAGAGTGCAAAAAAAAAAAAATGGTAGATAGTATCAGCGGATTGGCTTGTAGGAGCATTCCTGTTGTTAGTACTGCTAGAATGTATCTTTGTCAACCGACTTTCCCACAATCTCCCTTGTCTACACCAATTTACAAGTTCCAATTTCCCATAATGATTCCAACCCCATCATCTTAAGTCTCAAAATTTGCTGCATGGTTTTCATCCACTAAATATAATCACTACAACAAACTAAGTGATTCCGTGATCCAGTGCAATCACTTTATTTGACACAGTGAGAGCACTGGTGCACCAGGAGTCAATGGGGGGGATACCTGCTGAGTTCTGTTATTTGTTTCAGATTGTGTTTCATGACTCTTTGAAGCCTGACAGGGACCTAGTTTCTTTTGGATCTGTGGAAATTTTTGATTACATGCAAATTAATAAAAGAGAATATCTGTCCTGTCACAGTACGTGCTAAAACGTGTTTATTTCCATCAAAAAGGTATTTCTTCTCCTTCTTTTCCATTGCTCCCTCTCTCTTTGTCAAAGGCATATATATACGGATTTGAAGCCTGAGCATGGGAAGCAGGAGTGAGCATCTGTGAGGCATTTGTGGAGAAAAAGAGAGAAAGAGCAACAGAGAGAAACTAGTATGAGTTTCCAAGCACCATCCCATGGTTTACTGGAATGCTGGTGAGCGCCTGGTGTGTGAGGTAATGTCCTGTCACCCAGCCCCACCCATACCCACTGAAGCTCACCGTCTCATTGGTCCAGGGCTAATGATGGGCCACTTCCATGGCCTACTGAGAATGGGGCTGTAAAAGTTAGTGAGTGGGTGCAATTATGCAGTTTACCTATCCCAGTCTCATCAGGGCAGACATTAGTAGTGACTGGGTGGTAGAGAACATGGACCACAAACTAATGTATAGAGATTGGTGAGCGTACAATGGCAGCAAGTTAAAAACAGATGGGTCTGCGGAGAATATAAATGTCCCTCAGTCAGTGGCCCCCTATGCTCAATAAAACAGGGCCAAAACCCTGCATATTAACAGCTTGGAAATGTTATGGGGGGGTGGGGGTCATCAATGCCATGAAAAAAATACACCAGTCACAATGAGGTTTCCACATGGCAGAACCACAATAATAATTGAAACGGGAAAAGTAAAAGGGAAAAAGGAACGCCATCCCAGAGGTTTCTTTTTAATGTTACCACACGCTTATGTCACTGGCACTGTGCCTGACGAGGGCTGTGTGGTTTAGGGGAATGTTGGTGAGAGAGACAGTGCCAGAGAAGCTGGCCTTCCTGTGCTGCTGAAAGCAACGCTCGGCTACTGTATGAGCTTTTGTTTTTGTGGGCATGTTATGTGTGTGTGTGTGTGTGTGTGTGTGTGTGTGTGTGTGTGTGTGTGTGTGTGTGTTTAGCTTGTGCAACGGTATGTGCAAGTTTGCCTGTGTGTTTGTTTGCATGTATATATAGAGGAAATGTGTTTAAATATGCTCTGCAGTAGCCTATATACAATATGCACATATCCCCCACTTGAGTACACAAACACACACTGCCTGATGTTTTGGAACCTGGGACAAAACTGGGCCAGTTATTGTTTCCTTGTTTTTACCAGCCAGAATAATTTCTTTTACAGTGTCTGTCTTCTTCCTCTCCTTTCCCTCTGAAGCATTATTTAAGATGAATGTGGTAGGTGTTATTTAATTCAGACCTCATGGACATATTTTTGTTTTACATCTTAAGATGGGTAAACGTCATGTGTAGGTAATTTCTTGCAGCGTGAGAGGACTAAAATGTTATCCCTTCTGTTGCTTATGTATAATTAAGGGGAGTGTTCTCCAGGGGTGCCCAGGGGTTGCGTCAGAGATTGCCTGGGCAGCAGCCCTCTCTGGAGAAATCACCTGGCTTGCTGTTTGATCTTAAAGTTTGAATGCACACGCACACTCCCCGCTAACACAAACTCATCTACACACATGTACGTGAAGGTCTGCACACGTACATGGATACAGGCACATGGGCACACACACACACACACACACACACACACACACACACACACACAGGTTAGTTGCTAGGGCCAGTTCTCCAATCCAATCCCCCTAGAGCAAGTTGAGCTGGCTCACCATATTCCATGGTGTGGTAGTGGGGGAACATTATGTTCTGCTCCACAAAGACAGCAGTAGTACATTTCAGTCCCCTATGGACCTGCCCTATAATCCTGGATGGAGTCGGCACTGTGAGTGTGTGTTTGCCTGTGAGTCACTGTCTGACTGTGTACCTGTGTGTAAGGAGAATCATTTAAATAAGATGAAGCCACTGTTGTATTGACAGGTATCCACATATAAGAGGTCATCTACAACATTTTAGGAGTCTAACGTTGAAAGAGGGAACAGGAAGTTTAAAAAAATAAAACAATGTAACTATTCTATTGGCCAATAAGAGCGGTTTTGGACCATTTTCTCCTACACAATTATTTCTATTCAATTATGTATTTTCTTTTGAGTGCAGTAAGACTGTAGGTCAAACTAATTTCCAGATTGTTTTACGTCCAATTATAACCACTAATCCCATATGTTCATCCATCTGTCAATTGTGTTTCTAAGTCCTTGCACTATTTTGTGTCGTTTCAGCCATCATTTAATGTATCTTTATATATCATTTCACCTTTGCCTCTTATTTTTGCTGGTCCTTACTGTATGCTTTTCTGTATTCATTTCCTTGACCTCTCCTCTCTTGATTCTCTCCATCTACATGTTATTCTTTTACTACTTTTGGTCTTGTTTCATCATGTAACTACAATTTCAGTACCATCCAAGAACATTAATTATTACTATAGCAGTGCCTTTGTAGCTTCTACCTCAACAGTGTCTGTTACTGTACAAGTTAGTGCTGCGATTCACACTTTAGGACCCAAAAATTAATGTGTGTCATTCTTGTAAAAATCCAGCACACATTTAAATTCTGTAAAAGCAGATTGCAGACTACTAAGCTATTGTGTACAAAAGGGCAGTATGTATTTATGGCTCTATGCACCATTTATTCTTATGTTGCTGAACCCTCCCTCAGCAGTGGTTTGAATGTGGGCTCATTCACCCATCCTTCTCCTTGGCTTAGCTCTGTTGCGTGAAGATTCAGAAGTTAAGAAAAAAGTTCAGCTCTCATGCACAAATGCTGCATATTGAAATAATCATTTACTATGGCACTTAATGGATAAATGGATGTGTAAACCCTGTATCTATGTTTTACAGTACAAATATATTTCTATGTGTACCCTTTTCACACACAAACACACACACACACACACACACACACACACACACACACACACACACACACACACACACACACAAGAAAGTACATAGCACTTGAGATTTCGTGCAGATACATGATCTCTCTTTCTCCTCAAGTGCCTTCTTGTGCTGTTGTTGCTTTCTTGCATCCGCAAAGATCCTTATCATCGCTGCCCGCTTTCCCTCAGACACAAAGACACACAGGCAGACACACACACACACACACACACACACACACACACACACACACACACACACACAGAAAGAAGACTGTCTTTGGACATCAAACGGAACTGATACACAAATCCAATGCAGGACTTGTTTACTAGATCAGAGGGAAATTATGTACTATCCACTCGCCCTACCCCCAACACATTCATTCAGAACAGAACACAATCGCAAACACACAGAGAGTTGGTTACACTTTAGCATTGTCCTGTATCAGGGAAGCCCATCTCTAGCCCAACTCTTCCAAAGAGCTGTGAGCCATGAACATGGAAACATGATTAAATGAAACCGCCAAGGATGAAGTGAGCTATTACTGTAACACGACAGGACAATGTGCTGTTGGTTTCTGATAGTACTATAACAAATCCAACTAGTACAGGCTCACTTTCACTGGCAGCTTTTTTAACTGCTTGACATCATGGTACTAAGTCAAAGTAAACACAAGACTGAATACAAGTGGCAAAGTGAAATTTCTGGCAGTAAAAAGAAAAAGTCCTACAAAAGACCCAACAAAATCCGTTGTTTGTGTTTGCTCCAGAACGACACACAAGCGTTTTTTAATCTGAACCCCTATCAGCAAGATGGTTAATTTTTAAGTTCCTTCCATTACAAATCCTTGCTGCAAAAATAAAACAATTTTTTAATGATCTGGTTTAGGAACAAAAATGACTTGGTATGGGTTAGGGAAGATTGTGGTCATGGTTAAAAGAAATCATTGCTGGCTTTTGGTCAAAAACAGGACATGAACATCGGTCTCCTGTGCCAAAAACTAACATTTTGCTGCTCTATCTATTCCCGCCTCTTTGTGAACTTTGTGGCTCTATAACAACATCATCCTTTCCATCTTTGCTCCAAAAGTCATAATTACTATGGCCGGTAAAGGGCTTTGTCACTTGAACATATACATATGTCGTTTTGAAACAACAGGTTCTTTTTTTGCACTTGCATTTGTATATTTAAATGCATATTATTAAGTAAATATTAGACAGAATATGGCTCTGGTTCAAAGGATCTGCTTCCTTGTAGATACAAATGGCTACATCTATCTATCTATCTATCTATCTATCTATCTATCTATCTATCTATCTATCTATCTATCTATCTGTCTGTCTGTCTGTCTGTCTGTCTGTCTGTCCTGCCTGCCTGCCTGCCTGCCTGCCTGCCTGCCTGCCTGCCTGTCTGTCTGTCTGTCTGTCTGTCTGTCTGTCTGTCTGTAGGGATCTAGAGATTTTGAGAAGCTAAGGAAAACTGAAGCTGTTCTGGTGGCTTGTGGTGGCCCAACACCTTACTAAGACACTTAATGTTGGGTTTTTTTGTACACTCTCTTTGCACTTTTAACCTATTTCTGGGCCTCAGTTTGCCTCTCTCTCTTTATTCATCTCTGTCTTTTTCTCTCTCAGATACGAACACACACACCAGCACACACAAAACCACTAGAAGAAGAATAATGGTACATACTGTGGGATGGATGCTAGTGGTTAACCAGACACTAACTCCAGCAGAGAACTTTGCTGTCATTTTGGCTTTGTGCCGTGGTAATGACATTGTCTCTGGGGTGTGGTTGCATGAGATCAAAGGGTTACTCTATGTGCCAAGTCCTCAACAAGAAATGAGCTGCCCCCTCTATATCTCTGTTGATCCTGTCAAGCAAACGAATCTTGCCGTAGTCATTTAGTATCATGGTCCGTGCAACTTTAATTACTGTAAACTTAGTATACCAGGAATGGGTGAATGACAAAGAGAAAATGTGTGTGTTGTAACCACATTGTAAATGCTATGTAACCCAAGAGCCTTTCGACCAGCAGCCAAGCTCCTGACAGGGTCACCCTTAAGCTTATTTATGCATAGTCACTCAACGGTCTCAACAGTTGTGTCTTAAGAAAAGATACCATGTCGCAACGTGCCGTACATTTATACTGTGGTGACTTAAAGAAGACATTATGCAAAGGATGATGATTAAGTAGAGTCCTAGCATAATTAAAACCTTTTCTACTCCACAGATTCAATATATTCACTTTATTCATTAATGTGCCATAACAAATTACAATATTGGTGGACTTCTGACAGCCTTGTTTGCCTTAAAGTGGCAAGTAATTCCATGACAATGAACTGAGTAATACAAGTCCTCTGCTTTCTATTGCTGTGTAAATCCTAGCAAGTGTCAAGCTCTTCCAAAAAATGTTGCTAATGTAGCTATTCCATACATTTTTGTGATTTCAGAAAAATGGGTGCTGGTATGAACGTTAAGAGCAAGAAAAAACAAAGGTAACTACAGTATGCTGGTTTCACCATACTAAAACCAGTATTTATTTCTGTAGACCAATCAAATCCCAAGAATTCTGCTGAAAACTTGTCTATGTCCTTACACACCTCCACGATGGTATGCAGACTACACTTATTTATCTGTTACCCGCAGAAGGCATACTTCTCATTCATATAACAACATCCAACTATGTTCCAACACAACATAAGCTGTACAAGCTGCAATAAGGTGACTGTATGAGCTGAGTTCATACTCTTTTTCCAGGTCAAATGTAAATTACACAAAAAGCAATCCATCTTGTGTTGCCTCCCTTGAATACAGAAAGTAAACCCTGCACCCCATCCGCAGTTGCCATTTTTCAATCTTCAACGTTTTAATAATGATGACAGTCATTTCAAAGTTCGCAAACAATTCACCACCCCAACTGCTTTCTAGCTCCCTGTCAAGGGCAATATCTGAGTCTGAATCAGCAAAGCCACAGTGCTTTTGGCAGACTACACTGCTCAGAAAAATGACATGAAAATATCAACAAAGATGGTAGATTAGTATACCATCACAAGTAACTTTGCAGCTCTGAGGCTTGGACTTTGGTTCTCCTGGGTGTTATCATATCAAATGCATATTAGCCGTTCCCATCCTTTTCCATCAAAAAAATCCAACCCCTTATGTAAGCAATCACCAACAAACTCAGAAAACTAGAATAAAGTACTTAAGATAGAGAATGCAATCCAGATGCCTGAAAAATTACTATTCATTGGGCACTCTATGGCTGATTCCTAGCTGGCATCACGGCTGATTGTCGGCAAAACAGTTATTAAAATACCAGCTGCAAGGCATAACCAAAAGCTCCTTCAAAGTAGGTAACATCTTCAATAATCTTGTTTTGCTACTGATCAGCTACTGTGGTATTTTATATGTTGTTCCAAAGTGGCCACATTTAAACTGGAGCCATGCAAGCCCACTGCCTGTTCTTCATCTCCCGAACCAATCCTCACATGCCTCATCTGTGGCATGAGCCTTCAGGACAGTCGCCATAGCCACATGCATGCAATTGTACAATTGCTTAGAAGCATTGCCTGAATGAAAATCTCAACTCAGTTATTTGGGGCCTTGTTATGTTATCTTTGTTTTCCAAGAGGGACCAGCATAAGCAAACAAGTGTGCATGATTGTGTGTGCATTTTGTGCGAGCAGTTTTTGGTGTGTGTGTGTGTGTGTGTGTGTGTGTGTGTGTGTGTGTGTGTGTGTGTGTGTGTGTGTGGTGTGTGCATATGCTCGCAACTGCAAGGACACAGTGTAATCAAAGTTCATTGGGAGTTGAAGAGATGGCATTTGATGCTCCACGTTATTGGAGTGGAAAAATAAATGTCAGTGATTACATGTACATGGACTGACGTTGGTGAGAGGAATGGGCTTTGAGGAAACAGTTCTTGATGTAACCGTGTACCTACATGCTTTTCAACTCACAATGTATTGGATAGATGACAAAGTGTGTGAGAATTTACACAGAGTGAATAGAGGAGATGAAGAGGCAGAGAGAGGTAATGACAAGACCGTTGTGTTATGTTAACCTGTGTTTGCATATTTTCCACACATGCACATGCACTTGTGTGTCCACATAGAGTATACAGTCAGTGGCCTTGTAATGAGGTGATCTCACCACATATGACCCTTGGGGAACAGTGTGTTCTCCACAGTAAAAGTGCTTTTTGTATGAACAATGTGTCTTTCACAGCAGAAATCCTTTCTTTATGGTTACATGGACATGTTCCACTGGTGTCTCATTCCTCTCAGAGAATAAACCATCTGCAGTGTTGTTGGTTGGAACTCTTTTTCGCTCAGACAGAAGTGGTGCCATATAAATATCACATGCATTAAATGGTGTCGGTTAATCTTCTACCTTGGTTTTTCGTAAATCCTTGCCAAAGTGTTCTTGAGCAAGGCAGCTGACCACAGCTGTTCAAGAATTCCTAGTTCATTGGCCTTGTAAAATGCATCATCAGCAGTGAGAACAAGCTCTGCAGCCAACAACACACACTTCCAACATCACACACATGCCTCTGAAGAGAGAGCACTGTCAGTGAAGGGGCGTGAAGCCTAACAACTTTAACACAATGTCTCTCCTCTGCAGGGATATGAGCTTACAATTTAACAACGGATATTGGTGTCACTCAAAGCAAGATACTGCAGAATCTTTGTTTTAGCATTTTAATACCATGAAAGCTATTAAGGAATTACACAATGATGAATTAAAATTACAAATAGGGTATTAAAGGAGATAGTATACTTCAGCAACATGCCTTAGCTTTGACAATCCATATTAGGAAGAGGGGATTAAATTGGACTGAGCCAAATGCACTTCTATGTGTCCCAAGCTTTGTGTGTGTGTGTGTGTGTGTGTGTGTGTGTGTGTGTGTGTGTGTGTGTGTGTGTGACATGAACATATGCCTCACCCTAATGTTTTGGGCAATCAGCTCCTTTCTATGTTGCAACAGCAACAGATCAATGCTTCCACCAGGCTTAGTTGGAATCAATGGCTTCTTCTTTCGTCTTCAATAAGCATTACTTTAATGAGAGCAGCAAACTTCTGCACTCACCCTGGGAGACATCTAATTAAATGTCCCAATTGCTAAAATCACTTAACGTGCAAACAAGCAAAATAAGTTGTTTAGCATGTGTCTCCCAAAAATTGAGGCTTCATTATCATCAATATGTAAATTGATTAATGGTTTGGAAAGCAATAATACCAAATCACCAACAAATCAAAGACCATGCCCTGAGCACTGAAGGAGAATGCCTATTTGTAATGACCAATTTATGATCTGATTTGTTGACTGACTTGTTGATAGGTTGGTTAATAAGATACTTGATTTCATGTCCTTTTTCATTGATTTTAATGCTTGTTAACCTCTGATGTGATACAATTACATCAAACAGTTTTTCTCATTTAACTGAGATAAACTGTAATGTGTAATAATCACACATATTTTAAAAAAATGCAAAAATTTATCACAAATTCCATAACGTGTGTGTATATATACACTGTACACAGGGCAAACTCTGTATGGCCTTACCTTAGTAACAGCAGGGTATCCAGCGGCCACCTCACCAGAGCAGTAGGGTTTCTTCTCATGGGAAACTTCGACAGTGGAGGCCCACTGGTCGAGGAAACCATTGGGGGTGTAGAGGCCACAATCTCTCACGCCCGTCTCTCGCTCAAAGTCCTCACACACCCCATCACCATCATAGTAGTAACACATGCTTGGCTCCTCTGCAGGTGAACAGAAAACAGAAAAGAGATGTACTTTCAAATGCATCTTTCTGTGAGTTTTACCTGTGTAGTACAAGTGACTTTTTCAGTACAGTTATTATTGTATTGAGTACAGTTAAAATACCAGTCAGTTCTCCATATCCCCCGCCATGGGATAGTATTTCTAACCTTATCTCTATTATTTTAGAGGGTGATGAGGGAGAGGACCAGATAAACATGGGCGAGAAAGGTAAAGGATAAAAGGTTCATGGAAAAAGGAGGATCAATTCTTGAGTGTGAGGATCTACAAACAGAGATGATAGTATATGTTAACAAATCGGGAAGAAAGACACAAACACAAAGAATGAAAGGGAGAGAGCGATAAAATGAGAGCGAGCGAGACAAACACAGGGGGAGGAGGGAGGTAGGGGGAACCAGACAAAGTCAAGAGGTAAAGAAAGATACAGCCGTAATTTTTACAGATGTCCCACCCGGAGTTAAGGTCTGGAACTGGAAGCTTATGGACTGGAGGAGAGGGGAGCAGAGCAGGGAGGTTGCCTGGGCCTCATTGCTCTCAGCTCTCAGCTAAAGCAGTGTCAGCCGGTGGGGTTCCAGTTAGGGGGAAAGGCGGCATTCTGTGCCAAGTTGGCCGGGGCCTCCTCCTTGAAATTCCAGCCCTCTCCAGCACAGCCAAAAACTCAAGTCAGTTCTGTGCTCTGGCAATGGTGAAACGAGGGGCTACTGAGGGGGCATACAGAATACGCTCCCGCCACTCACTCAGTAGGAACAGAAGAAGGGAAGGAGTGAGAGTGAGTCAAGAGGAAGCTCAAACAGTGGCTTGTGAAAACTGAAGAAGTAATAGGTAGAACATGAGCTAAAGAGAGAAAAGGAGAGAAAGGGATGGAAAAGGAGCAAGAAAGAGTACAGTATTTGAATTTGGACAGGGATAGAATAAACAGATAACGGAAAAAGTGGAAAGGTGATCGAGTGCAAGAGCAAAAAGGAGAGAGCCCTAC
The DNA here is from genome assembly GCF_905237075.1 of Dicentrarchus labrax. NCBI lineage: Eukaryota > Metazoa > Chordata > Actinopteri > Moronidae > Dicentrarchus > Dicentrarchus labrax. The sequence continues at coordinate 10,332,024 of NW_026136710.1, forward strand.
AGTTCGAGAAAGAACCAGAGGGATGAGATTAACAAGACGGATAGACAGCCAGAGAAAAGAAAGGTCCAGAGGCTGTCTGATCAAACTATACCTGTTTTGTTTTTGTTTTTTGGTTTGGTGGGTTTTTTTGTGTTTTTTCCAAGACAGAACCACAAGCTACATTGTCAATATGTCAAAGCAGGGAAAATCTGACCTTCTCAAACCATCACTTTTGTGGTAGCAAGAATATGAGATTGCATTTCTTTTATGCTTTATCTGCACCTGTGTTTACTATAGCTAGAAGCCCTATTGAGAAAAGACCACTGGGATTGTAACGCCAGGTGGGGTCATGTGAAAAGAACTTGTCGATTTCGTCAATTCCAGATATAATTCGGCTCAATCGTGTGAATAGCCTATTAAAGCTCATCCAGACCGTAGCACCCTGGCCCTGTTGTATACTTACTGTCAATTCTCCATCCAACTCTCTCTTTCACTATCCAGCACACTGACAAGCAGGCACTCTCTCACACATACAGACAGATGGACAGAAGGTCCCATCATTATAGTGTCAGATTTCTGCGCAAAACTACAACTATGTCAGACAGTGTCAGACACACACACACACACACACACACACACACACACACACACACACACACACACACACACACACACACACACACACACACACACCCCTGAGCACTGCAGTTGGTGGAAAAACAGCACAGCCAATGCAGTCATCCAGCAATCTGACATGGATTAAGTGGCCACTTCACAGAGGCTCACACGTGTGTGCATTCATGTACTGTACATTCACAAACACACACACACACACACACACACAATCACAACAGGGGGCAAAATGATTGCAAGACAGCGGGGAACTGGACAAGAACCCATCCCTCTATTCATTGAAAACAATATAGGAGATGCAATGATTTCCAGATTTTTTTTAAGCAGGAATTCAAAGTGATTATATCTATGATATATTCATTTTTTTGAGAAAGGCATGACATACTTGGATAAAAGATGCCTACATGTCAAATTTGTCCATTCACAAAGTTAGCCTCTGTGTCTCATCGACAACTATGCAGTCTTTCTTAAATCCAAACAGAAAACAATATCAGGACAGAGAAGAACCCAGAATTGAAATGTTACATAAGAAACTGGCAGTCAAATTTTAACTTGATAAATGTTAACACATCCATATTACAAGCCATTTACACATATGATATATTATTTGCACACATCCCACTGTGTAAGTCCTGACTTAATTTACTACACAAGCAACGCCCTGATACATGTCACACAAGGTAAACTGAAGGTAAACAAACTCTCTTCTATTTCCAGTATTTTCCTCAACAGCAATCCAGAGAAATAAACCAGGGAGCAAGCATTCCTATTACAACTTTGACAACATATGACTTACCAATACAATTGAAGAAGGGCTCTTTCTTGCACTGACTGGAGCAGCCGTCCCCATTCATAGAGTTCTTATCATCACATTCTTCTCCTTTGGAACTAAAACAGCAGGAGGCATTACTCAGAAAACATCCACATACACATTACCAAACTGATTTAGGGTTGTTTTCTTTATGAAAAAGAAGACACACGCACATCTGTATGGGTGTAATTTAGTATATACATTTTGATCATGTGAGTGTAGGTGCCTGTTACCTCTGGATGCGTCCATCACCACAGTAGTGTTCCCCCAATTCATGCACCAGAGGTGGGGAGGGTTCACTCTCGCTCCGGCCAGAGATAGTTTGGACCTGGTAGGTGTACACAACATGTGGCATCACATCCCTGCACAAAGAGAAGCAAAAATCCCAGTGAGTCCACATATTTCGGGATAATGTGAAGCCTTGAAGGAATGTCTGGTAAAGAATCACATATGGGGGGAAAAAACAATGAAAGCTCGTATATTGAAAAAGAGACTCGGACCAGTCCTGTGGAGGTTGATAGGATCTGTTTGCTAGAGATTAAGTGTGTATTATAGAAATTGTTTAGTAACTAAAGTATCGCTAGCCAACACAGATAAAAACATCTGTCTCAGCACACACTTCCGCACATCTACCTATCCAGTCATACACTGATATGGCTGCGTTTACTCGTTTTGGGTCCAGCTTTTTTTTTTGTTTCCTTATCATAGTGATTCAAAGAACCATCATGATGAATACACAATGGACAGGAGAAATATTGGGGGACTACTCACTTTGCCGGTGTAAGTCGCCATGATGGTTTCTTGAGTCACCATGATAAGGAAGTCTGAAATAAAAGTCTGAAAGGAAAAAAAACATAAATGAGAAAACCAAAACCATAAACAAAAAAAAATCAAAGCTGTAAATGAGAAACCAAAGCCATAAACAAAGCAACAAAACAAAACTCAAGAAAAGAAAACTGTCACTGAGAAACAACAACAGTGCAAGTGAGGGTGCTGTCATGACATCAGTTCTCCTGTTTTTATCATTATGTTTTTATCATTATCATTGCTTACTTTTTTCTCTCTGATCTGTGGTTTGCCTTTACATGTTATACTTGTATTACCATACGTTTTAATAGTTTCTGTTGGATTCTGGCCCTGTTTTAACTATGGGCAGGCTTACTGGTTCCTGTAAGCCACTGATCAAGTGAATGGCACACATTATGGGTCTCTTCAGACTCATCACAAATCTTCTGCTTTAATTGCTCAGAAACATGGAGCTGAGGCAAGTAGCCTGTTTTAGAAATCCACATTATGTGTCGTTTCATGTCAACAACTTTCTTAACAGGAAATGGAACTAAGAAGAAAGGTAACACAAAAAACATGTAAAGGCAAGCAAATAATCTGAGAGTTTATGTATGTATTTATCTATTTTTGACTGTTATAAATGATAAAAACAGGATAACTGATTTTCAAATCAGCACTCTCATTTGCAACTGTATTGTTAACAGTTTTCTTTCTGTTTTGACTTTTTTTCCCCTTTTGCTTATAGTTTTGGTTTCTCATTTCTAGTTTTGATTTGTCGTTTATGGTTATGGTTTCTCCTTCATGGTTTTCTTTTTTGGCTTTCAGAGTTTTAGATCCTACATTGTGCATGTGTGTTTGTGAGCATATATGTAAACAAGACTGAAGACCAAGGTTAAGACATCATTCTGTTCTAATTTTGATTCAGACATACCATGTATGTTACGAACGCCCTAAACGGTCATGGATTCAAAAACATTTTTAATGTCGTTATCTCATGATTTCAAGGTAATTGTGCCATAATGTCGTGGTGCACTCTTATTGATCTTATGAAGTGTATATTATTGTTATCTTGGAAAATCGGCCACAGATAAATTAACCTGTTATTATGAGAAAATAACCTTTGTTATCCAGAGGTAACAAAATAATGAACTCATGAAAAAATGTTTTAGGGCTATGTTATTTTGTGAATTCTATATTATATTATGCATTGACTGTTGTCTGAATATTGACACGTCACAGTTTACATTTATTGTCATTTATTGGTGTAGTTGTGCTCGTGTGACGTTTCTTCATGCTGGAAAAATATACTTTGACCAATGGACTGCAAAAGGAACTGTTCTAAAAGCTAACAAAACAATAAATATCGACTATGAAGTTCTAGCAATTCCTTTATAATCTTACTTAATTTAATCTAAAACACAATATGGAATTAAAGAATATCAGTAAGAAAGTTCAATGTTTCAAAAAATCCCAGCAGTTTCATTTTTGGTATGCGTTAGTATGACAGGACTAATAGAGAACATGAGTGAGTGTAATGGATGCTGTATGTTCTCTCTGTTAGAGGATAGGAATCTGTAATTGTTGTGTATAATCATGGCTAGTATTAGTTAAGTACATAGCAACAATCAGGTATAAGGATGGGGAACAACATCAAATGAGGATAAATAAGACCAATAGGTTAGCTATAGATCATTACATGTGGACCATCATATACCATAAACCAAATTATTGAATGCCCTCTGCAATGCTGTACATTCATGGATTCATATGCCCATCACACAAAGCAACTCACACACATGGACCCATATATACATACATGCTGGCACACACACATACACACACACACACAAAATACCTTTTAAGTGTGTGTGAATGGCTAAATTAGAGCACTTTGTCCATTAAGGTAGAAAAGTACTATATAAGGGCATTCCAGGAACACCAGAATGTTATTAAATGTTTCATCAAAGAGGAAGGAATTCAACATACCCATGTACAAACATATAATAATACAAATATACTGCATTGCATGAGAGCGGTACAAGTGTGTGTTTAGTGTTTGCTTGCATGTATACATGCTCTCATGTTCTTCATGTAGTGATTCATGTTAAAATACACAAACAAAAGATTTACAACAGGAAAGGTTATTTTCTTCATGACACTTCATGGTCCACAGCTTTTGTTTTTGTTTCCCTCATCTTCATTTCTCCATTTCTCCTGTGTTTGTTCATCACATTCCCAGCAGATGAAAGTAGACCAAGTTCAAGTTAGCTGTGCTGTCCCAAATATGAAAAAAATGATGGACCTAAAGATCAAGTAACAAAATGAATTTCCCCACAGCAAAATGTGTGCCTAGGATTAGGTATTTATGTTGGCTTTATTATTATCAACACAGAATGTTTGACCTGACATATTCTCTTTTATATTACAGTATGTCCTGTTCTGCAATGTTGGCTCATGCTGATGCAACTCCAGGCTACACTCAAACATGCCCCCTCTAATTGAATTAGTTTAGCCCCTGGAAAAGTCAAGCTGTGGGAGACTTTATCTTTGAGGAGAGCAAATACACAGAATAGACGGAAAGAAGAGTGAAACAGATATTGCTGTGCAGCAAGGCAGCACATGAATTTCCTTTTTGTGGATAATGAGAAATTCTGGCTATCATACTGTAGGTAAACCAATGCACAAAAAAATAATTGCACTGCTTGATCGGGCCACACTGAGAGACATGGTCATGCAAGAATAGGCAAGAACAAAGAGACAAGTGGCTAGATCTGTCTGAGGATGAGATAAACGGGGAGTAGAACAGGAAAATACATGGAGCAAATCCATGGGAAAAAAATCAACTGAAAGAAGAGATTTGAAAAGGGTGGAGTAAATGATGACTTCTAAAATAAGGTCTAGAGAAGTTGCGTATATATAGGGCAGGGGGACTTCTGTGGAAAAAATGATGAGGTAATAGTCGTCTATTTCAAATTACGCTCAAGTTTATTCCATTGGTCTTCCCACGAGTAGTGAGAATCAAGATAGTGCTCTCCCAATAGCTTTGAGTCAGCTGATGTTTACTTACTCCTGCTGCACCCAGTTATTGGGGATTTGGTGACCATAGAACCCTGAAAAATGACAACATTGTTCACAATTTTCCCGTCAAGCTATGTCATGCAGTCCTGGGAATAACGATGGTCCTCTTTCAGCAGCTAAAGTGGAAGTAGCGTGATGTTGATGTACCGCCACAAAAGTCTTAAGGGGAAAGCTGAGGTGGATGACAACCAAGGTCGACCACAGGTTGTGGTTTGCGTCCACAGTCCACGTTGATTTTCTTTTGCAAGTCTGTCTAGGCTAAGAACTGAAAACCAGTGAGCCGTGTCAATAGCAGCCTACTGCAAACACTTTAGAGCAGTTAAAGTCTTAGGTTGACTGAACAGCTCCAGAAGTTTTTGCACTAAAAGTCCTTTCCTTACCTTTAAGGTTCATTGCTTCAATTTAAAACACCAATCACTGGGCTCTGCCAGACCTATACCATCCTAAAATATTTCTCCAGACTACACCAAGGATCACTAACTGTTACGACATAGACAGCTCCCTGACCCTATCAAAGTGCCTGCAGGCCTTGATTCTACACTCGTCTGCCCTGTCACACATGAAGGCACTTTGGCCTTTCTCTGTGGTCCCAGATAAAATGTCTCCGAGCATAGCATCTAGGTAAACCTTTCCTAGGCAAAGGACTCCATCAGAACACAACAGAACTTCTCAAATCTAACTGTTTAGGTCTGTATAGCCTTCTGAGTTACATGATTACTCATTACACAGATAGCGCCTCATTCACAGAGCAAACACAAAGCTAGTCATTGCCCCCATCAAAGCTATCAAATGGCATTTGTGCTTCACAGGAGAAGCAATTGGCTATCATCAGTATTATGGTCTTTCTGTTTGTTACATAGTTTAAAAAGGTCATGCCATGGTAAAACATTATTTATTAAGTATTTCTCAACAGACTGCAGATGTTTCAGATCCAAGGAAATATCCATGATCTACTCCAGTAGTGTTTCTTCATACTGTTCTGGACTGAAAGTGAAAGTATGCTGCTAAGCAACATATGGTACCTTGGTTATATAGGTTCAATAGTGCTACTTCTAATAGTGGTGACAACTGTTTAGACATGGCTTTCACCCTGTTCCCAATTAGTTGCATGCTTGATTCCTCCTGACGTCACTCATGCTGTGTTAGGAAGGAAAGAATAAAACAGAGGGTAACACAGTTCTATGAATTGTCCATCCATTAGAACTAGAGTTGTTCAGATACTGATACCCTTATTGGATTTCCTGCGTATCCCTGTTTGTTTTGCTCCCCATGGCCGATATTGCCTTCGATACAGTATATGGTATTGGCAAGTATGCATGTCTATGCACCGTCCAATACCACATCATTTATTAGCCCTTTTTCTTTTTTTCCCTCCAGGATAACAAAGTCATGACCCTTCCTACTCTGACTCTGAAGGGTTTAACTTGAGTCAGCCCATATAAAGATGATACGTAAGTGGGATGTATAAGAACAACATTTACATTGAAATTTGTGAAAGAGTTTCTAGCCAGGATCATCTCTAGGCCTCACTTGAGGTAGAACAATCATTTGACATGTGGATGATGGATAATATCCAGTGATAGACATGGCTTCTAAGAGACAATCAAACTTTATAAGACCACACTTTCATCTGTTACTTATTAGATATGATATGTAACTGATACTCATACTAGGACACAGACAATGTGTCACGTGATAAGATTTCATCATTGGTGCCTCTTTGTGCATCCAGACATTCTTCTTAAGACCCCTGTAGGTAGAGAGGTTTTATCTTGGCTTGCACTCAAAGTCAGGCACAAGGCACCGTATATGCCTTTCAAAGGTGTTTTGATAGCAGCAGGTGATTACGACATAGAAGCATGTGCTAATGTATGTGCCTGCTACTAAGAGTGTTGGTGTGTGTCTGTGTTCATCTGTGTGTGTTCCTGCCTTCAATTATGTGTGCACTAGGCTTATGTGTGAGCATGCATATGGATGTGTTTCCGTTCTGTAGCTGCTTGTTGTTCTTGGCTGAGAGATCCCAGATGAGAAGAGCAGATAAATTTAAGGACGTTGAGAAAATATCATAGATTGAGCCTGCAAGAACAACAAACAGGGCAATACTCCTTTTGTCAGTGTGGCAGCTGACATGGATTTGAGGTTTTACTGCTATTAATTTTACACTACAGTATGTCTAACAAACTAATGATACATGTTTAGAGAGGTACTTTAAAGAGAGGTCTAAAAAAGGAATTTAATAGAGCCAGGAGATCATTTTAATGCCAAATGCATGCATTTACAGAGGCCGTCTGTTTTGCTATAGCTATATCAACAGTTTGTGTTTGCATTAAGAGCTGCTGTTACGTCATCAATAAAATTAAACTAAAGACAGAAAGATATCCCAGTCCTCCCTGACCACTTACCTCAATCATGGCTTCCATCCAGCTAACCCCCAAACCCTTACTTGCACTACAATACATATCATTGGTATTCCCCAACATATGCAAATACATAAATACTACCAAGGTAAAGTTTGTTGTTAATAATGCATTGGCCTGCTAAGTGTATAATTTTTATCTTTACACAAAAAAGACAAAGTGATCTCCAGTGCAGCCTCTGCCCAAGAAATTCAACCTTATTCTTGAACATCCACACTAACAAACCTGCAAACACACTTTTGATATCCAATTTCTTAGAGTAGTCCTGATTTATTCCTATATAATTTGTCTGTTTCCTATGCTGGGGAAAAGCTGGTGAGTGCACCAGACATCCCATGACTCCCCATGAGGACTACACTATTCACTCTGTCTGCAACTCATGAATGGTTCATATTAGGAGGATTACGCAAGGCCAATATCCTATAGGGAAGGGGAGGCAGGGGAGCGGGTGGTGTGGTGGTGTGGCCTGATATGAAAAGAAGAAATTGTTAAGAAGTAAAATCAATGAGTGATGAGAGGGAATGAAAAAAATAAAGTGTTGCCAAAACTTTCATAGTTTCAACTACTGGCAATAAAACTAAAAGTTTACCTACTAATATTAAATTCAAAATAAGTACAGATTAAATTTGAAATACACTTAATTATTTATATTGCTAATTAACCAAAACTGTCTTAACGAATACAATTTTCATTTTTCCATGTACCACCCAAACAAATATTAAGTCGGCTCTACACTTAAGGACGTGGTATGCTCAAAAAGAACTACTTTACATGACGTGTTGTCCAACCACATCAGTAGGCAAAGTGTTTAGAACTATTGCAAAGAGCCACTCACCTGGCAAATCATTGTGTGAAAGGGAAATTAATGTTGGATTTTCAGTTACAGAAAGTTATAAAAATTGCAGGACACAGTACAGTCAGAGTATCTGGGCTGCTTTTTTGGTACACACAGAGGGTACTCACAATGATACCTGCTGGAGCACAGGGCTATGTTTCACAATTACCCAGAAAGTGTGTAGCACAAAAAACATAAACAAGCAGGTCTTGCATCTTCTTTTTAAGAGGAAACATTAGGTAAACCGAGTTCTCAAGCAGCAGCAGACTTGTCAGCAGAGTAGCTAAGGGATGGATGGGAGAAGAGTTTTGCAGAACCAAGGTAGAGTCAGATTACAGAGGGGGTGTGGGGTAGTGATGCTAGGGGAGCTTCCCTCTCTCTCTTTTGGCTGGGAGGTCTTTTCACATCAGCTCTCAGATAGGCTTTGACTGAATGACAGCTCTGAAGCCCATGTCAGGAAGAGGATTAGCCCATGGGCTGGGGTACATCAGAGGCATAGGGTCAAACTAACCCAATCCTCTTCATATTTTCTCTACCCCCTAATGTTCTCCTCCATCACCTATTGGCCCCAATGAGCCTAGCAGTGATTTACCCCCAACTGGTCCAACCTTCCACCCATGCGTCTCCTCTTCACTTCACCCTTCTTACTCCCCACCGTAATTTACTCTGTCACTCTGACCTCCTAGCCCTTAGCCATTCCAAACAAACCACCACCCATGGATGAAGCCAAAGGAGCCTGTCAGTTGTCCTTTTGCTCAGTTTGCACCATCTCAGGTGAAGGCCAGTGGTCTGACTGTGGGAGGTCAATCACCCCCCTCATCAAGACCCTATCCAGCCCTGTGGAAACATGTTGCATGAAGAAGCAGCATGCTGTGTGGTCAGCAAAAGCATTTTAGCAGCTGGAGCAAGGCGATCAAACAGAGCACTTAACATTGGATTGGTGGCATGCCAAAATATCTGAGTGAACTCTGTTCTTTACTCCACCATGTCATAGACTATGTTTGTTCTGAGACTGAATGTTATGGGCCATTATCTTAGCCATCAAACCCCCATCACAAAATATAACATCTCTGACTAATTTCTGACCCTTGGTTCTCCTGTTGCATTTATCATTTTGTCATAATTTGTTTGTTGAAAAATGCCACAGTAGTACTTTGCACTGGAACATTTTGCATTTCTTTTGTCTGAGTAGTCCCATGACATGCAAACAGACCCCAGAACATAGTAATATACTCACATATTTCCTCCCTCTCTCTACTTATTTATCATAATATTTATGTTTAAATTAAACAAAATACATCATATATTTTATGTTTTTGTTACACTTATTATCCATTTAAATAAGTTAAAGATTTTGATTGCTCAAACATACATACTACAAAAACGTCTCTGACCAGAGACAAAGAGACAAGATCCCATATGTTCTCACAACAGAAAATAGTCAGCCAGTGCCACTGACCACTACCACTGGAATGCAACCACAGCTAGTGAAATATACCACAGCAGCGAAACTACCTACAGTACATCAATAATCACTGAAGTGTGCCAAAACCCCGAATAAATATATCCCTACTGCAGACAACCTTCCATAGACATTGCAATTCAACCAGGAAGTTGTGTGCGGACCTGGAATTTAGGTATCATCACTGCATCTTGCATAGCATGCATACTCACCCTTTCGCCTCTTATCAAGCACTTTCCTTCTCATGTGAACCACGCTGACGGCGCGATTGTGAGATGGCATAACACCCAGCAGTGCCATGTATAGCACAATCTTTCTCGAGTCAGCACATTCCATGAAAGCAAAGCACTAAACTCTCACCACAGTGTGCAGATAATACCTTTAACAAGCCATCTGTTTGCCTTTGCTTCATGGAACATGGGAAAAAACAAATGTGGGCAACAATTGACCTGTGACTTAGGAAACAAATGTTGGGCTGCAGATTTGAAACTGCAGAAGCAGTAATGGCTTGCTAGTGCTCCTTGGGGTATTGAAAAGGATATCTGGTATTACAAGAACATATTTTTGTGAATAGTTTCCACAGATAGATAAACACCTTCTAACTGGTGTGTCCAAAAATCCCTAATTACATCACACTAAAGAAAGGAAGCTAGAAGTTGATTGCTCAGCAATTTATATAACTTCTAAAAGAAAATACTATAAAAAAAAAAAACTATAAAACCAAAGCATGCCCAACTTATTGTATGGCTTTGTTCTTCTTTGTCAAACCATGACAAAACCCCAACCTTTATTCTCTGTTATTTAGCCAGCCAGTCAGTGATGACTAATGTAGATCTTAGTGCACTCATACAAGAATATTCACCTACCAGGTCACTCACCTGTCTGTATATCGGCGGGCAGGTTCATTCAACATCAGACCATGTGGTGCATGGGTAAAGGGTGGTTGGCGCAACAGTCGGTAACGTAGTGGTTGGCAATGCCTACAATGTGTGCAGTCTGCCTTGGATGCCAAGAGGGTGGCATCAATCTCTAGGTGTTGTTCCATAGTGAAAAACTGTACCCCATACACCTCCTCCTCTATGTCCAGCTTCAGAGTCAGTGGGGTGTCACAGAAGACATTACTGGGGCCCAATGAAATGTTATTCCCACTGACAGTCAGTAGCAAGATGTTGTGGATTGCTGGCAGTGCTGTTTCCTCAGGGCTGAAGAAGGTGACCCACACAGTCAGGGAGTCTGGTACGAGTGGGTAGTGGAACTCTAGCTGAAGCATGCAACCCTGAAGAGGGCACTCCGACAGACCGACAACACCTTGCTCGATCCCTGCATTGGGGCTCCAGGTGCGCACACTTGGCTCACAAGCCTGCTCCACATCAGGAGGGCCTGTGGGAAAAAATACAAAAAAGAGACACAGTGTTATACATGCAACATGTAAACAACAACAACAACAACAACCTCAAATAATCCACATATACACACATACAACAAAACAACATTAAATATAAATCATGTGCTATAAGCAGAAGCCACTTTGGCCATTTCCTATGCTAACATAATGAATGATTGTTAAATTACATAAAGACATTGAATGTGTTATGCTACAGGTCCTTGAATTCCTCAAAGGATGCACAAAACAAAATGATGCTGGTGAGATAGTCATTTTAAATTATAATGCCAGTGGCATTTTAATGAGAGATGACAGATCAAGGATTTGCATCAGTGATCTATTTAGAGTATCTACACTTCTTGCAACATCAAGGTAGAGGTGAAACTGAGAGTTCATTGTGAGTCCATCTGCAGAGGAAAGGCAGAGCTGAGGTGTGTACCTTCTGAGAGGGGCCTGTGCAGGGTTCTCACTTCAGCGCAGTCATTACAACCTCTAACAGCCACACTCCAGCCATATTTGGAGTCCACACACAGCTAACTCGCATTATCCCAAGTGACGTACACTAACATTCATCAAGCACTTTTAGAAGCCAGCAAGCAGCAGACACTATGTTCTCCCTCGATTTCCTTTTGTGCATTTCCAAGCTGGCAACCAACAAAGCCATTTGCTAACCTCATTTCTGGGCACCGTGCAAAATTCCAGTGTTTAATCAAGTGAGGACTGAATACGGTTTCCAAGCCACATTATCTCAACACATTTATTATTGTACTGTAAGTGTGTGTGTGGCCAGAGTGGAGGTGAATTAAAGAAAAAGAGAAAGAGACAGAAAGAAAGAGAGGGGAGGCCGGGAGAGAATGAACTAAGATACTCCAAGAGCTTGGCTTTGCTCAGCTCATGTAGTTCTGGCTTTCTGGGTAAATTTTCATTGAGTTTGCAAGGAAAGGAGCTGTAGCCACTGAAAATATTTTGTAATGTCAGCTGTTATGATGGGCCCTACTCCTGGTCTGGCGCTGTTGCTAATGTGGTTGGAGATTTAAGAGGAGACAGAATAGGTGTGTCATCCACTGTGTAACCTAAGGCAATGTAAACTGTATTTCAAAGCTGAAAAGCTGTATTTGTGATTGGCAGTACAATCTGTGCACGCAAAGGGTTTAAAATCCAACATCAAAACAACAATGATTTATATTTTATTATCTACTTAATTGTAGACAGAACAGCTACCTGCAACAGGTCATCAAAATTCCCAATGAGAAGATACATACCATACTTCATATCAATGTCTCAGTCTTCTGAACTTCACAGCAGAATACAGGCCCCCAAAAAGTATATATCACAAGCCTACCACTATATAAACAGCCCAGCACTGAAGTGTTTGACCTATAATTGCCTTAAAGCGCAGAGAGGGGGCCATCCAGACCTACGCTTTGAATATGAGCCATTCATTCTCTGTTGATGAGATGAATCCATCTGTGTATTAGTCTTTCGACAAAAACACCTGGGAAAAATGAGTGATAGGTTAGGCACCATTGCAGTGTAATTGGCGCTAGGTTCAACGTAAGCCATTGTTTCTGTAATCTTTAAAGCTCTTCAGTAGAGGTCTGGAGGAATGTAACTGAAATTGACAAGGTTACATCTCACTGGAATTTGGGGAATCATTATTGGTATTCTTCATGGAAAGGAAGCTCACAGCTGCTTCCAGAGTACAATGATTAACTGAACTGAATTGTGGAAAATCAGTTGACTGATAGGCCTCCATATCCCCTGACTGTTAGTAGTGATGGAAAAAAACTTGATTCAATTACAAATCTCTCATTTGAAAAGTTTTATATTGCAATAATGACCTCAGAATAGATGGCAGTGGCTGTGTATGGTCTTATAAGTCTTATTGGGCCAAAGACCTGCAATTTTGACTGTGGCCAAATTAGCGTACAACCCAGGTCTGTTCCTGGTGGTTTGGGATATGGCATTCAGACAAATAAAAAGCCCTGTGTAGAAAAATGAATGCCATTGTGATAACCACTTGGTACATATTAGACACACAGCATTCATGTTACAAAATAATCCACCTAGACTGTGTGTATTTGACTTGCTGAATGACTTTGGGGGCTTTTCAGACCCCAATCACCAATTATCTGTTCAAGTCATCTGATAATTGGGCAACATCCGAGAACTGGAAAATCCATAATCAGCAACGGTGCTAGCCAATTAGGCTTAATCTTTTGTATGCACAGGTGAAGATACTGATATACGGCTCTGAGGCAAGGATGATCAATGTTTGATACAACTTGTGGAAATCCACTAAAAGATGACAAGTTGGCGAAGTATAATAGGATAGGATGCTGGTGCCTGCCCACTATCCAGTCATAATTCTTCTGCTCTGGAGAATCATACTGATCCACAAAAAGTCCAGAGAGCCGGATGAATAAACAGACAAGGATATGTCCGGGCATGCACGCTTTATGCTTTCTAAGAAGAGTCTGGCTCTGGCTCTCACTATCGATGACTCACTGTCACACACTGTTACACACTTCCTCACTCAGAAGGCAGTCATCAACCCCCTCCAAGCCTTTTGCCCTGACACACACACAAACAGAGAGACACTTCACAGACACACTTTATTAAGGCAATAGACACTCTACGGGGGTTGGGGACCAATGTCACATCCCGTTGCATTCACGGTATTTCAAAGGTTAATCCGTCATAGCTGTTGGCAGCTGGTGGGGTTTTTTGTAATATGGAGCAGTTGGAACAAGTGCTACTTTTGGGTACACATCACTAGAGATATGTTTGACTGATAGATGTTAATTGGAAAAAAAAAAAACACTGAGAAGGAAATCTGATGTTTTCTCAATTAAAATGAGCAATGTGTCAACAGTGTTTCATGTAGTGTATAATGTTGGCTTCTAGCAAGGTAAAGCTGAGCAGATTTTTGAAACTGAGCCTGAGCTTTGAGCGTTTTCTCTCTGTGTGATAGTTACTGGTCACTAGGGTTTTAAATGTTATAATTAAATAAATATTCAGATACATCAGGCATTAGACATAAGTTTGCCTGTTAAGTCACATACCTAAGTTAGTGATTCCAGAGTGTGCGTTTTCGAATCAACTGGACAACAGAGCAATGAGTCTCACAATCAGTTTCCTAGTTCCCCTTTTTTTCCACACTGCTCTCGGCACCTGTCTTCTGCCACATTTTCACTTCTCCGGGAGCACGTACTTTCCTCTGATCCATAGATCTGCCATTCTCCACCTTTCCACCAGATGCCCTTGGACTTTCCCTCATTTCCTCATTTCCTCATCTACACACCTGTTCCCACTTCTCCTGCAGTTACCTGACCTACTCCCTAATCAACATTTTGATTACATTTGTTTCCTGCCAGATTATCAAGTTTAGTTTCCGTAGTGTTGTTGTTGTTGTTGCTTCACTATCTTTTAAACTTGTATATCTCCACATTTTTTTATGTTAAATCACTGAACCGTAATATCTGCTTCTGTCATCTGCATTTGGGTCCATCCACTGCTACCTTGCACCCTCCACCCGTGACAAAGGGCATTTGTTTTCAGAATAACAGGCTGTCGGACAATTAGGCTTTCGGTCCAATGTGACACTTTTCTGACTACTGAGGTTTCGGAATAATGGACTATCGGAACAATGGCACTGAATAATGTCGGGCGGACAATCCCTGTGTGACATCACACAAACCAGCCAGGTCTGATACTGTATTTCTTCTAATAATATCTTGGACCAATTCACCAGGCGGACATATGTTTGCTGTTAAGACTTGTTGTAAATCCATACATATTTACACACAAGCAAACATTTTGAACATTCTGTATATTGCAAATGCACATAATTAATCATTTTGGAAAAAAAACCTCAATGTGCACATACAATATAATAGGAGTGTGTATTTGCTTAGAGCTACACACACACACACACACACACATTCCTACACACATGATGGTGAACATCCACATCTTGGACCTTTCACTTCCATTCATGCAACACTGCTGTTTTCAATCAACCCAGGATCCTCCCTTGTGAATGTCACTAACCACATGCAATTCTCTTAACTATCTTGGGTGGTTTTCACCCCACCCAACCTATCTTACTCCCTCTCTGAATCTATATCCATGTGTGTTTTTGCCTTTTTTTTCATTCTTGCTTTTTTTTACTCCAGCCATAGCACAGAGTACTAAAGATTTATGGGAGGCACTCTGGCTCTGACCACGCTAGTGTTTACCAGTCAAGAAATGTGAGGGCACAGCCCACAAGTCCTTAGAACAGGTGCGATGTGTATGCATTCATGCTGATGCACAGTCACATAAGTGCATACGTTAACACACTTATTTTCTGGCATGAGGATGTTATGCCAATAGTTAATATGTTGATACTTAAGTTTGTAGTATCTTAGAGCCAGTAGTTTGCCAGAATGTCTTTTGGAAGTTAGTAACTGCTGGACACATGCACCATCACAGCAGGAAACAGCAGCTGTGGTATCCAGTGAGAAGCTGGCCCAAGCAGAGTTAATAGGGAATGGGGAGCTGCCACAAACAGGGACCCCTTCCAAGGGGGAAAATAGAGTACAGTTTACACACACAGCATGTCAGACAAGCCCAGACTTGCCTCTGGTACAAACACTATGGCCAGTGTGAAGGCAAGGTTCAGTGACTTTAGAATCTATGGATCATCCACAAACACACACACACACACACACACACACACACACAAACATGCACATAAACGTCAAAGTGACCCAATCAGAGATAGATATGCAAAGAATTCTGTAAATGAAATAGTTTGGCATTTTATTATTATTATTATTATTATTATTATTATTATTATTATTATTATCATTATTATTTATTCCATGCAGTTTAGGAATCAGTGGTCTACATTTATATACTTTGGTGATCAATGACTATAACTACTACTATGCTACTTTAACTTTAAAACCAAGTCATGGCAAAAATGATTTAATAAATATAGGCTTGATGCTGTACATGAAAGAAGTTTGGCTATCTAGTGAGGCAACGATTACTGACCCTCACTACAAATATTGGATTGTGTGGCATGAACATGGGGTTGTGTCTCGATGGTAACCCTAGATTTGCTAAACTCCTGAGATTTGTACGCATTGTTGCGAAACTCCTCAGATGTGTATGCATTTTTTCTTCATCGTGTGCATTGTCATTTTGCACCATTAACATGGAACCACAAAAAAGATTGACATTTTGGAAAGTTACCACAAGAGGGATTGTTGTGTCCTGTACACTGGTTGCAGTGTAGTTTAAGCAGGTCTTACTTTTCTTCTCTTTCAGATGTAGGCTACCTAAGTTTCTATGGTGTACAAATTCGGACCAAGTTGTTGTCATGACTATACAACCATTAGAATGGACTACTCTGTAGCGTATATTAAAGATTAATCTGCATTGCAACAAATATCCAAGTAGCCTACAATATGCAATATAGCAATGTGGCAATAAGCAGAAGACACCATTACCAACATTGTACATACTCTTTGGTATTGGAAAAATATATACGGGTTTGTACAGACAGATGCCAACACCTTAATAGTAGCACTAGTAGTATTATTTATTTGTCATAGGTATTTATTGTGGACCAGTATAATTTAGCTGCTACTGTTGGAATTGCTGGAATTTTACAACTATAATTTCAATAACAAACTCAGCATTAAGTAAAATAACACATAAAGCTGAAAAACAAATATATGGTACTATAGATACAAGTGTGCCACCCCAATATGACATTCCTAAACAAATAAGGGATACCTATAAAAGATTTCTGATGCTGCCAGAAGAAGAAGCTGACAGATTTAGCTGATATATGGAGGAAGATGGTTCCAGAGTGTAAGGGCCAGAACAATGACAGCCCTGTCAGCTTTTCAAATTTAAAGGTGGAGTAATGGATGGATAATAGACCTTGGTCGGACAAACTACATGAACTTACAGTGATATAAAGGTTCCACATCTAAGTTATGGATGCTGACAGTAGACTGTGCAGAGCCTTACCGTTAATTACAATATATATTACAGTTAACTAAAAGTATGAGTAATAGCTACATATAGCTGACTAAATGCACTCACATATTGGACTATGTATACTAATATCTTAGACATGCCTTTGTGGCATGGACCCAAAGCCCAGATGTCCGACAACTTGTTATTCCGAAAATAAACGCCCATTGCTGTGAAGGCCCTGTGTGAAAATAGACTGGTATCTGGTATCATCAGCTTATGTGTGTAATTTAATTGCCATGACTAACTTAAGCTACTTCTTTTAACCTAAGACAACAAAGGTTACCTAACTATTGTTACAGTGATGGCGAAGGTCACCTGACTTTGCCCTTTCCGTCACATGCAAATACAACTTAGAAGATATTAAGGGCAGAAAACTCGAGGGAGAGTGTATATCTTCAGGAAAACAGGCCTTTGGAGTAGTGGGCTTTTGTTTTTGGGATAACAGGCTGTTGGAACAATGGGCAGTCCCAAAGTGCTTAGGGTAACAATTTTGTCTAGCTATTTAATTGTATTTAAGTTGGGAAGGTTTCCCCAAAATTAATTTATCAAATTTCTTGGTTAGTCCTCGTTATTGAGGCATTTTATCATGTCAAAGGTAAACATGTCATTTGAGTATACTTTAAAAAATTTTGCTCTTACCTTTTTGTAGGATTCCCTCAGTGTGTCATTAGTCTGCTAGTATGACTTAGTCTTAGTCTGAAGCTGGCAGTTTTACCAGTTTTACTAGCAACGTTCAGTCTACAAACAACCCATAATGCAGCATACTCTTACAGCAACACTCACTTGGTAACACAGCTGGTAAGCTACTAGCTTGCTGCATTTAAAGAGAACATCTGCTGAAAATCTCTGTGAATAAGTACATGTGTAGTCCTAATTTCCCAAATTCAGGCCACTGCAGTACTATACAGATCTCTACACATTTGTTTTACTAGTAGGAAACACAGCTACACTGGAGATATTTGACTAAACACAACCTTGCAAGGCATAATGCCCAGCGTAACTGACTGTGATTTAGGTGTACAGATGGGACAAAAAAATATTTTTATAGCTTAAATACCTCACCCTTAATGCGTGTTCCTGTATAGATGTTCTTATATGGATTCACGACCAGGGCAAAAATAGAAAAACAAAAGAGAGGAAAACTTTCTTTTTTTCAAAAATCTGACTAATTTCAAAATTTATTTCCCCTTAAATACCCCTAAACTAGATTTTTAAAAAATGGGTATTACAGCTAACACATGATCTTTAACCTTGGTTTTGGGCCTGAGCCCTCATATGGGAATTGTGGTACCATACAGCACCATCCATTGGGAAGTGACCTCCTTGATCCTTCCATGTTATCCCACGGCCCAAGTGTCATGAATCCAGTGAGTCATTTGCATGTTTTGAGGTTGAGTCAGTCACCAAAATGTTTTGCATGTTGGAGTACTGACTCAGAAAATCAACAAAAGTCAAACCTCAAATCATGTTATCATACTATAAACTGGGGATAAAAGGGGGGATGTGGCTTTACTCTTATATTAAATTTACTTTAAAAAGGTCATTACAGGTCATTATAATCAAGAAACTGACTGAAGGAGGAAAAGGGAAACATATTTACATTTATTATGTGCACTTGAGCCACAAATGTACCAGTCTGTAGGATTTAGTGGGATCTTGTAATCTTGCAACTACACTGCTAGATGCAACTAAATCCTACACAATGTTTTTTAATAAACAATAAGTAAGTATATATAGTATCGTACTGTACCTTCAGCCTCTCGTGGGGACCAGTGTCCAGAAGGTGCACACGGCCGTGGAGACGAGGAATTGGAGGCATACTGCAGTAAAACTCTCCCCTCAGTGCATTTATCACACACTGATCCCACTTCTCTAGGAAACCAACAGACAGGCACAGCAACCAACTTAGATACAGGCCAAATATACATAATTCATACAGTATACAAAAAAGACACATTAATGACAATATGTTAAATGATGTGACAAATGATGGAAACCTATGAAGCTCATTTCACCTATTGTAGAAGTGTCCAGAAATCGGTGGAAACCATTCTAAGGTGATGGAATTATGATGCTGCTCAACCACTTGGGGTGCCATGGGCACTGGAGGAGGTTTGGAGGCAGGTTGCCAGGTCTGATAGATGAGGTCCAGGTAGCAGTGCATCCTAGCCACCTGGTTCAGTGTGAAAGAGTCTGTGCAGGCATCATCTGCAGGTGACAGAGGCAGTTGTGAGGAGTGGGAATTGGATTTTGGCTTAATCAGTGACAGGAAAAGGAAGTAATAAATTATTCCACAGGTCTAGATTCCATAAATAAAATAAACCACCAGTTCATATTTAGCAGTTTATTTTTTTCCATTTAACAATGACAACAAAAAATGTTGAACTGCACAAAGGGAGTGACATGAAAGGATGTGCCCCCTGCTGTGTTTTTACCGTGAAATGCCCTTGCTAAATTCCACACCTGTCTCTGTATGCACACAGACTCAACAAATTCCTCTCTCTCTGTGTGTCAGTTTTTGCACGTGAGAGGTAGAACTGTAACGCGTTGCCCTGGTAAGCAGCAAAACACATGTGGAGGCTCCATCTCACCTGCATAACTCATGTAGTTGTTAAACGGTGTGTGTGTGAAATGCCGACAGCCACAGGTTTCATTGCCCGGCTCAGGATCGTGGCAGCCTTTGTATTTGGGAGTGGGGTTGGTGTCCTCACACAGATCTCCAGTGTCCATTGAGGGCTCAGTCTCCAAACATGCATCATTGCACGACTCGATCTCTGATATACCTCGAAACACATGGTAAAGCCCAAGACTGTGACCGATCTCATGGACCATTGTGTCAGTGTGACCAAATGTACCATAGAAGGAAGGGTTCAGTACAATTCCACCTGAGAAAATAGATAGGAAGAAGACACACATACACACAATGTAAACACTGGAAACACTCAAGTGACTGCACGCAACACAAAAGCCTTTTTCTAGTGTATCGTAAGGTAGTTGTGGAACTGGCGTAAAATTCAATGCATTACTAATGGGCCTCCTCAACTTCATTATCACCTTTTTCCCTGTTAGAGCTGTGATGAAGACAGAAACTGCTTGAGGCTTGAACTGTAATTACTCAAAATCAACAATCTGGGCCGCCAAAGAAGGCATGTGTGTATGTGAGTGTGTATGCATGCATGTTTGTCTTCTACCCAAATGTGTGAGGGCCTCTTTGTCCCAGGGCCAAGTGGCAACCCCTGCCAGATCTTCATCAGAAGAATTGGCAAAGAAGACATTCAGGTGAGTTGAGCCATCCAAATGCAGAATCTCTTTCAGCTCTTTCACATCCAAATAGGCTCTGGAATATAAAAAACAAGAAAAAAAAGAGTATTTCACATTAAGTTAATAGCTCTGCAATGAGGATGGTCTCCTCCTAGAGAATTCAGATTTCACCAAGGCAAATAACAACAGTGTTCCTGGCCAGAAAGAGTTTATGTGGTATTATCTTTAAGGAAAACAGAGCTCAGAATTAGGTCCCTGTTGAATTTAAATATTTCGTTAAAGTGTATTGGCAGTTGCAATGGCCCTTAAACCAACAGAATGAAAGTTGAATAGGAATAATTGACCCTGTGAGGTTGGAACCAGTTGGCGTTTTAACCAATATGCCCAAACAAATAAAGACTTACTTCTCTCCTCGCTTTGCCTAGAGTGCCTCAAAACCATTTTCCTTTCTGTGATCAGAAAAAGGTTGACTTCACTATAAACCATCTCCAAGTTTGATAGTCCCACAACAATCTATGTTTTAGTTTCTTTTTACTCACTTTAAACACTTGCTCACTTGGAAAAGACTGATTTTTGGTAATTTTGTGTCTACAAGGCTTGGCATAGTGGTTGTGCACCTGCAGTGCGGTTATAAATGGTGTCAGATAAGGTGAAAGAACTGCGAATCGGGCTGGTTTCAATTTCGACCAAATCATTTCTTCTCATTCTATTCAATTTCATTGCAGTCCCTGCTCACTTACACTTGTGCAATGGAAGGGTGATTACAGACCATGTTGTTGATAGTGTTGTCTAGGAAGTACAGAAGGCAAATAAACAGTACAATACCCCAAATATGCAACTATGGGTGTAAAGTGCTTTTAGACACGAAATGCCAAGCCGCAATGTTTTTATGTGCATGATGATGTCTGATGTTTTTATGTTGGAAGACAGTGAATCATGCAATAACCAGTACAATAAAAAATGTTTTTTCCATTATTTTGTCTGTTTTTGACGATCCCCTCGAGTTTGCTCCTTCTTCAATTTGACACACAGTAAGAGATGTCATGGTAAGCCACATAAGTACCAAACAGGTGCTGGTGGGAATAAATCCACTTTACCAGTGAGACTAAAAATAATCTGGGATTTTTGGACATTTTAATATTGTGACATTGCTGACATGTTTTTTTCATGGTCTTACAGGCTGCACTGCAGTAAAATGAATGGACTCCAGAGTGAAATAAACAGTAGTGACTTCTGCTTGGCTCTTTGACATTACATATTTGAGTCTTCACACTGGCCCTAAATATACTGAATAATGTATTATACATGTATTATAAAGCATGATGAGGCGCTAGTGTGGCCTTGAACTAAAGCCATGTGCCCCAGCAACAACACTGGTTCTGTTTTTTTTCTTTATTTAGAGCACATTTATAGAACAAAATGTGTTCTAACATTTATTTCTGATAGCATCTCAGATCAACCTCATTGAAGTCAGCCCGAGACTTCCATTAATTGTTCAGATATTCTGATTTCCCCCTATCCAGGACATAATGTTTTGTCTTGGCCCTGGGAGTACTAACGGCAGCACTAACGACTGCAATCATTCAGCACAATGAGATATCTTTCCAGCAGTGAAACTGTCATTCATTTTATGAACACATCAAACAAGTTTTTCTCTATGAGCTTGGCTGGTGGTCCTGGCAAACAGCATCAACAAGCTCAGTCATCTCTTGGAAGAGTCAATAATCTCTTGCATATGCTACAGTGATAGTTTATTCCTTTCCTCTGGCTTTAGAAGGCTATGGAAATAGATATGCAATGGATACAAAAAAGGGAGTTTATCAGAAACAAAACATTACATTGGCCCTACTATCACAAATTAGATCCTCTTTGGATGTTTTGACCTAGTTAGTTGACCCATTTGCCCGTCTTACATTTTGTACTGTTATTTTGTAAGTGCTTAGATATTAAGTGCAATAACACAGAGGCTAAAACAACATGCCTTTACTGCACCTGATCCCATATAACAGGGACAGTTTCCTCCTAGCAAAAGAGTACATTACTTACAGTACTTCTAATTTTATGGTTAAATGTGTCCTAAATTGTAATGTAACACATTGTAATCTCTCATTAGAACAAATAACTTTTATGCTGTTGGCACTTTCTTGTGAATGGTACCCTGCGTCTTCCCGTCTACGCATCCCTAAGTCGTTGGCTAAATATTAAAATAATGAGTCTTGTTTTGCATTTGCGGGCATAACATGGACCTTGATGAAAGGGTTTAGGTGAAAGTGAAGTGGGGTTGCTAGACCTGAATATAAATAGTAAAAGGGTGATGGGTGGATCAAAACATGAATCATCTGGGTGGAAAACAAGTTGATAAATGATGGCATTGTAAAAATGAGATTAGGAGTAGGAATGGCAGTTTGTGTGCAATCAGTGACAACGCTCTGCCAAATAATAGAGAATGATTGGTCATATCTGAGTAGCTATGTTGCAAGGTTGATTTGCACTTATACTGCATTATCACATATTTTTGTTTAAATGAACTCCACATCTGTTTTGATGTTACATTTGGAAAGACATTTTGAAAAAATGCCATGTCAATAGTGCAATGTTTCAATTTTATCAGTTCCATATAAATATAACACAAATTATTGTGTCTGTAAAAGTCAATCAAGGTCTTACTTGAGTTAACTTTTTTGTTTACTTTAAAACATACATAGGTGTAATTTTGTAAATTTTTTAAAAGCGCATATCACATTTGTCCCACTTTAGTGAACTTAGGTAAATATAAGGATAAAAGCAAAAATTTCAAAGACTCATACCTTTGTGAAGTGCATAATCCTGGAGTGTGCTATTTATATTTACTCTTCTACTCAACAGCTGACTCAAAATAAAGTATATTTACACATGTATTGAATTGCTGTAAAGTTATAAGGTGGTTACAGTTCCACTGGACAAACACACTTGATTTAATTTGATTTCCTTACATTCAAGCTTACCAGCTGAGGTCGTCACTGACAGTTTAGCCTACACACTGTTAAAATTTCCCTACTGTGCCTACTGTCATTTCACAATTTTCTGAAAAATTGCATTCAGCAAGACTCACTGACATGCAACACAGTTTATGATTAATGGCCCTGTGATAACAAAACCAATATCCATAAAATTGTAGCTTAAAGTCGAAGGGATCAAATTTGACATCTTGAGATTTCAGCTAAATTATAGTGGAGTATTTGGTTGCCAAAAGTAGTGTAACTGTGTGGGTGGAATCGCTTTAGTTTCAGTGTTAAGCTAGTTTCTTTTTATAAGCCAGGTTTTGTACTTTTTTTCAATGTATAAAAGAAATTTCAACTGCTGCTTCTGTTATTTTTATTATATAATTCATTCTTTTAGATAGATCATTAGACTATTCTAGTCTAGTTAACCTGAATAATCTATTTTGTACTTGTACTTGTACTGTAGCATTTTTTAAATTAAATAATAAAAAAAAATAATAATAGTTATATGTTTGAAAACGAAATGTTTGCATAAAATATTACTTTTGAGTATAAAACCAAGCTGTCTCATAGCCTATGCTCAATGCAGCCTAAAGGAAGTAATTCAAAAGTCAGTCACACTAGTGTTTGGCAGTGTTCTGGAAGAATTTACACCAGTGAGATAATTCTCCCACTGCAACAGGCCTGCTAAGGTTACCACCAATGCACATTTTATATGCACAAATGTTTCAGAACATCTCTACAGCCTCAGCTACTCAGTGAAGATGCAGCATTCCCTCAAATCAGACGTTTTGAATAAAGGGTTCAGTGTAGCAAATGCTTTCTTCAAGGCTATGCTAGAGCAACTGGGGGCACTCACTGGGGCCAGGTCTAAGGAGAGAGAGAGAGAGAGAGAGAGAGAGAGAGAGAGAGAGAGAGAGAGAACAGATGATATAAGGTCCCTCTTCCTAATAATTTCAGGAATTTCATTATTTCCTTAGAAAATATTTGTCCAGAGTTTTTGGACATGCATGGGGGGGAAAAGGGTCAGAGGGGTTTGATGCTGAAATGATTGAGTCAGCAATGAATAAGAGCAGCAATTCTACTGTAGGGTCAAAACTTAACTAATCTGAGTTCAGTGAATTTACCACTGTTGTAGTTGTACGCTTGTACAAAAACACAATGTGCATCACATGCTGGATTGATGCACAAGAGAACTTTCAGAGCAGAAACAGACAGTTTTAGTATAATCAATTGGAGAAAAAAAGGCCCTTTGTGTGTCTGCTTATGCGTGTGTGCATGTTTTTGATTTCACACTGTCCTAATGATCACATTTGTTAAGTTTTGGTAGAGCTTTGGTAGAGGCACTGCAGGAAGGCCTTTCAAACACTCTGTCTTTCTATCTGTCCATCCACATCTTACTCAAACCTCCTCGCCAATATCCCCACTTTACCCCGCCCCCAGAGTTCTCTCCCTCTCTCACACACCCCTCAACTATTTCCCCATCCCCTAGCCCCTGTTCCCTTCTCTTGCCTCTCATCATACATTTTTTCAGCCGAGATGAGCCACTTGGGAAAGACAGGATTTTCCATGCATTTAACTACAGCACTTTTCAGACATGTCCTGGGAAAGACTTACAAAGAAAAAGAATGAAAGAGAGAACATTTAAGGGAAGGAGTCAGAGAAAGGTAAGGTGAGCGCAGCAAATTGAGCTTCACTATATTCAAGCATCACTGCAGGGCATCTGCTGTAGGGAGATCCAGGGGTGAGCAAGGCAGCTCAAACTGCCCTATTAATGCTTTTATATCTGATACATATTAAATGGGGGATTATGACTTCATTCATTTACACCCATATATAATTCATGTGCGCCCATAAATTTGCCTTGTATACATATGTCTGGGGCAGCATAGTGTGAAAGCTGGGGTGAGCTGGCATGGCAATGACGGTCTCACAGCCAAGAACACTTTTAAAATTGGAGGGGGCCCTCAACTCCCCTGTCATCAAGTCGGTCAACACCACAGCCCCTAAACCCATCATTCATCTCTGCCTTTATTACTATATTTGCACTCTCCTCTTTAACCTTCCAGCGTACTCCTCTGATTATTTTTTCCTTCCAAGGTAGACACATGCATAGGAACTGTGTCAATGCTCAGATTCCAGAGATCCTGCCGCGACTGCTAGTTGCAGAGAGAAGACTTTGAAAAACAGGATTTGGAGATGTATGGAATTGATGATTGGATGGTGTAAATGCTCCCCAACTCTCCCAGTTCCTATTTGAAGTAATACTGGGGTGAACACCCAGGCAAAAAAAACTGTCAATGTCTTCATCAGTCATCTCTTCCTTGACTTCTGAACTACAATGACCTTGCCAAGGCATTATCAACTAAATTCCCTGGTATGTCAAATTTTCCACCTACAGTGTCTGGCAACATATTATCCCACCATAGCGAGATGCATCTGCCCTGCCTGCCTAGTGGCCCAAGTAAAGCCCTTCCTTACTCCATTTTCCCCTCAGTCCCCTAGATAAGCAGAGAGACTTCTATCTGCCCCCATGAGAGCACAGGTGAAACCTTGACAACAGGTGCTTCTATAAGTGTGCTGTGGCTTTAAAGGGGAAGTGCAAAGTCCTGGTATTTACGCCCAAGCACTCCATTATGTTTTATGGGATGGGGGCTTAAGGTTTAGACGACCAACTGTAAAACACCCAAGTCAAGGGCCCTGGAGATTAGCTCCCCGCTCTGAGCTAGAATACAGCAGAGAGAGGGAGTGAAGGAGAGAGAAAGAGTGGTCCATCCATTAACCTGCCACAGTGAGAGGTATTGACTCAGGACGGGGAGAGAGGCAGAGGCCAAGCAAAAACAGATGACCTATTAGCCTCTGATAAACCCAGGCCAGAACTTCTATTTCCCAAAAACATATTGAGGCTGAAATAGTCCTAATAGTCCCACCTTACAAAGTTTGTGTATCCATCTTGCTTTAGTTTCAGCAGCGTTTCCAAAAAACACATTTTAATTCCAGGTGCTCGAAAAATCCTCTGACTTTGATGAGTTCTGATATTATGGGATTGATCTTCTATCAAGTTGCTCGGATAATACATTCATCTTTCACAGACGGTCAAACTTACACATCAGCTTTTTAAACAACTTATTCAGAGTGCTATTTGTTTTCAGCCTTTTTGCACATATAATATAAATTCACAGTGTATAAATTACAGCCACAAATTCAGATGTCCCTAGCTCCAGACATAAGAATGTTCAGCCTTACAATACTTGCTGTCAGATAACATCGGATACTACCAAACCATAAGAAGTGTCAAAACCAAGAGCTGTGAAAACAATGCAAAATATTTGCCTCAGCCAAATCTGGAGGGAAGGAAAGGGGGGGGGGTTATTATCAATGGTATTTTCAGAGGAGAGACTATTGCAGGACCACAGAGCTGCCTGTGTCCTGTGTTAGCCAGATTTTTGAAAACACTACATTTAAGTGGTAACAGGCGCAAACGCTGCAAAAATAAATGCAGGACCTCACAACCATTGTTCCCCTGCATATGCAGTACATTGTTCATCCAGAATTCCATAATTAAGGAGGAATGTCAAACTGTTTGTAGTGCAGCTCTCTGCAAGTCTCTCCAGACATACCATAATCAAAGCAAAATAAGCAACCACTTGAGGAGATTATATCTTTTTTTTAGAATGAGAATTCTCTTGTCCTCTTTCTGTCTGTCTCTTTCTCTCTCTTGCTGGTAACCTTCCTTTCACAAGCCCATCTTTCAAACGCCCATAGGGAGGTTTGAACATTGCAACGGCAAGCGTTTTGCCAATGGCTGATGTCTAAATGAAGTAGTTTGCCTGCCACTTGATGAATGAGCTTCTAATGATGACTAAGCTCCAAGGGATGTGGTGGGAATTGAGAGATGGAAGTAACGGCAAACCCACCTGCTTTTCCCCTCTGATGTTGTTAATTAGATGTCATTATTTAGCTATTTAGTGGTCATTTTAAACAACAGTATAGAGCCAAACAGACAATGCTTCCAGCTTAACAGTGATTGAAAACAGTCTGGTTTCCTTGATTCACGATATCAGAAAGACCCAAACAATCCCACGCACAAGGTCTACTAGTTTGCTCCCTTTTGCTCGTCCCCACATGACAGTGGCAAGAAATACTGACAATCATCAGAATTTTTGTCATTTTTGTCTCTTTTTCTAGCGTAACCATAAAACCCCCTGCATTGTCCACAAAAATGTCTTAGTCTACTGTGTTGAGTTTCAGTGTACCAAGAAACAAACAATCCTGCTATTGGAGGTCTGGCACAAACCTTATTACTGTGAATTCCTGAGATTTGTTCTCCATGCCAGCTTTTACTCATCATCTGCAAGCCACAATGAGATTACCACAAAAACAAAAAGTTGCATGCATTTATAAAGGTCTCTGTATTCTCCTAAAGTAGCCGCATGAAACCACATCTCTTGCTTGTTGTACAGTGGAGATTCTGTAATACTGCTATTCATGCGCAAGTAAAGTGAAACTTTATTCACTGTTTTTCCTGGAAAATTCTTTTAGGCACCCACGTTTAGGGACCAATACCTGCCTCCCCAGGAAACATGTCTTTCAGTGGTTTCCTGGAGAGAGTGGTACGTCTTTCAAACTATTTCCATTGCTACAAGCAAAAGCCATACTGAACTCTCTTTCCTGACCTCTAATTGCCCTTACACTCTGTTTAGAATGTCACTCTTTCCAAACCAACTCCCTTCTCCAATCAAGCCAGCTTAATTAGGACCATGGGGTATAGAAGAGTAGAAGAAGGTGGGGAGAGTTGTTGAAAAATTGATACAAAAATGAGTGGTCTGGTATGCACATTTGCTACCAGGAAAGTCATCCAGTTGTGTTTGTTTTGCCCTGCTTAAGTGTGGAACACTGATTGAACCAGGCCAAGGCTAGATTGGACTAGCTGCTCCCGGAGGATTTCCCAGGCCACACAGGCTGGGAGTTATGTTACACTCAGCCTCAGCCCAAATGGTCAGGAAACAGTAGGACTAGACATCAAAACCTCCCTTCAGGGACACATGTATGGAAAGATTTGTTGTTTGATTTACTCTCAGCATGTGAAGCCATGGTGTGGAGTTGGTTTACCAAAATTATTCAATCACATCAACCAAAAAATGTATCAAATTAAGCAAGGAATGCTGTGGTTAGTTAAAGCTCTTTGGTAAATTTAAGTCTTGTGTTTATTAAACAACTGCTTAATAGGATTACCAGTGCTGAAAACACGATAAAATGCAAAATGTGAAGAAAGTGATCTTACTTGTGTGGAGAAGAGCGGTTGAAGCATGTCTTGGTCACATCCGTCACATTGGGGTTACAGCAGTCGCCAAGATCATAGAAGAAGTTGTCCCAGTTACATTCAGGGTCACATATACCATTCCCCTGCTTGTGCTCAGGGCAACGGCTCCGATGACTAGACATGCAGTCACCTGCATCAAACCCTGTCAGTGGATGGTTGCATTCTGGGTCACATGCATCATCTCCAATTTTGCTAATATCACAGTTAGCAAGAATCAACCGGTTTCGAAGGGAGGAATTGGTCACATTGTGAATGCTAAGCTCCCAGGTGATGTTGTAGGGGCTAAAGGCATCATTTAGATGCTGGTGCTGCAGGCTGATCTGGTGGTCTGATACAGTTGGCCTCATCCGTGCATCGTCCCAAATATTTATGACACGATATCGTACTTTCTTAGGCCGACGGAAGTTCCAAAGCTGGTTGTAGTTTTTGATGACCTCAACATTGTCGCAGACAGTTTGACCACAAGTCGGAGGCTCTAGCGTTGTGTCCAGTAATCCCTCAGAATTTCCAATTCCACCACCACCTGGAAACCCTAATCGTCCTCCCTGCTCAGGCTGAGGAAAGCTACCATCTTTTACAGTCAGCCACTTCCGGCCTGGGTGCTCGAATGTTTCACGAATGACCAGCTGAGGTAGATCTTGGGGGTCCTCTTGGCCCTGCATATCCCTGATAATCTG
This sequence comes from Dicentrarchus labrax, assembly GCF_905237075.1. Taxonomy (NCBI): domain Eukaryota; kingdom Metazoa; phylum Chordata; class Actinopteri; family Moronidae; genus Dicentrarchus; species Dicentrarchus labrax. The sequence continues at coordinate 10,361,690 of NW_026136710.1, forward strand.
CCTCTGCCCTCGGGCCTGCCTCCATAGACCCACCCTTTCCACTGCCCCCCTGTAGTTATGATTCAGTGCATTCCCCCCTATCATCAGCACTTTGCACTTTTTGGTCAAATGGCTGAAGACATCGCCTGATTGCTCCCGACTGACGCCCACTTGGGCGCCATTGACAAAGAGCTTCATATACACACCATCGTATGTGACTGCCACATGTGCCCATTGGTTGGGTACATAGCGAGTGTTGGAGTGGATGGAGGTCACTTTGTGGGCGCGGTCTGTTTTAAGAGAGAAGAAGAAGCGGGGGTCACGATTTCCATGTTCACTAACCGCCTGGATTCCAAGCAGCCAGCCTCGGTCACTGGATGCGTAGAAACACTTGTCGTATAGGCCTGGAGAGAGAATGAAAAAAAGTCAATTAATATGTGCCTGCCTTAATTTCCAGGTGTGAATGTGGACATGAACATCCGAGAAAATGAACAGCAGTAATAAAAAGAGTAACTAAGTAAGAGTAAGAGTAAAAAAGAGAGCTGAGACTTTACAGACACATTCAGTCCACATCTTCTGTTTCCAATAATATACATTTTTATATGGAAGTCACATGCATACCATCCTTACTGCTTATTTAATTTCAGCATTTTTCTGTCAATATGCAAATTATATTTCAGTGTATATATTTTGAACCCTCCATAGATCATTCTGAAATATTGTGAAAAGTGTTATTTCCAGAGGGAGACTGAAAATGTAGTTAAGATTAGGGAGCAAATGTATTAATATGACATATTTTTTGATATCTAAGTGTGTGTAGTCCTGGAAATTGGGTTGAAGTGCATGTTTAGCTAAGGGAGACCCCATGGAAATCTCTCTGTATAGGGAATTGTGAACACTGAGCGCATTTAAAGCTGTACGTGTAAATGTCCCTTGCCAGTGGGGTAGCCAGAAAAGGCTAGTTTTCTGCTAAAGCCTTGTTTTTGTAGAGGCACCAAAACACCTTTTCCTGTTTCACTTGGACCGTGTATGTCAGCTTCAGCATGGTAATGTGTTTTCACTTCTTAGAGGATCTCTGAAAGTTAACTGTTTGTTTGTTTAGCGCTTGTTGAGGTACGTGTGTGCACGCACACAAGTTCATGCCTGTGTGTATGTGCATGTGTGTTTGTTAATGCATGTTCATTACTATGTACATATATCCATACAGTCCAGTCAAAATGTGCAAAGATTCCGAAGCGCCTTGACTTGCCTCACATGTTCCATCTCAGCATGTGAAAGTCTGTGTGTTCACAGGTGATTCTGGAGAAGGAGCAAGACTCCACTCCAGTCACAAGAACACATACCTGGGATTTGCTATCAGGGTAGCAATTGTATCCATCCACAGAGACACTCAATCTGTGACCAGTACACCCAGCCCATATAGGTATGGAGTGTCCTTTAGTGCTGCTTCTGGGATCTGTAAATCACATGCCTGTAAATACCCTTCATATTTGTCTGTGCTGCCTTTAGTATGGTCTGAAATTATAAGCTGATTATCATAGTGATGAGCACATCTTTGCCTCAACGTACTTGTCCACTAAGATGCCTTTGGTCCCCATCAATTAGGCTACCTGAGCTTGCAATAAGTGGCTGGCTAATGGTGATTGCGAGGACATCTTGCTAACTTTGACCTGTTTCTAATTAGATGCACACTCCAGCATGCATTCATTAACTTGGTATTTCAATGGACTAATGTTCAAAGAGTAAGGTTGGGTTCAGCATCAAGGTCAGTCCTTTGGTGGATGACGTTTTCAGGCTTTCCACTACACTGGAAGGAAAAAGCCTTCCATCTGTCAGCTAGTGCACTCAAGGCTAAAAGGTGTGCTAAAATGCTTGTAGGGCTCCTAGTGTAAACAGCTGTCATAATTCTGCCATGCTCAATTAATCTAACACACTACACTTTTCCAGACCCTGCACTGCGCCTCCTCTGGCTCGCTCAAATACACCTACACACACACATGCACATACTTATGCAGACATGTATATATACATGCTCATGAACAAATACGCGCAGACAAATTGAAACGCTGGAGCAGTTGTGTCCTCTCAGAAACACACACCCACACACACGCAAAGGGATTTGCATGCGCACACGCTATGGTAGAGAGCTGTTCCTGTCAGGTTCAAAGGCAACCTCCTCGCACTTGCCATTTGTCTTCTTCCAAGAAAAACACACTCAGGAAAAAAGAAAAAGTAAAAAAAAAAAAACACATACACACACAAAGAAAAATGTCACAAGGACTTGATAAAAAGCAGGGAGGAAGGGAACAATGAAGACTCCGTTTACTTTTGAGCTGTTCTAGCTCTGAAAGGTCAAAGAAAGGCATTTTTTCATACTCATACTAAAGTGACTGCCGCAGCAATTTCCCTGAGGAAACAATGGAAAATTCCATTGATATTTTAAAAACAAACTTAACGAACATAACAAGGATATTGATTATAAAAATGTCACCACAGAGCTTAAAAACACTTTAAACATTTGACTTGGCTGTCAAATTTCACTTTGAATTAATCAAACTAAATGCTGGTTTTAATTAGTCATAAATGATCTACCAAAAGTTGCACTTAAACATGTTTTTAAATGTCAGACAACATAAATAGACACCACATTTTTTTCTGCACTGTAACTTATACTGTAACACTGTCATCACAAAAAACCTTATTAAACCCTATTAAACTTCAGGACGTTAATCAGGATCTGGGGATAGTCAACAACCATTTTCCAAACACTCATTACCGCACAGTAAGGCACTATCATATCATAACGATGATAACGAGTCAAACAAACAAGAAGACGTTTAGTTGAGGTAATGATTGCCGAGGATAAGTGTTACAATCAGTGCTCAACTCCTCTTCAAACTGCAACCACTTGCCAGGTAATTAGTCATGATGTCAAGATTATTCATCTTCCTCTTAGTATCCCAGTTACATTTGACTGCGATGGAACAGGAAGTATCCATGAAAAAAGGACTCTCAAAGAAGCGAAAATTGTTTTTGAACAAATTTTAGACAGGACCAAAATATATCTGTTATCACCGCAATTATCTGCCAGCGTCTGCAATAATTGTCCCCAGCAGGTCATGGAAGAGAGCCTCTGTTCCTCTTGTGATTTATTTTCCTCTTCCTTTGATGCGGGACAACCCAACATGACCCGGATACAAGGGCTAATAGGGCACAACAAAGTTTGCATAACATTTGGACACAGAACTTGGTGTTCTGATTGTGTAGATTTGTGGATGGGTGAGTGTGTGCACAAATGTGTGCGCGTGTATAAACTCTTACAAGGTTTCAAATGCTTTTAAACCTGGGATCAATTCTAACCACATGTAACTGTCATACTCAGGAAATGACAGCACAGGAAACACTTTTTTCTAGAAGTCTTATGGTTCAATTTAAAGGGCACTGGACAATTCAAACTTGTGTTTGATAAGGATTTGACAAGTCATCTGTGAAGTATAAAGTAACAACTATTGATCCCTGAACATTCTCTTCACCCAAATATGGTCCTGCTCTGCCTCTCCAAGGAAATGGGTTAACTCCACTTAAACAACTTAAGGGGCCAGTGTGTAGTGCAATCACTTGCATACAGCTCAGTCTTTGAAGCATGTAGGAGAAATTACAGTGGCCAAGGAAAACGTGAAAGGCCCTATGTAGAGCCAGTATTCAGTTTGTCTGTTCTGAGCTGCTATAGAAACATGGTGGTTTCTGCACTAGCCCTGGACTCCGGGAGAGATGACCCACTCCCTTTGTAGATAAAAACAGCCCATTCTAAGGCAACAAAAACAGAGTTATTATTATGATTATGTTATTATATATTATGATTATACATTAATGAAAAATAATATTATGTATAATTTCTGCCAATAGATCCTCCTTAATGTTACCCACTGGACCGTTAAATTCATCGTAATGTCAAATCAGAAAAAATGGACACAAATGTATACAATACAAAAGGTTCCCCTTTCTCATCCATTGTTACTTATTGGATATATTCCAGAGTCAAAAGTATTCTGTGTGTGCAAGACACAACTTCAAAACATGTACAAGAACGTGCCACCAGAGTTTGTCAAGGATGCCAAAGTACCAGACCACTCCAGGGCTTCCAGTTTTCATTTTTCAAGCAGAGACTGTGCTCACAGTATGAGATTCCCTACCAATTGCGCAGAAAACAACAACATAAGTCAGCGTGTAACAAAAAGGTAAATTGAAATCTGGAAGAAAGAAAGCAACAAAGAACAAATGAAAAAGAAAGACAGAAACGGCAGTGGTCAAAACAACACAATAAAAAAAAACAGCTGCTGCTGCAAACAACACTGTGCTGGGATCAAAACAAGCGGATGGAGCATTTTTAGAGGCACTGGGATTTTTAAGGCCTGAATTGGAATTAAAAGATTAGGCTTTATTGAATTTGTTTGGTCATCATATTTGCTTTAGGTCCCCTCTTTGGCACACTGATGTGAGCATGATTGAAGTAAATCTTAAAAATGAACACACAAGATTACACATGTAATCTCTGATAGGCAAAAGCAACTACATGATGGTGGTGAGTGTGTGTGTGTGTGTGGGGGGGGGCATAACAACAACACCTGTACAAAATAATGTGATCCACATCTGTAAAGCGTGCAATGGTCATTTTCTTTTTGTCCCAGAGGTGTTTATTCAACCCTGTGATCACTGTGGTGTTTGTTGTTGGTGTTCTTGTATTGCACTGCATTATACTGTACAGATGTCCCTGTTATTGTGTCCATCCTCTTTAAATCTAAGAGTCACTCAGGTCACAATAGACCCTCTCACCGCCCCCCTCTACACTCTGCTTGAGACTCTTACAAGGGATTGGTTTTGCATGTCCCCGCCAACTGGCTAAAAGTGTACTGTATCTCAACGCACACATAATACACACATAAGTTATTATATATGTATGTGTGTATCTGTGTGTGTGTGTGTGTGTGTGTGTGTGTGTGTGTGTGTGGCGCGTGGGGGGCTAATATAAAATAAAGCAGCCTATGATTTTGTCAAGTCCCCAAATGTGCAGACTGGCATACTAGGAGGCTGAGGAGTTCAATTCAGTTCAAAGGCAGCCTTCTGCACAAGTACTGTAGCAAGCAATGAGTTGTGTATGCAACGCTCCCTATCGGCAAGGAAAAGCAACAAAAAAAAAAAAAAACCTCTCCTCTACTGTAATGCACAAAAGCGCTATTGGTCAAAACAGATGATGCAGAACTGTTTTTAACACCTTTCTGGTGCTCCTTTACGCATGGCTGCAGATCCGGCAGGACAAAAAGGAGTGCGCACAAGTGTCAAGCTTTCCTCTGACGACGGGGACCTGCTCAAGTGTCTGTGCGTCCTCATCCTCTGCGCAGTGGATACAGATGCACCATCACTATCTGATTGTGCCTTAAATTAGAAACCCGCCCGTTATTTTGCACAATGGTCTGTGTTTTGGAGAGACTGTGCACGACACCAACGGTCACCATGAAAGCACCACGGCCACGGCACAAACACAAGCAGGACATTTTCGGGGCAGGAGGGGGTGGTGGTGGGGGGGAACCCTGGATCTCTCAGTCCTGTCCCGTAATTCCGGTAGCCAATCCAAAGGTGTCGATTTTTTTTTTCGGGGGGTGGTGGGTTGGTGGGGGACACATACACACACACTCAAGCTTTGCGGCTTGAGCTGCGTGCATTAAGCGTCTACACCTACACAACAGATCTCTCTCCCGCTTTGTGTGCCTGACGCGACGTGCTCGCTCACAAAGTTTTGGCCATTACATCATAGTTTTAAAATAGCCAAGTCGGTTCAGAGAAATTACATTTTACGCACAGTGACATCAGCTGCCGGTCAAATGATGCAGTCGCTTATATCTGCTGCCCGACTCCTCACCTTAGATCTTATGATCACAAGCCGCACAAATCATCATTCTCATACGAGAAAATAAGAGGGAAAAATCATTCGTAAAAAATAAAATCACATTGCGGCGATTTTCTCTCTGCAAGGTGGCCAACTTAAATGTGATCAAAATCTTCAGTGACCCTATGGTTGCACTACCTAAAATATCCGCTGAGCATTACATCATTGTCTAGTCTGATAGATGAACTCATTTTCAACTCGCTGAAACTGCATGTTGCTTTGTTAGATACACTACATGACACTGGGATAAAATATTGCACATATGCATGTTTAGTTCTCATTTTCCAATTAAACTCGCTTTGGAGTTTCACTAATAAAAAAAGGAGTTGGGTTGACAATTGAAGGTGGGGGGGGAGGATGTGTAGACTATCCTACCTGCAATTACTGTGGGTGATCGTTGACCTCCCTCCGGTTTGATCCACATCTCCAGAGTGAAATTTCCTCTGGGTATCTCCACGCCGGGCTTCAGCCGGAGCTGATCTCCTCTGCCGGTAAAATAGACAGCTTTCCCGCGGTCTGGAGAGTTTTCCTCCGCCTGTGAGGAGCGCCGACGCTGGCGAAGCACCCGTCGCTCCAAGCCGGGCAAAGACCGTTTGCCCCGGGGCAGACGTGTGGCACAAGCCCCTGGGATGGTGGCTTTCGCCTCCCTAATGCGCACCAACTCCCTCTTGGATCTCCCCTTTCTCCGGACTGTCCCGCACTCTGATCCAAAACACAAGATGAGAATCACCAGGCAAGACACCCAGGGAGATGTCCAAAGTTTCATTTTTCGGGAGAGGAAATGGCAAAAAAATATTTAAAATAAGAGAAAAAAATAATAAAAGAAACAACGGAATAACTAGAAAAAAAAAATGTATGTCCACAATGTTCTCCTCTTTGGAATCTTCTCGAGTTTTTCCTTCTCTCTTTTTTTTTTTTTTTTTTTTTTTTACAGCGGTAGAATGTCAAACCGTAGAAACTGTCTAAATAAACCCATAAAGCTATGCTGTTTTTCCCTCTTTATAATGCTAAGCCACGACCCCCTCTCTTAAGCAAAACTACTCTGGAGACATTCAGGGGACACAGGAATATTTGATTCATGTATGTGTTCCACGGTGCCTTTTCAATGGGTCCCATTTAGCCAAAGGGATGACTAATAAGTAATCAATCAAGAGGGGGGTCCGGCCGATGCCCCCCTCATCCCCTTTGGACGGTAGGAGTTACTCGCAGAAATCCACAGTTGTCCGCCAAGCTCTTGTCACACCTTTTTGTTGTTTTCCTTATCCTACCCGTAAAACAGCATAAGAAATGGCACATGTTAAATTCCAAAGAAAAGTGACAACAAACCGACCTCTCATATTTATTACAGGAAACAAGAGGTGAATTTGTGATCAAAAAAATTGGAATCCAAACTTCCCTTTTTTTTTGCCTGTGTGCCTGCACAAAAGTTGAAATGCACTATAATATCTGGTGAGGCGAATGAGAGAAAGAGGGACAGAGAGCTGCAGAAGTAAGCATCGCGGTCCTCATTGATTGCCTGAAGCAGATACACTTCGAGGAGTCGGAGCTCGTCGTCCGCTTTAGAGGCAGTTTCTCTCTAAGTCTTTTTAAGAACAACTCATGTTTCAAATGTTCCGGGGCTGTGTGTGTCTGTATGTGTGTCTGTGTGTGTGTGTCTGTGTGTGCGTGTCTGTGTGTGCGTGTGTTTTTTTTTCTCTCTCTCAAAGTGGGAAGTCACACAGGTAGGCAACTCTCACTGACGGTAATTCTCTCTATGGCACACAGTGATAGGATGGTGTTTACGGAGTTTGAAAGGCGTATATGTATCCCTCTAGCGGTTACAATTTAAACAATCCAACACTTCCACCGAGTCCACAACACAGGAACATAACCAGGCAGCCTGAGAACATGTAAGAATCATTAGAATCCCCGTTGTTCTTTGTTGAAATCCACTCTGAAAGCTGTGCGTTAAAGTTTTCTTTATTTCCATCCATTCCCCAAAGTCAGAGATTATGGCACTGGCAATTTATATACCTTAAAGCTTAGTTAAATGAATAGAGTAGACTAGACTACTCCTCTGTGTAAATGTTAAAAAGATACAAAAAATATAATATAAAGATTGTTCAAAATATGCTTTACAGATCAAAGCTTTTATTTTGTAATGTAAAAAAAAAAAAAATAATATTATCGCCAAATGAATATATATTTATATATCCATCTAAATGAATATATATATATATATATATATGCTTCAAAATGTATTTAAAAAAGTGTTTTATGCAATATAAACTACTATTAGGCTACTCACAGACCTTTAGGAAAGTCCTCCATTTTAACTTTGGTAAAGTATTATGTATTCTATAAAGGTAGACCTAACTGTCCCATCAAAGTCATGTTTCCCATTAATGTCTTTTCAAAATAAAGTAAGCAGTAAATCACAGTGGCAATGGGAGAACAATGACAAAGACATTCTTTTCCTTCTTTCCTTAACTTAATTTGATGGATCACATTGTCCTTTTCTTATTTCAGTTTAAAAGCCGTAGTTTGGTGTTTTTTAATCACAAAGTGGCAATTAGTGCACTTATGTTTGTATTTTCCGCCTGTGAAATAAATTCATCCGGTCAACTCAATTTACAAACTGAGTTTATTCCAATTAGATATACACACAATGATTTTTGTCAAAAGGGGTTTGAAAAAAAAAAAAAGATGCAAGGGATTTGTACTCTTCAGGTTGACTCACATATCCTGATGTTTACTGACCCGTCACTTTAGATGGATGTGAGTTTCAAAACCACACTCTCGACTATGGTTTATAAGCCTTTGAGACCAGTGACGAAGCCCTCATAAGACTGAGCTGCTGAGTGAAATGAAAACGATCCTTTGGTCAGTGTTACTGTTAGTCAGAGATTATTTTGACACGGAGAAGACAGTGACTCTACCTTTAATGGCTTTCCATAGAGTGTCAGTGTTTCCTCTCACATGGTTGTTTGTTGTAAATGTGTGTTTAGACAGCCAAAACTTGCCACCTACCATAAAGAGAAGAGAGAACAAACATTAAATATTTGCTTTCTTTTTCATATGGTGTTGCGACTTTGGGCCACATATTTTCCTTTTGTGTCTCGAGCGGGGGGGTTGGAATGACATATTGAAAGGTGTTTGACCTTGGAAGTTGCTGGGAACGGAGTTTCACATGGACCACACATTTAAATGTTGTCAAAGGAGACGGTGGATATCTTTGTGTCCAAACCCTCATGTGACAGGTTGTTAACACACACTCTCCTTTCAGATTTTGTTATGTGGCAACACTTCGATCTCTTTGAAAGACTTTTTATTTGGGTCCTTGTCTCAAAAACCCCCTGATTCAGATAAGATTGCTTTCTTTTGATGCACACTTTAAGGGTAAAATGCATGCTTTTTTTTCAATGGCCCAAATATTTTCATTCATTTTACAATTTATGTAAAATGCATGGATGTAAGTTAGTGTTGCAATATACTGAAAGTTGAAATTTTCATAAAACGTACTTGATATCAGAAGTAACACTGAAGTAAAATGGAAATGCGAATCCACTAAGGTGCCAAAGTATCATGACAGAAGGTGAAAGACTTCTCCAGTCCTGTAATTACATTCTTCACCTAAGATCAGACTGTCACTCTCTTTCTCTGTAAGGGAACATTAGTGCTGAAGATAGAAAAGATGACCTAATGTCTTAAAGTCAGCATCCGTTCAGCTTGGTAGGTACACTGTGTGCAGACTGAAGGAGGGGGGGAAAAACCCCTCTGAAACACTCTCACATAAGGGTTATGCACCATCACTCCGTTATGCAAGGAGATTGAGTTGAATTGTTTTACACTCACCACCCAACGCCTCAGGGCACGAACCAATCAACATGCACAAAGTTCGAATTGTGTGCCTCCGTACCATTTCCCAGTATAAGCGTGCCACCGTATCTATTATTTTCGAAACGGGCTGATTCCCAGTCATTCCTGGATTTGATGGTCCAGGAAGACAACATCCCATCTTAACCCAATGACCTGTGATGGTTCATGTCACTACAAATCCCACTGCAAATCTGAGTCAGTCTGTAAAGCAGAACCCGCTGCTTTGCTTCAGAGGGGCAGGATGTTGGGATCAATCAGGGGTAAACAGTGAATAAAACACCACTGGATGAACACAAACCTTCTTTTCTTTGTTTGTTCTTTATAGCCCTTTTGAAAATGCAAGAAACTACCAATTACTCACACTATTTGGTCTTTTTGTCACGCAGTCATCTCTAATGTCCAAATCCCAAAAATCCAAACGTCAACTCTTAGATGTAAAATGAAAACCATTTGGTATCGGCAGATCTTTGCCCATATTTACTATATACAGTATTTACACAGTAAACTGCAGTTAGGTTGAGCAAGGACAGTTATGACGTTAAATGACACTGTTAGGATTATCCATATTCAATATCTGAACGCATGCAAACATTTTTTGGGCATTTTTTCTGTTGCCACTCACTTTTGACCCAGAGACATTACATCTGTGCTCTCTAAAAGTAGCAGCTTGGTGAGATGAGTAAAATGTGAGCACATTTTATGACACAGAGCTCAGTAATTCAATTTAGTTTTCATCAACTACTACATGTTAAGAAAAGAAACTATGTTAACTTTATGTCTAATGACATGTAGATCATAAGCATCCTCAAATTTTATCTCAACCTCCACTATGCTCCCATAGTGATCCATGCAGCCATTGCTGTCTCCCTATCACTTCTGTTTAGAGAAAAGTGGTTGCAGTATTGTACAATAATCCCACTACGTCATCTGAGTGACTGTGGAGCAGTGCGAGTCAAGTATGAAAAAAACATTGTCCTATAATCCATTAATGCACCCAGCTTAATCTGTGACTGTGGCTGTTCTAAAGTGCAAACCTAAATGCTTTTGCCTTTTTTTTTTTTTTTTTTTGCTTTTTTTGGTGGATGATCTGGAGAGTAAAATGATATGTCAACAATGTCAACACGTTAAAGAATAATGCAGATTATGTTTACAGTAAATATGGGGGGAATTTTCGGTGCTTTAGAGATTTGAAAGCAAAATAAAAGCAGTAGTGACAATAGAATTCCATAATAGTGGCCAGAACCTTGTAAGGCGGTGGCTCTTTCTAAATATAATGCCGTTACAGAATACCCATTAAAGCCGTTAAGAGTATAATCCTGTGCTACCTACAAACTCATACCAGGTCGAATTTTCCATGAAAACTGTCACGCAGGCATTTTCTGGTAAAAAAAAAAAAAAAAAAGAAAGAAAGAAACCACTTCCCAACATGTGCTAACTGAGATGGAGGTGTTGTTTGTTACTTTTAAACAGAATTTCGCAAAGATTACAGAGAATGTATATATTCCCATAAATCGGGTTTAATCTTTTCTAATGCTTATGACAGCTGTCATTTATATGCGCTTAACATGGAAGGGCAGCCAGTTCAGCTGGACAGTGACATACTATATGTGAACACCGAAAATAGAGACTGTCATTGTGTTATGTTTTGAGAATGAAAACATAATCAGTGTATTGGCAGAATGGTATGTGAAATACTATTCATAACAGGGAGCAGTCAGATTACTGTCTGCTTTAGTGCATAAAATCAATAAAATGTCACATTTTGTTGACGAAAACTGAAATGTCAATTATTCCATCTTATTCCATGTGAATTAGTTAAGTCTATGGTTTTATTTACATTATTCATCACAGCAAATTAAATCATCTTAAGTCAGATAGTAAATCATTCTGGATCCCAGTGAACAGGGAGAAGTTAACTGAAGCACATTGGTTGTGTCCTACTTTTATGTCTGTAATTTAATCATCTCTCCTAAGTGCATTTGTATCACTGTGCTATGATATATTACATTGTAGTTTTTCTATATGTCACCCCCCCCACCCCACTGCCCCAACTTTCCAGTCTGCCCCTTTATCTTCTCTTATCCACGTGCTACATCATTTATTAGTCATAGCTTCCAGCTGTAGAGCAACAGAAAGTAAGAGAAGAGGATGTGACTGTGTTGTAAGGAATATTTCCGTTGACAAACTCCAACTGTGTCTTAGACCAAATGTAGATTTCTCCTAGTTGCTGGCTAAAACAATTTGGGTAAACAACAACATGTTTAAGACAAAAAAACCCCATCACATTTTAGTGTAGAGACTGAAGTCTGATATTATTATAGGTAGCTTCAGGTCATCTTGCAGGCATACACTGGTACATACCACACACAAATCTAAACACCAGTTAAATTTTGGCATCTGGTAGCACTCAAGATCCACTTTCTCAAGTGGCCTAATACACTGGAATGGCTATGTGATTAACCACACAGCACCTGATTCAATTATAATATAATAACTCATGAAGGCTCACCAAGGTAACATATACAGAACCATTTCATACACACTTTCCAGCCAGAATAAAACCATACCCACTAAGACAGAGGAACATGGACACGACTGAAAATGCAGTGTATTTCTCAAAAGTCTCCAGTCCACACTCGCGCTTTAGATCATAATCTAAATGTTTGCTGTCCACGCTAATGGCGAAAGATCTTTTTCTTCAGTGTATTTCGGGTTAAATGTTGGTTGACACACGATTGCATGATACTATACCACCAGCATCTGGTAAGCTGTGTGGTTGAATGGGTAGATTTATTTGACAAACTCAGCTGCTGATGCACTTCGCTTAGCCTTAGCTGACAAAGCTCACTGCTACTGCGGCTTACTTTCTTTGCATTTATGAAGTACATAAACGCATAAGAGGTTTGGAGGTGGTAAAAAGTTGGCCTCTCTCTATTAAAGGCAAATGGAAGTGCACTGGCCATGTTTTTGAAAGCTTCAGCACATAAAAATCTTACTTAATTTATCCATCCTCACTGTAATGCAAGATTTTCAAATGTATACGCTTTGGAGAGCCAAAACACAAATTATCGATAAATTTTGCAGCCAACCTTTAGAATCACAGTGCTTGACTGTTTCTACCTCAACTTTAACACAGAGACAATGCAATAGATTTCACTAAGTAAGACAAGTTTATTGCCTCTCAGTTGGAAGCATGGCCTGATAACATAGACTATTCAGTACAATAATTAAACACTAAATTGTTTCTTTTCATGCCAAAATGTCTGCACTGTTCACACTCTTTGAGCAGATCAAAAAAGTAGAATGATAAATGAAGTAGTTTAAGAGGAATACTGAGTCACTAACTCTGAAAGTTGAAACTAAATATTTCAGTTGGACACTTCAGGAAATACAGAACCGAGAACATCACATCATTGTCTACATATGTAAATGTGCATGAGGAGTGTGTTCCTCATCATCTTCACATCCTGGATTTTAGCCGCTGTTGTGAGCTGTGTGGTAAACAATAACCCATTATGGGTGCCCAACAGCAACCAGGGCTTGCCCTTGGTTTAACTCTACTGCCTGTGGGGAAGAATTATATGTGCAGGGGAGCAGAGTACGGCACAGTCAGCACACCACCGCTTGCCACCACTACTGCCCCTCCGTCTAGACGTTAGAGCACGTCCATATGGAGATGGTTAAAAAGCTCATTAGCCGGCCTACTTGAAATACAGTTGCAGTGACGCTTGTCCATAAAAACACAAAGTAGAGTGGTTTCTGCAGTGGTATTAACCAGGTTGAAGCATCAAGCCCCCAGGACTGACAACAATTTGGCGCAGGCCTCCAGTTCACCAAACGATGGCTGAAACTGCATGCTTTCCAAGAAAGGAATAAGGAAAGAAATTATTTCTTGGAAGAGTTCTGGACCTTTTTGCTTGAGGTAGTCTGATCCATCTGGGTGAGGAAGAGTGGAAAAATGTCTGGTAAGGTGAATGGGATATGGCCCATTGGAAGAAAAATGGCTTGGTCTTATTAAAAACATTTAGGGTGACCAAAAGATTGCTTTAGGGCAAAGAAAGATTTGAGGAAGAGAGTGCATAGACCAAATCCAACAGTCATTCTCAGTTTGTCACTACTGAATTTTCAGCGTTACTTTCACACATTGAACTCATTGAACTGAAACTCAAACCCTACTTCCTTTACTTGCAAGAAGTTCCTTGAATAAAATAAACTGTATATTGTGTAGGCGTTCACGTTGTAAAATACACCCATAAAAATGATTATTTATGGTATATATGACCCTTTTTGACATTTGGAGAGCTATAGATTTAAGCACCCCATGCCCTTTCAACACCCACCGTTCAGTCAAATAGATGTCTACACAGGGTTGATTTAGCCTAATTAGGGAACCTGATACCATGGGAAAATTGTACTTAACTGTGCATAAAGGAAAGTATTTTTTCCCATTAGATTTGCATGAAAAATTGCAGCCCTTGAAGATTTAACAACACTTTGTTTTTTTTACATTAATAGTAAGTGAAAGCATGTACAAAACACAGTAGAAGGAGTTTTTAACTGGTCAAGAAACAGTTTCCTACATAAACAAACATTATAAATATAAAAACATAGACATCAGTGAGAGGACTACTTTCTATATAGTAATTCTTGGCGCCTGTCACTGGGTCACATTCTCATGAATCAGACGAAAACAAAGTGGAAACACTGTTGCTTTTGTCCACAGTGGCCGCCAGAATGAACAAAAAAGGAAAGTTCTTTGTAGGGGCTTTAATTAAATAATTTAAATAATATAGTAACTTTTTTTTTTTACAGAAACAATTGATCAAATGAGTACATGCACTGTGAAAACGACATCGTAGTGACAAACAAAAATTAACATTGTTGTACGGCCCACTAAAGAAGCTCTGGTAAACTTACTGTATTCTACCTTCCCAGCACCAAAAGACAAAAAGACAATGTTAGCAACTAGCTTCTGGAGCAGAGTTTAAGAGCCAGATACTTCCCTTAAGAGTTGGTGGAGAGGAAAATAGAGCTAAAAGGAGGGTGAACATTCCACAGATCAACACAGACCCCAAATAAATGCTTATCTTGCCCTGTGTCTGCTTTATATATTAGCTAATAGATTCCCTATATCTACTTTAGGTGATACTATGTCAATATTAAACTTACAGCATGTTACAATGCCCCCAGATAGCCACAAAATCAATCTGTTAACCAAATGTACTTAACATGGTCTTATTACTCCCAAACCAAAACCAAAAAAGCAGCAATTCTGATGTTATTATTATTTTTGAACACAAAGGTCAGTGACTGATCTGGACATTAATGGCCGGATCTGGAGATAATGGTCACAAGAATGTTCGTTAAAAAGGAAAAAATTATTTTGTGTCAAAATGTGAGATGATTTCCAACAATCAACAAGCTTAATCAAATTACCACATACACTTGCACACTGACTGCATGAAGCTCCACAGAGGCCAATAAGGGATGAATCAAATTTGACAGCAGTGACCACAGAGCAGCAGTAACACTGTTAAGCACTAAGGAGAGAAAACCTCAAACATCACAGATGAAAGACATAGATAACTCTCACTACAGTTTAACTGGTTTCAAACTGGGGGTAATGCTGCTGCAGAGCTTGCCTCAGCATAATTTGTTTCATCCAAACAAAACACTTGCAGTGTGGAAGCCAGCAGGTCTCCACACCCTACAACGTGACCTCAGAGACCACTGGATGTCCCACTGTTTTGCTGGCCAGCTTGCAATTTTAAGTACAAGAACTAAACATGACTATTAACCATAAGCTACCGACCTGTAGATGCAAGAATGACTAAAACTAAATCGAGGGCTGTCAAAAGCTGGACGAGCCCTTCACAAGTACAACAAAGTCAACATTCTCTCAAGTATCCTTTTGAGCACATATCAAAGCATTGCACCTATTAACATTTTCCCTTTATTAATACAACCAAGCCTTATTGCTCAATATCTTTGAGGTTGTGTGTTTCATTGGCAGGGCATGTTTACACTCATCTGAACAATAAAAGAAAAGCTATGCGACAAATGCTCATAAAGCATCAGATCCATAGATTGGCGCCAGTGTCGTGGCTCTGCACTTGTACTGTACTGTACTGCGTTTGAGTGGATTGCACATGGCTAGTGGAGGTGTGTTTTACCTGTAAGCAGAAATGGAAATAGCCGCACAGAGAAGGTGGGCGCCTGTGTTGAGGCAGTTTAGGCCATTGTGCTTCACGGAACGAAAGAAGTGGATTCTCTGTGTACATAGCTTTAAAACCAAGGTACAAATACCTCAGAGTATTCAAAGAGTTCTAGTCCTTAGGCAAGTATAACCAAGAGAAAAATGGCAGGAATGTCTAGAATGTGGTTGGTAAACAACGTTGACAAAATGCAGTGGACTTTGTAAAGGTCATATATATCTTATGCTTTTTAAGTGTGTCGTAAATAATCAAAGTGATTTGCGTAAACAACGTTGTGGTTTTTGTAGACACACTGTTGTTGCATAAGATGTAATGTATATTTTACTCTGGCAAGGGAAAGGAAACATAATGCGTTTAGTGAGATGGTAAAGTCAGTAAGCAGAAAAACACATGCTGCAGCATAAGTAAACAATGCATAATGCTACGCTGAGATGAGCAAACAATGGACACGTGCTGATTTGCACTCAACAATGCAATGCCGCACCTTAATGTGTCTGGGCCAAACAATGCAAAAGCCGATTATGCAAATTGGGGTTATCGAGGGCACTGCAATGTAACAATGGCACCAAGTTGATTGCGCTGGGCTGTGTGTGTGCGAGTATACGTACCCATCCCCTTGGGTTTCTTTTTTTCCCCACAGATGCCCTTCCCAAAACCCCCTATCCCATGGTCTCTGTTCTGAGGCCTCATTATAGGCGCTGCTGTCAATCAGAAGGTCATGGGTCATGTCAGAGGATCAGCCTGATCAATACCCCCCGGCCTGATCAATCAACTCGTCTTTTCGTTTCCACCAATGAGATACCAGCTTCCGTCAAAACAAAGAAGTGAGAGGAAAAAGGATGCCAGAAAGAATTAGGAGGAGTAAGAAAAAGGAGAACGTAAACAAGCCCGCCTCGCTGAACAGATCCCAGAAGCTTCTTTTTTTTTCTCAGTTTAGAATGACATTGTCAAGGACTAGGACATTGATGAGCAGTGTGCGTCATCATGATGCACCTGTAATGCCCTTGGGTCCCTCTGTGTTTGCTCCAGATCTGAGGCTCCTTGTGGGAGATTTAGATCTGTGGCTGCATAGTGATCGGTTCCTTATGGCAGTAACACATACACACACACACACACACACACACACACACACACACACACACACACACACACACACACACACACACACACACACACGTAAGCACTGGTCATCTTTGTCTTTTTTTAGTGGTAGCAATAATTTTTAACAAAAGGTTAATATATGCAGGAGCAGCCATTCATCTCAAATCCTTACAGTGCAAAAACCCTGCTTTTTACAAAATAACTCAAACAATTAAGCTTTACGATTACAAACGCATACCTCCATTTAATTATAAATCACCTCATTTCAAATATCCAGATTACAAGACACAGGCAGCCTCTCCACATTTCCTTTTAGCAGTTGCAGAGTTAAGGAAATTGAAATGATCCATTAGCTTTGATTATCAAACAGGCTTAATAAATGGGTCATTTTTCAGTATCCTCTCAAATTAAAATTGCCCAGTGTGTATTTTCAATTGAGTGTCTGCTTCTGTGCCAAGGAATTATTCTCCCTAAGGAATCATTCCAGCCACCAAGTAGTTACAAATCATGGAAATGAGATGATGGAATATAGAATAGAAAGGCACTTGATGCTAAATCATTAAAAATGTACTTTCTTTACCTCAGCTCCAGAGTGACGCCTCACATGACATTAGTTGGCGGAGAGCCAAGCATAAAGAGCGAGCTGGTCTGTACTGGTTTGTGGTAAAAGATAATTATTTAAAACTAAGGGCAATATCCTAATAACACAGTCATGACATGCAGCAATAAAACAGATTTAAAAGGTTTGTAATACAATTTGAATGCTCTAAAATCAGGTGGAACAGTATACTTAAGTGATGACACTTGGACTGCCAGACGAAGGAAGTCACTCGCAAAACTACTTTCACTTCACTGCTGTATTACATTTAGCTTGGCTTAGCACAAACACTGGAAGCAGGGGGAAACAATTAGCCTGCAGCTAGCACTGTCCAAAGGTAAAAGATAAAAATAAAAATCTACCAGCCGTGACCTCTAAAGGGACGGTGACTATTTCTTTGCTGGGGGCAGTGACTTCTTTGACTCGTCGCTGCACTCGTTGCTGCACAGAAATAGTCTGCTACTAACTGTCAAAAAAAGTAATTTTTACACTTTGTGCATATTTAATAAAGAGATATAACATATCAATTAGTGAGGTTTTGGGTGTGCTGTTTTTTTTCCTTTGGAGTCGTTATAGCTGCACCCCTCTGCTTCCAGTCTTTATGCTAAGCTAAGCTAAAAGACTACTGGCTCCAGCTTCATATTTAACAGACAGACCTAACTCTCGGCATGAGAACGAATAAGTGTATTTCCCAAAATGTTGACATATTCCATTAAAAGAAAAACGCTTTCACAGACCTGAATGATGCTATTTTTTCAAATCTATAATTCACTGATCAAAAGAGAGAACTAGTTTACAAATACTGCAAAATCAGCATGCTCTTTTGCATTATTGTATAACAATTACATGCTGTGGGGAATAGATTTCTAAACTAGGGAGGAGGGAGATGAAATGGAAGAACAAACAGGTCATGAACTGATTTAAATTCACAATGTTACAAGTACATGGTATATGTTTTAGCTTAGTGAGCTGTCGACACAGCCCAGGGGACCCTGCCTGACAACTCATTTGCAGGGAAAGAAGTTTGAAAGGTGTAGCAGAAGGTGAACTGATTGAGCTGAAAACTGTGCAGACACTAAAGAGTAGACAAAACAGTGGAGTGAGAAAAAAAAGGCATCAAAAGGAACATATTGTATAACAAGCCAAGACAGAGGAGTTGATTACTTTCAACTTCTGACATTTTGTAATATTTTTCCAGCCAAATAACACAATTGTATTGGTATGTGCAATGTTACTTGTCAAGCCTAAAGGTTCTCTTGGTGCAAATGATTCGTAGAATACAGAAATTATGTCAATGAAAAAAAAAAAAACTTAACAAAAGGCAGAGTCATGTCGGGAACATAACCACAGATAGGCCCTGGCAATACAATGGTTGTAAAGACTAGCGTCAGCAATCCTGAATATGGCAGTCTAACAAAAGGGCAATTACGTCTTTGCACAAAACAAATTGGCCTGTTTCACTAAACCCCAAAATATATGGGTTTCATTGTAAGGGTCTAAAATTCAGGTTGGATGCTCTGTCCTCCTCTTGTCATTGTCTTCAGCTGTCTGAAATTGCATGGTGAGACTGGATGTGCTCCCCAGATCATGACAACGATTAATAAATAATAACGGTGAGATCAGGGGGACATCATTGAAGGGCTATTTATATCCACAGAGCAAATTTAACCTTGACCTCCTTTTTCACAGTGACCATACTTGCCTTTCTTCAGCCAAGAGTCAAACATCATATTTTCACACTTCAGCGTCATCTCATAACTCTGACATAGATATGAAATATTCAAATGCTTCTCTGCCGACTGTAATAGGCAGTGAAATTCCTCATCACAAGCCTTGCAGACTGTGTGTTCTTTCTTTCAGGGAAGATGTTGCCAGCACCTGTACATTATGAGGGGGTACAAAAACACCTGGACACTGTTTGTCAGTGTTACATCATTATTGTATCATATGTGGCTTTGGGCAGAACCCAGAAACTCTGAGAGGTAAATGAGAAGCCAATGTGTCAATCTTTTTGGCTTATGTGAGAAAGACTTTAATCTGAGTGAGTGTATGATGTGCGTGCATGTATATATGGGCAGGTGTGCAGAGGGAGCAGAGCAGGCAGGCGAATAGACAGGCACACTGGGTGCCTGTGAGGTCAGGGGCTAGGTGGAGTGTTAGCTGGAACGACACCTGACAGCAACTGGGTGGATGTGCCCTGGCAGTTCTGTACATTCATGTCACTACTGATAAAAGTCAGCACCTGCTGAGCAGGAGAAACTACAGTGCCGGTGCCACCGGGTCCTCCATACAGGACAGGGAGAGGAGGATGAGAACACTTCCTTCCGCCTGTCCTTCCCTGTCCCTCCAGTGCTCACTGAGCATACAAGTCGGGACAGCTGTGATGGCCATTGGTTGGGCAGGGGTGAAGGTGCCAACCTTGTCAATGACAGAGGTGGGAGCAGAGCTGCGTGGCACCGCCTGATTAGGGCTTGGAAAACGAAACCTGGATGCCTCTCTTTTGGTTGTGTAACAGCCAAGGGCAAAGGGAAGTTTACAGAACTTCCTCTGTTACTGTAAATGTAGCTGGATGGCTACATGTGTCTCACTGGGTAAAGCAAAACACTGCAGCTGCAGGGGCTACAATTGGTCAGCGCTAACCAACAGAACACTGACAAAAACTGTTGAAGTGTAGTAGTGCAGATGGTCAACATGAAGCGTAAATGATATAGGTACAGTGCTGCATAATAGCTGATTGATTCATGGCTTTGAAATTGACTCTGCCTGTTTTTCTTGTGTTTTCATGTTTTCTTGCTGTTAGGGGACTTTTTCAGGTGCTCTGGATTTCACTCATTGTCCCCGAACATGCAATCCTCACCTCCCTTTCTTAATTGTGGAAGTGGGGCTGGACTCCTGTTTGACTCCTGCTATAATTAATACTGTTTAAACCCATTAAACACAGCAATAGAAGCCAAAATTCAAAATTGTTTTAAGATTATTGGATGGGCTTCTGGCTGTCTTTGTCTCACCTGGGTTACCTGGAGCTTGTTTCCAGTTATCAAAAGCTACACACGTGCGATATAATGCAGTGTAAAATCACCTTAAGTTACACCGTTTGTTGTCAAATCTATGTTAACTTCTGAAGCCTTAGTTTGTAATGTTGCTATAATGGATTGCATCTGGGTGACGCTTTCCTTTTGTCCACTCTGTAGCTGATAAAAAGCCAGATACTGCCACCTAGTGTTCACATACTGGTACACAGAGGGAACCCTCTTTACATTCAGCTGCTGCTGCATTTCTCACTCCCAATGCAGTCAAAGCCCAAGTTCATCATTTTAGAACTTGAACAATGACACCCAGTAAAGAAAGAAAAAAATAAACTTCTTCTGCTAACATTATATATTGTGTGGATGTATGCTGATTGCAAAGCAGACTCACATACTGAGAAAGAGCTGATCTGAAACTTTCCCTTAACCCAGAACAAAATGGAAGGAATTGTCCGTTTCCAATGGGCGGGTTGTTTTCTCCACATTTTGCTTTTTCTAAATGACTGAAAAAAAAAAAAAGGAGGGCCAGCTCACAAACACTTGCGAGCTGTAAGCAAAAACAAACTTAGCATGTCATTGTAGTAACAGCTTGTGGAAAAACCATCACCTTCAGCAGTGGGGTGTGGAGGAAGGTAAGAGTTTGTATTGTGTGTGTGTGTGTGTGTGTGTGTGTGTGTGTGTGTGTGTGTGTGCGTTTGTAGTGGGTGAGGAGGGTTGGTGGTGGGGCAAACTTGGATGCATGTGCTGCAAATTAAGCTTTTGGTAAGCAGCCCTCGTGTCGGGAGCAGCCGAGGAGACAAGTGTGGGTTTTTCTGCATGGCTGCAGACTGCTGCACCTTGGGGGGGGGGGGCTTACTGACCTGGGTGCAAGAGGGAGAAAGACATCAGGGCTGCGATGAACACTTGCTCACTCTCTCTCTCTCCCACTCATTTCTTTCTCACTCCTTCACCCTATCCGCAGCCCCTGGAGAACCCTTGCACGCACCTCTAAGCAGCCTCTGTATATTCACTCCCCATGTGCGAGTCTTCAATCGCTCTGCCCTCATACAGGGCCTCTTTCCCCTCTACATGTGTTTTGAGGCCCTCCGTCTTTCCCCTCTCAGCCACTGTGGAAAGCTCTGCTTCATTTCTCTCTGGGTGGGAGTCCTCATTCATACTGAAAATAAGCAACCGACCTCCTTCTACAGGAAGATTGTCAAATATTTTCTTAGGTTCTTTTGATTCATAAATACAGAAGCCGGTTTTCTAAAACTGTTTACGTCACCCCTTGACTGAAAAAGAAACTAATTCAAATGAAATGCGTGCAAAGGGAGTTTAAAGCTTTTTTAGTTTCAGTCTAACCCTTGAATACACACTCATACAGGGATAAAACTAGACTTTTTTTGGCATTAAAATACTTCCCAGGTCCTTTAACATCCTTTTCTCCCTCAACACATACACAGAAGTTTGACAGATTTGGAGTTTATTCACACAGCACATACTACAGTGGGTAATGTATTCAAGAAACATTGAACAGCGCTGCCACATATGACACAGGAAAAAACAAATCAAAAAAAAAAAAAAAAAGACACTGAACCCTTTCTTTGCCATTATATAAAAATAGTGTTGCTACAAAAGTATAAATTAGGCTTACTAATAAGACAACTGAGATCTGAAGCTACACAGGAATCTGCTGCCAAAGTGCGATAAAAAAAGAATAGAATCAAACACATTTTTTGCATTTTAGCAGAGTATAAAAGGAAGTAATGCCTGTAAAATAGGATGAAAGCAACACTAATTTCTTAACCTGAATTGATAATACAGACTATAATCCATAGTTTAAACAGAACTGATCTCCATGTTAGCATTCTTATACCATATTGTACAGTTATTATCTGAATAAGTTAAAATCCTGAAACAAAATAAAACTTACAGCTGATTTCAGTTTTCTAATAACAGTATCTAAGTTGAGTTTCCTATTATATCAAAACCTTTTGAAATGCTACTGTAGAAAATAGAGGTATAATGTTATTGGTGTTCCCTACTGTATCTCTGAAATGAAGGCTCCCCCTTGTGGCATAAAAACAGCAGTTCTCTTGTATTTACATAATACATCCTCTGAAAATGGATGATGTCAACCCATAAACACCAACCCATGATCAGCATCGCTACTCCCACCACCTCGAAAGGTTCAAATTCAGTCCAGGTTGCTTATCTGACTCTTGATAGAGTGTCTTAAGGTAACGTCTACTCGTAAGCCAGTGTTTGTCATCAGATGCAAGTGAATCATGTTGGCTCCAACTTTATATAATCAGTACTCTTATTAAAAGCATGCATATCTTAGATATAATTCTCATTTAATCAACAAAAGGAACACTATTTCTAAGTAAAATTAAGTTGACATCATTACGTCAACAATGGCATTTTGTCCCAGAGCATATTCTATTTAAAATACTTATTTAAAAACTGTAAGAAAAATCCCTTCATCAGTTCAATTGAGGATCATTGCTAAAATCACAAACCAATGTACAGTAATTTGACTGTATCTTTGACCAAAGCTAAATATTGTATGAACAGCTGATTTCCAATTTTGAAATTACAACATTACCTTCTGAGTACTGAGGTAAAACATTTGATTGGTACTTAGAAAATTAAATTTAAAATATAATTTACACCTATTTTCATTTTTTTTCTTCTTTTTTTTTACCAAAATATAAATGTGTGACATAAAACAGCAGTATACATATTGATTTCAGGAATGCAAATTATCACAATGAAAAAAGTGTATGTCTTGGTTACATTGAATTAAGTCATTCTCCCAAGCCTTACAGAGGAAAAAACAGATTAACTGTTCCAACTGAGGTTGGGTAACTAAATCAACCCGAACATCATAATAATTCCTGTCAAGAACCAAATAAAAAAAAAAATCAAATAAAGAAATCATTATATTGAAACTTAACACCCCCTGACAATGTTGTCTTTGCTGACCTCCAGTGGTTTAACTTCTCACCTGGATCCAGTGATGTACAGGTGTATTCTAAGACCCCAGGACATCACTGTTGGGTCTGATTACAGGTGCGGTTACAGGTGCCAAAGAGCACATTTCAGACCACACCCATCGGTGATGATGGATGTGGTGAAACAGGCTTGAAAAGCTTCAACCAAAGAGGGCAGCAGAAGAGTGTTTTTCAGCCTGGTGTTAAGTTACCCTTAAAAGGACAGAAAAGCATTTATTAAACACTAAATCAAAGTTATTAATGGAGGTAAGGAGTCTATTAAAAAACATCTTATGTAGTTGTGAAACAGTTTGAAATGCAAAGCCATTCACCTTTGATTGACTGACATTAGCATTTTTATCATATAACTGAAAATTGACACAACTGCATTCAGGTAGAAGATTATCATTCTTGTGAGACCACAAATGTGTTCTTGGCTTTACACTAGACCATTCTCTTTGATGTTCTATAAATTTCCCATGTGCAATGTACCAACTCCTTACTTCCTGTGTCCTTACAGTCACATTAGCCTTATGTTAAACATAATTGGCACAGGGCTACCATAGTGACTTCTACATGTCCAAGTAGAGTTCACCTGTCTTACTGTTGGCTCTCTGTGCACATCTTTGAGGTCAAAGTTGAACAAAAGATGAACTCTGACCCATGAAGATCAAACCAAAACAGGAAATGGTGACCATACCTTAAGTGATACTGGGGTCTAAAGAGGGGAAACATGACAAAAAGTGATAAAATTAGGTTTTTTGCTGATGAAAATGGGCTTATATATTCAGTTACGACTATTAGTGTTTAATATTTGAATACAGAGTAGATGACGCAGCCTCTGGCACAAAAAAAAGTTAATTCAAAGCAGGTGGAGACATTCCCTGTTCATTCATATGGAGTATGTAACTGTACTCTACCCTTTAGGATCAAAAGACAATATGTAAGTTGCACCACAAATATTGTGATAAACAAAACCCAATAAAGGTTTCATACCATAAAAATCAGTACTGATATGTCTTCCTGCTCTGGTGCGACCCCTAATGAAGACCTGCAAATGTGGTTTTAATCTACTACGGAGTCTTTTCAGTATAGGTTTATACAGTGATAGATACTTGTGCTTGGGTGTGTTATTGTTGAAATAATTCCTGACTTGTTTTATAAACCAAGAGATTACTCCAAAAGGTGTTCAATTTTCTTTTTTAAAACTTGGGAACTTTGGAATAAAGCACTTGTGTAACACCACAGTTGTCCATGATTTTAAGAAGTCCACAGTTGACCACTAGAGGACACTGTTTCCAACCATCAGCCATAAGTCCCTTTGAGTCTACATGAGTGAAAGAAAAATAAAAAACTATAAGCTTTAGAAAAGAAAAGAAGGCCATTTAACAGCGATAAAAAAGGCATGATGTTGGCTCTGACTGTAGGGTTTAAGGTGGTCGCATGAAAGAGACTTAAGGCCCAAAAACAGAGATGACAAACTAGTACTTGACTGATTAGTACCAAAGGCAACAAACAAATTTACAGTATAACTTCCATTCATCCAAGTCATTTTAGGAGGTATCAGCTTGAGTAAATGTATATTAGAATCCATAAAAAAATAAGTTAGTATGCATGTGTTGACTTTAGTGAATGTACTTGCAGAATTCACTTCATCCTGAAAAAAATAAACCCTCAGTGATCTATTTTTCCGTTTGTTGCAAATGGCACTAACTGCATTTGGGGGGTGGAACGTTTCACAAAAGTCACGGTTCAGTACATACCTCGGCATTGAGGTCACAGTTTGGTGTGTTTTCGGTACAGTGAGGAAAAAAGTGTTGGTGCCAACGTGGGTGCACTCATTCCTGAGAAAATCCCATTGATTTCACAAACAGAAAATAATTTACCATTAATAATTAACTGTAGGAGTGTCATGAGAACAGTCATTTTTAGTAGAGAAAGTTGGAAACTATGCCCTGTGATAAAGCTTATTGCCTTAAAAATTGAAATTTGTAGTATATATAAGGAAGACAATGCTTATATTAGAATGATAAATGAGGAAAGAATAAATAAAATAATAAATTTTCTATGGACGAGACTAATTAAGCTTACACCAAAAAAAAAAAAAAACATGTACATAACACACACACACACACACACACTCACGCACACACACCCACACACACAGTGGGCAACCACACAAGGATTTATGCAATTATGAATTAAATCCTTGCCTACGAGCTTACCAAACTGATGGCTAATAACGTTACTGCTGTCTATCTGAGAGCAACTTATCGCTGACTGTAGGCGTCTCTTTTACAGACCTCACTGATGTGCCAGTCCTGAACTACCAGCACTGGAAACTATCATCAAGCCCGACAAAATGGCCTCTAGATGTCATTATTGTGTGATTACAAGCTGGGTTGTAGGCATTAAAGGATAATATAAGGATTTATTTATTGAACATGTTATTTGATTTCCTGTTGGTGCAACCCAGCTATTGTATAGGTAAGGCTGAATGAAATCAGCGTAATGGCCGACCACAAACAGGCACTAATATGATGCTGTCCTTTTTGTGCATGTACATTTTTGTGCATTTTATTCAACTGAACTTTGCGACACTGGCCGTTCTGTGCAAATCTAGCCATTTGACTTGCATATCTAGCAGCATAAGGGTTAGGGTTAACCTCTCGAGTTAATTTTGACTTATTTTCTTTTACAATTTCTTACATAAACAAAAAGAAAAGCATCATATCATTATTAATGTTTTATCAACTGCTTTTTACCCATTTAAATATGAATAATGCATGTAGCCCAGTCCATGCAAATGATCCACAGCTACATTTTTAGGCCACTGAAGCAACTGTCAAATCAGCTGCAATGATTTAGCTCTCATTTAACCTAACCCATCTCCCATGGCTGAATATGTTATATGAAAAATATATTTTTTATTGATACGTGAATAAATAATAATCCTAGTACACCTAATTGTCAGAGGTGCAATGGCAGTGAGAATTCACCACTTGAATGTTTTTTGTCACACACCAATGAAAATGATCATTCTCCGACTTACTGTACATGCTACAGTCCTTACTGCTATATGTGTTTTCAGAGGTCTATGACAGTAGCTTCAAATCAGTGAAAGCTGACTTTACCTGAAAATGTTGCCATCCAGTGAGAATAACAGCATTAGAGCCTTTTAGCAGTTTAGTCATTAGGCTGGAGTAACTCAAATCACTGGCCGTGTTAAGACTGAAACTCATCCTGCTTACGTGTGCATCCCATACCGAGGGTGGCGTACCAAACAGGACAATCTTTTGAATGTTACCGTTCCACCCCTACATTTTGTCCACTGTACTTTACAACAGTCCTTTCTCTGTATAAAATGTGTAATAAGCCGTATTGTTTAATGGGTGTTTGCAACCTGTACAATGTGAGTTTCCTGTAAATATCTGTCTCGAGAAGTATTTAATGTCCATACACATTTAAGTTTACAGTTGGTCTAAACCTACAGTATATAAATAATAGTCTTAAGTCATTGGTTGGAGGTGAAGGTTTGGTTGGTTAGGGTTGGTTGGGTTTCTCTCCTAGCCCATGTTGGAGCGAAGGAAAATGAGTTTGTTCATCTCTTCAGCGGTTACCTGCTGCCTCCTCTTCATAGCCAGGCTCTGCTCACAAACAGTCACGCACTCGCTGCGTATGCCCACAGCGGGCACAGCGAGGAGCCACAGTGCCAGGCGAGCGAGCCTGGGGAACTTGTCACCCACTGCTGAGCTCCAGTACTGGAAGAGGTCAGGTGTGCCTTGGAGAAGAGGTTCAGCCAGGTATTGAAAAATCTCTTGTCTGACTTGGCTCTGACTCTCATCATTACCAGACACTGTGCAAGATGAGGAGGTCCCCCTTGAGGTGCCGCCATTGTTTCCCCCTCCCTCTACGCGGCTTATTTTAGGGGTTGGTGGGCCGTCAGTGTCCCGCTCTTCGCCGCCTGAACCTCCGCCACCGGTCATGCTTCCATCCCTGGTATCAGCAGCCATTTCGCATGCACGAGAGATTATGTCTTCATGCTGGTAGGCTGGCACTGAACGTAGCTTGAGCTGGGGGTCCAGGACCATGGCTACCTGGTGGGCTCGTTCAACCTAGAAACAAGGGTAACATTTCAATGAATGTCAGTTCTTCCTAAAACGTATTATTCATATGCATTCATATTACTTGGATAACAACACTGAAACTCTTGGCATTGTATCACAATACCAGGATCGGTAGATCTCAACAATTTCTTGCCCTATTCCTTACAGAAATGTAGTAATTCAAGAATCTTAACACTTTGACAGCCAAATGTTCATTTAAGAAACTTAATGTAATACCAGTTCAGTACCTTAAAGTTTTCCTTTAGTGCTTCCAGAAAGTAGTGGCAGAGTTTGCTAGCTGTGCCGGTTCCAGCCTCTCCAGCTTTGGATGTGAAAAACTTCTCCAAGCGCAGGTAGACGGGCAGCACCTGCTGTAAGGTTGGTCTCCTCTGACTGCTCAGCTCCAGAGCTGCCAGACGTAGAGGTGCCAGCAGACAAGCCAGCGTCCCTAGCAGATGCTTGTTGAGACCTTGGAGGATTGGAGCCGTGGACTTACTGCGTCCATAGGCCTCACAAATCTGTTCAAAGTGGGCATGGACCTGCAGAAGAGCTTCAGCCGTACGATCCCAGCAAGGAGGTGTGGGGAATTGTGCAGGGCTGCTATGTGTACCTTCCTCGGTTGTGCTTGTGGATGTGTTGGTGCACTGGTCCTCGCGAAGAGCCAGTGTGGAAGAAGAGGCGATATCTCGGCATGTTGAGAGAAGCTCAGCCAACTCATGGAGACCTCGAGCTTGGAGGCTGCGCTTCCCGAGAACAGCCTGAACGACTGCACCGAGTGAACACCCCGCGCATCGCAAGCATATCCTGCCGCGTCCGCCGCCACCAAGCGGTGATCCCGCAAATCCTGCTCCCCACACTCTTGGCTCTGAGACATACACAGTGCGAATGTCTGACATTACAAACTCAGACAGCACATTCTGCACCCAGTGGTGAACCTGCTCAGGCCCTTCCCTCAGCTCAGCCTCCCTCACACCGAGCACATAACGCTTCAGTCTCGAGCCTTCCACCTGGTAGGCTGTAAGAACATAGCAAGCATCTGGGCCTGATGTCTGGGAGTGGCAGGTGACAGCGATGCCAAGCGAAGCATTGGAGCCTAGAGCACACGTGACTTTGACTTTGACTTGGTTGTACATGCGAGGCAGCTGGCGCAGTGCCAAGGCACTCATGTTGCCAAAAGCATCACGGGTGGAGTAGGCACCATGACGAGCACCCGTATCCACTAGGGTCTGTGCCAACTTCAGGAAGTCCTTGCTGTTGAGCACATTTAGCATGCTCAGATCCGAACACATTACCCGTAAGAGGCGCTCAGCCACCTGCTGTCGCTCCTTCTCAGGTAGTCCATTATTCTCTGGCAGCAAAGACAGCAGATGGATGGGTAGGAAGGCAGAGCAAAACATAAAGATAATTAGTCGATGTTTTTTGAATTTGACATATTGGCTGAAAACGCAAGATGTTGTAGAAGGGAAAAGTAAATACAGAATCACAGAGAACCATAAAGACATGGCAATGTCTACAGACCAGATGTACATACTTAGATTTCAATAATTTTATAACATGGTATACAAAGGCTCAAAGTGTGTACAAATCTTTTCATAGCCCTGTATATAAAGTAACTCTACCAATGTGAAAATAAATTGATGGCAGTACTTACGGCTGAGAGTGTGGTTTCTCTGGGAGATAGTTTGAGGCTGCATTTGTAGTTTAACTGAGGAATGGGCCTGGGCCTGGGCCTGGGCCTGGGCCTGAGTCTGAGTCTGAGTCTGAGTCTGAGTCTGAGCCTGAGAACCTCTCCACAGCGGCTCTTGAGGACCGGAGGCTGAGGAGGTTTTGGGAGAGTCCCCTTTGGTGTGGTTCTCGTTGTCCGCTGAGGAGATACAGAGATGGAACATCAGGCAGAGGTGGCAATAGCATACGCTTTTAATGGAGGAAGTGTATGTTAAGTGTTTCCAGTGGAGAAAAATGTAAAGAATGAAATTATGATACAAAATTAACCAAACAACACAACTGTCAGCAAAAGAAAATACAAAAATACATTACTTAGCCTCTCTGAGTCGCTCAAAACCAGCCATGCAAGTTAAGAGAAGGCTTTCCCTAGTCATTTCTCACAGAAGATCAGCCACAAATAAGTCATTAAATGAAGTCAGTCTAGCAGCAAACGCCAAACAGCAAAAAAAAAAAAATCATAATAAATTATCAACTAGTGTAAATATAGTTTGTTTTCATGGGTGAAGTCTGGATAACAGTATTTTAAGACTGTCCAGATGATAACTGTACAACTGACTGCATGCAAAGGACAGGCAACATGATTCATGCATAAGAGGGTATACAAACTGCACTTAAGTCATTTATCAAGTAAAGATAGCACACATTAGGTGGTTACAGCATCTCAAATATGGGTATTTGCTTTCTATCCTTGTTTTCACACCATTGTTAAAAAAGTTTATTTTTTGTTTGTTGGCAATTCGGCATAATTTTGTTGTGTCTTTTAGCTATGGTTGCTTGAGATTGGAATAACAAATAATAATTTATTTGATAAAATAACTAGAAGACAATGCACCTACTGTACACACACACACACACACACACACACACACACACACACACACACACACACACACACACACACACACACACGGTTACATGTATGATGCACTAAAGCGGTTGCAACAAAACATAAGGACCACATCCAGCAGCCTCAGAACCAGATCTCCAACAACCCTCATTAGGGAAGACTTCAATGCCTACACCTCAACAAACAATTCAGAATAATGTGTGATCATACTTTCACATGCACTGCACCCATTAAGGGTGTGTTCACATTCTGTATTTCTTTCCCTGTTGAGCTTAACATGCATTTGTAGTCGTGGACTCACCAGCGTGGGACTGCATGTGCTCCAGGAGGTTGTTGTAGAACTGGAACTGGATGCCACAGGCACCACAAGTGTAGGGTTCTAAAAAATCACAAGGCCCAGAAGAGCATTGACTCTTTGTCGGAGGAGAAAATTAATACACCGTGCATCTGTCCATCTACTAGTCTCTATTATCCCTTATCTACACTGGATCAGCAGCTCTGAAAGTCACTTCCACCAAGATGTTGTTACTTTTGTGATTTTTGTGACCCAATCTGCAGCAGCATTTTGGTAAAATAGTGATGCAGTTCTTGTGGTACTTAAAAATATATTAAATAATTGCTGTAATGTTTAGAAGTTGTATGTTTGAGCATCCTTGTTCTGACCACATATCACAACGTCCCTGAATCGGACCGGAAGCCTTTGTTGCATGTCATTCCCACTCTCTATCCTTCCCCTCATTTTCTGTCTGTTTGTACTATATCTTATCTCACAAAAAGGCTAAACATAATAAACAAAGGAATGTTTACATCTTTAAATAAAAACATTCAAAAATCGTACACAGCTCTTCCATCAATATTAGTCCGCCAAAAGAAAACCCTGTAACAGTATGAGTCAGCTTAGTTGTCAGTCATTACAACACACGACTATGTCTGAATGCAATGCAGATGTACAATAAGACTAATGTTAACAATCCGGTTCAGACATTCCCTAGTGATAATGAAGCTAAGTGCAGAAAATCTGTATAATCACAATGGATTATAGAGAAACTATTTGCACCAAACAATCACAGATTAACAAAAAATAAAGCGTAACAGAAAAAAAAGGGTGAAATGAGAAGGAGGCAGCATGCATACTGTCTGTCATGAGCAAGAAGGTGGGGTTGGACTTACTCTGGGTTGTAGAGAAGGAGGTGGCCACCAGAGGGCTCGGCGTTCCTGTGGACATGATAGACAGGGAGTTAGAACTACAGACAAAGTGGGCCTTTCTCTGACGCTCTTTTCCCTTGATTATTCAGTGCCTTTATGTAGCGTTTTAATTTTTTTTTTAAGGCAAGCATGATTTGCAATAAAAGAGCATTTATTCCTAATATTACTATGATCTGGTACCAAATATTACGAGTAATCACAGAAATTTTGATCAGTGACTGATGGTGATGTAAAATGTATATACAATGAATATAAATACTGTATTTATTACAGGCACATATTGATTGATTCCAGCACCAGGCAAACTGCAACTTTCCTAAATCACAAGCAGACGGATGTGAAAGTGTCAAGTAGGTGCAAAAAAGATGGAGAATCATCAGCAAATACATAAATATAAAATCAGTCTATACATAGACCGTATACACACAGGGATCAGAACAGCAGAACCGCAATAATAGCGAAAAAGTCTACTTCCCATTTCTATTTCTGTTTAAAGTTACTTTATAAAAAACAAGCCCAAAACAGCAATTCCACATTGACTGAGAACAAACCAAGTGCAGTCTATCAAACTTTAAAAAAAAGTTATTAATCTTGGATGCCACAGAGGCTGGTTTCAGCCTGATTGACACTGTAGCGTTTCTATTTTTCTAGAGCAAAAAGCTTGCTGGGTGGAGTGGAGATAGAAGTTCAGTGTGGGAGATGTAACAAGTAGTAACAGTTATCATAAAACACTTTCGTGGTATGGGAACCAGTTGTGTATGTTTGTCTGTTTAGGGTATAACAGCAGATTGGCAGTACCTCTGTTATCCATGTAAAACTACTGAAGGTGGAAAAGGCATCCACAAAGAAGGGCACACATCAACTCTGAGTAGTTAAGTGAAGCTTTGACGTGTGTATAGACAGCTTTAACTTAAAGACCCTGGAAATGTATCACTATCTAAGTAACGAAGGTAAAATCTGTATCTGTATTTTTTTTTTAAGTGGGTGTGGTTTGATCAGGTTTAAATTGACAGTGGGCTGGCAAAATAAGCAAACAAACTACACACTGTCATTAGATTCTGATTCAAATATTGCTGATTGGCGCACAGAAATGTGACGTCACCTTTTTCCAACTCATCCCAAACCGCTTCAAACCAGTGAGAAAAGCACAGACAGAAAACTGTAATGAGAAACGACTAAGACTTTTGCTACTTTTGCTGACAATTTTGTGTTCAGGACAGCATTGCTCACAGTAAGAGGCTGATTAAGAAAATGTGTTTTCAGAGCCTTTAATTACAAGTCTATTTTTGGGTCACTGCCATGATGTGGCAGCCGTCGGTGCCAAAGGTGATCCAACATGGTATTCAACAAGGTCTCCATTTTCATGGTCTGAGTATGGAGTAGAATAATAATAACAGAGCTCTTAGACTTGAGTTTTATATAGTAACAATTGATGCAAGGTAGGTCACACCAACCTCTTTACATCCTCCACCACCCCATCTCAATTTTCAGCCCGGGCAACTGAAAATACTTTTTCACCGTTCGAGCAGAAATGATACATTTCCACACAAATACACACACATCCACATAAAATAAAGTGACTCAGTGCCTACCGCTTGAATTTTGCGAGCTATTTGTGTCAACCAGACTAGACTGAATTGCACTTTCCAGTTTCCGCCTGAATGGACTGTCTGTAAGTGAAAACACAGGAGAAACAATGAGTGACATGCCCATGCTAAATAATGTGGATAATATTCCTAATTCATACTATGAACCCACACAACAGTTAAGATGGAGCAAAGTCAATGACATGCAGTTTATTAATCTAAACTTTAGTTTGCGGCCTGCAAATCAATCACACTAACAGCCTTGACAAAAGGATACAAATGTTCATATTACATTTAAATATGAGTTTAATTCCTCCTCTTCATTCCATCTTTTTGACCCACTTCTAAGCTGTGAGTGTGTGCCATGCTTTAAATAGTTCTTTATGGCAGAGCACTTCTTAGCAGAAAGATGGGGGGGGGGTCATGTACCACAAAATACAGTACCAGTTGGGAGAAAAATCAAGGATTTATGACAGCTGGACAAAAGTTTTGGCGAAGCAATATAGCAGAGTAACATGATCTAAAATGTTCTACTGCCAATGGTCTATATGTAATATGTTAAAATAACAGTCTAAAATGCATTTATCTGTATTTGATTTAACCAATTTTACTTGTATTTATAGTATAGTATAATGTATTTTGTTGAGATTGTGAATCTCTGGAAAAAACAGCTTTAATAAGACATGCATTAAGCAAGAAATTAGAGAATCTGCGCAGTCTGCATTAAATATCGTTTTAATGTTTTTAATCATAATTTTAATGTGTTTAGGTGCTTGGGGCAATTAAAAAAAAAAACATAACAAGAAAAACGTTCAATGTATCATCACTTAAATTGTGCAATTAACCATTGACTAAAGGTTAATAGTTTCCAGCAGGGTTGCCACAAATACAGCGGCAAGGTGACCCAGAGCCTTACATTCAATCTCTTAGGGTTCTCTTATATCCTGTTTCCACTGGCTCAGTGTAACACACTTTAGCCACAGTGAGGCATGCTCTTATGAATTTCTGCAAAGCCCTCACAGCAGGACTGTGATATTATTGTGGCAGTCCCTGCCCTCAAACCCAGCTATGCCAATATCATAGTAAACTGACTGTCTGCCATTTTAAAAATACATGATTCCACAGCACAGCCCATAGGTGTTTTTTCCCTTCTTTACCAACATCAGTCTCCTTTCAATTTTGTCCTGATTCATTTCCAACAATATTACAATTTATCATGTTGACACCCTCAACCATTTACAGAACATTCAAGTTCTACACCAATGACAAATATAATGGACATGATCTGTAAATATGACAATAAGGGATTTAAATTTGTCACCATCCGGAGCACGAACAACTATGTGTGTGTATGTGTGTGAGTGCGTGTATATATGTGTAGGTGCGTGTGTGTCGAGGTTATGTGGCATGCAAACTTGAAACTTAGAATTATACAATCAATCAACAAAGCTACTTAAAAAATGTAAAAGAAATGATGCTTACTTTTTATCTTACCAGTTTGGCTGTGGCCAAATTTAGTCATATCCATGCTCCCACATTCCTGTACCCGTGAAGCCTTCATATCAAAGGAGCCTACATCAAGATATATACTCAGAGTCAATCGTAGTTTGTACTTCCTCCATAATGCATGTTTATAAGAGACTACATATGTAAAATCAAATAGGGACTCTAAATTCTAAGAGTTGGACATTTTCAAATCCCACACTTTGCTGCTTTAAGCAGTAACTAAATAAGCTCACCCATTGGTGTGTGAAGAGCAACATGCTCCTGGTATGGATTGAAGTACTTGTACTGCTTCCCACAGAACTCGCAAACATAGCTCCCAGTTTCTGCAGATGAGAAAACACACAATCAAACCTTTGCTTTCATCTAAATCCACATCACTGTTTGTATCATATCAATTAAGATCCAGTTTGTTGGATTAGTTGTTTTCAATTAAATAAAAAGGAACAGAATCATTTTGGTAATCATGTCTTATTTCACAAGCAGAAAACAAGAGATCCTAATAGAGTGGAGAAGAGGAAGGAGTTGGTGATTCTGATAAAAATGTTTCCCGTCTGAATATTCCCATTTGAAAGTTTACGTTTAGCAAGACCTCAATATTAGAGAACATAAAAACACAGGGGGTCTCCCTGCACAGTGTGTGCAGGTTCACGCTATCCCCCCAATCAGTAGGAGTCATTAGTGCAGTGACAAGTGCAGGCTTCCCACCTGCGAACACTGCCAATTGTGTTTGAAGGGACACCCGCTGCCGTCGGTTGAACCCGCGGTCTCTGCGGAGGTGGGCGAGTGCTTTTTCCCCTGCGAAGGAGGACTTTTGGACTCATGTTCTGAAAGCTTTCCAGTGTGGAGTTAGCTCATATGCTTAGTGTTATTATCCTAACATGGATCACCAACATGACTTAAGGTCGTTGACTGAAAAACTGTGTCCAATGCACTGAACTGGACACAGGTGGATTTCAAGATGTCAAACTGTATGGCATGTTAAGAGCAATCAAACTAATGATGGATGCATCTAAAATCTATTTTGAATTTTAATGCCAAGTAGGAAAACATTTCTTGGCTCAGATTTCTGATTTTCTCTTCTAAATAACCATTGTAATATAACATGAAACAAATGAAATCAAATTATTTTGAAGAAATGGGTTACAGTGACAAATTATCCAATTTAATCCATTTCTTCTGGAGGGTATCATTTGCTGCTACAGTATGTATAGAACATTCTGTAATCTTGTTTTGCCACGGTATGTCTGCTGAACTAAATGAAAAAAAAGTGCATCAAACAGTCTTACTTGGTCCAATTTTCTGGTAAGGTTCAACTGGCTCCTCCTCTTTAAGGCTGTCCACAGGTAACACTACCTGTTCATATGGATCTGAGAGAGATGAGGGAGAAATAGACACTTACATTAAACATTATTTTCACACTGACATCGACTGTACATTTCAGAAAATCTCCTCTTGCTCCCTTGTCAAATTTAATTTTGAACGTGCACATATGCCACATTCTCTTTGCTCTTCCTTTTAACGGTGTATTCAAACAAAATCACAGAATGTGTATTGTAGATAGAACTGAAAAAAGTTAAATACTGTGTCCCTAGATACACTTGACTAGCACCCATTAGCTTCATGGACACATCATATGAAAAAGTAAGCCACCATTTATTTCAGAGCACATTTATGTTTCTTTTTTACTTACAGTTGAGTGTGGCAAGGCTATCCCAGTGTTTTCTAACATATGTATACCTTCTCTCTGCCATCCTACCTACTACATCATCCCACCGACTTCATACTACTTAACTGCTAGTTAGAAGGGGATACATGTAATTTTGTCAAATTTTTGTACATTTGAAATAGTGGGCTTTACTTACCTAAACTTAAGTGGGAACTTAACTGAAATACACTCAACCTAAGACAGACACACTAGAGTTGGGCCTTTGCTAATTTAAGTGTATTTTGTATTTGTTCAAGTAAGTTCCTGATCTACTCCTCTTTACCATGCTACTCAGCTTTTGTTACAATTGCAGGAGGTAGACATTCTGCAGCAAGAGGACAGTGTGAAATGGGAAGTTCACTTATAATATACTTTCGAGTTCAAGTTTTGGAAGCTTCAAAGAAAAATTGTCACACAAATTGTCCAAAAACTCCTGGTTACCATCAACTGCATGCAGGTCACGGTGCTCCTGGAAGCAGCTGTAGTATTTATACTTCTTGCCACAGATGTCACAGGAATAACGGAAGCTACCTGCAGATGAACAGAGAAAGGGAGAGAGATTGCTTATGATTTGTGTTGGATGTGTGACTGGCACACAGGCAGGCAGATAATGGATATTAATGGCACTGAAAACCAGTATTTTGGGGATGACTGAATAACAGTGTCACAGAAAGAGGAGTAAAGTTCTGTTTTTAGTCATTCTGCATTATAGAAATTGTCAGGAATTTGTCAGACCATACATACTGCTAGCACATGATTCAAACTGGAATACTGAATTAAAATGTTGTCATGAACTACATCATGCAAAGTCTGTAGAGGGCCATGAAGGATGCAGATTACTTGTTCTGCTCTTGCTAGTTTCATTGCATTGGAAAGCATCGTGCAGCCAGGTGACTGTTGACAAGAATACCTGCCTCATTGCACACGACAGTAAAGTCTGAAGGCAATATGCTGCATAAAAAGCATTGCATGGAGCAACTGTAAGACAAAATCTATTTCAAACCATGTCTATAGTTGGTTCAGGTTTAGTCTTCTCGCCATAATAATATCTAACTGATGTTGCCCCAGCAGAAGGCCCCTCCCCTCACACACTCATGTGACAAATGTTTTATCATTTAGCAGCTGAGCGACAACCTCCAGTCCATTCTGCCTCTGGTAATTCAATCAGCTGCATCTTTGGCTGAATTCCTGAGGTACTTTAAATATGCATTTAAATACTGTACAAAATGTTTTAAAGCGGAAAATAAAATATTCGACTCTGGACTGATTTCGTAAGTCTGCTTGAAAAAGTAAAGTTTTTTTTGGCAAAATGTATTTTCAATATTTTAGAAAAAAAAGTAGATGGCTGTCCTATAAAAGTGATGCAAAGGAGGTCAGAGAAAAGCCAACACAGTTGATTTAAAACAACTAGTTTCTCCACTTTCCCAGCAAACGCATCCCTGCAATTTATGCTTAATTGGCAACAAGGAAATACAGCTACAAAAGCGATTATTAGGGTGCCTAACTGTAATTGCATTTATAACACCTCAAGGCTCCAATACCATGCATATTCTATAATTCCCCACCAATTAACGTGATTAAAACTATTTTCCGCAAATTTGAGGGTTCCTGGCATTTGTCAGTGTAATTAAACCTCACACAACATCACCGCTCCAAGCATAGGTGAGGACACATTCTGAGTAAATCAATAACACAGTAACAACATAGATAACTGCTTATGGATGCATGATCCTTGTAGGTTAGACTTTACCTTGATGTTTCTGTGCACTGGCTATTACACAGCCACACACAAATACTCCCAAAGAAAGCAAGGACAGTTAAAAGACAAATTCAATCTGCAATTAGACTACTTAGTTTCCCCTTTATTTTCAAGTGGCTCATAAAACAAGCAAGCCAAAAGTCCAAACTTTGTCAACCTTGAATGTCCTCTAATTTGGCTCAATAATAGTTAAAGCCATTAAAGGTTATATCCTGCCCACTGGTTTTGATGGATGACTAAAATATTTCAGAATACCCAGCCATTATTCAAATGAATATGCAAACTGGTCTTTGATTTCCACTGGATAAGCGATAAAAGCCACGACATGTTTCACATTTAAATGTCAAAGTGAAGTTTGCATTTTCAAGTTAAGGTTGTACGCTGCCAATTTTACAAAGCTGACATGCAAAATCCATTTTCCATTTGATTTCACAATCAATAGGACAGAGTTATATTTTGAATACACTGATAATTACTTGTAAATTGATTTTTATGTTGACCATGGTGTAAAAATAAGAATCTGAGAGTGTGTGTAGGAAGTTTCATAACCACCTTTCATGCTGAGCTCTCGGTTATTCTTAGTCTAACTTTCAGTATGATTCCAAAGAAATCAAAATAGTCCTACTGTAATTGCATCATGTGAATGGGACCACTTGGTTGACGCAGCAGGGTTAAGCAAAGAGCAAAAAACATTTAACCTGGCAAAGAAGTTGAACCTGGCTCAACTTTTGTCTGAATGTCATCTGACAAGGCTGCATTGGCTAATCAAATACTTTAAATTACTGGTATATTACTTTGTAACGTGAATGCAGTATGTCTGCTGTTACCTGGCAGAGTATGACAGATAAAAGATACAAATTAATTAGTTATCAGTGTGGTAACGTTCTGAAGTTGTAAAATCCTGCCTAGTATAGTACAAGTATTATAAAACTCTGCAGTGTTTTGGTGTCTGTTATTTAAATAGATCCATGGCCTATTAGTCCAACTAGACTTCCTGGATCGCATTTTATTGTCTCACCAATACCTGAATTAAAACACCCCCACTAACGCCTGCATTTTTTTTTTTTTTAAACACAGGGCTGTTTTTGGTCTTAACACCCACTTAGTCAGAACTTCGGAAAGTTTGTTCTAGCTGAGCTCCCAAAATACTCTCTTCAACTCCAAGAACTCCTCCACAACACTACAGCCTGTGTTGTCTTCTTCTTTTCAAACTTATCATATGCCCACAGTTCTTCAACAGTGAGATCATTTACAAGCCATACTAACTGGGAAATCCAGGCTTATTATCAGCTGCCCTGGCTTAATTTTCCAAGTTACAGAATGCAATTCTTGCAATGATCCAGAGTAAGTTGCTATAGTTACCAATTATTAAGAACAAGTCTGGTGTTAAGCAGGCTGAAAGTCAAGTTTACACGTCATATCTTTACTTTGTTGTCCTAAACCTGAGCTTTAAACTTTCTTTTGATCACTGACATGTAGAACAGATTCTTCCCGAGGCAATCACTCCATTTATTTATCTATATCAAATTAACTGCTACTAAAACAGGTTGTAATTTGCCTCAGCTTGTTTTATCTTTACTTGCTGCCTCGTTCTTTTCAAGCAACTTGGACTGCTCATAGAAGCCAGTTACATTTCAAATACACTACATAAATTGGCATGCCAGTCATTATCAAGTGTAAATATGTGGCATCAACCAAATGCTTTACAGGATGTTCCATCCTCTTAAGAATTTAATCTATCGGCCTTTTTTTTTTTTTTTTCCCCAAGCAGCCTCTCTGGCCTACTTATTAACACGGTCACAGACCTTTTGGTTACACTGTATTTGTATTCCTCATAGAGCCCAAAAGAATTACTTTTGTTCTGTCTGCATTAAAATGATTGCTCTTTTCTCCCTGGCATGTTGATAGTGCTGCCTTTAAGCGATGTGCACATTCATGTAATGATTGCTGAGAGTGTGTGTAGGAAGCTTTATAAATAACTCAAGTACTACACTGAGGTAGGAGTATTTTTAGTCCTAATCAAACTTTCACCGTGATTCCTAGGAGTGATTTTAAGATGCCTGATAAATGCAGGACCAGGCAGCTGATATAAAATGCAATTAAAAGAACAACATCCCCATACATGCATACTTTTATAGAGTACTTACAGCGTTACCTGAGAGTCAAGTGTGTGAGTTTTTTGGCTGTGAGGACACAGTATTAAATTTGTTCCGGTGAAATAATTCTGTTAAACTTTAACTAAGCTAATTTCATTAGCAAAATATTGTGACAATCAGAACACTGTGTCCACATATGACATGACTGTACCAGAAATTCTGAGGTTAAGTTGGATGTTGCCTTGAGTGCTGAAACAGTTCGAGTTCCTCGAGTAACTCGATTACTAGAGATCAGGCTTTGTTAAATCCATATAACTATATACAGCCGTACAGTGCATTGTCTTTTGCACGGATGATTATTACTGTCGCACAACATGCTTTAAAGAGAGAGGGGCGTAGAGACAGGCCAGAGAAAACAACACAAAGTGTCCAGAGTTGTTAAGCAAAAACAAAATGAAAACTGTACAGAGTGTCTGTAAAACCAAACTAGCCGAGCACAAAAGCATAATGCAGTGCTTCACTGTAAAAAGCTACTAAGTCATTGTTTATCCACGAAAAAAAAGAAAAAAAAAAACACAAGAGAAAACGCCATCAATCATCTCTACTGGATTTGTACCTGCTAGTTAGCTAATTAGCTGTCCAAACTGCAGACCAATATACTGTCAATGGGACCAACTCAGCTGTGAACAATACCAGATGAAACATTAGTAACGTTACATAAACAGGGACTTTTTATTTATTTTGTGTGGCAGCAAACACAACACACACCCTTTCAGTAACTACTATATTGCAAACTGAGATTTATCCACACAATTTCTGCCTGACGTAAAGTAATGTTGCTAGTCGTCACACACCGGGAAAGACTCACTTCCCACTACAAACCAGCACAGGTTACCCACAAGCCCACCTTCTTTAAAGGGGAAGGTTTAGCTGGTAACACGCAGTTGCAGTTAGGCTGTGGGTGGAGGAAGAATCACATCCTTTACTTAAGTAAAAGTACTAATACCCCACTTTAAAAATACTGCACTACCAGCTCAGTGAGGTACAACAGAAGCCTTTCCTCTGCTGCTGGAAAAAAATCAGAGGAAACACTGAAACCAATTTAAAAGACCTGTCTTATTTTCTCTATTGTATATTAACTATTGCTACAATTGCGTAAATAAAGCAAACATATTTCTTATCTGATTAATCAATGGAATAATCAATTACTTAATTTACTTATAGCTGCAGCCCTACTTACGAGTACTTGACATTAGGATGTCACATATGGGAAGGCGTCTACAGTGAGGAGACAAGACTGATGGGAGAGAGAGAGAGAGAGGGAGAGGGACAATTGGGGAAATTATATGGCTTTTAGCCTGCCAAGTCACATAGAGACTAAGGTACTACCTTTAGTTATAGGTTGTGTTGTATTGTTTTTAGGGCGGTTTTAAGAAGATTTAAAAGATATATACTAAAACAACATAATGTTTGTTAAATAAGCCAAGTTTGAAATCAACAGCTTGTGCTGGCATGCTAATAAATTTAAGTGTGTTCAATGGATGAATGTGCTGAAGTGTACATACTGTTGGGTGTCGGGGGTAGACCGTCTCCAACCATGCTCTCGGATTCTGTAGGAGAAAAAAATAAAAAATAATTCAGCCTTAGAGAAATCTGTGAATAGATGAATGTGTGCTCACATCTGCTCATGGCTTCCACTTCACATTAAAACCATTCAGAGGCCAAAAAAATAAAATGAATTAAATACAATTCCCGGCCAAAACAGGACATGCATGACTCATGTTGACGAAGTGAATAATTTTAGGACCATACTGTCCAGAGAGGAAAAACACAGCGAGCAGTCACTTATTATTTGGCTCTTTCATAAAGACTATGTAAATACATAGGTACAAAAAAATAATAACGTCTCTTACCTCTGTGTGCCCTGACGTGTGTCTGAAAGCAGTTATAGTACTTGTACTTCTTCCCACATACCCCACATACATAGGAACCTGCATGAGAATTCAAAACACTGTCATAAAAACAAAGTGGCAGTATTATCAGGAGTACATGTAAATAGGATATAATAAAACTTAAGAACTCAGTTCTGTCTCGTTATCTTAGTGATCCTCATCATAACTACTGTGTATACTGTGTAATATCTATCACAGAAAACATCAGAGTAACATTATAACATTAGAAAAATATTCATCAAAAATATTACCAATAATCCAATAATGTTCTAAATAAACGTCACTTTGCACTAGATGTTTACACAACATTATATTAAATGTTTTCTACATCTTCAACTTAAGGGAAGAATTACTAAAAATATGAATTACTGATTTAAACAATATGAATGTCGATTGATATCAGGGCCAATCAAGGCAACTGATGATCAGTATCAGTTATATAAAGCCTTTGTTTATAGTCCTCAAAATGTGTGTGCCATCAAAAAATGCAAAATAGTGCTCCATTAAAACTGTGAAACTTTCTCAAGTATAACTTTATAATCTTACACAATTTTGATCAATTACTTGTTTATTGGATATACCTAGCTAAAACCAATGCAGCCCAGGCTATAATATTTATTCTAGTTTAAACTGTTTTAGAGGAGTTAATCTAATGTTCATTTTCATTCATTTAATTTCTATTCATTTTGGAGGCAGTAATTCTGGATGTTGTTGAGTTATTTTGCATTATCTTTTTAATATTTTGTTCTGTTCATTTATATAAACAATGTACACTAAATATTAGAAATATTACAACCTTCATGAAAGTAGGGTTATTTCAGGCCTGGATTAGTTTGAGCTATGTTTACCTAATAAACTGAATGTACAGTCCATTTAACAAAAAGTTACAACCCAACAATTTTCTCGTTTACCCCTAATAGTACGGTCTCCAGCCATGCAGGCACTCTTGGCTTTATCCACCCAAGTTTTGAGATATCTGTTGTTAAGATTTTAGCTGCCCCAATACTAAATACTAAATACTACATAAAATGAAGGTGAATGACATTTCACATTTGTGCTCACAGGATTGGAAAATTACATATAAAACATTCAACAGCAACAAAACACTTTTCATAGGGGGCCTTCTGTAGAAAGTAGTTCCAATATAAAACGCTTACAGCTAGGTCTGTGGATTTCCCTGAGTAACCAGGACATAGTTTCTGAAGAGACACTGCAAAAACCTTTTAAATGTAATTTTTAAATGCTGTGCAGTTTGTTCGTGTTGTTTTGTCAGTCAGGAAGCAAGGTCAGGGTCGAGAGACGCCAGACAAGATTTCAGTTAGGAAATGCAAGTGTATATATCCATATGTATATTCACACACCTATGCATGAGTCTGTGCTCTTCGTTGGAGGAGGAGTACCAAGGGCAAACATACCCTCGGTCTGAGCTCTACGGGATCCACCTCCACTTGCTCCTCCATCATTTCCTCCAATAACAACGCAGATCTCAGCAGGGTTGGCATCACCCACTTTGCCGTTACTCGTCTCCGAGGTTCCAGGCTCTTTCTTTATTGTGACAGGTGGCGGACTAGTATTCTTGGACTTTGGGCCTAAGGTTGGTGAGGGGCCATCTGTGGCTGCACTCCCACCGTCCGCCTGCTCCTTCCCAGGATTGGGTGCCTCTTGTGCACTCATGACTCCACCTCCTCTGAGCCTGTGCTTCTGTATCAGGGAGATAAACAGAGAGACAGACAAGACTATATTTTACTGTCCTGTAATGATACGGTCTTGATTCAGGCACGACTTCTTGCTCAACTCATAGTATCAGCTTTGATTTGCACCTACCTAGGTACCTAATTACCTAAAAGCAAGCTGCACATAATAAGCAGTAGCCTGCATCTGACAACTATTGAAAGTCTAGAAAAAGCCAAACTGTGAGACAACCAGCCCCTTTTTTCCGTAATACGTAAGAGATGTGTGCATTAAAAATGCACAGGATCAACAAAACGGTATTGTATCTGTGACAGTGTAATCTCAAGGAAAGAAAAAAAAAAAAAAAAAAAGGACAACATTTTCTTATTGGCCATGAAGAACAGAGTGGCTTAACTGTTCATAAGCGACCTTTGATGGCATAAATTCCACAGCTTTGTGACACCCAAATGCTCTAATTTCAGAAATATCCAAATTACACAACTTGCCACTTCAGC
Source organism: Dicentrarchus labrax (assembly GCF_905237075.1). Lineage (NCBI taxonomy): Eukaryota > Metazoa > Chordata > Actinopteri > Moronidae > Dicentrarchus > Dicentrarchus labrax. The sequence goes on from NW_026136710.1 coordinate 10,406,060, forward strand.
ACAGGGCTATAAAAGGGCTTGTCAAGAGAATGTGCTCAAAATGCAACCAAGCAAAACAGAGTTATGCCAGGATGACTGATATTATGGAAAGAGGGGAAATTGGTCTTCTAATAATAGCGCACCAATACAGCAACAACAAGCCTTTTCAGAGCCCACATACACCTTTCTTTGGATATGACACACGTCCAAGAAGCCTCAGCAAACAGGCCTGTGAATTGGATAATGTTTACAATGACAAAACATTTAGGGTTTTCAGTTCAAATTGCTCACCTTAAATAAAAAGTAATGTCAGCTCCATTATACAGTATGCACAAACTGAAGGTTGAGTGTTTGTTTGATTTCCTAATACTTCCTTCACAGATTTTAAGGTAGAGTCTATGTACGATTGTAAACTGTGTTTCATAAAAAATAAATAGAGAATAAGAATATTTCATGAGAATTCAGTCAGTTGTATCTTGTAATAAACAAAACTGTTGACCTCCCAGTGGTGCTACAGAGAAGGTCAAGGGCTCACCACAGCTGGGATTCATCCGCTGGGGCCAAGTATAAAAGAAAGCACTCCATTTAATTAATTTGATCCATTTTACCTTTTCTGCTATGCTAATTTTTTTCTTTTCAGTTTCATTGAAGAGACTGTCCTTTTCAATTTCACATTTTCTTGTAAGTATTTTGGCAGTAGTTCTTAGTATTTCTTTTTAGTGTTTTTATTTTTTTGTATTTCCTGTTTTAAATATATTTACATTTCAGGTTTTTCAACTACCCTTTCTATTACTCTTTTCACATTGGTTGGTTTCACCAGTTGCATAATGTGTACAGCAACTGTATACACCTGTGTAATGTGATCCACATTGTCTGGACAGACAGTGCGAGCCAGACAAGCTGTGTTTATATTCACAGGTTATCAATGGGACCTTGTTATGCATTTTAATACCTGTGAATAAATACTGCTGTTGAAAAGAGAAAATGTCTCCAACTACTGCACTTTACTAAAGAAATGAACCAGACAGCTTCTCAATGATACCAACGAACTTATGAACCAGGCTCATAGAGCTTTAACCAGAGGCTCATACTAATTTAGGCCACACATCTTTAAACTTTCAGATGTGTATGCATGTGTCTGCAATACATTAAAAGTGTAAAACCAAGCTTCTCTGTGCCAATGGCTTGGTTTAGTATAGTCTTTGGGAAGCACTTTAAAAGTTGGGGAAACCAATCTGTGACAGTGTGCTGGGTAACAGGGGAGGACTTAACACCTCTGTGGAACATTTTGTTATACTTAATCATGGCCTTATTACCACCAGTAGTTAAATAAAAAGTAATGCATTAGATTTCATACTTCTTTATACAGGTTACTATTGGAATCTATTGTGTGAAGATGATGATGCTTTATAACTTTCAGTTTTGCTTTACATTGTCGGAAATGTGTTAATTTAATTATATATTTATCATGAGGTCATAGCATAACAGGTAACTGAATTAACACCTCTATGACATTACATGACGATTTTACCTAATAAAAGTGGCAACAGAGTGTATTCTCAAAGTCAAGAGATATGAGGGATGTGCCGATCCAATCTCAATGGTTGGTATCGGCGCCAGTCGTTACAGCTGTTAGTATCGGCTTTGTTGAGTTTTATTGACCTAATCTGATCCTTTGTTTTACATCAGCTGTTTTTACTCACGAAGCGTTCACGCACGGTGCAGCCATAACCATAACCAACTCTCTACGCTGTCTGCCTCTCCACTCTGAGCTCTGTGTCAGTGTGAAAGCAAGAGAAGCACCGCCCGCTGCAGTGTTTCACCGCAGGTGGTGCTGCCTCTGCTCGGAGCACAGACAGCAGTAGAGATCCAACACGACCACCCTCAACACACCACTACAAGTGCAACAAAAGCCCCACAAACAACAGGCCAGTAAGATTAACTAATTAACGTAATCCATGCAAAAGATGTACAGACAACGGAAATACACACTCAGCAGAATACAGACTGTTCATTCAGGTAACACAGGAAAAGGCTGCACTACAGCAACAAACACTGGAGAGAGATTCTCCCTCCAGACAGCGATAAGACCAAAAAGATTACAGAGAGGGTTTGTTATTTTATACTTTATTGTGTAAAAAAATCCCTATTAAGGAACAGCTTTTATGGAGGCATTTCTTTCTTAATGCAAAGTACAGCTATTCAATTGTCAAGAATATACATTAGGTTGATTTTAAGTACTTCAGCACGGAGCACTGTATTAAAAAAAATTTGGAAAAAATACCAGTATTGGATCGGGACTCCGTATCAACACATACTCAATATTAAATGACTTGGATCGGAGACAGGGACATCCCCCCTGCAGGCCATTTTACAGCATAACCAACTTTTAACTTTTTAAATATAAAGGCAACAATAAACTTCACTTTGGATTGAACTATCAAAAAATCAGCAACTATTTTTGATAATTAATTAGTCGTTAGTCATTTATTATAGATAATTAACAGAAAAAATAATCGTTAGATTAATCTATAATCTGAATTATTTTAAAACAAATTACAAAACTTAAAAGTTGGGCGCCCGGTTAGCTCACCTGGTAGAGCTGGTGACCATGTACAGAGTCCTTGCTGCAGCGGCCCAGGGTTCAAATCTGACCTGCGGCCCTTTGCTGCGTGTCATCCCCTCTCTCTACCCCCCCTTTCCTGTCTATCTTCAGCTGTCGCTATCAATTAAAAAGGCAATAAAAGACCAAAACAAGTAAATAAAGTTCTTTTTTTTTTTTAAACTTAGAAGTTTAAATATGCATCCTATTTATGGATCAAAGCAAAAAACAATCACATATGATTATCTATTCAGAATGTCTCATTTATTTAATATTTAACACTGGAGCAGCAGTTATAGAGTTGCGTGTCGGGTAATATTTATGATTATTATTTTTCGCTATAATTCAGAGAAACACCATGAAATTGTGACACTTGTATCAGCATAAATGTTGTTGTCACACTGAAAAGAGGAGTAAATTTTAGCATAGCTACAGGCAGTGTCCGGAAATGACACCATAATACGGCAGAGACTCTCCACATAGCTTATTATTACATGACTATTTTGGTACAAACATTTACCCAACGGTGTGGCAGATAGCCTTCCGAGATTTAAACAGAAAATCTACTCACCTTTGGCACTTGGCAGGTGTTAATTTCAGGCACTGGTTATATTACATAATGCACCTATAATAAAAGCTACAAAATGTTCCTTACAAGGCTTGTTGCAGTGGGCAGTATCAGCGGTGCTATGCAGTCCACAATACTCAGTCATTCATTCAATCTGTGTAATTCCACATGTTCATACTTATGTAACTTTCTGTAAAAATCTGATTAATTCAGTGAGTCTCACTGCAGACATGAAACACCATTTGTGTTTAAAGCCACTGTGACAGCAAAAATGATAACCACAAAAATAAATAGCACCTGCAAGTGAAAATGTCTCAACTTTAACATTTTCTGACTCATGGAAAAAGAAATGATGTAAATGCAAAAAGATTATGGGAGGAAATTTTTTGCCAAAACAAACAGCTCCAGTATGGCAGCAGTTTAAGTTCAGCCAGCTTCTCTCTGCAGGCAAGTTATATACTTAAAGTATATGGAAAATAAAAATTTCGTGAGGCCTGTTTTCCATTTTTACTAGACCTACCGAGTCTAGACTGAAAAGCTTAACTACAGTATGCGGATTGTCTTTTTTTTTTTTAAAGCTATTAAAAGGTAAATGGCTGTGTTTTTATAATCTTCCTCTTGCTGAAAACGCTGTGTGAAAACTGTGTTTCTGTGCAAATTTAACAGTGTGCCATGAAAAATACAGTAAAGCAGGGCCTCTCTGTCTCAGCCTTTTTTCAAAACGTAGCCTAAGGGAAGCAATTTCAAAGTCGACAACACCAGTATTTGGCGGTGTTCTGGCAGAACTTACACTGGTATGAAAATTTTCTAGCGTGACTAATCCCCCACGCATACAAAAAGCTATGTGTCATCATTGTTCTTTTATGAATGATTGGGTAAAGGCCTTCTGTCAGCTTAAATTCCAGCCAAAACATACGATGACAGCACAAATACAGTGACTATTATCTTTGATGCATTTATCATTAAACCATTAAATTAACACGAAAGGAGATGCATTGACCATGTCACTTACTGCATGGAAACCATTTCAATAGAGTTCTTCAGAGCTGTTGAGTAAAGGTCATACTGAAAGCTTTTTTATGGCCGGGACCAATCACCAATTTAACATAATTCAGAACAGCTGATCGGAAACCAATCAGCTACTTGTACGTTAGTACGTGTATTCGTAATTATATTTATAGAAATATTGCACTTTTTACTCCCCTACATTTATTTGAAATGTAATAGTTACTTTACAGATAAGATTTTACATTGAATCTAAAAAGGATATAAAATACAACACACGATTCTTTTGATCCAAAATCGATACGTAAAATCCAGAGATCGATCTTTAATATATACCGTCTCCTGTGGATGCATGAAGCTGTAACCCCATTAGTCTCATAACAAGTGAACCTCCAATAAATGTTTAAAAAATGGCGGCAGCTGCTCCGCTGAAGACTGCCAAGCCTGAAAGCAGATGTCTGGTTGGATTTAAAAACTATGAAGACTGATAAGAGCTATCACGTATGATATAGTCATATATGATTTATCACCCATGACCATACGAATCCAAACACAGATATAAGCCTGACACGCCAACTAAAATAACACACTTTTGGCCACATTACGCGTACGTGTCTGCACCACACCCTCTGCAGTAAAGAGAGTACTTGTAATGTTTTTATCTGGTTATTCAATACTCACTGACTGTAGAGTTGCACCACATTGTGTTGAATAATGTAGTGAGTTGGACATGTTGAAAGGTCCCGTTTGTAACATTTAGGAGGATCTGATGTCAGAAATGCAATATAACATTCATAGGAATGTTTTTATTATTGTATAATTACCTGTAAATAGGAATCGTTATGTTTGTCACCTTAAAATGAGACGTTTTTATCTACAACGCTGCGGGTCGCCTTCCATGTTGAACCACCATGTTTATACAGTAGCCCACAAGGGACAAACCAAACACCGGCTCTAGATAGGGCAGTCATGTTTTTCGCCCGTTTCATGGCCATCATAGTTTCTCCTTTGATCTTGGAAGGGGAGGGTGAAGCAAGTTCCAAAGCTAGATTCCACTAATTCCGACAAAACTTTGAATAAAAAGTGCATTAATGCAACTGCTTTAGGGTTAATTCTTAATGTAAATGTTAATATTTTGAATAACGCACCAGATAAGGGGGCTGCTCGTACAATTTGCAGCCTCAGTTTTTTGAAAATTTCTTATATACAAGCAAAACTGGTATTGCAACTGAAAATGTCCCTAACCTAATCTATACTGTCAATCAAATCAAATAGGAAATGAAAACAAATTGGGACCTGGTGAACTGGAATTAAATCAATTCAGGAAATCATTACCCAGCTCTATAGCCCATTACAAATTAAACCAGTGGTTCCCAACTATTTGTCTTGCGACCCCTTACAAAAATCTGTTGGGGCCTTATGCCCCTTTTAAGGGACATTTCCTCCCTAAATTTCACACATGCTTTCATTTAAATAACTATTTGAAGCCAACAGAAGTAAAATTATCCATTATTTCCCAAAAAGGAAACGATTAGAGAAAAGCAAAAAAAAATGAAAACAGATTTAGTGTAGCACAACTTTGTTTTTCTCCATTAATCATCTCATGACCCCACACACTTATCTTCTGACCCTTAGGAGAGGCCTGACCCCTAGGTTGGAACCCACTGGATAAAACTACCTGACTGGCTAAAGTAGATACAGTAAACTCGTTCCACCTCAACCAGCTACAACCGTGAAATGCTGCTTACACATTGTTGCATTAGCATTCAAAGTCATATGATTGGGACATTGTACTGCAGAACAAGCATTTTTACTTTTAATACTTAAGCAAAGGAACTCTAATAGCTCTTCCACCACTGTTCCATACATTCAGCAACTTTCTCTTTCTTGTCGCATTTCAAAACTTGTTTTTTTAGAAGAATAACAGGAAATATTGTTAGCACCATTTGCTCATAACATGCCAACAAAAAGATACCCACTGCTCACTGAGCACTACCAGCCTATTCTGTAGCTGACAGGAGAGAGTTGGATGCACATGCTCACACAGTGGTCAGCAAGGCCACCTCAAGTCTGTGTGTGGTTAGAGAGAAGCATAAGCTGCCTCTGACAGCTGTGAGAAGGAGATCGAGCAGCCATGATGGATTCGAGCAGTGAAATCAATCCTGTGCTTCACCTATTTTATGATGTTGGGTTTTTTTTTTTTTTTTTTGATCAGCTACTTTTAAAACTGCCAGTTGAGTAATTTGTAATGGATATCGGCTGATATTGATTCAGATTGATCCGAGTATACCTACTGTGGGGCAAACAATGCAATGCATCTATGATAGCCTTCTTAAACAAAAATGAACTTTTATTATCTGTAATCAAATGAAATAATAGCAAGGAAACATGCGTATGTGAATTAGATCAATCCCTTAGTCATCCATGTAATATTTCCTGTGCAACATACTGAACGCATACCCTGAATATATGAAATGCCTGTTGTGGCTTGTTTTCCTCTAATTAAAGTCAAAATGCAAAATTAGCCATCTGGCCTTCTGTTCTTTCATAGTCTGAGGCTTCTGATACACTGTAACCTACAGCACCAAGCAGAATGGAAATACAAACCAGATGTACATTTGCTTGATGTTCCACACAAATAAAGGACAACCTAAACCAACTAAAACAAAAGACCAATTGAGATAAATACCACAAGACCAGGAAACATAATTCAATTAAATAATCAAATGCTATTTGCATATCAAGGATCTAAAGATACTATCATTGTAATAGGCAGAAGTAAGAAGGTGCAGGTGGCTTTGTGACTTATGTAAATGTATTAAACTAGTTTTCTCTTCATGATTTGGCCTAGTTGTGTTTTAACATGTCAATGCATGCATATTAACAACAACATATTATATCAGTGTACTAAATTTATCTAGGGTTACAGAATAAGGAGGTTAGGCATACAAGAAAAACATCTCTAGGACATACCTCTGTTCAGAATTCAGCGCTTAGTCGAGGTACTTAAAATAATTGGCCTATATTTGGGCAGTACAGTATCTGCCTCTGCACAATAATGAAGTAAATCAATCATTGTGCTAGGTTAAAGCAAAAAAAACAAAACACAACTAACTTAGAGAAATTTTCTTACTTTGAATTGTACCTTGCATTGCCAAAAATCACTGTGCTCTGCATGTGAAGTAGACTGGAATAGCGATTCCAAATATAAAATACAAATTTGTTTAAGGCTCATGAAAATGTTTCCACTCTGGAGGGATTAAAAATAGGAATCGGCTAAAATGGGGGATGGAGGGGGTCACTTCAATCACTGCTTTCACTGCATGTTTGCATTTACCAGAGCAGAGTCAGTGACTAGGAGCAAGGGGTGACCAAAACCTGTTTCACACTAAAATGCTTTGCTTTCCCTGTTTCTTTAATCAAATGCACATTTTCCTGTCCTCTGTAATAAATGTCTTCCAAGATGGTGTATGACCAATGATTTCAAAAAGCAATAATGCAGAGAAATGGATAACCCCCCCCCTCACACACACACACACACACACACACACACACACACACACACACACACACACCCGGGATGCTCTGGAAAAAGAAACTGTGTCGTCTAGTAAAATTCCATCAGCATACACTCAAAACCCCCGTAAAAACCTTTTCAATCTATATGTTAATGCCACGAATTAAAATTTAATAACAAGAGATATTGAAAAGCAGCCTTGAATTATACAAAAATAAATCCTGAAAGATCAGGCCCTAAAATTAGAAATTCAGGGCGGCATCCGGTCTGCTGCTAAACCCTTGTAGGCTGGCAGATTAAATTTTTGATGAAAATCAAAATTACACTGCACACTGACGCAGGCGCAGCAAACCTGGCACTATTGTGATTTATGGATTCATTAAACCCGCGGGAGTTTCACCCCTCCCCTTTTCACTCAAAGAAATGAGATTTGCTTTGCTGAAAATTTGTATTTTCAGAAAAGCTACTCAGGCTCTGCTCTACCTTCAGAAAATGGTCAAGAAAAAAAAAGCTTCTGTGTACATAACCACTGCACGTAAACAGGCCTATTTTCATTGCTGCAGCAATTGAACGCCCTTATGCATTATTCATGAAACCAATAAGGTTCATTTTTAAAAAGGAAGAGGCAGGAAAAATATGTGCAGAATGCACAGAATTTTTTTTTAATGCAGCAGCCCCAACCCCTGAAAAGCCATTCCCTGGAGACTAATTTAAGTGAAGCCATTTTCAGACATTTTCAACATGCCACTAAGAAAATAGCAGAACATAAGATGCTCGCTATGTTTAAAAAGGATGTATGTTTGCTCCGACAGATTTTAAACACAAATCATGCATCTGTAATTGTGCATTAACCAAAAAAAAAAAAAAAACTGGCATGACATCAAAGACAGAAACTGTTTGTGTAAGGCCGCTTACCCTTTAAATAGAAAACAAAACCTGCGTACTAAGTTAATGGCAATAAGAGCAGCAACTATGTTTCAAACACTGCAACCCACAGGCTGTGATATGATCCCTCACCATCTTGTGTTTATCAGTGCCTGGGGGAGACAAGTTTCACCTATCCATCCAAACTATTCGTTCCAAATATCCTCAGTGAAACAAAGCTTTTGTTCATTAAAGTACAGACAGACCAGCATTCCTCCTACCTTACTTAAAATGAGAACACTCCCAGAATGCAATTCCCATTAACCATCTCAGGGTTTAAGGTGTTTTTTTTGTCTCAACACTGCAGCATTATTCCTGAGAGCTTTCTTTATAAAAGTTATTTATAAAGTTATAATGTATTACTCTGCCCTTAAGGTATTCTGCATATAAACATTCCCATCAGTCAGAGAGTGATCCAACCCTTAACTCATGACACTGGTTGCCTCTCTTCACGTCTGTACTTTAACTGAAACTCCTGCATTTTGATTAGGCTTTCCAAGCAAAGGTCAGAATTTACACCCAGATTTTGAATACCAACCACACAATTTCCACCAGCTCTTTGAATTTATACAGATTTGAAGGTCAGCATTAAAATTACCCACAGCAAAATGGCCTCCGCAGATTCCCTTACATTAAAATAAAAGCAAGCCATGCAAGATGGGAAACTGTTTGGCGTCTGCAGGATTAATATAAACAGTAGAGGCACTGGTTGTGATTGTTTTTCCTGCCCTCAAATTATGCTGACATGGGTCTTTTCTTCTTCCAGTGCTGTTCAGTTCACTTTGGATAGTTATTTTCCGCTTACACATTTCCAATCCCTAGAAATAAAAAAAGTCCAAATTGTTCCATGTTTACCAAGTAGTGAATTATATATCTGTACACCCAGCATGACACACAAATACACACGCATGCACAAACAAGCAAGATGAATGAAAATTAACATTGTGTATGTTACACTGAAAAAGGATTCATGATGGTTTTAACAGATTGTTGTTTGTTTTCTTATCTCTATCTCCCAAGCACATTGAAATAAACTGTTTCTTTATGAATGCTTAAACCTTCAAGTCCATAATATGCATCATGAATAAAAACCAAAACAACTGATTTTTTTTTTTTTTAATTAACTTGCACAATGGCGTTTAAAAAAAAAAAAGTCATTTTGCATTCACTAGCATGAAAAGCACAAGATTATTTTTTTCATTTTAATGTGAAGCAATCATTTCGGACTGGCGACTACTCATTTCAAAAGCATTACAACACGTCCCCATTAGCATAAAGTAACATTCAATATTTTTAAAAAAACAAGTCTCAAAAACTAGTCTCATTACAATTTTTTTAATTTCTCAAAATGACTGCCTACAGGTGGCGCCAATGACACACAGATTTAAAATCCTCTATCTTCCTAAAAAAATGTAATTCCACATGTATTTTGATATGACGACACTTTGGTGGCTCTCCGTGGCTTTCAACAATGAACACCAAGCCGTCTAATACAACCAGAAGTGAACGCTGACATTGTGTGAGTTTCAGAGGAGAGCAACTCCGGAGCTCTGCTCAAATTTGCTGGAAAATTCACAAAACATGGCTGCAGGAGGTTTTTGTGTTTCAGATTGTTCCTCCCCTCATCGTCCTTCATGTTGCCACTATCGTGTGGTCCCTTTTGCTCTATCGGCACACACACACAGGGTTTTTTTTTACCTAGGTGGTGTACATGCGAACTAACTAGGTGGCACAGACGACTAGTCAGCAGTTACACGGAAACTTCATTACAAAAATTCAGTGTTAAAAAAAAAAAAAAAAAAAAAAAAAAAAAAGAAAAACATCAACAGATTAGGTCTATTTCGGCTGGCTTCAAAGCCCTGCACCTGGTTTAGTGGCAGGCAATAGTGCAAAAGAGGGCTGCCGGGTCTCGTCTATCAAGTACAAGGGACTGAAACTTAACATCCGCAAGTGAAATTTCTAAAATTTAGGATTTCTAAATCAGAAAAAAGAAAACACAGTGGTGTGACATACCTCCAAAAACGATGCAGCTCATGCGAACCAGGCTCCCCCGCTCCAGAAACCTTCCCTCCCCGACCAGAGGTGACTGCACAACAAACTGCTTCCTCCCCCAAAAAAAAAATTGTGAATTAGTTATGAGAAATTCCAATTGTTAAAAAAAAAAATTTCACCACGGGCTCTCTCTTTTTCTTTTTTTTTTTTTTATCCCTCCGCGACACGCTACGTTACATTTTAGAAAGAGTAATGGCGTAATGAATCATGAATTTGCCGAGCTTTACTCGGTCCGTGCAAGCTCTCTCCGTTTTCTGCCGTGCACAGGGGGGGCGGGTTGTGTTGCGGTTCCTCTTGTGGAAATTTCGTCCGCCATATACAAGGGCAGATTCCGAAATTGCAGCGCCGGCCTGTATATTAGCCTACATGGGGAAAAAAAGAAAGAAAAAGGAAAAAAGTCTGGGAAGAAGACAGGGGGGGGAAAAAGGTTGGCCGACTATGAAGTTACACGGGGGAAAAAAAGCGACTGGAAATTACGCAGAGGAAAATATTCACAGAGAGCATTATATTATATAGCTGTATAGAGCTCTTACGACAGCTCTACACTGTTGAGATATGGAGGTGTTTTATGCTGATAATAGCTTCCGATTAGGTCGCTGTTGAAGCTTATTTGTCGGTGTAATGACTGTGTAAAAGTATCAGGTGCTTGGTCAGATTATTGTCCAAGTTTGACATATGCTTTCCAAATGTTTTCCTTGTTGCTGATTTTGTTGGAAAGAGAAATAGCAGCCCTCTGTTCAACACGTAAGTTTTTTTTAATTGTTCATTGTGCACAATTAAAACATAGGGTTTTACTAAAAAAAGAAAGAGTGACAACAGATTCATTAAATCCACGGATGTCAGTGCTGTTGACTGCAGCAGTCTCCACATACAGTACAGTTTGTGTTAAGGGTGACTTGTCGAGAGCAAGGTTTTGGTTGGCCAACAAATTTTGATTTCAAACCCATACTTTTACAGAATTAACAATGTTTTTTTCTTTTGAAATAGTTTTGTTTTGTTTCTAGAAAAAAGTTTTCGTGCTAAAATGGTTAGAGAAGCAGGTTTAGGCTTGTCAACCAGTAATATTCAGTGTTTCAAATTCATTTAGTGTACTAGGCTGTAAATATGGGTTGAATTCATTAGACTTGACAATAATATAAAGGTACAGTAATACCAACAACAACAATAATTATAAAGCAATATATTATGTACTATTATAAAATCTTGAATACAATTTAGCAACATTTTCCATGAGTACAGTAATATAATTAAAGAAATAAGGGCCAGTTTGTGCCTTTTCAAGTCTTTTATTCTCCTTTGAATCCTTATTGGTTCAGTCATCTGCAAACCTCTCATAAGGGATGTTCAGTCACCTGGAGAATGAATAGATTCATTAATTTCTGATTTAATCAATCATTAATTTATCCAGTTAATCAATTCATTAATTTGTAATAAATGAATCAGTGAGTTAGTAATTATGGATTGGAATTATTGGAAAGTAGAGAAAGTCCATAATGAATTGAAGCCACAGTAATTGACACTTAAATCTATTAATGATGTGTAATTCAGTATTGTTTTATCTCTTTCTACCACCCTAGGAGGACTTACTCTCTGTATGATTTATTTATAAATGTCTTTATTATTTTTACAATTTCACAGTAATCACATTGATTGTAATTATTTCTTTACATTAATACATTAATGACATAAATAGCTTGGATTTTTTTGTACCTACACCTTGTTTTTGTAGTAGTATGCGGTATGCAGAAACTGCACTGTGAAGACCACTCCAAACAAATCTGTGACAAAGTTATAGAAAATTACTAATCAGAGGAATGATACAAGGCACCAAATATCTCTCAGAGTACAGTCAAGTCAATAAGAAATATGGCATAACTGCAAATCCGCCTCCTTAAAAATGGAGTATCCCCACAAGGAGGGCACAGAGGGAGGCCACTAAAAAGCCTGTTGGACTCTGAATGAGCTACAGGTGTCTGGGTGCTTCACAGAGTGGCAGAAAGAAAGTCCTTTAATTTTTGAGGAAAAAAACCCTCATAATGTCAATTACAGCAAGGCTGAAGTTTTCCAGAGGGCACGCAGTAGACTTCAAAATATAGAGGAAATAATAAAAAAATATATATTTTTTTTGGCATCATACTCATACTAAAGACCCACAGCACATCAGCAGAAACACAAAATGTTATGAATCCTGTTGGAGGCAGCATCATGTAGATGCTTCTCTGCAGCAGGCCCTGCAGGGTTCGTGAGGGTAGAAGGGTCAAATAAATGCAGCAAAATGAGAAATCCTGGAGGAAAATTTGCTGCTGCAGCAACTTGGGAGTATTTTTATTTATTTTTTATTTTTTTCAAGACAACAACTCTAAACATATAGCCACAACTATACAGGAATGGCTGAAAAACAACTATGTCTACGTCAAGGTCAGAGTCCAGTCAAGAATTTGTGATGGGACTCACAGCTCTTGAGCAACTTTACAGAGCTTGAGCAATTTTGCAAAGAAGAATGGGGGAAATTGCAGTTTGTCCAGTGGTAAAAAGCTGATAAAGACCAATCTGACTAAAGGCTATCAGCGCTGTTAAAGGTGCCTCTGCTCACTTACATGAAAAATGTGGATATGTTCATTTACTATGTGTTTTATATTTGTAATAAATTCAATTTTTGGCTTTCACTTTCTTGTACTATACTGTTTATTGTTGTGTTCTGTTATCAGTGTCAGAACTCTTATTATGCACTGTTTCAATGATTTATTGTTGTATAATAACACAAAAAATATTGTGGCTGTGGAGGGGGGACACTGCATCAACTATGATAATTAATTTTCCTTTTCTCATGGGTGTAGCATGATTTATTTTACCTTTATTATCAAATTAAGCTGGGAAGTTTTTTTCCTTTTTCTTTTCAATATGCAGATTAATGCACAGAAATAAATGACTGAAAGGCTCCCACAGTTTCTTGTTTTTCATGAATCCCATAAACATTAATCTGTTACTGTCTGTTTTCAGAAACTGCTCAATAATGATATGATTAACCTTCTGCAATTGGAAAGCAATGAGATCACTGATAATTTAATGAATCATTCCTTATATTAACAATATGGACGCAGGCTAATGAGATCATCCATCCTGTCGTACTTAAAACTGGACTAATAATGAAACAGAGCAGAGGAAGTAGTGTACATCCACTAATACTTATAAAGTGTTCATACATTTTCAGATGTACTTTCTTCTTGTTATCTGGATGGTATAGTCTTCATCAGTTACACAGAGCTTTGTATGTTCATTCTATCCCGGGTGCACTTGGAAATTAGTTGGTGCTGGTGTGATTAATTGCATATAACATAAAACAAGTGTTTATGATCTGCACTCAATGCCTATGTTGTTTTGACTTATACACCAAACCTCTCTCTCTCTCTATGTATTTATCACTTCTGTCCAGCAGAGAGCACCAACATACCAATAACTAGAGAATTCCTTAGGCTCCTATGTATGCAGTGGCCAGGGGGTAAGCTGCAGCTGTAAATTAGAACCTGCTCACTTTTTGCTCTCCGTCTCCCTCTGCTGCTTGAACTTTGAAAGGTCTGATCCATTTCCATCAGTCACAGAGATACTCTCCCCTGAAGTCTGTTCTGTTACCTCCCCAGGAATTAAAATCCTTCATGTACAGTATATTAGAATAATGATGGCTGATAGAGGCTTTGTTTCAAGTTTATTTGTGGAGCACAATCTCGTAGAAAAGCAATTGTGATTTAATTTAACTGTGAAAAAACAGTTGAAAGTTAGAACGTACAAACAGACAGCACTCACAAACACACACAAGCTAAACTAAACAGAAAATGTCTTGGGTTTAATCTTTAAATAAGAAAATAGTTTAGGTACAAACCTTAGATCAGGCAGGCTGTTCCATACCTAAGGAGAAAAAACACTGAATGCCCTTTCGCATGTTAAACTGGGCCAAAAAAATTAAAGTCAAGCACAGTCAGTCCTGTAATGAACAGGTAGCCAGTGGAGCTGTTCAGAGTGATATGATGAAATGTTTTGGTCCGAGCAGGTTGCTGCATTTTTAATTAGCCAAAGCTGTTAACTGGCTTTTACAGGGGGAAAAAATGGTAGAAAATGCATTACAGTAATCTATTCTGGTGACGAAGGCATAGAAAAGTGTTTCCAGGTCTGAATGTGATTTTTCGTCCCCCTGAGATTATGGAAGACAATTGGTGATGCTGCATGAGTTATTACTCCCTGGATGCTTGCTTTGTGGACAGGAAGTGTTTGAGGACACTGTCACGGTCAAGGGTAGCTCAATATTTGAGTTCCTGGTGATATTCTCAGCTCTTAATCACTTGAAGTTACTTTAAGGTTCTTTCACACTGATGAAAAAAAAGGCACTAAATTCAAGTGAGACAAGAGTCTAAGGCTGAAGGATAATTCAGACAATGAGGAATGAATGAGACAGTTCTTCACAGCAGCAGAGAACAAATTGAATCCAGTGACTCAGTGGTAAAAGAGTTTCTTACTCCTGCTGAAACATTTGGGAGCAAAGAAATTTGGGATAAAACCTAGCAACCATAGTGTCCTTAATATTACAAAACACACTCTATCTTTCCTCTCTCATTTTTCACAGCTCAAGGTTGGCCTGACCTTCTCTCAACCTACTTTTTGAGAAATATTCCTTCAAGTGGCAGAAGAACCAACAGGTGAGTAGAGCTGACAACAAGGATGCTATTTTTTCTCAGCGACCTACTTGGGCTCGAGAGCCGCCAGACCTTTGCTGCATGCTCAAGAGCTCGGCATAAATTAGGAGACACTGCCCCTACACTAATGTTACCACAGTCCTCCAAAATTTGACAGCAATAACCTGGAAAAAGAGAACAAAAACTGTCATGGCTCCATAATCAAATACAGTACTTCACTATGAAAGTTACATTTGAATTGTTTTTGTAAATATGTAAGTGTGATTTATATTACAGTATACTCTCTCCATAGATACATTCAC
Source organism: Dicentrarchus labrax (assembly GCF_905237075.1). Lineage (NCBI taxonomy): Eukaryota > Metazoa > Chordata > Actinopteri > Moronidae > Dicentrarchus > Dicentrarchus labrax. Next base: position 10,421,694 of record NW_026136710.1, read on the forward strand.
TTGAAGCAAGACTGCAACTTTTGAAATGAGAAAGCACTCGACCTTCGATGACAAATGAAAACTAGAAATATACATCGAAACATGTCACAAGCAGTTGAAGACCTTGGAGAACATCAGGGTTTTCTTGAGTCCTTGAGACAAAGCCTTGAAATGGAAATTACTTTTTGTGCACTAATTTACACACAAACTGTGAAAACACACAAACTGCATAAGGGGGAGGCCTGTTTACACATAAAGGACCGTGTTGAGCACTAATGATACACAGACAAGAGAGTATGGACATGCATGTACATACATTTTGCTGTTGTTGGCGTGTGTTGACATCCAATGCGCAAAACATAGCAGGTGGCCTCATTTAAGCTATATCTGAATGGTGACAGTGTTTATTTATTCACCAGTTATACAGCCCTAGCTAGCATGATCAGTAAACAGAATGATGCAATCTCTGTTGTCCCAGTTCATCCTTTACCTAATATGTATTGTTACAAGAAAACAGTAGTTGTTGGCTGACCACAGGCAAGTAAAAGCAGGTACGAATCCTGGCTGTTGTTTGGTACGTTGCCACTGGTAATTGCAGGTTTTTATCAAAGGCCTCTTGTATCCATGTACAGTGTGTTATTTAGCATCAACAGAGCCTGTTCAATTCTAATGTTGACTCCAAACCAAAAATAGACTCTTTTTGTTTTTCTAAGGTGACTTAAAAACAAGCTGGTGTAGACTTTAGGCTAAAGGAACATTCAGATGTTTTGGAAAATATGCTTGTTTGCCACCTCACACAGCATTAGAGATTAGACGATGAACATACAGTGTATTTCACTTAACTGTGTCCAGTATACAGACATAGAGTAGTTTTTAGAAAATAATAAACAATCAAAAATCATAACTCACGGTCTTCATCAGTGGATCGACTTTGCTCAGTTGTCATCAAGATGTCATGTTCAGCTAAGCTCAGCATGGAGATTGAAAGGGAAACAGGTAAGGGCAGACCAGGAACACACACCAAGAACAATAACATTAACAGTAACTATGACGATGTATAAGCAGTGGTCCCAATGTGCAAAACTGACGACCTGTTACTGCTGTCCATTGCACAGACGAAGTTCTTCAAAGACAAGAGGAACCCAGCTCTCTGTTATGAGAGTTGTTGTCCTTTATTCATTCTTTGGTAAAAAAAAAAATTAAACAAAGTGTAATTTTCAGCCTAATATTATGTTATATAAGGGTTAAATAAGTTGTTTATAAGTTGTATACAACATTATCGTTCATCAAATCGCTCCAAAAATGATCCCGACAAATTCCAATGTTGTCATCGATATAGTTGTGGAGTGAATTCCACCTTTCACTTGAATTAGTAAGATTAGAAACAATATATTTATAATTTTTGTTATAGTCATCATTCTTGGTGGCTCTGTAGCCTATCTCTGTCAAACAAACAAAAATACACCTTCCAGTATATATATAGCTATATAGCTCCCAACTGTCATCATGTTCCCGTTATACTGGTCATCACACAGACCACATTACATTGCTTTGGTTAATTCAAGTGAATTGCGTTGGTAAATTCTTAAACATCCATACATTTTGATATTACTTTGTTCTTTGTTTTGCTTTTGACACATGTTTATTTTGAATAGTCCTGCGCCTCTAGAGATAAGCACATCACTACACTCTTAGGTGTAGAGTACTTAATTTAATTTAATTTTTTAATTATATTGAAAACAGTGAACTTTAATTGTGCTAACTCTTGATTGTGGGATTAGGATGTGTCTACAGGATCATACAATCAAAGAATCAAGATTATATAAAAATATACATCCCACAAGTATTTTACACTCTTACCTGTATGCAGTTTACTTTAAACTTGCACTTGTGACTTTTTATCTGATTGTGCTAGTTGCTACCTCGTTCAAGTTATACCCTTCTCATTGACGTAAACACATATCAAGAAGTACAGCTGTATTTGAAAAAAGTTGTTCTTCTGTGTCTAAATGTGTAACTTTTAACCTGCTATACTCATGAGTAGCAATTTGCCTATTTTGAGACAAGTGATCATTTTCACTTTTCAACCTCAGCCTGCAGGTAATCAAAGGCTCCTGGCTGTTTTGTTCCTTACATGATTGCAAACCATGACAAGAGCACATAGCGAAAAAAGCCCATAATTGCTTTAACGCCACCTCTACACTTACATTGTGAGCACCTGATTAGGGAAAGAGAAGTGAGTAATGTAATTATAGTTATGACAGAGTAGTATGAACTGACTGAACCTCCTATGCTTTCATATGCATGAGAAGTCAAAGAAGAAGCTAAGAATAAAACGTACAATGATTGTGCAGTAAACCTCTGCTGCCCACAATGACAAAAAATGTATCTGATTACAGCAGTGCCCTTTTCCAAAGCTAATTATAGTCATCCACTTTCTGCACTTGGATGTTGTTTTTATGTTTGGTCACTGTAGAGTCAAGACCAGAACCTAAAATCATCAAGGAGCTGAAAATATCAAACACTGCATGCAATGTATTTATATTTTTCACTGAACTTGCCCAGAGTGGAAATCATCAAAAAGCATTTCAATCATCCGGTGACTTTAGTAAAATTAGTATGTAACTAAATAATATTTTTTTAAATTAACATACTTGTATGTATAAAACCCCTCTTTTTTGAATGAGCTAGGTAATTCTAAACACAGAGGGTTTGTGTGGTCTTTCTAACATCGACAATGAAAGCCACACATGCTTTGAATTCATGAGAATGACGTCATGGAAGTCTCACACTGAAATGATAAAGTTTGATTTTGAAAGTTTAGAAAGGCTCAAACACAACACATCTAATCTTCTCCTGTTCTCCACACTCATTTTCTTTGCAATTCATACTTACCTTTGATTAACTGGCATTGATGAAGAAAGTTCACATTAACAGCTTTTTAAGTTGAAACAGTTCATCCTAAAGTAGAGTGACCATATGGATAAAAACATGAGTCTACAGTCATGCCAGCAGCTCTGTGCGGCTGTACTTAAAGGACCAGTGTGTGGGATTTAGTGGCATCTAGAGGTAAAGTTGCAACTAACTGAACACAGCTCCTGTCTATATATGACAACTTGTGACTGAGAATGGGCTGTTTTGGTTTCTCTGTTCTGGGCTACTGTAGAAACGTGGCAGTTCAGGAATCGATTATACACTAATGAAAACATGTGAATATTATATCCATTTCTACCAATAGAACCTCCTAAATGTTACACACTAGATCAAAGCACAGTGGTGCTTTTGTTACACTAACATTAGCTAATTACCACTAAACACAAAGGACAAGTGAGGCTGATGGGAACGTCATCTGTTTTGCAGGTATCTGGTAATAAACCAAAGTATTGGACGAATTAAGAATTTGACCTGATGGTGGCGGTAGATGAAAAGTCAGAGGATCATCAAAGTTATACAAATCATCCTGAGGGGGATAAGAATGTCTGAACCAAATTTCAAGACGTTTGACAAAACTTTTTTCACAGGAGTCATTTTGACATAAAATAGTAATGTAAGTTACCAATGATACTAAAAAAAAAAGGTCTATTAGCTGTCAAGATATTTCACTTAAAACCATAAATGTCACACTTATGGTAGTACTAGAAAGGAAATCAGGGGATCATCAAAGTCATTAGGGTTCATCCTCTCTGGGAATCATGACAAAAAGGGGCAGGCGGGACCAATGTGGTTTAGAAATATACATTCCAGTTCCAATTGTTTTTAGGTATTAATTGTATGTTATTCTACTTCGTTTAAGAATGCTTGATTCTGATTGGCTGGGAGGAGGGCATTAACCCGGCAGGTTGCCCGCTGACTTGTCGGTTGTACTTGCTGCTGACTGAGCACAGCGTCATCAAATAGTAGATCAATACGCCGCTTGTAATTTTTTTTTCTATCACAGAAATTTCAAACATGAGGTCCATTGTAAAAATAAACCTTGTTTAAAAAAGTTTCTAAAATGTGTCGGAAATCTATCGGAGGGTCAGTCGACACATAGTTTCACAAGCGAGATACAATGTAGCAACTACGTTATTAAACTAGTGATCAGATGCAGCCTTGTGTGGTTGCTATAGAAACTAATTAGCTACAGCTGAGCTAACGTTATTCACCATAGTTCTAAAGGGGACTACTTTTTGAGGGAGATGAACTCAAACAGAGTATACATTTAATAAGCATGCAATACGAATAAGAAAAAGTATAGTTATTAAAGTATTTGAATTGTTTTATTATGTTGGCAAGCAAGAAGTAGAATAAACGGGATACTGCAAGTGAGAGAACAGTTTCTTCTGGTTTTATCAGACTGCCTTATCACAGTGAGGAATATACAGTATACCACTCCATCACTTTATCACTTGGACAATTGCTGCAACTTTCCACCATCTGATTAACAAGAAAACAAGTGCATACTTGCACTGTTTGCTCTATATTCACTTTATTTAAGAGTAGGTTTGAAGCACTTATTAAAGACTCTATTAGAGATCAAGAAAGCCAAGAATGTTTCTTTTAAGTTTTGAGTGCTGGCATCTTTCTTTATGTAATGTTTTTTGCTATTGATAGTATCTTATCACAAAAGTGGTTCCAGCTCTATTTGCAACTCACTGTGAGTTCAAAGTTATAAATATGAAGCCAGGTCATCTTGTTCCATCCTCTATCTGTCTTTTTATTCTCTTTTTCCTCCTCTGCTTTCTGTGGCAGAGACATTCTTTGGCCATTTGGCTTTCTTCCAGAACTGATACATCTTAACAGCAAAACCCCATTATTATGTCCCTCAGGTGAAAGATAAAAATGAAAAATTAACCGTTCCAGACAAACACATTTGATCACCACTAGAGCTAGTGATTTAAAGCGGAAAAGGGTCCTCAGAAGACATAAAAACTACATTTCTGAAGTATCATTTACACTCATGTACAGTACATGACGCTCCCCACAAGCCGTTTCCCTGCTTCTCAAGGGTTGCTGAGTTCATTACCAGCTAAATTAGGAAAGCACACAGATAGATAAATTGAGTTTAGTGTATTGAAAACAGTGACAATGACCTAAATGAACCATCTGTTGTAACTTGCCAGAGAACAAAACCAGGAAGCGATCCAAAATAGAGCGACATCGGATTACAAGGCACCCCAAGTATGAAGGAAAACAAAATGATTTTCCATCTGCAGCGGGAGGAATACATTTGCCAGATATTACAGATGGTGACAAAATTTTACAAAAAGCACAGACGGCTTTTTCTCAAGTTGAGGACAAACACAACTGTACAATAAATGACCCTTTGTTTGAATGTTATACGTTAAAGTTACATGATTCAAGTTGCAGTATGTTTTGCGTAGTTCTGTGAACCGAGTATTTGAATATAAAACATTTCAGTGGTATCAAAACCACCAGATAGTTACACTATAGTCCCTCACTACATTTTACATCAATGTAAACACAACTAGTGGTTGTTTTAGGCAGTCTGGAAGAGTTTGTACGTTTTGGTATCTTTTGGTATGCTTTGCAGTTTCCCCTAACCAAGAGCAGGGATTGTGACTGGCTGTCTGACCTCTGACCAGACATACAGAAATGTGGAGACAGCAGATGACAAACATATACCAACAGAAATACTACAGGTAAACTGGTAAAATTTTTAAAAATGCTCTGCGCTTGCTCTGGTTAGATGTTGCTAAAAGCTGTATATTGTGGCAGAATGCCTTTATCTGTTAAACATAGGTAGGCTCTACAGTTTATTTATAACTTGTCTATAACTCATAAGTTTATTTTAGTTACTTGCATTCTAGTTATTAGTTTATTCCACCTTGTATCTGAAAATGTAGTTATCCAGAAGTAACAGTTTATCCAGAGGTATGGGTTTTAAGAGGCTAGCCATTTCCCTTGGATAAACAACAAGAACTAGCACCCCATTTACACGTGGTATTAAAATATGTAAAATCTGTATCCGGACACATTATCCGGATAATAAACAATCTGATCTTCATTTTTAATTCCTTCTCGTTATCCTCATTGAGATCGGATCTCTGTCCTCCAGAACCAACGTGTTACAAAAATGTTGTGAGTTGTTGAGTTAGGGGTAACTTTATAAACTTTGTGAAATGCTGTCTATGCCAAATTCTTAAATGTGGCCCCTCTTGTAATTTCAGCAAATGTAACAGGTTCTTCCTTTCTTTGTATAAAAAATATTGTGTCAGTTTGTCCCGGCGTGTAGGCTACTAAATAATATGCCTTGTTAACAGCAGATTAGCTGAAGAGATGAGTGCAACACACACCATCACACACAGTTATTTTTTACTATATATCATTCATTCCCCACCTCAGTATTGCTTTTATTTTTCACGTAGTTCTGGTGAAGAACTGATCTTTCAGTTTTTTCATGGCCCCATCACTCATACTAAGCGGCTGATTGAGAAAACAGGTTTTCAGGACTTTCAAGGTACTTTATCCTGTGCAACAGTCTTGGCAGTAACTCAAGCATGTTCAAGGTTGCAATAAAATCTAAAAACATCTAGAGTGTCCAGTCTGAAGATATTGGGGAGGTGTTGCTGACATTTCCTAGTAATTTTGTCTGTATACCTTGATCTCTAAGGTGCATTGGAATGTTTTGTCCTAAAATGTGATGCAGGATTAACATTAGTCATATGCTTTCTCTTGGAAAAAGTTAGTTTACGTCATCCAGGTGAGGGGAGAGAAGTTGCCCCAAGAGGAAGATTTCTAGTAATTGAGAGTCATATTCATAAATGAGGGTAAGACTGCAGATTGACTTCAGGTTAGAGGCATTGCCTGCAATAATGAAGGCATTATATTGGATGAAGATGCTGACAGCTGAGCCATTAAGCTACAACACAGCCAATCTGCACTCTGATCTATCGTCAAAAGAGTTTCCATGAGATTATGTCCCAGGATGGCAGCCATGATCTATGTTTGGTCATGATTGGTCATTGGTTTCTTGAGATTGACCTTGAGGAGCCATCATTGTCAAGAACAGCCTCAAGTTTTAGTTTCTAATCAAATAAAAGCCAGTTATGTAACTCTAACAGTATGCATATAGGTCAAGAGGAACCCCTAACATAAATTACTGGACTTAATAAATTAGGAAAGCAAGACTTCTCAAGGTATTCGTAAATTACATTTATCCATTAGGAATGTGCTCCTCTGAGACGCAAATATGGAGATACATGTGTGTGTGTTGGCTTGACCTGAGCACTGACATCATATAAATGAACAGTCTATAAATGGAACCTCATTAGCGGGCTGTTATAATAGAGGCAGGGCATCTCAAGGACCCTGGGGGCTTTAAATTCTGCCAGTGATGCCTCACTAAGAGACGTCTTATTGGCTCTTCCGCAAAAGAGTTCATGTCTGACTTCTTTCCTGGTATCACCTTTGAAAACATTTTTGACAAAAAAAAAAAAAAAAAAATTATTGATGGCTTGCGTGTTGACCTTGTACCTTACGGAAGGATTCTTTTACAGTGACTAAGTGCACTCATTTTCCACTATTATCCAGAATATTTTGTGCATATAAACATAGTCACTGAGTCAATGTAATCTGTACTGAATAGCAGCCATTGTGGCTAAACACATTAAATGTCCCTTTATTTCATAAGATTCTGTTCTGTCAATTGCTTAAACCTATAATAAAGCCACTTGGGGACATCAGATCCTCACTATGTAACTTTTCTACCTTAAAATAACAGCTTCAGAATCATTTTGATGTTATACTTACTGTGCCTGTTCTTGCACTATGTGACTTTGGGCTCCTTTATGGCAGTAGTCACATCACACACACACACACACACACACACACACACACACACACACACACACAACACACACAATTGATTTTGGTGAAACTGGATCATATTTTATGGTTAAAATATTTACTGATTTTCCCTCTGATGCCCTCTGGCTACTCCGCCTTAACTTTCTTTGATTTACAGAAAAAGGGGGACAGAAGACATTAATTGTTAAAGTAAGTTAACCGCTAAGCTAGTTAGCACAGTCCTTGCTGCCTGGATGGGGGCTCAAAGCACCGGGAGAGTGTTGGGATAGTTACACTGCTAGCAAAGGAGCTTTGCACCAGCCCGGGGGTAAGGGGGACCCAGTAGGGAATGTTGATGGACCCGGGAAAGCGGGAAATGTAACCGGGCTCAGCAGCCTCTGCGGACATGTCAGAGGAAGAGACTTAAGAAGACACAAAACCAGAAAAGTAAAAGTTGGATTAGCTTTTAGAAGTTTGTGAGAGCTTTGTGAAATAAAATGCTGCAGACACACTGTGAGCTGGCCTTCTTGCTGTTGGACTAGTAAGTGTATTAGCTGGCTTGCTCTTGTGTTGTTGCACTTGCTTGACGGTTTTTGATCATAATCAATGTCATCATAACAAATGCATGAGTACAGCTGTTCATGTTTACAACAGTGGTATGTATCATTTCATTTGGGCCTTTTACAATAAAGGTGAATAAATCATTTTAATGTGTACTGTTCCAGCCAATTCACAGTTGTCACCTTATCCTTCCTTTTCTCTCCCTACCACCTTGATGGCTCCTTTACGTTATTACACGTTATGTAATGTTTGTCTCTTAAGCATACTTACTTGTCCATCCACATTCACTGAGGGCTGTGTATCCAGCTCTTTGAAGCCACGGTTCTCGTGTGAAGAGCCTTTTTATTTTTCCATATTCATCACCCTCTGTGTAATCTGCACTCAGGATCCTCTTGTGCAGCTTGGTTTTGTCTTTTTTGTCCTGAATGTAGCATGAAAAGCAACTAACTGGAGGTAAATATAGCCAAAGGAAGACTAAAAAGGATTGCTTAATTAATCTTAGATTATAAGTAGGTGGAGGACATTTTACAGTTCTTGCTCTGGCCCATGAAAGAAAAACATGGACTTTTTTCTGTACTTGCCTTTTGTTTCATTTCTCTTTAAAATGTGTCTTATGACCCAACTGCTGCTATTTTGGGTGTGTTCTCCCTCTTGCTCTCCTTTCTGAGTATTACCTTTAGGTTGTCCTCTATCCTCTTCTGTGTCTCACATCAAAAAGGTATAAAAATTTCCACTTCCAATCTTATCCCTGTTCTCTACCCTCTCCCCGCCTCTGTCTGTCTGTCTCTCTTGTGAATGAAGAGTCAGTGACTGAGATTGAGAATGGGACTCTGCAGCCTGTTACAAAACACTGCAGCACTTGGTATTCATAGTGCTGTCCTACTTTCATCACTACCTGTACGTGCATGTATACACACACCCACACCAAATAGACTGATTCACAAATTGTTCAGTCCAAAATGAGTGATTCACATACGTAGGTTTGAGCTGATTTTAGACTGTGGTAATAAATATATCCATTTGCACGCTTTGCAGCATCCAGTACTCCTGCTGATGTGGGGAGATTACATCAAACAGTAAGTTTTTGATGTTGACAACTGAGTTTCCACCACTGAGAGCAGAGCTGAAATCCACGTTAGCTGCTTAATATACTATGGTTCACTGCCTAAGGTGGATAACTGGTCCTCATTGCTCCTACGTAAACAGCTCCAGAGCTGTATAGCCAAGGTACTTATAAATATACTCATTAGGTGTTTCCTCACAATAAGGACACATAATGAATGTTCACCTGATTCTGAAATGGCCTTGATGTTGGTTACTGCTGCATTCAGGATAAAGGTTTTATTAATGCATAAAAGGCTTGAGTGTTCTGTGAAGCACATACTTGAATATATATATATAGTATTTATTGTGTAATTGTACAGTTTTGTCATCCTCCATTTACAGACAGTTACCACAGTACACTGAGTAGGAGTCCAGCATAAATTAAAATATAGAAATAAAAATGACAAATCCCTCAGATAAAAAAAACAACAAGAAAGAGAGACAGAACTATTACATCACAAACTTTAACAAACAATGATGGAGCTTATGTGTGTTTGTGTGGGTGCAGTTAAATTTATTCCTCTTGAAAACTAATTCAGGGGCACGTGCAGATGTTACGCACATGCAAACCTTGACGAGATAGGTCCATGAAATGATCAGTCCTGTACTGCAGTGAACTCACTCTTTTGTTATCCATGTATTCCTGTTCTTTTCCTTCCTTCCTTCCTTCCTTCCTTCCTTCCTTCCTTCATTCTGGGCACCGTGTCTGTCCCTTTTCTGTCATGCAGCAGAAAGGGAGTCACATGCTCTAGTTGTGAAAAATTACATAATTGACCTACAGGTATGACGGACGTGGAGATCAGGGGAATAGGTTTTGCATTTCTTCTATTTTCTCGTTGTTCAGCCAGTAGTTTCCAGGCAAAGTAAATGCACTAGTGTATTTTGTGTCCCTAAAAGCTCCTCTTTTGCCCTACTAGAGCTGAAAAAAATGTTAAGAGAGACCATAATGGATAGTTCAGAAAAAGAGAAAATTTAAAACTCAATGTACTGTTTTTATAGTTTGCTACTATGAATATTCTTTCAGCTATTGGGAATGTAAATACACATCAACCTTCCAAGGTTGTGAAAAATATAATAATGACTTTTTCCCATCCTTAATGCAACCAGAAATGAGAATCAATAAAAAAATGTTTTTTTATCAAAAGTCTTTAATTGTTTTTTTTTTGGTCCATTTCAATGGACATCGGGTCCAAACAGTTGTTAAAATACCAACATCATACGACAACATCATACCTATTTTTTGTCTTATAATTGTCACATTGACATCACATGGAACATGAACTTGAACAGTTCAAATTATGTTTTTTTTGTTAGGTCCAAACAGTTTTTTTTTGTTTGTTTGTTTGTTCTGCATATGGAATATTTTCAACTGATTATCAACTCATTCTCTTGTTCTGATGTACTGTTTTTATAGTAATAAGGTCATTCATCAATACTGGTGAATTGAGTTCAATAACACGGTTTCTGACCCACTGTCCATTCTAATGGACAGCGATATTTGAAAAAATCCTGTGTAAGGACTTGCACTGAAACATGTGATATTACACTTCTATTCATACATTCCATCTTTCAATATTATATCAAAACTATGAAATCTTGGCACAAATATCTATAAATGTGAGTAAAACTGTTGAAAATGATCCTTACTTCGACGTGTTGGGTGAAGCCCTGCCATGCCTCTCTTCCGTGTGGTGGATTTCTTTCATACATCAACAAGCTAAGCTATACTGCCATTTGATTGGTTTTTAAATGTCCAATTCAATGGACTTGAGGGTTCAAGTGGTGTTAAATGTTGCAAAAAGTAAAAAAGAAGCCCCTGTCATGTGACGTCCATTGTAATGGACACAGAGTCTGAAGGGGTTCAATTCACACTGAACTTGAGATTTAGTGTTACCACACTGGTGATTTCCCTAACAAAGATTTGCCCTTTAATGTTAAAAACAGCATAACAATAAGCTGCACGATTTTCTGTCTGCATATTTGTAGAGCATTAACGTGATGTCATTCATCCTTTTGTTTTGTTTTTATACTTGCAGCTAAAAATAGACATCAAATAACCCTAATGGATGAGTCCTCCTCCTGTGACGTTGGGAGCTACAAATCCAGCTGTGTACACAGTCACGAACACACACACACACACACACACACACACACACACACACACACACACACACACACACACACACACACATGTGAATGTGCACTTTTGTTTGTGCATCATTTCCAATCATAACGCTTTGCTGATGATTCCAGCGTTAAGGATTATACTAAACCAAACGTGAGCTCTAATCTGGATGAGTTTCCTTCAGCTTCTATTTCATTTTTGAGGACTGAGGGGGAATGGAGCTCTATGGTGACCTAGATGCTTTGTACCAGGATTCCAGTCGTGAATGAATAAGATCCAGTTAAGAGTATTTTTAGATGTGAGTAAATACTCTTCAGTGTCTCTTAGTCTAATGCACTATGCTCCTTTCTTCCACAAGTCTCGAAGTTTAAGTGCATTTCTGTCTTTCTAATAAAAATGAGCATTTATCCCTTTCCAGGATCTTGTCAGAAATCCCCTTTAGTGCTGAATCAAACTTGAGAAAAATGTCCATAGATTGTTAATGAAACATCCATCACTTGACCAAAAGTAGACAAAGCATATGACTTAAATGTTCAAGAAAGTACATACGACTAAAACTCATCACATACTAAAATTAACACTGGTGAGAGCAGACATCTGTATCATGGTGGCCTTCACAACCAGGCCATTGACCTTCTTTTGAAGGTAATAGACAACCTTTTGCTGTGGGAAGTCTTAACCTCATATTTCAGGCCTGGAAAAAGTAGGAGACAACCTCATGTGGCGAGACACACGAGATTGCATCCTCACAAAGCACCAGAATTAGACTTTTTCTGGGAAAATTGTATCTTTTTACCTCAGGACCATCCTCCTCTGAGGGTGGACATGCTGAGTTATCCACCATAACAAGAAAAAAAAACCCTGCTATATGTTTTCCCTTCCCTATGTCTCATTCCTCCTGAGAGAGAAGAGAGTCAGGAGTAGCGTCATTCTGGTGGCCACGGTGTTTGGTCACGCTCTCATGAAGCATTTACTCTAGGGGGGCATGTGAGTTATATACAGTGAAACATTTTACCTTCCCCCAGTGGGGTTTTTGTCTTCCATTCTTAAAACCCATTTAAACAGCTGCTTAAACCATTTAGTCACAGCGTGACGCAAAGCAAACGTCAAACTGAACTGATAGAGTTATGGGCATGAGCTTGATATAACTAGGGAACGTGGCATGTTTGTGCAAGCTGTGTAATTCAACAAAACACAAAACTTCACATTCCCCATTAACTTTCTGTGTTGATTTATTCATATCTAGCACACATTTACTAATTCACACCACTGTTCTATTCATCCTTTGTTTGTAAGTGGGAGTTTGTTGGCTCACTCAGATGATTCGTCATAGAAAAAAAATCTGCTGATCCACTGATATTTAAAACAAATATGAGTAGAGGTGTCAGGAAATGACAGCTAATAAACTGTTGTTAAGTATTTGCACCTGGTATTCACTTGCTGTTTCCTGGCTCCTGAAGATGGTTTTAAAGAAAAAACAAAAGCTTGACACTAAAACAGTGCATCTGTCTTTCTTTTGGATTAACTCAACTTTTCTCTTTTCTCAAATCAAGAATTGATTCTATAATATTTTCTTTTTAATTTACAAACTCATTTGGCACAAGCTGCAACACCCCACACTGTAATATTTGAGTTGATAAACCTGAAGAGAAGGATGGACTTCAAGGGATGAATGTTAAAAATGATAGACTACAGAGATATTTTAGGCTTGTGTAAGGCGTAAAGTATGAGGTGGCCTTCTTGGTAGAACCTCCGCTATAATTTCATTAGTTATTTTTAGTCTCAGACAGTTCAGCAGGTTGTTTTATCATCCTTCCCATGCTGATGAGAAGGAGGAAGATAGCCAGTTACAATATTATTGCAGGCTATTGGCATTTTGAGGGGAAGGAAAAAATACCTAAAAGCTTTATCTGGAAAGCCACATTCAGAGTAACAGGTTGTGTAGCTGAAATTAAATTGAAAACATTCGAACCGTGTCTTCTTGGAGTCTGTCAGCACTGAACCTGCACCAACTGAAAGGCTATGTTTTTTTTAACATTTAAGGAAAGTAAAAAGGATATTAGAGAAAAGTAGTTTATTTGAAGTCTGTCTCAGATATCAGATTTTTCCTTTCTTAGACATGTTGTTTTGTGCCACTAAGAAGGTCTTGATATCCCAACCCTTCATCTCCCAAATGTTTCCCAAAACTCCCTATAATCACTGCTTGATCTACGTCAGATGTGACTGCATGCCACAATTATGAATAAAAAAGGCATTGGCCATATTAAATACTTTCAAAGCATTTGATCCCAAATTATTTCATGAATTTATAAATCAATACTTTACTGAGAATAAAAACATAGATATATTCCCTGATCCAACAACAAATAATGTCACCATTTTGCCTCTCTTACGCTCTAATGATTGTTGTGACCATTTACTGCAGCAGCTTTATTACATCACTATGTTTCAATCTGTTGATTTATGTTACAACCCACCAGTTGTTAAGCCAGCAGGGAGTAGAATGAGGAATTATGTTGCCGGTCCTTGGTTCCTGTTTTCTAATTTTACATCAGAAAAAAGGAGATGAGGAGTTTCCTGACTGCGTCCTGAGGGACCAAGCCCTGGTTGCTACGCGACTAATGGAAAGTCAGGGGCTAAAGGAATGGCAGGAGTGAGTCACTGACCAGGGAAAACTGAGAGAGAAAGAGAAAATAACAAAGGGAAATAATACAAAATTATCTACCTCTACATCACTATGGAAAAAATAAGTATGATCACTCGTTTTGGTTTGTCTTTTTATGTAAACTTCTGTTTCCATGTGTATACATGTGCAGCATATTACTCCATTAATCCTCATTCCCAGACCATCCTTTACTGGCTCTTTGATTGACACAATTTTATTGATCACTGCTCCACAACAAAAATAACAGGTGGAATTTAAATTCAAGACACGACTTATCTTCCACAACCATCCTTCCTAGACACTCTGAAACATTGCTGTTTATTATTGCTATATGAGTGCTGTTTATACTGTAACAAAGTCCCTCAGAAACTTTAATGACTGTATTTCCTTCTAGTGACACAAAGCTTGTGTGATTGCGCATCCACATTGTGTCTTTGAACATGTGTCAGAGAAACGAGAAGGATGAGTAGGTTAGCAGCATTTATCATGCATCACTATGGCCACTCCCAGTGCTATTAATGCCCTACTGACTATTTAACTACTTCATGGACAGAAAAAAGTATTGAACACCAACAAGTTTAGTGTCTAACTTGCACTTTCCAAAACAAATTCTCAAGATCAGATAAGTTATAAGTAAAATTCCAGGTCAAAATTCCCTATGACATTTTATCCCTTATTTTGGCTTGAGATTATACTATATGAGTTTATAAGAGTTTCTCAGATGGTACATTTGGAACAGTAATTAGTATAAATAATAATAATTGACATTCACTTTCCTCGTCAAGAGTTAGATGAGAAGCTTGATCTGTACGATAAATATGAAACTAGTTTGCCAGTTAGCTTAGTTTAGCATAAAGACTGAAAACAGAGGGAAAAGCTAGCCTTTCCAAAGATAAAAAAAAATCAGCCTACCAGCTCCTATAAAGAACCTCTAACATGTTATATCTCGTTTGTTTAATCTATAAAAAAACTGAAATGTAAAAAGGACATCTTGTGGTCTTTCAAGGAGTAACATGCTTTAATTGTACATGCTGGAACTAATTTATTTTTCTTGTCAACCTCAGCACTCCAGGAAAATAATACCAAGTGCAGCCCAACACCCTTTTACTGTAGTGATAACTTATTAAACTCCAGTGTATAAGATTTCATAGTGAAGCTTGCATTGTTTATGAGTTGAATTGCACGTAATATGTAAGTCCAATAGAGATCTAGTGCATTTCGACCTTAAAAGTAGCAGAATACATTTCTGTCATTGACAGAACTAACTTCAGTTGTACAGATAGACACAATATAAAGCGGAACCCATTGATATAAATGTCTGCTCAACAGTACAGTGTTTCCACTAACAGAGTTAGTGATAGGTGTTTTTTTATTTTCCAGAATTGATCATTCACTGTTTGTGTTAAAGGAAAAAAATGATTAATTCTTCTTATCTGTGTCCCAGAAATTGTGGACCACAACTTCATTTGTCACCTCACGTTACGTCTGATGAACTTTTGTTCATGTGTTTATTTCAAGCTTCTATCCAGAGTTGGTATATTTAGGTCCCACATTCAGAACCTGGCAGTACAAGCTGACATTAACCGTTGTGGTATTAGGTAACACGTCTGTGGGCGAGGGGAGGACATGTGTTCCTGTTAGGTTTAGCATGATTAAGTGAATCTGCAATGAGGTCTTTCCTTGACATTTGCAATGAAAGAGAGAGAGAGAGGGTGTGTGTTAGAGAGCTGCTTTTGTGAGACAGTCATCTATGTATCTTTCTCTGAATGCATAAGTACCACAGATAAGCTGAAATAAAATTGTTTCATCCAGTGACACAGAAAAGGGTAATTATTAAAGATAGTTCTCTCACAAATAGACCAATCACACGTGTACAGGTATACATATTAGTACAAGAATAGACATACATGCACAAACAAGATGAAAAATATTGTTATTGCTAAAAAGATCCTTGACAGAAAATGTGTGTAAACCACTGCCCTTTCTATATTGTAAAGGAGCCGTGGCAGTTTGATTTATGTGTATATATACACAGGCTCATAATGAGGCATTTCAGCAAACAAGCTAGCACTGTGCCATTTGCAAAGTAGCTTCACTGTGCAGTTAGAACAGAAGTCAATGAAAGAAAGTTCTATTCCAGGGGTTAAAACATGTAAAATATAGTCATGGTGCCACAGACACACAGACCAAGGTTTCTTTAAAGGACCAGTGTGTAGGATTGGCATCTTGCTGGTGAAGTTGCAGTTTGCAATCAACTGAATACCGCTCACCTTCCAAGCGTTTAGGAGAAATTACTGTCACTTCAAAACTCGCCTGAGGCCCTACCTAGAGCTAGTTTTTGTTGATCTGTTCTGGGCTACTGTAGGAACATGGCGGTTCAACATGGCAGACTCCGTCAGAAAAGGACCTGCTCCCTTTGTAGATAAAAATGTCTCATTCTTAGGTACCAAAACTATTCTTATTTTCAGGTGATTATACACTAATGAAAACATACTTATGAATATTATATTCCATTTCTGCCAATAGAGCCTCCTAAATGTTTCACACTGGACTTTTAAAGCAAGTGGGATTGTTGTACGGTTGGTAATTCTGATGTTTGATTGTCCTGAAGATGTCAGTGGATGTCAAACTCTACTAGTACGCTTCACAATGAAGGCGCTTTCAACTGTTTGCCAGAATTTGAATGTTTTTCTTCACTTGATGTCTGGAATTGATGCAAAAGTTTTTACATGATCCAGATTTTGACTTGTACCCAAAACTTGTGTTAAATCAATAGCGCCCCTGCTGTTTCTAAGAGGCTCACAGAAAAGACCGTGGGAGACAAGAAACTGCTGCGAATCCTTGGATACCTGCAATTTTTCAAACCACCAGTTAAGTATGTGGGACACAGCGTCTGAGACAAGAATAGATCCAAAGGAAGTGAAAGTAGTCATACAGTGGAAAAAGCTCATTTGTCATCACTATCGTTTTTACTAGGCATCTGTGGCTACTACTGTGGATTCAAAGCCAGTTATTCTGCCATTGTCCAACCACCAACCAAATAAACTTTTTAAAGACCATTTTTAAAAGGAAGAGATGTTTTTAAAGACAAGAAGAACCTCAAACAATTCAGAGCTGCTTGGAGATCAAAAAAGCCCCGCTGTATTTTCCAAACTCATCCACGATCTCACCCATGCACATGTGTTTTCTTCTGGTGATGTAACCAAAGTGAGTACAGAGTATATATTTCAGCCTGAAGGAAGAGTAATCAACAAAGGATACACAAAGGAACTGAAAAATAAACAAATCTCAAAAGCTGTACCCCTTCAGCAGCTGGAATTTATGACTTTATTGTGAAAAAATTCCAGGATGGCTGGACAACAATCCTTCCACACATGTGTGATTATGACAAAACTGACTGCCACTGGCCACAGATGGCTGGCAGGCCTCAGTGCTTATGATTTTGTTCTTCGGTGACGGTTGGAACGCACTGAAGCATACTTGTTGTCCTGGAACCAAGGCACAAACAGATACTTCCCTCTGTAAATGCAGCCTTCTGTCACTAGGTAAGAGTTAGTGGATCATAAGGTTTTTATCAGATTAGCGGTCAAAGTGTGTCCAAGTACGTGTATTCATACCAACACATCTGGTGGAAAAGTCCTGCAACAGGACAGGTACGCAGAAAAGGTGGCTTTACTTTGTGCTTGCATTCCTGTTGTTAAGGTTATTGACGTTTTTGTGGCTAAGTTTTGTTTACTGGGTGACATTTTCCATCACCTTTATCCACATAACAAGCAACTGCAGGGTAGGGATAAACCCATCACCCAGCTGGACATTCCTAAAAAGACTGACTGTGCTTAATATTCTGTCACTGTGGAATATCTAATGCCTCTCACCAGGAGCAATAACAGCTTTTCTTTCCCCTCCATAACTACAATCTAACCACCGCAGTGATGAGATTAGTGAAGGAGGACTGTTTCTGGAGAGTCTGAAATAGCACCAAGCAGCTGCTTCTGTTGCTGGATGAGGCATCCAGTGATGGGATAACTTAAAGCTGATACTGCAGCTCTTATTTGGCTCAACTTGTAATCATGCTGCACTGACAACTTTAAAACATAATTGTGCTGCTCTTTTAAAATGACAAGATATCAAATATGTTTTTTATAGTTTGCTGCATTATGTTCTAAGATGTGCCCAACCCACTGCCCTTAATTTATAGATTGTATAGCTGCCATGCAACATTTTATTTATACATAAGGGGGACTTTGATTTGTAGATATGTATGCCCAACATGCATGTTAATTATCGAAAAAGGCCTCCACTAATTTATACAACACAAACATGCCATAATGTATGTGTATGTGGAGTATGTTGTTATTATTGTATTCTATCCTGACCCACTCTATCTCGACCTTGCATTCTGATGCTCTGATTTATACTCTGCCCTTCCTCTTTTACACCCAATCCCTCCTTTCTTGGTCTATTTTTACATCAAGTATACAATCCATTTTTATCCTGCAGCCTATAAATGCACCATTAAAGAATTAGTGGTCTGCAATCTCAGGATGTGGCCAAAAGCCAACAGTGAACAGCTGTTGACGTGTCAGCCTCTGATCCTGTATGACAGCGCCACTCCTCAACCCACCGTCCCACCCACTCCCCACCCTGAGTGATGAGACAAACAGGAAGAGAAGAGGAAACAAGTCATTCACATGTCAGACAGTAACCAGCCTCAACAAATCCATGACCGCTCCCTCTGGGTGTTACCAGGTTAGACGCTTCCTTTGTCTGTTACAGACATGTAGGTGCCATGTGGAAATACATGTGGAAATACACACAAAAAAAAAAAAAAAAAACTTAAAAGGCTGATTAAGTATTTCAAGGATTGTTGCTTTGAGTGTGTTTTGGAGTCACCATAATTCAACAGAATTTAGTTATAAGCGGTGTCCAGGCTCCTGCTGTATGTTTTTCCATCCTCATGTTATGCTTACACACATGGTATGAGCCAATAAAGGCTTTTCAGCAGATGCTTCTAGGAAATATTCTTCTAGGGAAAGTATGGATGCCTTAAACTGTGGAGAAGAGACTTTAGCAGATCTAAACAAAAAGCTAGATCCAGTTTGCATTGTGTAAATGGGGCATTTAAATTAAAAATATAAAAACCTTTTCCTTTGACAATTTAAAAAAAGTAACATATGACTGGACAACATAAAACATACAAAGTATTTAAAACAATAACATAAACAATAATTAGCAGCATTATTTAAGCTCCCCATAAAAAGTCCACATCTCCTATTTCTCCCTTTTCCCCATTTCCTTTGCCACTTTTCACAACTTATCTTTTGTATCTATTTTTATATCTGTTTTGTCGTTATCTATGTAAATATGTCTTCAGCGCAGCAGACAGCCATTTCCACAAATAATAGTTCTAAAACACCCACTGTCACTACCTGCTCAGCACCAAACAGCAGACAGGCAAACATAGCAACTTGCTGGTGAACATAGTGGCACATTAAGCGACTAAAGAGCCAGATATTTCCCTCAGGAGTTGGTGGAGACCAAAACAGAGCTAGAAGGAGAGTTAACATTGCACTTATTTCCATAGCGTGATAAGGAATATCAGAGTCTAAATCTGGTTCTGTATCTGCTGGATGTGTAAATAGGCAGCTGCTTGCCAAAAGGTAACAATATGTCAGTGTACACAACTTATTTCTGCTGCTTATGAGTATTATTATTATTATTGAAAAGTGCCAGATAAATGCAGTCTACTTACTGGAGCCAGTGCTTTCTTTTTTTGCCTCCTGCATTAACTTTCAGAGACTTGGCTGACACATAAATCCTCAGGGAGATCCAGTTTGCAGATGTATGCATCACTGCCAAGATGGAAACTGCTGAAAAACCCCTTTAGCTCATCCAATGCCATCAGTCACCACATTTACAGTGATGAAAGATAAACTTTATACAAGTCCAGACTGATGTTTGCTGCCCAAATATTTCTCTCTCTGCAAGGGAGATTTTTGTATTAGTCGGTGAGATCTTTGCCAGATGTATCTCACATGCGTCTTTGTTTGTGTCTTCTGTATATTGAACTAATAATTATGTTTTTTTCCACCTGCCGGGCCCTCAGAATTAGCTACATTTTAAAGCCAATATTTTTGTTTGTCTGTAAGGAGGAACAAAAATACCACTTAGAAGCAGCTCAGACTCTGAAAGCAGCACATTGTCTTATCATTGTTATTGAAAACATGCTCAATTGCATGTCTTTTCACTGTATGTAGCATCATATTTGCTATACCATGCTGGATACACCTATATGAAGGTTATAAAATCTGAAATCATGTGAAACAAAGGGCATATTGCTAAGCTTATTTCTATTTTTACATATAGTTTATATAGTTTTTACACATAAACGGCAGACAAATTGACCAGTCAAGAAATAGAAAGCAAGAAAAGCTGAAAGCCTGTCTGGTTAGTGTTAAATTGTTGCATAACCAAATGACTGCGACAGAGAAACGGAAAATGGATAAATCATTCAGCTGTGGCGGACACCTGCAGATGCAGCTCAGGACACCTAATCCATGTGTAAACCATGTATTGATTAGTACATGTAGGTGATGTTTGTGTGTGTGTCTGTGCGTATGAGACTCAGTAAATGCTGTTGATGTGTATTTGTTTGCATGCAGCCACAGTGATTTAATACTTTAATAATAATGCCTTCCATCTCCCGTGCAATGCCTCTGAATAATTAATTAAACAGTTGAAATTGCACTTTTTAGAACATGATGGGCTTTGGGATGTCACAACGTCTCAAGAGCACCTTTAATAACCTTTTTAGACCAATTTTGTGTTTTAGTAATGTACTGTGAAACAAGGAAATTACTGCTTTATCATCACTGTGGAAAATGAAAACATTATTCATATTGAACAACCGTCCTTCAGCTTTCTAGGAGCCAGGCTGTTAAATATGGACTTCACAATTTTTCTATGGCTCGAGACTGTGTGGAAAGGTGACATGATGGCTTTAATTCTTAGACTGGTAGATAATAAATAGCATTTATTAAGTCGTCTGCTTTTTGCCGTATTTTCCCTTTTTAACAGAAAGTAATAGCTCTGATCAAAGCACTGCAAAAAGCCTTCTCCTAATGGGCAAAAACAAAAACAAAGCAAACAGAGCAGAGTATATAAGACTTTTGTCCTGTGCACAAGACATTATGGATCCTTATAAACTGTTCTAATCCATATTTTTATATAAGCAAAAGACCATGTGTAATGGGGTTTGTTCGTCTGAAAGAATTACAGAGAATTATCACCCTGCTTGGAGGTTTAGGCAATAAATGATAAGAAATAATTTTACAATTTTTCAGAGATGTTGTCTAATTCCCACAACTCATCAATTAACTTGGTGAGTGCAACTTTATTATTGCTGATAAGAATGATGGCCAAACTAGAAAAATAGGCCCAGAGTTGTAATAAATAAAGGTTCATATCCATTTTAAAAATATAAGTGATAAATTCAATCAGATTAAAATGAAATTTTGGGGTGATGACTGAAATGGTACACAGTGTGTGTTCAGTGATTAAGCATCTCTCTAAAGTGAATATGTTTCTTCAGGGAAGTCGGCTGATGATCAGCTGATCTGAGTTGCCCAAATTACTTCACATTCAAATGAATCAATCTACACTCTGAGCTCCATTTAAGGGCAGCTATTTTACATGAACTCTTTCCGAGCGTTTGTAAACACTGTACACTACTATGTGACCATAAATCAGGAGCTAAATATACTCTGAAAATTACTGAAACTGTAATTCCATGTCTTAAGGCTTCTATCCAGACCGCCCAAATCCTTCTGCTTCGAGTGTCCCTTGATTCTCTCCCAGCCTCTCTATATGTTCCAAGCTGTGGCCTTAAGATAATCCAGAGCCACATGGCCGCAGATGATAGATGAGTAGTTTGACCTTATGTGGCAAGGTTAAGAGGTGTCCTGGCACTGGCTTTATTGTACAGTGGTAAACAAAGCTGGGTCAAATGATACTCTAGTAAACAGGATCAGAGGTGAGCGATGTTGATGTTTCCTCACATTACAGCTGGATGGACGTTCACCAAACAAGCTTATTTGTCTCATGTGTCCCCTCTCTCTTTCTGAGTGTCTCTCTGTTTAGACACAGCTTCAAGAGCTTCAGATTTTCTGTGTATCTGGCGATCAGGACAAAAGAAACAGAGAAAAGAGAGATATATGGAGCATGTCAATTCTTACTTTCATTCCTGTCTTCTCTTGAGTTTTCCATCCGTGAAATCTTGTTTCCATATCCTGTGATTGCAGAATTGGAGCTGCAAGACATCAGTGTCACATCAGAGCTGCTACATAAACCCTAATCTGTTTTCTGGCACAAGCCCTGGCCTTTATTTTTCCTTCAACAGCACTTCCAGGAAATGATTTATAAGCCTGACTTGCCAATGGGTTTGTGACATTATTTATGGTGTGTGTTTAAATGTAAAGAATGTGTGCATTTATGGTCGTTCTCACTGGCTGACTCAGGTGATAAGGTGTTGCTGTTGTTGAGGATGTTGTTTCTATTTTTGCCTATGCATGAAATCAGCTAACCGAGGAGAAAATTACACATTTGTTATTTTCTGTGCTTCAGCGCATGGAGATGTGCAAGGAAGACAGCCCGCGGTTCCAACCAAGTTCATGGTCACATGAAATGATGTGTGAGCGTCATCTTTTCACAGTCATGGATCATCATTCCTGTGATTATGCCTCTCATATTTTCCAGTTTTTCATCTCTAGCCACCCTCCATATTTTTCCATATAAAAAGGAAAATTGTGCCTCTGAAAATGTCCAGTTTATATTTACTTGAGTAAGTTCACATGCCTCAAGAATAGAAGAAGTTTTGTAGCCACATACAACTCAAGTCAGTAATTCCCTAATATCTGTGTGGGTGGTTCCCACTGGTTCATGTAGAAATCAGTTTCTTCCTGAACTACAGTGATTATTCTGCATGCCTTTGTACTGGCTACTTTATCTATGACCAACACATGAACTAAACCATGAGTCAAACAAGATCTGGAACAACGTATTAGGTAGGATGGGCCCTGATGACATCATGAGCTTGATTCATTTCCGCTGTTTCACTTCCCCACTTTGAATGACACACACATTCTCACTAATGCCAGTTCACCAAAGCAACAACCGGCTCATTAATGTGTATCAAGGCACACAATCAACAGTGCAAAACACAGGGGAAGGAAAGAGTGTAATATATGGCAGAGAGTGCACGTCTCTAACTGCCATCAGTCTTGGAAGCTACGCAGAGAAGTCTGGAACTCTTCACACGCAGAAAACAAAAAATCCAAGCAACAGAAACTGCAGATGTGGATTATGTGAAATTATCTTGGATGGAAATACAAATACATTGGTTTGGATTTGGGTTCAGTGAACAACAAAATAGATTTTTATTTTCAGTGCATTTCAAAACCACACATGTTTTCTGACCTGTTGCTCCTATTCTATGAAATTCCTACTCCAGAAGGAGATGAAAGGAATCAATATGTCTATCTATAGCCATGCTAGCAGTCCTGGGAGGCTGTAAAGAAATTCAAACTGTAGGATGCCTTGAAATTGTAAAGGTAGAGCAAGACTAAGTCATGGGAAGTTCACAGGTCACAATGTCTGCACTAAATTGCATGGTAATCCATCCAACAGCTGTCAAGACATTGTATCAACAAATGTAAACACCGGTGGTGCTAAAAAGAAAACTGACATGATGACCTCATGGTGGAGTTATAAGAAAAAGTCATGAGATCACCAAAATCAGTAAGCTCCACCCTCTGGGGACCATGAATGTATCTACCAGATTTTATGACAAGCCATCCAATACTTGCTGAGATACGTCAGTGTGAACACTGTCATCTTGGAAGACAACGTGTTAGAATGACGAAAAATGCCTGGGAATGAGTGAGTTCTAGTCCACCAGTGAGGAGAACTGAAGACGCCTGGATGAGTAAAAAAAAAAATATTTAAAACTCCGGTTTCCTTTAACTTAGAACTTCAAGATACCCATGTGGTTAATAATAATCCTAGTTAACTATATCTACCTGGTTAAAGTTCAACTGAAATTAAATTGTGTTTGCCATGCCCTGGGTTGTCTTTTATTCTAATACAGGTTTAGGAAACAACACTATTGATACTATAGGGTTTTATTGGCTAGTAGAATAATCTGATGAGGTCAGTGGGTTTTTGGTTGATGACAATCCTATTAGTGGAGTGCATTATTGAGGCTTAGTGTTACTGTACTTACAACATTCATCATTTAAAGTGTTTTGTTGTTGGAAGAACCCCCTGCTATTTCTCTCTCTGATAGAGCATCCAGCAGGGTTCATGTCAAAACACCTCAGTGAGACTGAACACTTACACTGAACACTTGTATGGGAAAGTTAAGGCAGTGTATTGATTGGTGTTAGACATGAGGCGTAATGTGAAAGAATAATCTGGAAATATACGTTGAAAGGTCAAAACTATGGGTTAATGTAGCTTGACATAAAAAGAAAATCTAAAAATCTTTCTACCAGACAAGATGTGAACAGATAGCATCATTATAAAAAAAAATATGAGTGAAAAAAGGCAACATCCTCTGGTGCCCTTATCATGTCTCTGGATGGAAATGGAACGTGGAAATAGAATATTCGTCAGATTGCATGTAAATGCTTTCCAGTTAGTCTCTGTTTTGTTTGTATTTTCTTCTGGGTGACCTTGCAGAAGGTTACTTTAATTTTACAGTTCAGCTTAAAATAAACTGTTGCATGTGTTGATTAAATGCTGTTTCATTACGGAGGAACCATCTGGTGTGGTTTCACTGCTACAGCTTCTCCTGGGAAGAAAACTGAGCTTCAGTAGCAGCAGAAGAGACTGAACCTTAATATAACTTGGGAGGAGACAATGAGACATCATTGGTTTAAGGTGTTGGCAGGAAAAAAACGGGTTGTGTAATGTAATTGATGGTTTCATGATATTAGCTGAGGAGTTTAACAGAACCAGCAGTTATGTACACAAACAGTTTGGTTGCAGGAGGGAGCAATCTGTCAATCCTTGACACCAAAATTGCATTGCACGTACAATTCTTCCACTTGTACAGGCAAGTTCACAGCAAGACAATAAAACACTGGGGCTTTTAAAAGTTTCAAAAGGGCTTCCACACAATAATGTCTGTGAGTTCTGACACTTTCTTTTTACAAATAGCTATTAAAATATGCTTATTTGCTTTCTTGCCTGGAGTAAGATGAGAGGATTGATACTGTTAGAATTTGTGAGCGACTACCAGGGATTTTGTTACCTTTGGACAAAGCCAGGATAGCTATCTAACTAGCTGCTGGTTGTAAAGTCTGTTCCAGTGGGTAACATTTAGAATCTATTGGCAGAAATAGAGAAGGGTTCGTTATATAGGTATGTTTTCATTCATGTAAAATCACCCGAAAACTGTTGCGTTTTGATTATCTTAGAATGTTCCATTTTTATCTACAGGGGAGCAGGTCCTTTTCTACAGAGGCCATCGTGCTGAAGTGCCATATATAGAAATGAGAATGGTATCTAAGTCTTGGCAAGGAAGTACATAAGTGTAGTTCCCAAAATGTCAAACTATTCTTTTTCTATAGTATTATTATTCCTAAGTGCTGAAAATAAGGCTTTCCTCTGACAGTTATAGGGTTCTCATGCTGTGCGAAATTTTTGCTCCAGGATTGTTTTGAATTTTGTGGGTGTGTCAGTCTGTGTGCATTCAGTGTGTCTAACTCCGAGGTCTGCTCTGCTTCCTCTCAGTCCAGCTGTGCCTGTATAGAATTTGGTCATGTTTCAAGAATGAATGCAAGAGTTTTTCCCTTAGGTTCTCACACACACATGCTTATATACAGCACACAGGCTGACAAAAACATGCATACATACATACATACATACCTTCTTCCAACTCATTTACATGTGATTGTTGCAGAAATGTCCACCTCATGGTTTGGGTTTGCTGTGTTTACTGTGGAAGGATGGCTATGTATACTGACA
The DNA here is from genome assembly GCF_905237075.1 of Dicentrarchus labrax. Lineage (NCBI taxonomy): Eukaryota > Metazoa > Chordata > Actinopteri > Moronidae > Dicentrarchus > Dicentrarchus labrax. The sequence goes on from NW_026136710.1 coordinate 10,447,943, forward strand.
CTTCAGCTACCAGTTATGAATAATGACTCCTCATGTTTGTTATTGTCATCTCTCCCCCTGTATTACGTCGCAGTGAAAACTTAATTTTGACTAAAATGACAAACCCAACTAAACCCCCCCAAAAAGGTTCAATGTGTAAAATACTCTATCTCAATCAAGTACAATGTCAAGTCTCTCAAAGTGAAGTGAACCTCCCCTTCAGAGGTGCTGGTAGGTGGATTTTGTTATCTTTGGACAGAGCCAGCCTAGCTGTTTCCCTTTGTTTCCGGTCTTTGTGCAAAGCTAAGCTAAGTGGCTGCTGGTGGTAGCTTCATTTTTACAGTACAGACATGAGAGTGGAATCAATATTCTCATCTAATTCTTACTTATTTTCTTTGTTTCATTTCCCAAAACATCAAAATGTTTCTTTAAAGCCCTCCACGTCCAGTATTTTGCAAAACCATCTGTAATACTTGCATGAAGCTTATCCATTTGTATAAAGGCCACCTATATATAAAGCTGACCTTTTCTGATTAGACCACTGGGATAAGACAATTACATTCTCCGTCCTTCCACTCTCCCTTCCTCTGTCTGTTGCTGTTTTTAAAATCCCTGTCTACCAGCAGCAATGACGACATCCGCTAAAGCTATTGAGCTACGTGCTAATGATGGAAAACTGAACAAGTGCCGGTGCGTGAGGCAGGTAGTGTGCCATGTACAAAATGTTCCACAATAAAGGTGAGCTCAGTGCAGTTAGCGCTCCCTTGGTTCCTTGATCCCAGAACATATTTTTCACAGTGTGAAAACATGTAACAACACATTTACAGATGGTACAGTTACAAGGGTGCAAGAAAATGAACATATCTTGACGTTTATGATGACATCACCTCATGTAGCAGCTCAGAGGCTGTGATGAATGCAGCAGAATAAATACATACAAGGAAGACTCTCCAATGATGATCCTCTTCTGTATCACATATTGTGCTAAAACGGTGTGGATGAGACAAAATGGGTTATGAAAATAAGAGACTCGCTCCAGACAGTAGAGCAGACAACAAACAAACACACAAGTCCCTGCACACCAAACTGCATTGAGGGATCCATTGAGTCAGCGAGTGCAGCTGGGTAGACGTGATGTTTCTTTTGTAAGCGTGCCAAGAGTTGAAAGGATAGGCTGATCTGAGAATTAAGGATTAATCAAGGCTTAAACCCCTTGACTGCTGCACAAATAGATGAGAGGCAAGAGGGGAAGTCCCACTGAATTCAGCATGACTGCTGTTCATAGTGCTAAAAACAGATATCAAATACACAATTTAACAGCTTGCCTTTGACATAGTTATTTATACGAGGTCATATGATAGAGGCGTAAAAACACTGGAACGTTTAACAACTGTTATAACATTCAGTTACATAATTTAATACACATTTTTTCATTTGAATAGAGTTTTGTGTTAAATAACTTGCTTCCCACAAAAACAGACAAAAAGAATATGTACAGCAATTCTTGAAAATTGAGCAATTTGCAACATATTAAATTGTGGATATCTGATCTCAAGCAATTAAAATAGTTTTCTACATGATGTAATATGTTCCAAATAGCTACATTTTCAAGAATTGCTGTACAGGTTCTTTTTGTCTGTTTTTGTGGAAAGCAAGTTATTTAACGCTTAAATCATGTAGAAAAGTTTTACAGACACTGAAAGGAATTGTTTGACAATCTGGGAAATATGCTTATTCGCTTTCTAGTACATGAGAAGATCGATACACCCTAATATCTGTTCATTAAAGCCAACAAGTGACCATCTTAGCTTAGCAGTAAGACAGGAAACAGCTAGTCCAGCTCTGTCCAAAGGCAAATAAAATATGCCAATCTAACTCCTCTCACTAATTAACATGTTATATCTCATTTGATTAATCCATAAGTAGTGATTCTACACTGAGTTATGCACCAGAACCTTTGGAAAGGAAGTGTTTCTCTGTGCTTCCAGTCTTTATATTAAGCTAAACTAATTACCTCTAGCCTCAAACTTAATAGACAGTTATGTAAGTGGTATGCTCTTCTGACTCCCAACAAAAAGTGCATTTACTAAGTGCAAGGGATCTCCTTATTTCATACTAAGTAACGCCCCTATCTAGAGCCAGTTTTTTTTTTTTTTCTGTTCTGGGCTACTGTAGAAACATGGCAGTTCAAAATGGTGGCCTACACGGAAGGCAACGCGAGGCATCTGTTGATGAAAGTGGCTCATTGTAAGGAAACAAAAACATAACAATTCCTATATTCAGGTGATTATCCACTAATTAAAACATACCATTATATTGTCTGCCAATAGATCCTCCTAAATGTTATACACTGGACCTTGATGATTTTAGTCTGAAGCACTAACTGAGTAAAGTGATCTTTTAATGCAAGCCATGAAATAAAACAAGACACATATAAGGCTTCAGTCTTTTTATTTTAATTATACAGCATGTGTACTGTAAGTTCTGAACTGACAAAGCAATAAAGAAAAAAGTATTGGAAACTTATTTCCCTATAGCCCACAAGACATGCGTATTTTTATATTGTTGCACAACATTGAAACACTAAATAAAGATAATAACACTCCATATCCTGGTGACACATTTTTACTTGACAAGAAAGCAAGATAAGAGACTGTCACAGCAGAGGAAACATTGACGGCCATATTTGGTATAGCAGGACACGAGCTCTGGGCAGGAAATGCAAGCCGGCGTGTTTTGGGGCTCACGTGACAGCCGAATTTGAAAACAATGACAGACACTGTGATATGGTTTACACAGATTAGAGAAAGGAAGGAAACTTGGAACAAAACGATTTGGTAAAGGAATCCAGCTCAAGAGCCGGACCTCCATTGTATGCCATAAAAGATGAGCATTAAAAAGAATACAAGCGTGGGTTCTGAAGACAAAGAGTCTACAGGGAGCAAGACAGAGAGGAAACAGGCAGAGAGAGGCGATAGAAAGGGCGATGACAATTCCTTTTAGAAAAAGAAGCTGTGTCCGTCAAAGCAGATGGCAGCTGGTTAAGAAGATTAGGCGCTGTTACTACTGTTTCCAACACAACTTCAGACCGATCAACCCCCTCCAAACACACACAAACACACACACACACACACACACACTGCCCTCACAGAACTTCGACTGTTTCCTCTCATCCCGCCCCAACAGCCCAGCCAACACTTGACCTCGTGTCACACTTACTTGCTCTTCTTTTTCAGAATAACAAGACAGCTGGAATCAGGACAAGCCTTGATGTTCTGCGTCACCAGCTCAATACTACTCAACTCCATCGCCTACAATTTCAGATTGTTGACAGTCCGCACAAAAACAAACACTTTTTTTTTAGCTTATATGGGAGTTCATTAATAAATATGTAAAATTTAAGAACGTTTTTTCATTAACCATCATTGGTTATGATAATAACATTGTACTCTTGGATCTGTAACATTGCTATAATAAAGTGTGGCGGGGAAAGAAACACTAGCGTTCAGTCAATCAGTTTAGCCAAATTATCTAAACCAGTTTGAGGGTAAAGCCAAAATTAAGCTCACCCAAAATGTGTAATAATTCCTTACTGTACTGAAAAGCTGTGCATGCGTAACTGTAATGCAGGTCAAAGTTGAACCTGTATGTTTTTTCCGACTGCTCTTGTTTTAGCAGTCAGATTTATTTTTAGTGTTGCCACGTTTCAAGATTTCAGAAATTAACTTTAGGAGTATTACGTCATCATTACCAACAGGAATGATCACACCCAAGTTCTACTAAACCAGAATTTATTTATATGAGATGTTTTTTATGTTCAGTTACTCAAAGGAATGGTTTGACATTTTGGTAAATGATTCGCTTTCTTGCAGAGAAGTAAATGAGAAAGGATTACTATTATATTGAGGTTATGCCTGTGCGCTTGGTGCCAGGAGACAATTAGCTTATCATAAAGACTGCAAGCAGGGGGAAACACCTGGCCTGACTATGTCCAAGGTTTAAACATATCCATAACCTTTAAAGCTCACTACCTGACACATTATAGCTTTGTTTAATCCATATTGGTAAAAAAAACAAGTTGTGGTTTTAAAAGAGCCGTCACCTCGATGTCACTGGCTCTGCAAAGAAACTGATCGCCAAACTATCCATAAAATCAAAACTTGTCATTTTCTTTACAGTTTTTGTATGAATTAAACAAGTCTATTTATGTGTTAATTTGTGAGTTTTAGGGGGGTTGCTAGGCAGCTTGGGACAGAGCCAGGCTGGCTGTCTCCAGTCTTTATGCTAAGCCAAGTCGCTGTTGGCAGTAGTTTCACATTTAGCTAACAGACATGAAAGTGGTTATCAATCTTCTTATCTTTCAGCAAGAAAGGGAATAAGTGCATTTACTAAAAATGTTGAAAAATTCCTTGAAGCAAATTCTAATCAGTGTATGGAAGCTTATTGACTGCTTGTATGCACATCACTCTTGGCATGTTTGTAACCAGTATGAAAGGGCAAATGCACATTGTAATAAAAATCCATAGACAACACATCTTACTTCATCAGTTGGTTGGTTTATTTATCATTAGCAATGACACCAAATGTACTCTACTGTTTTCACTTGCTATCATAGGAGATGCATTTTGAATTGTAAACAGTGAAAATGATAAAATGCATTTCAGAAAACTCCTTACAAGCAGTGTATGACCAGGGAAAAGAGCAGATTGTACCTGCTCTTACTCACCTATTTTTTTTATTTTTTTTTTAACAATACATGTCATCTTATAGTTTTGAGTCTCTCATATTTACATAGATACAGCTGGGTCCCACATTCATCACCAGCAGAGACCTATTGGTTTTTTGTTTTTATTTGTTTTTAATGTGTTATCACATAGTTTTCTTAAAGAATTATATTTACAACCATAACACCCCCAGCTGCCTGCTGCTGGAGGTTAACACATTAGTTAGAATCACTTGCTTAAAATTCATTAAACTACTTATGTTTCTTGAAAGTTTGCGTTGTAAGTCAACCTTATAGCTCTATGGTTTGTTTTTTTTCTCTTAACAAATAAAGTTAATACAGAGCTCAAGCCGTTCGTCTTTTCCCATAAAAATTAAAAATTATCCAAATAAATGAACAAACCAAACATAATAATAACATAAAATAAAAAATAAAAAAAATATTGCACTTAAAGTTCAGGACAGCATTGGACCTGTTTGGTGGTTAAGAGGAAAGTGAGAGCTTTTAGCTGAGTGCTTTAGAGGTGAGGGTGTCTGTAGAAGCATCCAGCAAGTTAATCTAAATAAATAGGCAAACTTTTGTACAACATGAAGCATTTCTTTTTTCCTCTATGACATGAGCAACCTCTTGTGTATTGCTCACTAGAACTAAGGAGTGCAGGTTGGAACCTAAAGCATATAAAACAGTGAGTGTATAGAAAAACAGAAACAGCTGAGAAGATAAACCAAGCTGGAACACATCATAGCAATGTCCTGAGAATGCTTCCTCGATCCAGAATGAGCTACAATGTTAAAGGAAATGTCATTTGGCTGCACCGAACATTGTTTTTCTGTTTCTTCTTGAGATTTCATTCCTTGTTGTAAACAGTCTTTGGAGACAGGAAGAAAGTCGTCTGTTTTTTTTCCACTACTGGCTTTGAATGTGACTTTGAATGTCTTTTAATGTGAGAGTGACACATATGCATGTTTCACATCACAGCTCCAGTCCATCCGTTATTTATACATTTGTGTTCTTCGCCCATCGCTGTCTCCGTCTCTGTCCCTGTTGAATGCTCACAGTATCTTTCCACAGTCTTGCAATGAACTGAATAAGGTGAAAGCCGTTTATAGAAGCTTTGAGAGGGTGTAGGTGTTTAACTTAGATGCACGTGAAACAGAGCCATAGCGCTAGCTTTCATGGAGACATCATCTTGTTTTTTTTTTTACTCCATCATACAGTTTAGAGCCTGATAAAAAAGAATACATGAAGAAAGGGGACTTTTTGTCGTACCAACAGCTTTGAAGTGGCTTCACAGAGAACAAGGTGGAGGAAAGGAGGGGGATTTTTTTCTGGGAGTTTTAAAAGGAAATTAAGGAAAAAAGTGACAAAACAGTACCGGACTGTCTTCGTGTCTGCAGGGTTTTCTGAGCAACCCCTCCTTTTCTCCAGTACAAATGGACGAAAAATTAAAAACACGACCAAAAGAAAAACAAAAAAGGTAGAGACAGTGATCAGACAAGCGTCCAGCTCCTGCTCTAGCCCTCACTCCTGGGCTTCTGCATTTTTAGTAACATCCATCCATCCATTCATCAGTCCATTCACTCATCCATCAACTTGGTAACTGTGTAAACTACATTCCTTTGCAGTGCCATTGCTTTGCCGCGTCCCCTCACACCATAACAACAACAAAAAAATCATAGTGGACAGGATGACAGACACAAAAAAAAGTTTAAAAAAAAAAGGCAAACAAAGACCCTCACATCCCACCCACCCACTCTACTTTTTTCAAGTCTGCCCCCTTTTTTTTCTCTCATCATCTTTCTCCTCTCCTCATAACTTTTTCTCGTCTCTTATGATGAAGATGAAGTCGGAGTGGAGCTGGGCTTTTTTTGGTTGATTAAGTCCGAGTAGAGTTCTGAGCGCAGGAAGCGGGGGTATGAGTCCTTCTCCATCAGCCCGTATATCCGCCTCTGCGCTAGGTCAAAGCAGGAGCGTGTCACATTCTGCAGGTTGTCCTTAGTGTGATCTCTGGTGTAAGAATCCAGATTTACCTGCACAAGAAAAAGAAGAAAAAAAAGTTAGAGAAGTGCAAGATTACGCTGTTATTGTGAGGAATGAGAAGAAGGAAAAATGCATGTTTAATATTTTTTGCAGGAGGCTGTTTTGATGCCATTTTTTCCAGTATCCAGATGAGTTGTGTACACTCTCACTCACCTCTTTACAAGACTGGATAGCGATGTATTCTGCAAAGATTTTCTTGGCTTTTGAGGCCATCTTGGACTGCGACTTGATCTTCTTGTATTCCTCACATGCTAGCCAGAATTCCAGATTCTCCTCGCTGAACTCTGTGCGCAGGAAAGCTCTGAACGCTGCCAGACCATCTGAGGGAGAGCAGAGAGGAGGAGGAGAATAAACATTAGGAGAGTTGACTATAGTGCCATGGCAACCTCAGAGCTGAAGCACTTCTTGGAGTTTCAGTGCCTAAAATAGCTCTGTGACGGCCTTTTTGAGTCATGTGGTTGGAATAAAATGAGACGTATTAAAAAACGCTCTCAACACCGCAGCGCATATTCAAGTCCTCAACATCCTTTAAGTGACATCAACCCGCTGACCCAATCCTTCCTTACTATTCACCCTGGCATCTATGCATTCCCCATGCTGTGAATGAACAAAGACTTTACTGTTGAAGTGTGAGGGGGGAAAGGGCTAATTCTGGCACTTTAGGCTGTTTAAGTTTCGGTCCAGTTAATGATTTAAGGAAGAAGGCATCCAGAAGAAAGAATAGCAGGAAGCCCAGTCCACCCACTGCTCCCATCTGCACCTTTCCGTTCCCATGAATCACCCAAGCTGATAAGCAGAGCCAATGCAGGCGGTCATCTCTTACCTCATTCCAGTAAGAAGGAGTGAGGTAAGAAGTGGAGGAGAGGAAATTAGAAGAGGGAGAATAAAGAGGCCAACAAAGCTGAATGAGAAACAGATGTAGCACTGGCTTTGTGTCAGCTTTCTGCTTTCAAAAAGGATTTGGGCCAAACTGTGTAAGACGAATTGGTGAAAACAGAAATAGCAGTACACTTACAGGTTGCCAGTTTTAGTCTCTCCCCTTCTCTCTATGTAACGCATGGACTCTTGTCTGCTGGGATTAAGGAAACTTGCTGCAAGCTGCCCATTCAATGCGGCAGTGTGTGTGTGTGTGTGTGTGTGTGTGTGTGTAATCCATGTATCTGTGCATGCAAATTTCTGTGCTCCACCACCCTCCCCCACTACCTCATGCAAGCAATTCACCCACTGTCTAGAACCCCATTATATTAAAGCATATCGCAGAAATGATCAGATGATTTTCATGTATGTAAAAGGAGGGAGACGATGAGAGACAAAAGAGAGAAAAAATACTTTAAAGTAACTTACATTTGTGTGCCAGCAGCTTGTCAAGTGAGTCTCCCCATTTCAGTGCTTCCTCCGGGGTGGGCCTGCAGATAAAAGCAGCGCGATTCTTTAACAAGCCCATCTCAGCCAGGTTTCTCATTGTGTGACCCATCCGCAGAACTTTGTCTATGCTGGATAGATGGGTGGAAACGTGGAAGTAGGTAATTCCTCTCCCTCCGTTGCTTGCTTGCTTCCACCCTAGTCTGTATCTACTGGTCTTTCCCTCACATTCGGTTCTGCCTTATGAGTGCTTACAACACAGAGAGTCTATCCGCTTGAGCCTTGTGGGGGTAGGCTTTTATATTCCCAATGAATGCAACTTGGAAGGCGGGAGGGGAGGGGCTCCAGCCGGCCAATGGGGATGTGTTGATGGGTTTAGAGACCTCCCCCCCCGCCAGTGTCTGTCTGCCCCCTGCTGCCTTTCATCCTTTCTGTGCTCATGCTATATAGCATGCCTCTTCACACACACTCACTGTAATCCACATCTAAGGCTGTATTTGACACAGTAAGAAAAAAGTTGCTATGCAGTTTCAGGTACAATTTAGAGGGCTTTTTTTGTGCCTTTTTACAATGGATTTGAGTTTTGGCAGACATTCTGACTATTCTATCAAGTCAAAAGCTTACAATTTGACTCTTACTGTTGTGTCTTTTAGGACATCTAAGCACTGTATTATAATATTATTATATTATTTTAATATAAGCTGAATATTAATACAATAATCAATAACATTGATATTGTCATGTAATTCCACAGAGGACATTTAGTGTGGTTTGCTGGGACCAAATTGCTAATAATATATTTTAAAAATGAAATGAAATGAATTATTTCTCATATTACACACTTTTGTTAGCTTCCTGTGAAGTCAATCACCAAAGTACAGGCGAGGAAACAATATCAGTCTTAAGTTACACTGATATCTGATATTTCATACATGTGATAACTGACATTAATACATTTAATCCAGTAAACATATTTTCTATATTATAAAAAAACCTCCATCCAAACAATTCACTGTCCCTCTATCTGATGAGACACTTTTACACTTACATTGTCTCATTCGTTTTATTAGTGCCACACATTACGAGCACACTCCCATCGCTACTGCCCACATGTCTGTCTTCCAAGGCCAGGTCATCACCAGCTGTGGCGAGACCCGGAAAACAGCCTCAAACACACCCACATGCACATGCTATCAGGAAGTGGCCACTTACTTGACTGACTTCATAGATTTGTCTAACTTGCTGGCTGGGTTGCTTCCTGGGGATTCATTCCTCCTCCGCAGGAAAGCCAGCCGGTTCTTCATGTCTTTGGCCCTGAGAGAAAGAAAGATAGAGGAGAGAGAGTTGAAAAGAGTGGGAAGAGTGAAAGAAAGATTTACGAATACAGAAGGAGGCAAAGGAGAGAGGCAAGGAGAAAAATGGAATATGGGTGAAAGGAATGATAAAGAGAGAGGAGGAAGACAAAAAGAGACATGGGAAGAAAGTGTGTTGAGTCCAAAGTCCAAAGTCCAAACAATTAAAACAATCCAAGGCAAAATGGAATCGCCAATTAAGTTCTTCAGCACTGTAAATCCAATCCACATGAAATCAAACCCACAAAAGCCAGAAAAGATGAAAATAAAGGTTGTGTTGTGTACATTTTAGTCTTGAGCCAGGTATGTTGGTATGATGGGACAGAATTTTCTCCAAAAGGCGGATGTCAAGCTCCCTTTCCTCGCTTCGTGTCAGTGTCTCTCCTGTCAATCTAATATCACTAACAGTCTTTCCTGTAGATGTGTCCCTGGCAGGTTCCTCGGCAGGGACTGAGCGAATGTGGCAGAGAAGGAGGAGAGAGACTCAATCCTCACTCCTCTGTTTCATCACGCCATTCTCCATGTGCCTAGAGGGGTTGCTGAGAGGGAGCTGACCCAGGGCTGAGGCAACAGGGCACAGTGACCTCCTCACCCCTCTTCCCGCTTCTCTCCAGCAGCAGCAGCATCCTAAATCCTCCTGACCACCCACCTCAGATGTTTAACCTTCCTCGAACAAACTCTCACACACACACACACACACACACACACACACACAGATGGAGACGCCCCCCTGCTGCACATGCACCACCTTAATTCTCACACAAGGTGATACACCAACTCTCAGTCCCTAATGGGCTCCTTTAGAATTCTGCGCATTCCCATAATCCCATGGTACGTGTCCTGGCTTTTCCCGACCTCGAGCACGTGCTGCCTCATTGGGATGTGACCTCACTCAACACCCATTTCCTGAGTCCCTGCTTTTGATTTCCACTGTGGATTGGCTGGCCTGCTAATAATGCAACGCGGCAGTGTAGGCTCGCTGGCTCTAATCACTGAAAGCTGTCCCAGTGCCAACCCAGGGCCCCCAGGAGAGCATGTACACCCCAAATTAAGAAACAAGGCTTCCAGTTATAGACACTTATCATTCAAATATGCGGGGGTTGGGAGAACACACAACTGCAGAGTAGCACAAATACTGTACATGAATATACTTGGATGGGGATGAAAGAACGCCCACACAAACATTTCAAAGAACCCCCCTCCCTGCACCTGTGCCAACTCATGCCCACATCACTGACGCTTTCATGCCAGTCACAGGTGTTGGAAAACTCCCCGTCTCTACCAGCGTGTGCATGTGTGTGTGAAGGGAAGTGGGAGAGAGGTAATTTATGCGTGCTTAAATGTGCGGTGGTCACACAAGCCCGGCTGCAGAACTGAACAGAGAACACAGTCAGCTGTCTGATGTGAGTTTTTCTAACTGCTGCAGGACAGGAAAGGTAGAAACATGCCCATACGCATGATACAACCTAAGTGCATGAGCTGTTGGAAGCAACAGCTGAATACCTCCTTTAAAAATCAGAATGAGTGTGACTTTGTGGGTGCATTGATTTGGGTGTGTTTGGGTTTGGGGGGGTCTGGTGCAGATTACTCTAGTTGACTCAGAGAGTGAGACCATATAGAAACCTTTCATTTTTGAAAGTGTTTGTGGGGTTGAGGAAAGTAGAGCTGAGTGGATTTAAAAATGAATGTAAAAGCATTGGTGTGGCATCAAGAAAAAGCCATGTGAAAGCCTTTTTCTCTACAAAGGCAAGGTAAGGGAAGAAATGGAAATTCAATCTGAGGACAAAAATAGATAAAAGACGACAGAGAGATCGAAAGGCTCTTAGAGGAACCATCACTTTAAAATCTAAGAAATACCTGAACCTCCATACAGCATCACTGGTGGAGAGATGACTCATCCATTGATTGAAATAATGCAAGGGCACTGTACGCAGCAGGTTTAAACCAGATGCTGAACTGCTGAACAAAATTGAGGCCGTTTTCTTTCATGGAAACAACAGGGTGCTCTAACGCAGTATCCCTGTGAATAGCTCACAGCCTAAAGGACATTATTACCCAAATAAAAAACTCTCTTGCTGTTAAATAAACTCATAACATCAGAGCAGGGTTCATTAGATTGTTCTATTTTTAGGTTGTGCTCAAGGCAATTAGGTCTTGAGCTGTGCATGTGTTAGCTAAAAGACAAGCCTCTGTCTTGCCAGTGCATGTGAGGAAGAGAAGAAACTTTTTTTTTGCTTTTACAAGGGCTGGAAAATATTTTGTTGGCCTGACAAAAGGCGCTTTATTATTTATGTCTGGGATTTATACAAGCTGAGCCTGCATAGGAACGATGAGACAATGATGTCATAACAACAGTGACTTTAAGGGAAATGTATGTTTCTATCCTGCCACCATGTGGGTGTCGATGGATATTGCAAACACAAACATTTTCAGTCCTCGAGCAGCACAGATTGCTTGCATGGCACTCCCAATAGCTGGTGTCAACACTGGAAACAACTTGAGCTTACATCATCCCATTATTTATCGCTTCACTTATTTCCAGAAACTCGAATATAGCACCAACATTACTCTTAAGAACAAACCACTACACACTGGCAACACTGACTGCAGTAACACTTTTTTTTCTTCTATAAGTCTGCATGTTATACTGTAAGTCATACTGCAGGAGGTGTGGGGTTTGTGGAGCTTAGCTGAGAGAAAGAGTTTCTTCCTGCAAGGCAACTCAACTTTTTCAGCCATAAATGAAACTGCCTGTGTGGTTGTGTCTCAATGGGAGTAAACAACTCCCTCAATGAGGCCAGACAGATTCTTCATCCTTTGAACAGTGGGCTACAGGCATGTCTGTGTCCTCCAGGCGTAGAGATTTGCATTGTTAGACTGCAGGAGATTTGCAAAATCAGCTACTTGACTGTAATTAATCACCTAAACAAAGGGGAACACTATTAAGATGTTGATTGTAAAACTCCAAACCCTTAACTAAGATTTAAAACAGGAAGAAAAGGGGAGGTGCAGCCACAGAGAGGAAGCACTACTCCTACCAACAAAGCCAGCTATTTTAGACATTAAAAAGCAACAGCAAAACATGGGTACACCTATTTTTAGAGTAACGTCACTTAATAATGATACTATACTTATACATGCTGCTCTTTGCACCTCTGCTCTTTATGTGCTAATGGAACCTCTCAGTTTTCTCTCACTTTGAGGTACCTCTGTATTTAAAGTTGATACTTTACTTTATCGCTCCAGCTGAGCCTGTTAATAGCTTCCCAGCACTAATACAATTAGCAATGTACTGTATCACACTCCATCGGATTTATTACATCCCATGACCCCTACACTTAGCTTAATCTGCTAAAAGACTGACACATGCTCTGTAGAGGATTATCAAATTAGGATGATCTTTGATCCAACACGCTGCCGCCCAGAAATGTACACTCCACTGCCCCTTGAGCACACAAAATACAGAATGTCATGTTTGCAGCACAGGCGTAATGTGTACACACACCTGAGTGTCTGCTTGTGTCTGTGCAAGAGAGAGTGCTTTATGCGCTTGAGTGAAGGATAGAGAGGTCTTTAGCTCCACAATTATCTGCAGGCTTCCATACTCTTTATTCCCTCTTTGCTTGACTCACATTAGACACACTAATAGCACCCCGCTGGCTATTCCTGGTGTTCTGAAAAGTAGGCCGCACTCCCAGGGAAAGGCTCTGGGAGCACATGGGGGATAGCTGCAGACAGACGTACTGCAGATCACAATGTACCATACAAGCACAAGCCAAATCCACCGCCCCACTTCACCCCGCTACATGAGGCTTTATCCCACAAAGACAGGAGTTCAGCCTTTGTAAAGCCTGACCTGTGAGATCTGGGGTACAGCAATGAGGACAGAGGAGGAATTGAAATGTTCAAACATGTTTTCATTCCCTCTGCCCCTTTCTATTTACAGAAGGCTATGTGCTTGTTAAGTGAACGCAACACACAAATAACACAGTGCAAGATGCGTGAATCTGTTTGTGCATCTATGTCTGTGCAAGTATAATGGGTCATGGGTCGTGTCAGAGTGTCACTGACACTTTAAATATTATACACTATTTTGGGCTCAGTCTAACAAGATATGGGAACAAACTGTGAGTGTTTGTCCTGTACTTTCATCGGAAGACAAAACAGTCCGGAGATGTGATTTATCCAAAAAACATAAAACACATACAGTAACACAATGAGAAAGAGAAATCCTAACAAACAGAAAGTCACTCTGCAATATTCCTAGAAGAACAATAAAGGGAATTGTCCTACATTTTGTCCATAAATATAACACTATCTCATTCACAGTCTCCCTCAATCAAGACCAAAAAAAGGAGCTCTATTTCTGAGCAAACTCACCTTCCTAGCCACAAAGACCACATGAGCAATCCTATTCCTGAAATCCAGGCTGCGTATAATAAGAAAAAGGGGCAGCCTCAAGTTAGAAGTTAAAGCTGCTTCCTCCAAAATAGTTTGAGCGCTTCACCCTCACAGGGGATTCTTCTCCCTCACTGCGACTGTCAAATGAGATCCATGTAGAGGTCAGATAGCTTCCTACCAGCTTGAGAGCAACGATTCCTGTGGGAGGCAAAACCGCCCCCCATCCACGCCTTCTTCACCCTCCCCTCTTATGTTTCTAATTCTTGATAACGAAAATCAAAGCGCAAATTAACCCACCCACACACACACACACAGCCACTGCCTCACTCTTACCTTTCAAGGTACTTCTCTGAGAAATCAACCATACTGTGAAACATGGGTGCCAGCCTGTACGCAGGTTATCTTGGTGTGTGTAGAAATTTGACTGCATGTAAGCGTGTGTCAGGCGTGCCGGTGCTCAGGGTCCAGGGGTTTGTTTGGCAATCACATTCCTCTAACCCCTGAGAGGATCTGGCGGAGCTTTATATAGTCCGGGGGGTCTGGAAAAGGCGGACCCTGGGCTCACCCAATCACCACGCAGTGTTTATAGAGGACAGATTCCTTCCACTGGGGCCTGGACAGGTTTTTAGTTTTATGGGTTAGTAAGTTGAGATGACATTTGTCTTTTTAGCAAAAGAAGTGACTTGTCAACTGTAATGATCTGTTCATCTGCACCAGATGACAAGCAGTAGTAGAGCTCTGTGTTAAATCTGCTACTGGGCTATAAGAAAGACTTCATACATCAACATGTCATATTATCTCTTCAGTAGTTTCTCGGCATTGTTACAATTAAACTTTATTTATGTGGTTAGTTTTAAGACAATCAATATCAATATGGCTCTTCTTTTAAATACAATGTTTATTAAACTTTTTTGGGACTATAGCACCTATGGAAACATCCTGTGGGGACTGTAAGAACTGTGATTCAGCAGCACAGCAAAACTATGTCAGAATTTTTTGGTGGTCAAATTGCATTGTGTGTAACGCAGGTGCCAAGTTTTGACAAGCAAGAAGAATGTGTGGAGTAAACAACATTTCTGGTTCGATTTTGATCCCTTTTTTGTCCTTTGCGAGTCCAACAATGTTGTAGGAATGCAATGCTAAATCAGTGGAGTACGCTTTTAAAGCACAATATTGCCTGATCATGTACAATAAATCAGCTTCAGTCAAAGGCAACTGAACTTCTGTTTCACCTCCATAGGGTGTTCACAACTCAAGATCCAGTTGTTTTTTTCTTGGTCCAGTTTCAGTTTACTTTGATTTAGTACTTCTAGATGTCTATATATAATCTGGATGACCAAGACTCTTCATAGGCATAATATATTGAAGTAGTTCACATAATCTCAACACTGATTCAACAACAAGGTCAGCACACCTCATGTCAAACTACTGCGCTAACATTCACCTTGAGCTAACTTTCACAGCACACAAAAAGGGTCTAACATGCACCTTGGCAGCAAAAGCAGGTGATATGATTTTCTTTTTGCCTGGGAACTGCTACTAGGGATGGCACAGAATCCATACTGACAAGAATATGTCTTCAGAATATACTGTACAGTATACAGTATGCAAAGTACAACCATACATATGCCAAACACAGAAACACAAACACACAGATGGTAATTTATGTTGTGTTTGTAATAAACACTTCACAGGCACTCCATGTTGGGTCCTCTCCATCTGTCTGTATTTCCTGCCTTTATAAATTACAAAGTTGAGGTATTGGCATGTCATTATTGTTGTGGTAGTAAGATGCATCCAAAAAAACCAAAAGGCATTGCTTCATTTTTATAAATTTAGATTAATCTAAAGTCAACAGTCTGGTGCACAGGAGGATGCGCTGTAGGTTTATGGCTTTATTGCTACTGGTTAGAAACCATCGAATAGGGGGGAAAAGGAGTGTAGCTGTGTAGGGATCCATTGCTTGGGGAAGCGGAACACCTGGACTGAGTCTAAACAAAAGGTGATAATGGACGGGGGAGAGGCAGAGATAATGTGGGGACAATTTCAGGAAAACAGCTGTGCTGGATCCTGAAGACTAGAAACAGGGGGAAAGCATAAAAGTGTAGGAAGGAAGAAAATGTAAAAAGAAAAAGTAAACCATCCAGAGTGCTTAAGAAGTCGAAGACCAGAATGTCGTCTTTGTTGTTGTAAATGATGCATGAGGGGCCAAGGGCTTTGTAAGAGTGCAGGATGTTTCAAAGAGGACAGTAATGGGCTCTTAAATGTAAGTACCATTTTTCCTCTGAAAAATGCCACCGTGTGTACATAGTTTATTGAGATCTGCTGTCACTAATGATGGTGATTAAGACAAAAAGATGAAGAAGAGTGTTTATAGCTATACTACCACCACACTGAGGGCCGTCCACACGAATAAGTTTTTTTTCGAATCAGGATAAATACTTTATCGTATCGGCTTCGCGTCCAGACGGATACGGCGCTTTCAGGGTGTGAAAATGGTATTATTTGAAAACGGGCCCCAGAGTGGGAAAATCCGAAAACTGATTTTTTCCGAAATGATGACGTATTAACCCCGCCTCTCTAGCCTTTAACCTCAGCCGCCACCGCTAGACGCGTCATAACAACAACAACAATGGCGGACTACTACTACTTGTTTGCAAACAGCGCATGCTCCATGGCTTCTCTTCCGGTTTTAGTGTATTGGTGTGGCGGCGTCACAGCGCCACATACAGGCCTCGTATATGTACTACAGCGTTTTTGGTCGTTTTCAGTGAATCTGTGTGGACGCAGATATTTCTGGAAACAACGTCGTGTTTACGGAGATTTTTTTCGAAACGACATCGTATTGGGTGAGGCCGTGTATTTTTGTGGACAGGCTCTGAGAGCACCGCACAAAAGAATAAGAGAGTGCCTTCTTTAGGCTATGAATTGCCACATCTTTGGCAATGCCAGCTACTGTTGATCACTGGAGTACATTTACTTGCTGCATTGGCTCTCTCTATATGTTTTATATCAGTCTCCAACATCTGGAGGAAATAATTTAATTTCCGTCATGCTTGGCTGTATAGAAAGCTTGAGATTTCTATCTATAGCAGCAACATATTGAATTTGTATTCCTCTGAGTTACACAGAAAGATATTGTACTGAGGGTATGTTTATTGGTGTAACTTAATATGATTTAGTAGATTATTGCCCCTGGTGTTGGTTTACAGTGTGGCATAATAAAATGGGTCTCAAATACTGGACAATGAACAAATCTTCATAAGTGATCCTTGGCTTTTGACATTGATAGTTTATTGGAAAAAAAGTCTGTAAACACAGGAGACAGAAGATAAGCGTGTAAACATGCAGAGTTTCCACCGTGCTCAGAAAGCTTATCCTCGTTATATTGACTAATGATGACAGAAGAGGGTCTCAATGACAGGAAGTCATTTTGTGTACAGAGGACACAACGTTTTTTTCCATGCAGCCTTCATCACTATTCAATACATGTGCCTATTAAGGAGCAACGCAATAAAAATGTGTGCAGGGTCTACTAGACTTATTGATTCATAAAATCACGTGGGACAGTATTGCACAGTATTGTTGGTTATACTGTATGGATACTGCTTGCTTTGTATTTCTGAGTTTAATTTCTCTTGTATAGTTTCTATTCCTACTTTTATTTATATGCTTTTTTTTTTTTTACCTTACTTGTACTTATTTCTGTCCTTGTGCTGCTACACCTGAGTTTCCCTGGGGATCAACAAAGGCTTATCTTATTCTACCATATCTTAAAAACAATCCTCCACAGGGACAGAGTAATGTGTAATATTAGATGAGCCAACATCACGGTGCATGTTTGTTTATACTGTTAGTAAGCAAATCACTGTTTGCTAACCATGACCTACGTTAACAAATGCTGTCAAGCTGAGTTGCTACGTGTGGCCATGTGGCCTGTTTACGCCCGGCATTAACATGCGTCTTGGGTGATCCGGTCTCAAGTGGACAGCTTTAAGTACGTCGGTTCACACCTGGCATCAGAATGCGTCTCAAGTGACCACTTGTGATAGGATCTCACTTCCGTTCTCGATATGCAAAACACGTACATCATCGACATATTTTTTTTAACCTGAATCTGATCATTTTTTTGTTTATTAGACCAAAAATGGGACAAAAATTTGGTTGGGAAAACGATAGACGCCGTAGTGGAGTGAAAACTTACTTGGTTATAAACACTATTGTGATTCTGATTTCTATGGTCTCACTAATTAACTTTACTGTACAAAAACACAACTTTATAACTAGCTCCTTTGCCTAAATTTCATTATGTAGCAAGTTTCCCAGTGGACGGATAGCTTTACTTAAAATAACCAGTAACTGCTGCTAACTGTTGCGGCCCTTGGTTAGCTGTATAGCTAGCCGTCCTATTAGCCTCAAAGCTTACATAAAGCTTTATTAGCTTTGTTAAACCTCACTCCTGTGCTAGCAGTGCAAACACCAACACTCCCCCGTGCTCCGAGCCCCCAGAGCAGGCAGAGTCCGCTACTAATGGGACCACTAGCTGCACAGCTAACTAAGCTAACAGCAGCTACAGTTAGCAGCCGTTAGCTAGTTACTTTAGCAACAATTGAAACTATCAAGAAACTCCATAAATCACAGCGAGTTGAGGCAGAGGCACGAGAATCCATTTTGCCTGTTGTTGCGTATTTGCTTGTGAAAACACTGACCCAATGTCGACTACAAACGACATGTTATTAAACTAAAATAAGGATTTTTTTTTTAAAGAAAACTATCTTTGTGATTTCAGGATGTTAAAAGGGAAATAAAGAACACATTTCTTACCTTATAAATCATTGCTGTATTCTCTGAAGCTGTTTGCAACAGCTGACAAAAAGGCAACATACTCTGGACTCTAGAAAATTGCTGTGGAATCTTAATCACTTAATCTGCTGGCTAACTAAACAACATAAAAACACAGCTTGTGCAGAAGAATGGGCAGCTATCAGGCCCAAGGACTGCCAGTGTGAGGGGTTTTATTGTCCTTACGGCGTGAAATGTGCTTTCATCTTGATGAACAGGAGCGTAAATAAAGCTCATTCAACAGCTGATGAATCACCGAGGCGTCGACACACACATCTGACGCACACAAACACAACCAAGCCGCTCTCAACACACACACCATACTTCTCACGCCGTTGAGAATGTCAGACACACATATGGTACCACACTCCTCAGCAGCACACACATCATTTACCACTTAATTTACCAATTAAATAGGTGGTGATCAGCGTTAAATGATTAGCTTTAACTTTCCCTGTCACCTCAGGCCTACAATATGTCTGTAAACGTGAGTAGACTGTGAAAAATGGCCAAAATATTTGTATGTAAAATTAAAATTTGAATCCCCTTAAGCTCATATTAATTAAAATTAGAGAGGGAAGAGCACGTTTTTTACATATGTCTTTACATTCTCAGTCCACGAATCCAATCACACCCATACTAACACATTGTCACAATAAGTCTCATGTCTCAATTAACCCCCCATGTGCAGGTCATCATCATTTACCATCAGTTTGGACTCAAGTAAAGACATCATTTTAAAAATAATAGATGTTAAAGCAGGGTGTGAAAATGTCACCCTTTGACTGGATACACATGTTGATTAAGTTAGCATGAAAATAAAAGGCTGATGAGTGAACATTGAAAACAGAAGTGGTCAATGCTATCAGGACAATGAAAGATGTATCCATTGTCATCTCATCCCACTTTCTCGCACACAACTAATGAATTATCTTTATATTTAAATCTAGAAGTGAAAGCTTTGTTTTATAACCCCCCCCAAAAAAAAAAAAAAAAAAAACACATGCCATTCCTTGTTTACAACTTTAAAAATGAGCAGAAGGTGAAACGGAAACTAATCACAGGATAAGGAAACACACAGCACAATCATTTGAGTACTTACAGGTTCTTGGATTTCTTCTTCTTTGTCCCTTCGGGGCCGACCTCGCAGCTACAGGGGGATCCGGAGCTCAGCTGAGGGGAGATGAAGGAGAGCACACACTGCATCATCCACCCTCCACACAGAAAGAGGGCCCTGTAGCCTCATGCAGATACTTTAGCTAGCCCCAACAGGCATTGGGAACCTAAGTTGGGTAGTAAGCTAGCAAGTCCACGGATGTCCAGATAGACTAGTCCCGTCCGTAACACACACAGCCAGCTACCAAAAATGATTAATCCATAGCAGCAGTCTAAAGTGTAAATCCCACAAGGCAAATCTCTCTCAGAGGTCTGGGTCTTGCAGAATAAATCTGAGTGTGTGTGACTGTGTGTGTGCAGCAGATGGTGTTTGTAAACAGTATGTGTCTGGGTATAACAAAGTAAGGAAAATCTGTGAGAGTGAGAGAGTGTGAAAGACTACGGCTGTTGTTTCTGTTGGGCTCCAACTGTGCCCTGGGTTTGAAGTGTTGAGCCAAGACCCCTGGTTTCACATTACACTTTCTGCCAACCCACCACTTTGATTGGTTAAGAGGAAAAGGGAAGTAGCCTCAGGGTGGGGAAGGGGTCAATCTCAACTAATCTGAAGGCTTGAAGCTGCTCCATTGTATGTGTGTGTGTGTGTGTGTGTGTGTGTGTGTGAGGCTTTAAATAATGAGCCATTGTGTTACAGGAACACACAGTTGAATCTGAGCTAGATACTGGCCACAGCTGGTAACACATGGTGTGTGTTTTCTATCTTCGTGGGACCCAATCTGGCTTTCAACCTTCAGAGTGAGGACATTTTTTGGCAAATTGAGGACATTCTTGGCTGGCCTTCACTTCTTCAAGGTGCTGTTTTGAGGTTAAAGTGACACTCTACCCCAAAAAACTCACCCCCCTGTGGGCTTTAACGTTGGCTGTACAGTGTAGTTTCCTCACTGAGGGAGAACAGCAACTTGAATTAAGTAGTAACTATTTCTAGAAATCCCTCAAACCTCAAAGGTCCCAACTTCACCAGAAGAGAAATCTTTTTTTTCCTGCCATACTTTTTTTTTTACCATTGGAATCCATGACCACAGCTGTTGTTCTCCATCAGTGAAGAAGCTACAAACCTCTTACAGTCATCTTTCAAGCCTACAGCGGGTGAATGATGAATCAAAAGATACATTCTGTGTGGATTACCCCTTAAAGGGGATACAGAGGTTTTATATTTTGGCAAATACGAGTATTTGCTTTCTTGCCCAAGTGAGTGAGAAAATTGATACCAGATGTAGCAGTATTTATGCTAAGCTACACTAATCATATCCTGGCTGTAGCTTCACGTTTAACAGATAGATATGAGTGGTATCACTCAATAAAGTGAATAAATGTATTTCCCCAAAATGTTGAACTATTCCTTTAAGGTTAAAATTTTGAGTACAGGTTAAGGTTAATCATATACTGTAGTTGCGATGGTAAACTATGGTTAGAGGCTAAAAATGTATTACATCAATGAAGGCCCACACTGGTATAATAAAACATATTGATGTGTGTTTGTGTGAATGTCTTTGTATGTGCACATTGTGTTTGTGAGACTATTATTGTATTCAAACAATAACGCTTAACCCCATGAGAACACCTTTCCGGCATTATGCGTCCATCTATGTTGAGCCACCCCACATATACCAGCTGCCCAGAGTAATATCCTGTTGAGCTTTTGTATTGTTGTTGAACCCGGTCAACACATTACCCATTTTAAGCTTTTTAAGTGACTGCCAACTGCAAAGAACACAGAAAAACAGGAGGAGGAGCCATTAGAAGAAATTGCTCTGAGAGATAAATTATAAAACACTAATTCTGTGACTGTGAACTGGGAAATTGTTTCATCATTCCTTTGTTGAATTTAGAATTTGTATAAGATATAATATTGAGCGTCTCAATGACCGCGCTTCACCTGGTGCCTTCTCAAATGCTGACTGAAGTTTAATGCCATTTTGCAGAATCAATGGAGGGCAAAGGAACTGATCAATACTATTTGACTCATGAAAACTTACTTAAAAAAACTTGGTAGTCATCATCCTGACCTCAGAGAATATAACGGCTCTTTCATTATAGTTCTTAAAGATTATAATGGCAATACTTTTCACCCTCCTGGTTTCTGTCAGCAGCACAGCACTTAAACTCATGTCAGAGTTGTAAATTAGACCTTGTTGCGTGCTGATTTGGTGAGTACAGTGTGTTACTGCCCCTTGACCTCAGTGCTGCTTTTGATACCGTTGACTGTAGTATCCTTATTGAAAGATTTACTGGCTCCTTCTCTGTGAGTGATAATACATTTCTAGCAATTCTTAGTGTCTGAATGCATTTGTCTGCTCCCAATCCCGGCTGACAGTGGGGCGTCTCTCTGCCACATCCTGCTCTTTCGTTACTCCTCCCTCCAACTGAGACTCAGATTGTCATTATAGGAAGTGTACACTGATGCTCCCAACTCTTTATGACTAAAGTAACAGTTGACTGTGAAAGGTGAATGAGTGTGCGTTATGTAGGAGCTGTCTAAAAATAAGTACAAGCAGGAACAAAATATTTTTAGAGCTGCTGTTTGATGGATACAAAGACCTGTTGAACTGGACTGTGTACTAACAGTGGTTGTGTCTGTGTAGGGCTTTTGTTATCCCTGTCAATTTGCATGACTTAGAAAAGACTTGGTATACGTCCGCAAGCTAATTTTGTATTGTACAAAAAAGGCTATTGATAATGTGATATTTGGTGATGAACAATGGTGCTTGACGGTATTCAAAAAATAAATGTTTGAGAAAAAACAACTAGGATATGATGACCAAACAGGTGGAGGCATTAAGTAATTCAAATACTTTTAATCTAATCTAATTTTTTTCTTATCAGTTCTTCTTACAGTACTAAAACCAAAGCCCCCCATGATCTGTACTCTCACACCACAATAAAATATTTGATATATATCCTCCACCTCCAGAAGTAACCAAATCATCCTTCCAGAAACAGCTACGGCTCATATTTGGTTGCATGAGCAGGGATCAAGTCATTGAGGGTCATGAGAGACTAAAAGTTTAATCAGTAATCTCAAAGGGAACAGCATAACAGGGGAGTCCCAGTCTCTATGGAGCCGTCAGCCAGACTTTCTCCTGAAACCACAGAAAACAATTGGAAAACGACACAAACTTTGCCCTCTCCAGAGGCATTTGTCCTGATGTGGCCCTCCAGGACAGGATTATTCAGGGGTATCAGGAGAACAAATTATGCTTTGTAGCCAGTGGAGATCAGAAGTGGATTGTCTGCTTGTTGGGTCAGCCTTTTGTTAGGCTGGCTGGCTGCAAGTAAGGACTGGATGCTTATTCGCACCAGACTGCTATGTTCCAGCTGGATGAGATTCATATCGATACACACACGGTGAAATGTGTCTTGCTACAACTAATATTAGCAAGTGGCAAATTGGATACCTTTTTAGAATCATAATGTACAGCACGCAACACACACCCACTACTGACAGCATCTGCAGAGGTATTAAAAGAACAATGTGGATGGCATCTAAGCTGGAGCGGTGAGAAAGCTGTGGCCAAAGAGAGATCATAAAACAGAATATTTTCTGAGACCTGAAGGACCTATGAAATACCTTCACTTTTCCCATCCTGTCTTCCTATCATACATGTGCAAAAACACACACACACACACACGCATTCCAAATCTCTTGTCTATGTCCAACAACAGAACCACAGATCAAGTTACATGACTGCATCTTGTGGAAAAGTCAGTTCTTCACATTACAACACCATGATTTCATACAGAATCAAAATGGCCCTCCAGCTTCCTTTTAATTCCAAGTTACATTGAGAAACACAATGATTAAATTCTACTTGAGAGGGTTATTATGGGCTTTAACAAATCACTTCCTGCCTAGCGCTGAATACCAGCCTCTAACAGGCCATAGATTCAGGCTTTTTTCTTATTTTCAATGATGTATTTCTACATGACTACCTAAGTTAAAATAACTAAATCATATAATACAGCCCAACAGGTTTAATCTCAGGTTTCTATTTCTCTTTTTTGCCCCACCCGGGCCTCTACGACTTAGACACACCACACTCACACAAGCACACCCAGACTGCCTGGCAATGGTCAGTGGAGCATAAAGAAGTCTAAGTCTTTTCTAAAAATAACCCTGGTGTGTGTGTGTGTGTGTGTGTGTGTGTGTGTGTGTGTGTGTGTAGCCTATGTGTATAGACTGTGCACATGGCTCACTGAAGGCAGTAAGAAAACACAGAATCTGCCAAAGACCACATGACAATATAGCCCCTCGAGGCATGGGATACAGATGTTGACACGCTGTTAAGGGTTGCAGGATGGCTGTGCAGATGCACAGATAAAGGTGTAAACCTAGCTGCATGTGTGCTACACACGTGTCTATGTACCTATACATGTATGCACGTGTGAAGACAATCAAATGGGGAAACACGTTTCTGGCAAAGCTAAACATTATAGGCACATATGGACATAACCTGGGAACATGTCTGTTTAGCCAAAGTCATGGAAGAAAGGTTGGAACACCAATGGGCTGCTATTCCCTGATAGGACGGAGCAATGCCGTCTGTCTTTGTCTCAACAAACTGTACATTCTTTAGTTGCGCTCTGCACTAACAAACACACTGTAGGAACAATATTAATCAACACGGGCCTGAAACATTCTTGACCCAGTCAACCCAGACTCCCAAATCCTCCAACAACCTAAAACCCCAGAGGTGGAGAAATGAATCTTGGTCTTTGTGTATTTAAACTTCTTCCCACCAGTTCAATCCCCACTGCTTTTCTCCATCAGCCCTCCCTCGGGCAGCTTCCTTCCTTTTCATTCCCCCGTTTTTTTCTTTTATTTGAAAACAAATTGACAAGCTGGCGTCTGAACAATGTTATGGGGATGCAGACAATCTATCACTCCATTTAGTGCAGCCTTGGATTGGTGCTATGTTAGACCCTAGTTTCCTGACATTGTGAGGCACTGTTATGTGTGTGTGTGTGTGTGTGTGTGTGTGTGTGTGTGTGTGTGTGTGTGTGTGTGTGTGTGTTATACCCTTTTTAGACTGATGCATTAACGTCATCCAACCTGGCATCATGACCCTGCTCCTGCCTTTGGTTTAAAGCAGCTCTGATGCTGGCAAGCTTTGATATGAACACGTTTTAACAGTAACTACAGGAATACTGTACAGCTACTGAAATATTACAGAATTTTTTGCCAGCTCTAGCCTTATCAAACGATAAATCAGGCTAATCACTCAGTCTGTAGGTAATTTAACATTTTGCTGAATGTGAGTGGTTACATTTATTTTTCATAAGGTCTCTAATTAAAAAAAAAAGTTTTACCAAAGGTTTTTCCACTTTCGGAACTTTTATGTTGAATTTTAAGTTAATGCAACAGCATCTTTCAATGTACTGCATCAGTGAATTGTTATATATTTACACAAGGTCATAATTTGTTGGCAGTGATGCATACTGAGCTTGCAGACCCGGGAATTGTGTGAACTGGGATTAATGTGGCTGAATGGGGTTAAATGTGATTTAAACCTTAAGTTCACAATACCATTTGTAAAGCTAATATTTGTGAGAAACATTTGTTGCTTATGGCTTTTCTCTTTGTATCTACTTTCACTTTCTGCTATTGAATAAAGGAAAATTAGTGCACTGAAGACTTAACCAAAGTCGTATGTTTATCAGGATGTGGAACCTATAAAGTGCACAAATAGAAGAGGAAATTATTCCCATGTGACTAACCAAACCAGACTGCACCATTTTAATGATATTTGGTATACAGGAAAATGGGTCATACTGTATTTGGAATTGTACCATTCTGTTCAACGTCAACCTCCTTGTCTATCTTCAATAATCATACAATGAATAGGCAACAGACAACAGTAGGCTCGTTTGGCACAGAATGACATGTGAATCACAGTCACAGTCAGTTATTACTTGCTGTTTTGTGTGAGAGTGTAAGACACATGTTAATAACTTCAGCATTCAACACAGCAGATTGTTTAAAATAACAACTAAAGCAAATCAGCTGAAGGCCTGTGTTTATAACGCTTCTCAGAGGATGAAAACCTATGAAGTCCTAACTGGCCCAAAACCCATTTTTAGTACGAGTAGCTATAACCATTTAATGATTTCATAAACTAGAAAATAATTCTCATCTAAACCAGGATTCTTTAGAGCTGCAGGGCTGTCAAGCTCCTAACAGGTGGACAGTGACAGGTACTGACTGGCTTTGGATTGACTTAGGATAATGGGCCCATTCACAGATCTGTGCCTGCTTTGCAGAAAGCTACACAGCAGAAAGAAAATACAACTGCAACGGTGATGCTTTGGCACATAACAACTGTAACTGTAAATACACTATACAAAAAAATATTCTTTTATGTTGTGGCAAGGTATTGTTGCACCTAAAACCATGAGAACGGACAAATGACAGAGCCAAAACCTCTCCTAAATTAAACAATTAATTGGCAACCTGGTTAAAAAATGCAATATGGTGTGCATTAAAAACCAGGGGTGTATGAATATGATTTGTTTAATTCTATTTAGTTCAGCCTGTCCGTCTTTTCAATGTATTTTCAAGTATTGTAAATACTGAGACAAAATTACAAGATACAATTAATTAAATCTGGGATTTGTCAATCACTCTCAAATTTGTAACTTTATGCCCTGATGACAGGGAAACTAAACCTGAAACTAACTGAGAAGTATTTTTAGTCCTAGTTTTACTGACTGAGATTAAAATATAGGCCCAGCGGGAATGTGATCCCAAACACATGGTTTCAGAAAGGCGGAGCTTAATCATGCAATCATAAAGTTATATTATAGTCCCAGTTCTTCTATCTGGGCAAAAGCATGCCAAATTTTAATTTACTTGCAAAACAAGTATTAGTAAACCGAGAAAATAACTCGATACAGCTTGCTTTTTTGATGATAATCTTGGCCATTTCTGGCCCTTGAAACGTGTCTGCACTTCCTTGTAGATCTTGGCCAGAGAGTTAAGAGAAATAAGAAAAAAAGGAGACATAAAACAGAAGACTGGGCGCTCTCTCTCTCCGAGGGGCACTGGAGGAACAATGGAGCCTTTATAAGAGTCAGAAAATAAAACAAGATATAGAGAAAAAAGATTTAATAAAGCCACAAACTGATGTTTAAACAAAGAAACATGGGAGAGAGAGAAATCACAGAACCAAATGCTGAACTCAGTGGGAGAGTTTGGATGTTTATCAAGCAATCTAATCCGTATTATGGAGCTGATGTCTACTGAATTTTTAATGAGGCTATGATTAGGGTTCACACAATGTATTAATAAAGATATACTACTTAGTATTTTTTTATACAGTTTTGCTCACAGTTCTTTCTCTGTTTTATAAAAGCCTTGAGAAAACATCCATGATGTTTTCATACCTGATTTTTTCTGCGTCTATAAATGTGTTTGATGTGTAATTACATAACTGCTTCAATGCCATGCTTTATTTTGTTTTCATTGTTACAATTTGTGTGTCACATGTCACAGGAAATATTTTTCCCACTTCCTTTCCAAATAAAAGGAAATTTGGGGATAAAATAAACCTACGGTTGTAGCCAATGGAGTGATTGTATACGTGTGAGTTTCTGTGAGAGCATGTGAGCTTGTATAATTGGATGACAGCTGCTAACACATACTCACACACAAAACACACACATATAGTACAATGGCAGAAACCACAATATTCAGTAATATCTGAACTCAGTGACCTACAGACAGGATACTGACTCATTCCTACTCAAACTACATAATGAAAGCAGATACAAAAGGTGCATTGTCTGCATGTTTGTGTGTGTGATTTTAACACACACACAAACACACACACACACACACACACACACACACACACACACACACACACACACAGAGAGAGAGAGAGAGAGAGAGAGAGAGACTAGTATGCGTGTGTGGTACTTGATCTGACTCTCCTCTGCCTCCTGTTATTCAGCACTGCTCAGGAGATGGCTGCTTCCTGCATCAGTACTTCCCATGCAGGATGTTAATGAACAATTCTCTGAAAAGCTGTCAGGTTACTCAGTTCTGGAACTGGTGCTATCTATTAAAACATTATTGACATTTTCTGACCAGCAGATGACCTTTCTGGTTGGAATTTTAATGGCTACAGCCTCACAATTCTCTCCAGAGCTGGCAGTTATGCACAAATTGGCCATCAGGAGCACCAATGGGCCAATGACTCCCAGTTGGCTGCAGCCACAATGGAGTGAACCATGAATATATATATTTTTTTATTATGCTACATTGGCTACATAAATTATATCATTTGTTTTCAGTAGCTTAATGACAGTTAGTCTCCAATCTGTTGCAGCCAGACTCTAGGGCTTCCCTGTTTGCAGACACTCACATAAGGCAATTAGCAAAGATGACGTATTAGTCAGTTGTAATGATGCAGCAACAATAAGAAAATATAAGTGACACATCTTCTTCAGGTCAATTACCCCATTATATCAAACACTTTATGAATCTGGGTGATTGAAAACATCTGGGGACTTATAACAAGGTCTTATAACATCTGCTTCTCTCTTGCTACTGTGCCCAATAGCTAAACAGATAATATAGAAAAGTAATATGTTTCCCCTTTTAAGGTCAGACTGTCTGAACATATTTTGTTTCATTGTAATTAAAAGATCAGGTCGGGGATTGCAGAATTTAAATAACTGCATTATCACAGCTGCACAGCAATTGTTCATACAGTTATTAGTGTAATATATCACTGTCTTTCAATAAATAACTATTACAGTGGTCAAATTGGATTTAATGTGCTTATAAAGTGAGTTTTTTGTAATGCTGTTATGATACAGACATGATACACAATCCATGGGTCTTTACTTTTATAACATATTGTTTAATTACTTAATAATAGCATTCCTGTTCAACTGGTCATTTTTCTTATCCACATATAACTAAGGTGAAGTCCTGTTAGTGTACTTAACAGTCTCTGCATTACTGCATATGCATTCCTCGTGCTTAACTGCAGCACGGTTTTAACCATAATGTGAGTGACGTCCATCACACAGTCACACTGTCCTGACGCTGCAACATGGGGCTGATTGCCGATCCCTCTACAAATTCCACTCCCATTCAGCCCCTGCTGATGGTAATGCCTTGAGAAAGATAATTGTAATATCTACCTAGATAGGTAAGATGCTGTGACATGCAGGTGCTACTAGGTGCTACTAGGTGCCAATTATTAGCCGCTGGAAATCTATTCACAGCCAAAATGAAGGGCTGGTTTCCACACAAGCAAAAAGATTTCTAAGAAAGCAGCATGCCGGGATGAGATGTATGGCTGGCAGGAGGGAAGGGAGGAATGCTGCGAATGAAATTCCAACCGCGGTAGCCAGGGAATGATGTGGGTCACACACTCAAGCTCATGTAAAGACAGAGCTTCTTCACCTCCCAGTGGAAGTAAACAACACATAGCAGTC
Source organism: Dicentrarchus labrax (assembly GCF_905237075.1). NCBI lineage: Eukaryota > Metazoa > Chordata > Actinopteri > Moronidae > Dicentrarchus > Dicentrarchus labrax. Next base: position 10,477,262 of record NW_026136710.1, read on the forward strand.
ATGGAATATGTGACTTTACTGTTGGCCTCCATTTGCGCAGTGACAGACAAGATTAAAGCATTTGTTTTTTTTTAAGCGAAGCTGTAGTCCAAGTTGTAAGCCTCATTGAATTTGTTATATAATGCAAAAGCATTAACCTTGACGTCTTCAAAAAGGTAAATTTTGTTGTCATAGCGTCATTCATTTCTATGTAAATAGAATCTATTAAAAAGCAAACTGATGCATAAATGAAAAGATGACTGAAAGCAAATTATACACATCAGTGGTTACAAATTATGAATTGCTTTGGTGCTCGTCAAGGCCCTCTAAAGAGAAACTCCAGTTGGCGGTAAAAGAAACGATTGTGTCTATTGTGAAAAGATAACCTAGACTAACACAAAAAGTCAAGCTCCTGGTTTATGCATTATGTCATTTCAGCTTTTTGAAAAAAGACAGCGCCTGCTTGTGTATTATCAGTTGTTCAGTGGACAAAATGTCCCAGAGGTTCAGTGGTTCACGCTGGATCAAATATCACAACTCCAGAAATTTAATTTTGAAGATGACGCAATTTACTCAGACTAGAGCCAGAAAACACCCATTGCCTTATTTCTCTGCGGTATATAAAATAGTTATATCCTAGTATTGCCTAGTATTGTTTTCCATATATTGTGAGAAATGAAAATGAATGCCAAGAAAGAACAGATGGAAAATCTGATGCTGTCTTGTAGGCAAATCTTATGGGTTATTATAGTAGATTACTGGAGGACCACTGTGATAGTGCTGTATGGTTAAATACGGGACATACTACAGGTTGTTGCAATCATAGCAGGAAATAACCAGCAGCAAAGACCCTTAGGTGACAGCCACAAACTCCCAGTGTAAGGCAGATAAATGTTATTCAACTAAATCAAATGTTTTATTTCATAATGCATGCCTTATTCTAACAATCACGGAGTGAACTTTGATTTCCCTTTCTCTACCTCCAGGACTGATAGTTCCCTTGACCTTGTTCCCATCCTGTGAGGACAGCATGTGTGCTCCCGTCATCCCACCAGCATTGTTCACCCTGACTCCTGCCTCCTGGGGAGTGTGTGCGAGTGTGTGTCCTGTTTCTGCATTTGCTGCTTCACGGTTGCCTGTGTCTAAAATTCAAACCTGGCCAGGGTTAAGTGCTGATGTGGACCACATAGCTGGCATGCACATTAAGTACACCCCGTTCTTGTTATCTCACTGTGTGTACCATTTTTACGCCAGAGACAGAACACACCGGGACTTGGACAAAAAGTTGTCACACATGACAACGCTGAACAATTTAGCAGAAGGTTTCCTAAAATGGTAGTGGATGAGCATTTAAAGGTGTAATTTCTGATTTCAGGTGCTGCAGCCATTTATAAACACTGATCTCAAAAAAAATTTCATAAAATTTTTATCTTCTTTGACTATAAAGAGTATTTCCTTCTTAAGATAACACATTGTCAAATATCTTGTTACTCTGCTGAAGAGGACAACATTTTGCATCAGAACTGTTCTTATAAATACTAAATATTATTGCTGTATCAAATAATAAACACTTATAATTCTAATAATATATATTAATAAGTGACTGACATAATTTAGTGGTGTGAAAGAAAACAGTTCATGAGTGAATGCTCATTAAGCTTTGCTAATTTTGGGCAAAAGCTTTGAGAGAGCATGTCAGACAATGGGATCTTAGAGACACTGAGAATGCAGGTCAGGATTCTGCACACCTGTCTATGCTTTCCAAATATCTCTTTCTGTAGGCAGAGGTCTGGCAGTTAAGACAAGTCAAATTATTTGGTTAAAGGGTTTTTGTTTCTAAGTGGCTAATGGGGACAACGTTTTTTGAAACTGGTCCAGTATTGAGCGAGAGGGCTGCAGCCGGCAGCTGTGAAGCTGGCTGCAACGTGACCTTATGGACAAGTGTCTGACAACATTATGGAAATAATCCCTACAGAGATAGACATTTTTGTTTAACCAGAAAAAGTAGTTATATTGCTCCGTTGAAAGCCACCAGACTCCTTTGAAAAAATGTCATTTACCTTGCAGATCGCCGCAACATCCTAGCCCTTCATTCAAACTCAACAGAAACAAAATAAAATTTACCTAAACCTTCTTGGTTTGGCTTTCCACTGTTCCAAAAATCACGGCTGCAGCCAATATTAAGAAAATTGGTGTTTCCATTAGTCACTTAGACACAGAAAAATGGGAAAATAGGGCCCAGGTTGTAAAATACAGAAGTCACCTTTACTAAGTATCTCTGAACATTTGTGATACAAAGAACAAAGTGTGTACATTTGTATGTGTCGCATGTGTGTATATGTGAGTAACAATATATCAGCATTTATGTAACAGATTCCCGATTCAGCCAGCTATGGCAACGAGTGCTGTAAACACCTCCATTCAAACACACAGCTATGAAACAAGGGGCCTTCTGGATCCTCTCTTAGATGTTGTGAACGTCAGGAGAGGGCTTTGTTGTACTAGTGACACCATCCAAAGTCACGGAATGACCTAACTGCATACACTGTAGGGCACTAAGGTGGGTGGAAAGCTTGGGTTTGCTGACATAGGTCCAGTTACCAAGTGCTGCGACATCAGTCTATCACGTCTTACAAAAAAAAGACACCGTCAGGTCACTGAGAAAATGTAAATTGCTGTTGTATATTCCCACAAAGTGGTTTTCCCATAATGCTACGTTGTGTGCGCCTCCTGCGTTACTGTATTAGTCATGTTCTTTGTCATCATTTTCACCTGCTTAGTCAAGCTGCCTGATGCTAACTGAAACAATCGTCTGTCACCATCTCCAAGGTGCTTATGTTATACTGTCCTCCTGAATATCATTCATGAGGAACAATACCCCTGTTGTTCCTTATTCTGTCAAATGTCAGTACTGTTAGCATCTGTTACAATGTGGGTAACAAGTGCTGAGCCGGAGACCTCTGTGTGCTGACATTCAATGTTTGACTTGTTCTATTTTGCTCGTGTTCCTCTGTTCAAATGGGAAACAACCAGGAACAAATAGGCTTTTAGAAGTAGTTTCAAAGGCAGCTATTATATTCCTGATTCCCGTTGTATTACAGCAATATCAGAGTTAATGGATGGAAACAGAAAGTTCCCACCGTCCTTCGCACACAGTTCACAGCAGTAACTATCCAGGTAGCTCATTAAGTATTCACAAACAGCCAAACAATTGCTAACAAATAAACAAGATGAATGCCAGCTTAGCCTTTGCGGTGGGGGTTTGTGAAAGGGTATAAGGCCAAGTGCAGCCTACTGACCATGTTAGTTGTAATACACAGAAAGAGTGAGAGAGAGAGAAAGAATACGGTATACAGGCTGAGTTTTTGGCCATGTGGGAGCTTCCCTGGCAAAGAAGGATTAGCGTGGGAGCTTTGAGCTCTCATGAGGTCACAAGGAGTTATTAATTTTGATAAAGAAAAATGGGTTTCATTTCAGGGAAAAAATAACAAAAGTGTATCACTATTTACTATTAATTCTGCAGGTGTTGTGCAGAAATGTTTGACTGTTAACCCATATGGGCACTCTGAGTTTGAAATCCTTTTAAGTAAACTGCCGTTAAATGTTTCTTTCAGGCGTACAAGAAAAAGGTTTTATTTTTATTTTTTGAGTTTTTTTATGCCTCTTTTTTTGTTTCTGTTCCATATTATTTTAAATCAAAATAAATATAAAGTGTAAGGATAGCAATATATGACTGCAGGAATAAAGCAAAAGATTATATTAGTTTAGTTATCAACCATCCATTGATCTAATTTAGATTTAAATTATATAAACCTGAGAATTATAGTGAAAACACATGGTCCCACATTTTACCTCATTCTGACTTTTGGCAGGAAAGAAAGAAATAGCAGATATCAAGAATTTATCTAATACCGTAATAAGAAGTTATATCATTTCACAGTCAAAGTCACAATAAAGTCACAATGAAAGTGAAAGGGCTAGTTCTTCCCACAGAGCTCTCATTTGTTATCACACTCACTCAACTGGCAGTGGATTTCCCCTTCCTGTGAGTGTGGTTGGCTGTCTACAGTATGGAGCTAAAATATCTCATGTCTCCCAGAAGGCACCATCTGAGAAAGATGTAAACAAGATGCACACATCTAACCTAACACAACTGACTGTTGCTAACCCCCTCCCCTCAACAGCAATTGCCCAATGATAGCTTAGCAACCGTAACCAGGCTTACCAGGCCTGTCAAGCTTTGGCTAACACCACATGGTGAAGCGCTGTGCATGGCGCTCTAGTAAGAACTATACTTGATATGATATTTGTTATCTAAAGAGTTTGAAGGGTTGTGTCTTTTATTAGCCTCTCCAAAATGAAAAACAAAAAAGCAGAAGTGCCAGCAATGGACTGAACAGTGTGTTTGACTGCTCTAATGGGTGTAGTGACCTAGTATTATTTCCATAGCCAAAAAACCTTATAAACTAACTACATAATTTTGTTGGATTACAGATAATGTTAGAAAAATCCCTGTTCAGGACAGAACATTTACTGTATGGAAGCTGTTCTGTCTGCTATTTGCAACTCCAGCCAAAACTTATTACCTAAGGCAGCCTCAGTTTCATCAGTTAGTACTTATCCTCAAAGCACAAACAATAAAGCATAAATCTACCCTGTGTGTTGTTTTCTCCAAGTAGGTTTATCTTAAACAGGGCTATGTAAGAACAATTAATAATATTAGTTATAATACCAGAACTAGCAGGCTCTCCCTGCTCATTCTAAAGTATTTCAAAATTCACTTAAAATTCACAATAACTTTTTGTTTATTTTTTAACAATCATGTTGAGGCCCATAGGAGTCTGTACATTATGGTTAGACTGTTGCAATGTCATTATTCTGTATTAACTGTTAATATTTTTTTGAGCATATTTGGTTATGTGTCCCCCTAACAATACCTATACGCTGCAATTAACCCTACTCAGAATGCTCGTAGCCATAGTAAACGTGTGTGTGTGTGTGTGTGTGTGTGTGTGTGTGTGTGTGTGTGTGTGTGTGTGTGTGTTTGTGGTTTAAAAAGTGCCTTAACTGTTCAAGCCAAGGCTGTAAATAACTAGAAATGAGAGTTGGGTGGAATAACGGAAAGAGAATCTGAGAGGATGGTTTGGTTGTGTAACGTATCTCAGTTGTGTCTGAGGACAGAACTTGCAAAAGATATGTGCGTGTGTGCATTCCTCTTTCTTTTTTAAGCAAGTGACAAGAATTCCTTCCTAAATGAAAAAAACCTGACTGTTCTGTCTTATGTAACTACTTCCTTTTAGGGCAACCTCATATACAATATATTGCCGTCCATAATATGGGTTGGACTCTTGCACATATAGTCATTAAAATCTCATTGTAAACTGTGTAAAGTAAAGCACCATAAACTGAAAAACATCACGTTCAGTTCATTCACATATTCGTCAATAAATACTTGTGTGTCTGGACACTTTGTTGACTGCCCTGAAAGCTTGTTCAGTCTGCTCAGTAAATATTTACATGTTACTCATTTAGCATTTCACCGGACATATCGAGCCTGGCTGCGTCTCACTGGATTTGAACCCTGGAGACCTTTTGTCTGTTCCAGGCCCGTCAAACCGAAGAAAACCCCTCTTGTTTGCCTATAATACTATTCATTCAGTGTTTCACAGTGCTGTCACAGAACTCATGCTGATTCTGCCCTATAGGCAAATTACCAGCAGGATCTATTTTGTTTCATATTTGCACAAAACAACACTTGAATGGATGAGATCAATACAAAGTATTTTTGAACACTTTCCATGAACTTCTTGTGCAGTTCATTCAGTAAAAAACATACTAATATTAGCTCCGGTCACACGCAGTGCCCCATGTGAAGTACGCATTACAGTCTTGATATCAACAAGTGCTGTGCCTCTCTCGTATTATAATTATGAGTTAAAATTAGCTAAAATACAAGGAACATGCACATTAGGGCCTGGAGAATGATGAGAGGTCAGCACTAATAGCTTTGTCTTGGAAGGCCACAGAGAGCCTAGACATGCAGCTGAGGTACTTGAAGATGACTTAACAGTACACAAAGTTTACTAATATTTTTCTACGTGGGCCTAAAATAGCATGTTTAGGTTCCTGTAACTGTTTGTCCTGCTTATCGCACTGCACTGGACATTTAGCGGAGGTCCGGGAAATTGAAGACACACTATTCTCTGAATTCCAAACATGTTGTTCTAAACTCACATCTGTGCACTTCAGCCTACGTACATATGGTATTCTAAAAGGTGTCTTTATAAGGTAAAACAAATATAAATAAATGCTATTGTACAGAAACCTGTTATTATTGGATTTTCAAGTCTACTGTAATCACAAAAAACAGTCGACTTTGTACACACATGACAACATATTGTTTGCATAGGTGTTTGATATCTGTGTGTACTGTTTGCCTTGTGTTCGATAACCCTGTAGTGTTCATCCTGTTGTTTTATAACAAACAGCATAACATGCCGTGGTTTCTATAGTTCTGACCATAGCCTAAATCATTCATTTTAATTAAACATTTTTCACACTTCTTTTATGACAAGGCTGAGGCAGAAATATTAAATTTACATTACAACATTCATTTAGTTGTGCAGTAGCCTACAGGTCTGTTTCAGACAGATGTAATAGATGGGCTGATTGTATACACGGTGCACCAACATTAAATGGAAATTGCCTGCTTGAGTGTTGAATTCTAAATGTTGTGCAAACCAAACAAGAGATTTCATCTCCCTCTCATTGCCTCAGCCTTTCTTTTCGCTGTTTGACAGTTAGATTGTAACATAAAAAGGATAGCGGAGTGATTTTATAAAAATGATAAAGGTTATGTTTCCATCTGTTCTTCACTGTCTGTAACAAAACTCCCTGCAACTATCTAAGATCTGTAGGTGTCCATTCCAACATACCAACTCATTTAGCTTTCTGTTTGTGCGTATGTGTGTGTGTGTGTGTGTGTGTGTGTGTCTGTCACAGGCAGCACCACCCGTTAGCACATCTGTTTTCAAGCATGAATGCATGCTAACCTATTTTAATTCTGTACTATGCACCCCTGTGTATCCTTGACACAATGCAGGAATGTAAGCCATCACACGACCATCAGTAAACACATTAAAATTGCCCCCCCCAACGTCTGGAAAGGCACCCGGTATTTATCCAGTTTCCAAACTAACTCTCAGGCCTCATAAACAAAATGTTTGGCCTGCTCAAGCCAAAAGCACCGGGGTCAGGCACACACACACACACACACACACACACACACACACACGTGTTGCAACAGCGTCTGTGTGGACGCTGAAACAAGATGATGGGTGGTGAGATGTCTGGAAAAAGAGGGAGCATTTGAGGGTTTGGACAGCGAGCTGAGAGTTTAATTTAATGGTCTGATTGGAAAGAACATGCAGTGGTTTAGTCTTATATGACTATTTACGGCATGTCTCTTGTCGCCTTGTGATGGAAATGAGGGTTTTTAGTCTCTGAAGTTCCAATGAGGCTACAAACTGTAAAAGAAATCATAGGAATTACTTCCCTCATGCCTTTAATAATTTTTTTTTACTACCTAAACGTTGGTGGTGCCATTACGGTGCCAGTAGAAGCAAAAAAAAACTTTGTTGACCTTTATAATCCGGCCACAGCTCTAACTAATTTCTTCTTTAACCAGGGATGGTCTCTATGTCATTTGGAAGAGGTTTTACACAGACCATTAAGAGCAGCTCTTCAGCATGGTGGAAAATGATATCCTGCTTAATGTTAGTGTAGCTGGGTGCTCTGTGTTCATTCACCATTTGATGGGCAGAGCGTGCCATATCCTTATGAGATTGAGCCAGTTGTTAACACTGGTAACTATTTGACTAATAGAAGGTTTCCTATGTAAACTGATGATTTTGCAAGTTCCATTAGGCTAAATAGTAATGTGGTGTACCACAGTTCTTCAATTCTTGGACCAATATTCTTCTCTTTTTTTCCCTCCCTCTAAGCCCTTAACAATGTGTGACTTCCAATAGCAAACCTGTTAGTGACACCTTTCAAAGTAATTACTTTCAAAGCCATTTTTGTGGTAAACCTTGTTAGAACACACCCAATCTAAATACTGATATGACAGATATAGCCTCGAACAATGCAGACGCAGACAAGACACACCAAACCAATTTTTGCCATTCTACTGTAAACTATGTTTTGCATGTATTCCTTTTTTTAAATAAATTTGAGTTTTCTTTTGGTTAACACATATTACTTCATGACACTGTTTTGAAAAGTGACATATAAACCGAGCTTGATTTAGCAGGTTTGGACACAATCAGTCAGTGGCAGGAATGTTTCCTTTAAGCGGTAGTCAAGAAAAATCGCTTAGTCAAACAAACTGACATTATTTCTCAACCTGCTCTCTGTCTGTCTCTGGCTCGCCTCGCATTGATGATAGGCCACTAAAGACATCAAGTGAGAGGAAAAGGTGCAGAGCGGAAAGAAAGACAAGACCAGAGTCGGTGCTTTTTAAAGGGCAAGTAAACACTGCCTGGCAAGAGAAAAGAGAGGTGACAGACAGAAAGAGACAGAGGAGGGGGGCTTCACATTATGAAATGAGAAATAGAATATTCACACTGTCTGTTCCTCTGTCACACTCCCTTCTCTCTATAATGCACAGCATATACAGTATATTCACCACACATACAGCACTCTGTAACTCTTTGAAGAGTCTTGATTCCCTGCTGTATTGAGAGCTTATAGGGAATATAAGTGTGTGTCTGTGTGTGTGTGTGTGTGTCTGTCTGTCTGTCTGTGTGTGTGTGTATTTCATGGTATTCATTACTAAGTAATTCAAATAATAGTAATAAATAGACTAAATTGTGTCAGTCACTATGTGATTAAATGATTAATGAGGCCAAAAAAACTTCCAGTTTATGGCATACACTATTAGCAAGCGAGCCAAGGCTTATCTTGTGTTATTGATATCAAATAATGCTTAAATAATGATGTTTAATATATTTTTAATAAATATCTTTAAGAACACACATCAATGAATTTGTAACTAATTGTCATTTAGCTTTTACTTTCCAAACTTCTAAGAAAATTTGTTCCTTTTAATTTTTTTTCCATCAGTCATACAACTTGTACACTACTGATATGTAAGAACTGATTACATCCAGATTTCTCACTACTGGAACACAATAATGCGAAAAATGAGCACCAACGAACTTTGAAAACTTTGTCAAAAAATGTCAAGACATAAAGGCAGGCTCATGAATTGAAGTTACCAATCTTAAGTGATCCCATAAGATCCTCTTGGTCAGAGGTTGGACACATACACCAACACACTTACTCACGTTCTGAACTTTGAGATGTCACATGATTTATGAATTGAGGGGGGGTTGACAGATCATTTTAAATAATGGAAACACAAGCCTCAAAGGAACTGTGTCCATGACGCCAATAGGTAGTAAAGTTACCCTTGAATCTGCCAAGACAAATAGGCTCCAGCCCTGTCTGCTGCATTCCTCCTCTGCACAGCTCACACACACTGCCATTTAAGGCTACCGAGTGTGCTGACAGACTTGTGGAAGGAGAGATAGATAAAAAGGAGCAGTGCTTCTGATATCCTACAGTGACAGAGCGGGCACTGCCATTTGTGTATTATTAAGTCTATGGGATGTGCAGCTCTGATATCACTGTCATGTTCTCTTCTATTTTCTTTCCATTTGTCTTTTTGAGAAACAGTCATACAGTCATTGCCAAATGCACTGATGAAATACGTGTGCAGGTGTGAAGTTCAAACTACTATAAATAGTTGGGAGAAATCATTGCAGAGATGATGACCTGTACATTCCAGTTAATGGAATTATGTGAGTAATAATTCTATATAAATTCTAAAACACATTACTTCATAGTTAACAAGAAAACACGCTAGCGTCACACTTAGATTAATTGTTCATTACGCAACCTCGGCCAGAGTGAAGAGAGTAAAGATATGATGTGAGGCTGCTGGGCCAACAGGATGTGATGCATGCCTCCCTCTGTTGGACAACTAGAACAACTACTACTTGCACTAAAATGGATGGAGTACTCGCTGCACAAATCCTTTTCAAATAGAAGGTGAAAGGTAATCATTTGCGATTCAGTCATAAAGAATATATTTCCTTTGTATTACAGTGGAGTCCAGCACTAAGCAAACTGCTGACATGAAACGATTTTGCAAAATCTGCAAACCTTTAACACAAAAAGAATCACTCTTAATACAAAACATCTTATCTTATGAATGAATATATGAATTAAGTTTTTCTTTCAGTTGGCACATAGCCATCAGGCCATAAATCAGTCAATTCATAGTCATAATTGTATGATGATGATAATCCAATTTATCACTCTGCTACAGATGCTTATGTATATACATAATGGCATAAGCGTGCACCTCAAAAATGTCAATTTGTACTTGCATTTTTAATACATAATATAACATATTTTACATAATATACATAACATAATATAATATGTCTGTCATCTGTTTATGCTTTCTTATGAAGAGACATCACTGTCTTGCATAAAGATAAAGTTTGTGTGAAAGCTAGTTTTCAGTTGGAATTATTTATTTGGTTAATAATGTCTTTTTTAAGTTTGTGTCATGTTTCGGGATGCCTTGTTTATAGCGTCAGTACATAAGAATGTGAAAAACCACCACCTTCCTGAAGAGGTTGGAGATTGAGTTGAATCTTCCTTATTTCACCCTCCCCCCTTATGCTGACCAATTGAACCTTGCATGTTTTAGGTTTATATAACATTTACAAGGTATTTGGGCTGTGTAGCGGAAGCATAGTTAGAGTCAGAAAATTGCTTATGTTTGACTTCAACGGGGGGTTTATAAAAATGCAAATGATGTTAAATTTTCTTCTCAAAATTATTTTTCAAACTCCAGTTAGGCAGAAAATTGTTGATCCATCGTGCAATTAATCAATATTTATACAAATTTGTGCTATACATTTGCTGTATATTCAGATTGTCCCGGTATGTAAGACAGTTAATATGGTTAGTGTTTATGTATATGTATAAGTCTACTGGAAATCACTATGGCATTTTCTGGTAGATATACTTCGCTGGCTACAGAATTCCTGTGTACTTGCTCTATTTTACCACTTGATGTCACCCTTTTTGCAGAAACCAGTGAACTGATACTCTGGCCTGTACTCGCTCAAATACTGCTGATGCAATAGTGAGGACACACATAGGAATAAAGCTCTATTATACATATGACTAAGTAAATGAAGTCAGAAAGAAAAGCAGAAATAATATTACAGACCAAATCTCTAGTGTGTTTGTGTGTGTTTTAATATATTTAGTCCTTCAAGTAGAGAAAGGGTATTATAACCATGGCAGCTGCTGAATTTTCTATAATTTGTAAGTACTGTATTTCTATAACTGTATCATGTAATGATAACTGTTCAGCGTGAAGCTGCTTACCTTCCTCCCGGAGAACAGCATACACAGCTGATGCATGGAGCCTCCATTCTTGGTCAACTCTTTCTTCAGGGTTTTAGGTGATGGGAGTGTCCAGCCGCCCTTGTGGTGCACTCCCCCAGCCTCCAGGCAGTTGATGGCGTTGTCGGAGGTGAAACATTGCGTGCGGGGGTCCTGCAGGAGGCTCCCTTCGCTATGGGTGCGCCTCCGGAGGGAATTCTGCACACTGAGCCCACCTCCTCCATGCTTCTCGCAGGTGGCACCCTCCACCATGCTTCGGCGCTTGCTGTCGCTACGCTGCAGGTAGGCATCGTCACTGTCGTCTTCATCGTCTTCATCTTCGGACTCCTCATCGTCATCTTCATCGTACTCTTCTTCGTCAGTGTTGGGTGAGGAGAGGGCATCGGCGCTGAAGGAGCGATCAAGGCGCAACTCAGGGATGACAAATGAGGATGAGGAGGAGGAGGGTGGAGCGTTGGTGTCAGGTGGCTCTGACGCGTTGTCTTCATCTGTGTTTGACACCACCAGGTTTAGGTTGACTTCCTCTTCATTCCTCTCTCCCTCATCTTCTTCTCCTTCTTCTTTCTCTTCCCCTTCACTCCCTGGACTCTTTCTGTAGGCCTGATACTCCTCCTCCTCCTCATCTTCCTCTCTCCTGCTCTCCCCATCCTTCCCCTCTCTCCAGATCTCCATCTCCTCCATACTCTTGCAATCCTCACCCTCGGTGGAAGGAGGTGGTGTTGGAGGCACCTTATGTCGCTCCTCAGATCCCACCAGACCCCCAAGGGGCATGTAGATGTCATCCAAAGGGGTGAGAGGCTCAGAGGGGTGAGGACTGCCCATGGTTGGCGGCTCTGAGGGACTGGAGGGGTATAGGCTGCTTTCCTCACCTTCTGAGCTGCGGGGGGGAAGGTGGAGGCACACACCTCCTCGATCTCCTACTCCACCCAGCTCACATTGAGAGGCATCCACCTTAGGCTCCAACATCTAGTAAAAGGAAGAAAGAGAGACAGAGGGACAGAACAGTTAGTCGAATCTGTTTGGACAATTAATATGTTATGTCTATAGACGTAAATCTAACAAGTTTAACTCAGCATGATTGAGATTTATTTTGCTGCCATGAGCAAATCAACTTATCACAACTATTCCATTAGCTGTTATTGAATTTGGTCTTGAAACATCTCTATCATGTTAGATGTTAGTGTGACCAAGCCGTAATGCAAGGATCAGACTAGATGACATTTATGTCTTTTGAGAAGGTCACAGTCTCAGAGTATATGAGGGTCTTCCCATGACAGACAATATACTAAACCCTGACTGATCATAGCTCAGTCTTTCATGACTTGTGAGCTTCGACAGGAGGGGCCAGAGCTAGATTTCCTGGATCGGAAATCTCTACAACCAAGGCATTACATAGCACTTCATTGATGCTTTCGAACTAGACAAATGACAGCATAAAAGTTATAAAATGCTTCTCTTTCCATCGAGGCCTTGTGAGGCATCCTAGATGCAACGTGGGTTATATTTTGCTAAGTGGGACATTACAACTAATTGTCGTGCCTGATACTACTTTCCCTGGCAAAGACCATATTGTAATATCATAATGTGGCATTAAGTTCATATTGTGATATACTGCTGTTTTGCTCACTCATGCTGCTATAGCTACCCCACTAACCATGGAGATTGGTGCAGTCAGTCAATCTAACTGGTACTGTGCCCTTAGGCACTGTGGAATAAAAAACAAGCCGAACCTCTTACAGAAATTGATGAGATTACTGCAAGAAAGTGTTACCACCAGCCACCCTTCTCTTCACCCATCCATCTTCCCTCTGATATGTTTCTTTCATTTCAACATACTGTAATTTTCTTCCAAGCCCAAATGACCACACACATACAAGCCCTTCACTGCCCTCACCCACTTTCCAGGGTCAAACACAATATCCCCATCACACACTAATATGCACATGTGTACAGTGCACACACACACACACACACACACACACACACACACACACACACACACACACTGCTTGTCTTCATCCCCTGCCTTTGGCTATCTATCTGGATCACCTCCTTCCCAAAATCTGCTGGTTATAAATACTGCTCTAACCTCTTCCAGCTCTCAGCGCCCTCAGTGGGAGGATCATTACAAATGCATTTTGAGTGGGCCAACATCATTCAAACCCACTGTCTTTTAAATTTGACTAAAGATCACAAAGTTTTCGATGATATTGAATATGTCAAGTTGAATTAAGGAAAACTTTTTCCCGTTTGATTTAATGACACTGACTGAGCTTTTTTTATATAATAAAATAAGCATGATTATATCTTTAATAAGTAAGTATCACAACAAGGAAAATCAATTCTACCTCCTTCAAGTCTGCAGCAAGTCTTGTAAAGGGCCTCATTGTGCTGTTCAAGTTAACCCATGACATCAAGCTGCAGTCACAAGATGCTCTGCTCTAATTGGAGATAATGCTGCCTCCTCTCAGACAGCTCTCATGATATTTCACAAGCTGTTTGTGTACTTTCGCCGCTCAAATTAGTTTCCCCAGATACTCTTGCCCTGGTTTTACTCACCTCTAAACTTTTCACCTGTATTCATGAACTCTGCAAAGAGCTTTTAGGACATTCAGTCAGGATCAACTCAGAAGAACAATTCTTAAACTAATCTTATGTATACTGTAGCTATTAATTGTAGCTCATATAAATATTGTATGTGGGTCTGTGTGCCAAGAATAGAAATGCATCTATATTGCTTCTGTATTTTCAGTGTAGAAGCAGAATGTATGTGGTTATTTTTATATTGCATGGTGTGAACTGTGATCTGTATGCAAGTACAATCTGAATACGGTGTGTGTGGATACAGAACACTGAAGTCTGAAATTAGGGTCAGTGTGTCTTCTGCAACAGTATGACCTCATATTTTTGTAATGTGGGCTGTAGAGAACCTTGAGACTCTGTTCTGAGATGAAAAACCCCTTAGAAACTTTTACGTCTGATGTCTTCTAGCAGACCAAGGCTCATATGTGTTTGTTCTGTGTATTATGTTTGTGTGGTAGACGGCCAGTGAAATATCACATTTTCCCATACTGGGTAATTCAAAAAGAAGAAATCTACTGTAGATAGAACAATAACAAATATAAAGCCAAATTAAATCCCAATGAAAATGACACTATTCTACCATCTGATAATGGAGAGGAAACCAATACTGTGCCTTGTTGTGCATATTGCAGCACAGCACATGGTGCTGAAATGAAGCCATTCATCTAGTGGTTATACTAGATGAATAACAGATGAAAAATAAACTAATTTAAATTAGATTCCAGAGCATTAGTTAAAGAAAACATTTGCACCTCACAAACACATGTGATGACATGATGTACAGTTTTCTAACAGCAACAGTTTTGTTGCAAAGAAGACACAGCTGTTGGCACTGGCCAATAACAGTAAGATAAACACACCCTTCAATGACCATTTTCCTTTCCTTCAAATCAGTTTTTAATTATGCATTATTATATTGGGGAGAGGGGACACACACCATTTTATGGCAGAGAACCGTATACACAGTGAGAGTAAGATGGAGCATAAAGTCAACAGGCGGATTGGTACGGCATCAGCAACCCTCCTGATAAGAGACCCCGGGGTAGACCCAGAACATGCTGGAGGGATTATATATCTCATGAGCGACGGTAAATGGATGGCTGGTGGAGGAATTCAAACATCAAACAAATTTATAATCCTAGCAATTTCCAAGCCCTCGAAGAGCAGTACTGAAACTCCTACTCCTTAGTCATACCTAATTGCCAAACCTCTATTTTATTTTTAAGGATGCTGTATCATTTTAATAAGGAATATTTCTTGAACACAAGCTTCTTCAGACCTTTTGCTTGCTTGTTTGTTTGGGTGTTGTCACTTTCATTTACTGTTTTCCCAAAGTGGCCACTGTTAAACCCTTCGAGACTAGAGCAGTGACTCAGGGCTATAAATATAAACTTGACTTGTCTTGATGTTCATGGATATATACAACTGCCCCAAGGTGATCCAGACCTCTTATTTTCCATTCTAACTCCCTCTTAACCTCCCTGTGATCCTATCTAAATGGTTCACAGTAGTGTTACAACCAAGATATGAAGGCTTCTTACCGATGCACTGGGTGTATGAGGGATATATTTAGAATGAAATGCACTTTCATAAAAGCATCCATGGAGGAAAGTGGAAGTAAAGCCTCTATCTGTATACCTTTCTGCCCCTCCTTTTCCTATCCTGCTCATGGTGGTCAAAGTCACAATAGCCAGTCACTGTCAGAAAAATGATGACTTGATTAATGAGGCCAGTATGAACATTTTGAAACGTCATGGGATAAACATTTATCGCCGTATATTTAGACTTGAGATTTACACTGACAGTTTCTCTTTCCTTCTCTCAACCCTGCAGACCCCCATCTCTCTTTCCCTGTCTTACGCACATAAACCCTGACTGCTGAAGATATGTCTTGAGACATAATGGAGCCACCTGTCCTGTCAGATACACTTGTTCCGTCTCACACTCTCTACATTGGACACACATACGAAAACAACACACACACAATCAAGCAGCTTCAGATGAACCCCTTGAGTTTTTTAAGCCTATCCCCATGTCTTATCTGGAGATATGTAAAGAACAGACATATTCATAAACTTGTTCATCTTCAAGGCATTTTCCATTTATGAGATTTACCACATCTAGTCTTGCACCGTCAGACCCACACAGATCTCCACACTTCGTTTTAGGGCTTGGCCAGAACTGAAGAAAGGTCTGGCTGAACCCCTTATCATTCTGCTATAGGAGGATAAAATGCTCTGGCTTGTTTGTATTTCTTTAAACTAATCACAATTGTCTCGAGCAGTGCTTGGTCCAGGTTGCAGCGACAGTGCCCTTGCAAGACAGTAACAAGCAGATAGTGGAAGGGGAGGAGAAATCTATATATTCTGCCAACCGTAGGCTTACACCCACAGCCTACTTCCAGTGAGTCTGATTACCACATCACCTACAATCTTTCACATCCTCTATTCAATAAGCCAGCTTCAAAAGATAAATGAAAAGACATTAGCAAATGTATATGTGAAAGTACAATACACGTGTACTCAAATGCAGCTCAAAGTCATCAATGATTGAACACACTACAATCTCTGCCATTGCCTCAATTAAGCGAGGAAACAAAACCTGCACTAAGAGGCAGGGAGAGTGGGATGCAGGGTATGAGAGTGAATAGATAGAGACAGTGGATAAGGCATGCAGAAGGGAGTCAGTGAATGTTAACGACACAGAAATGAGATGAGTAAGTGGAAGAGGGCAGAGTGAATAAAACAAAAGAGGAGAGGAGACTAAATCTTGGAAAATGTCCATCTTGGTTTTTTAATGCAGATAAACATCATTACGATGACCTCACTAGCGAATGAGTAGCTAACACTAACTCTTCCACGGACCATTTCTCTTAATTCCAAACAGACATGACACATTAAAAAACGCTACCCTGCATACCCCATCTCTTCCTTCTGCTTTCCTTTCAGTTCTCTAAAAGAACAAAAATTGTATTGTGCCATGAGAGAAATATTTGACACCTGTAACGTTCAAGTAAACTGTAAAACTGTGAGCATTTCAGCTTTAAAAAACAGTTAGGTAGTCTAGTTAATGTGCTGGTTAAGAAGTGGTAAGGTAACAGACACAAGCTCTCTTTGTTGGCTTAAAACAAACTGGAGGCAGTGCATCAGCAGATGGTGAGGTTTATCGCATTTCCTAGATTTGGGTCTGTTAAGTCCCATTTCCTGAGAGGACATTTGGGCTTAGGTCCAACATTCATAAGATTGACAAAGAGAAAAAAATAAATCACTGAAAAGTCAAACAGAAATACTGGTGGAAAGGGTTAATGACTCTGAAGCTTAAATTATTTTTTGTCCCTTATTGCATAATCACAGTAGGCTATACGGTAAATACACAAAACTGTAACACAGATACTGTAAAATTTTAAAGACATATCATACGCCACAGACAATGCACGGATGCCAAGTATGCTTGTCAGCCTTGGGAGACCCAAAGTAGGAAATTTGAATTTCTGAAGTCAAATGGGCAGAGGGAAGCTGCCCTTGACCTAGTTTCCTGCCTTCTCTGACTTGTTAATGTGCAGCTACAAAGATAGAGACTGTATCCAGAAATGTAGAATACCATATTACACGATTTACAGTCACAAATTGAATTGGAACTTTAAATTGTATTAATGCGTTTACCTGCACTGACGTAATAGGGATAGAAATTATGCTGCACACGCACTCAACTGTCTAATGATCCTACTCCAACAAAAAGAAATCCCCCTCTTTTAGGAAGTTACACCTGCCAGCGACACCTGCCAAATTATTCATTCATGACTCATGCTCGGTGTAACCGTGTCGACTGGGTGGTGAAAGAAATACAGAATAAATCAGGTGTTAGTAAATACCTCTAAGGTCCTTTTTCCCCAATATCTCCCAGAGGAAATGAAGCCTGACAAAAATGTCAACCCCTGTTTGCAAAAATAAATAATCAAATCTTTAAGGTTCTGAAGGTCAAAATCTTCTCATAAAGATAGAACTTGTGGAAAACACACACACACTGGTGGACAGACACAACCATGTGACCTCTGTCCCACAGTTACCATGGCAATGAGAGACCCATCCCAGGGGAGCAGCTGTGCGTTCTCCAAAAGCTAAGGATGTACCTTTGAACTCTGTCATCGTAGTTTTCCCCAACCCCTCCTGCTTCTCGGTTTCAAGGTGCCATCTTTCATCTTTATATCTTTCCTTCCTTTTCCTCCTTTCCCCTTTCTCAATTTAATGTCATGTGTCCTGGGTGTTTTTAAGTAAGACATTACATTAAAGAGCATTGAAGTCTTCCCCTGCCTCACTCTACTTAGTCTAATATTAATGGTTTAATGTTGCAGCCATTACAGTTGCCAAATCCACCTCCAACTTCAATACATCTAGCTCAACTCAATTAGCACTGCTGTTAGAAATATTATACACTGCTAAACAAAAGGACATGTTTTCTCTTCTCTTCCTCTTTGCCACTCCCTCTCTCTCAACTTTCTTCCTCCCACTAACTCAATGGTGAGTCTGTATGACAGCAAGTTGGTTGTGAGGATGTTAAAGTGATGTAACTCGACCCAATCAGTCTGCATTACTTTAGTTTTTCTTTGCTCACTGACTTATCTCATTGATTTCTACAATGGACATGTAAGGTCAGTGAAGACTTCCTGTTTACATAGCCCAGAGGAAAAACATAAAAATGAACGTAGTGAGACAAGAAATAGTTTTAAAGTTATTCAAACATTAGACTTCCCTTTCACTCTTGTTCTTCTTTTACTTACCCTTTGTATCTACATTGAAAGATGAGAAAAGTATTTCAATCTACTTTGTTACACATCAAAGAACCATTTTAGGAGTTTTAGCCCACTTGTTTTGGCCCATTTATTACAGATAAACATACTGCTGACTATTTTCGAAAGAAAGTGGTTTGGATTTGTAAACATGGGGACTTGTCTGCATGTTTTCCTTTCCTGAAATGGCCAGCCATATGCATCTCCTGTGACTGAAGTGGAGTTGTTTTTCGCCCACAAGTAAGTGGGCATACCTAACATGGAGGTCGTCCCTAGACAACAAGGATATGATCCCTCAACAGCTTCCCACCCACAAACCAGCCAGTTGTTTTGATGAGCACCAGGCCCCTTTGGTTTAGATGTTTTTAGCATTTTATTTTTATGTATTTTTCCTGCCTATCTAACTTTCAATTATCTGGTGCAATGAATGGTAGATTTTAGAATAAAATTTGTGAATTATCTGAAATTGTCAAAATTTACTAAAAGTCAAAATAGCAATACTACAGGGTAAAAATAGTCATCAGTCAGCATTAAAAAGGTTATTTAAGTAAAAGTAGAGAAGCATCATCAGCAAACTGTACTTAAAGTATCGAAAATAATCTTACTTGACCACTGTCTGAGTTATATTATTAAATATAACATTGGATTATTATTATTATTATTATTATTATTATTATTATTATTATTATTATTGTTGTTGTTGTTGTTGTTGTTGTTATTGTTGTTGTTGATGATTATTACATGTGAAATGGTACTTAAGTACAGTACTTATTGAGTAACTTCCAACACTGGCATTTGTTACATTATCTATGCTTCAGGAATATATTTCATTAAAAGAGGCAAAAAACGATAAATAAGGTGAAAAGAATACAGTAAATACAAGGTAGCAGTCAAACAAAAATCAGTGTGTGCTACTTGGAAGTTTATGTGTAACCATAAACCTCCTTCGGGGTGAGATGCTGCTTGTTATCTCCCACAACAGTGATAGCAAACTTGTTTTCTACAGTACTTGTGACCCACATTATCTTCCACTAAGTCCTTTTCATACACGCATAGCCCAAGTTGTTTATTTGCTTTAAGTGAAATCATTCGCTCCAACCCACGTCAGAGGATGTTACATAAACTCACATACACACACGCTGCATTTTCTACGCTCCTGCAATCACACATGTTTAGTCTAATTTATAAGAGGTGTACATGTTTATAAGCTTGCTGCTTCTCATGCCGTATCTCATATGACATTCACCCTGATATTTCTAGTATGTGTATAATTGACGGGAAGACAGAAGGCATGCCTGCGCCAACTAAGTTTATATTAGGCATGTTTTGACATGCACTGTCCAGAACAATCTGTGGTCTGAAGATTTACGAGCCTTTATTGCTTTGTGTAATACCAATAACTTGTTAAGGGACCAGACCATATAGATGATCAATCTCTGAATGGCCTCATTATATGCACCGCAATGCACCGGTCTCATTTACCCTCGATTTCATTGAGAGAAGAGCGATGAGACGGTAATAGTCGTTTATCTGTCAGACCCCTCTACTGTGATCAGGCCGAGAGGGAAGGAGAAAATGGAAAAAGGGAGCAAGGGAACAGGTGAAAAAAGGGGTCTGTGGATCAAAGAAGCCCAAGAGGACAAGATGTCAGGTGAACACTGGGAACATAAAAGTACTCTTTTTAACTGAATGATGAAAAAAAATGCTATCAAAAGACTAGGCCGTTTTATGTTCTCACAGAATTCTAGTATTTAATCTAGTATCTAAGGAGATTTTTACTTTTAACTGATGCTGTGATCCCAATATAAAGTAAAAAAACTAGCAAGGTTTTCACCCCACAATTACAACATTATCATTGTATAATGAAAGTTCATGCACTTGTCCAGAACAATAATGCTATTCATTTCAGGTACCAATACTGCAGGGTAGCAGAAATATTCTGTGTGTCAGCAACACTAACTGAAGCTGAAAGAAATACAGTCACTAAATATCTCACAGTGGCTTAAACCTTGGAGATGTCAACTGCAATTTATTAACACAAAGTCTCCTCTCATTCATTTTTCAGCCAGTGATGTCGCCTTCCTTTATGTGTCTATGTGTGTGTTTACATTGTAGCCATTGAGATCAAACTCATCTTAAGACACAAAATAGTGCCCTGTCACTCTTAAAAAACCTTTGGAAGAATCAAGATTCATTCTCTCACAGAAACCAGCCATAGTCCATGACAGCGGGAGAGGGGAGAAATGGGATGGGGTTGAGATTTTTTGGGGGTGTGTGTGTGAGTGTCACATCCAAAGATGCAAAGGCATTATTGATAGAAGCTGAGGGTTCAGAGAGAAAATGTCATTGACGTAACGTTCCCCGTGACGCCAGGCAGATGAAGACAATGTGACCACTGAAAAAGACTGCAAAAGGGCCTTCATAGAAAGAGCGGAGAGAGATCTTTGTGTGAGTGTGTGTGTGTCTGTGAGAAAGAGGATAGTGAGAGAAGATGCATTTATCTTTTGTTTCATTTGGGTCTTTCTTTTTGTGTGTGTGTGTGTGTCCATCTGACAAACAAGTTGTTGTGATGTGTGTGCGAATGTTTTTCCCAGGTTATAACAAACATCTCATTTGTTCAAGCTGAGACTGGCTGTGTAAGACCAGCTGATAAATCACATTGAGTCTTGTGTGTGTGTGTGTGTGTGTGTGTGTGTGTGTGTGTGTGTGTGTGTGTGTGTGTGTGTGTGTGTGTGTGTGTGTGTGTGTGTGTGTGTGTGTGTTGTGTTTAAGTGTGTTGGGTCATTGACACGGTCTGCTATTGATCAGGGACAAGGGAGGACACGCCATATCTTCACACCACTGTGCAGTAAAATTTATTCAAACACAAGCATTTGCTCAAATGGTGTATTATCGATCATCTCCTTATTTGTGTATCAACAGGCTCCCACACAAAGTACTACAAACAACACACATTCTCTTTTTCCTTCTAAGTAGAAAATAACCCCACAATTCCCCTAATGAGGAAAAGAGAAAAGCAATTTTCCCCAGTGAGCTTCCTGTTGTTTTTTTCCCCGTTGGTCCCTCTGTTTTCTCTCTCGTCTCTATCACGTTCAGCTTGGCTCTAACATGGTTTAGAGTATGCCTTCTTAATGGCAATCTCCCTACTGTTCCTCTCTCTCAGTCCCCCTTGTTTCTCACCCACCAAACGAGGGATGTAAACAATCTGTTGTTCAGAAAATGCCCACAACTCTTGTTTATTAGAAGGGAGGTGATATTACAGGGGTGATTTTATTAAGGGGAGCTATAAAAACTGAGAGGAAGGAAGGATAAGTGGAGGGAGTGATGGAAGAGACATAATAAAACAAAGACAAAAAGTAAGAAATAAAATGGAAAGCCCCCAAAACAAAAAAAAACAAAAAAGCCGGTAGAAATAGCGAAGTTAAATGAATCAAAATAGCGCACACCACTGACACCCATCTCCTCATGTGAGCCTGTCATAAAGATGCCTAGTGATAAATAAGCCTTTATTGCTTTTTCCTATCTTGCCTCCGATCTCTCCGTCTTCTTTCTGTCTCCGTATGACTAAACCACTCCCTGCCCCCCAGCAGCCCAACAATATCAGCAACTCAAACTAACAGCATGAATACTCCTTAAAAAAGACATGTTTTCCCCCTCCAAAGCCAAAGAAAAGCTCCATAAAATCCATTTCCATGATGCACCCTCTCTTTTCAGATTAGCCAGCAACTAAGACATATATTCTATAGAAGAGAAATAAAGTGGTAGTTCAGACACCCTACCTGGCAAGAGGAAGTGGTTCCAGGTTACAATCCACTTAAGGCAGATACAGGCACTCCACACATCCCCATTAAAGTGGCCTACTTCCTCTGTCAAACTGGTGTGTGAGTGTTTGCGGCTTGCTAGCTGGGGTTGGTGTGTGTGATTCTGTCAGTGTGGGCTAGGCCAACTGAACTGTTCATACACAGAGTGAGAGCGAAGGGGGAAGAGAGTGAGAGAGAGAGAGAGAGAGAGAGAGAGAGAGAGAGAGAGAGAGAGAGCGAGAGCGAGAGAGAGAGAATGCCCAAGAGGCTAAGAAGGTAGACTCCCAAGCTGCACAAACAAGTGAGAAGGAAAGAAGGAGAGGGAGGAGATAGCAATAATGAGAAGAGACAAATGAGCAGTGAGAGCTCAGAGAGAAGCATATGCATGGATGTGAGCAGTGTGTATAGTGACCGGCCTCAATGATTGCAAATGTGTGCATGTCTGCAATTATTGCCTAACAAACGTGCACATATATTGTGTCCATTTGTGCCCACACACACAACACCCCCACCCTTCATTTCTTTGTGAAGACATTAAGGCAGGTCCCACAGGATGCACAAGCACACAATGGACACATATGAACACACACAAACACGTGTATTGTAAGTTTCAATACACATACATGTTTCTAGTACACACAGTGCAGCTACAAAGTCACATGGAAAGCATATATGAAGCAGGAACCATGCCATGTTATAAAAATGTCCTATCTTAAAAGGAAACACTAGCACATAATAGCTGTTTAATAGCAGCTGTAACACTGAGAGGTCACCTATGTGTCAAGGAGAAAGTTCCTGGTTTTGTAGCCACATTTCTAAATTCAGTTCTTTTTAAATTCCTCTTCTAAATTTCTAGATGTAACAACTTAATGTGTGCATTTGTAATGCCTTGTGTGTTTTATATCGTCCATAATAATAGCTCATTTCTTATTGTCGTTTTCTAGGTCACTGTAGATATATTGAAAGGTTATATATAGATATTGTATGTTTGCACTCTATAAGTGAGTCGTAGCCTGCCACAATATCCTTGACTTGGATGACATCAATGCACCATTTCTATTCAAACAATGCCTCAATGAGGCAGAGACCGGGAAGGGCTTCATGAACCAGAGAGCTGGAATGGCAAAGGCAGCTAATGGCAGTTTCTGACCTCAGTAGCAATGGTTCTGCACAGTTTTTTTTTTCACACAGGCAATTACATTTCCAGAGGGTTACTATGATGAAAACAACCAATAATAAAACATTCTATAATGCATATACTGCAGGCACCATCAGAGCTAGCATGGATACTAATTACGCTAAGATCTGTGCCACTTGCTGAGTTAAACTCAGGGCTGGGTATTTTAGAACATGTTCAATCCGGACACATTTTAGTCGTTCTGTTCCTAAAGATAATGCAACAAGTGCAAAAGCAGGTCTGTATGAATTTGTGTGTCCTTAACATCTCACTAAAACCGTCTGTGGCTACACTTCATATACCCTATACAACAAACATTATAAAAAAATATGATACATACATATACGTATGATATAAGCATCAAAAGTGAATAAATCAGTCTGTGCATTTCGAGCCAGCTGTTTGCATGTACTTTTTAACCAAAATCTGAGTGAAAACGAAGAAAATATAAAAAAAAATATTTAAAAATAAAACTCAAGATACAGTGCAGCAAAAAGGTTTTTACACTCGGCAGTGGTGGAAAAGTTGGTGGTATATTGATAAAAGCAAAATGTGATGACGTGCAATAGAAACAGACTCCAAGACAAATAAACCATGAAGAACATGAAGCATGTGACTCAAACATCCACCAAAGCTTCTGCTCTACTGGAGAGACTAAAAATAGTGGCAGACGAAAACACCGAATCTGTGTGGAACAATAAGGAGACTGTAATGTTCCTTAGATTAATACAAACAAACAGAAAGGCCATATTTCTATCATGTTTTGTACATTATTTGTTTACCATTTGGTTTAATTGCACCTGACCTGAGAATTCGTGTCACTAGCTGTTTATCTTAATGAACAACTCCTAATGTTCGCAGATTTTCTGGAAATTAAATTTGAGCTATATTTGGATGGAAACCTGGCTATTGTGCCTTATTAAATAGACAAATATACCTGCTGTACCTGAGTGGCTAATTGAACCATACGGTACTCGCTCTGTTACTCGTTCATTCATACACACTCCCTCTCTCTCTCTCTCTCTCTCTCTCTCTCTAGTCTCTCACCTTTCGCTCAGTCTGTTATCTCAAGAGCCTCTCTGTGCTACTCGGGGAAAAAGGTTGGGGTTTTTTTATCTCCTCACTGTGACAAGGAACATTTGAAATTGAAAGGCAGGAGACACGAACACCTGCTGTCTCTCTACACGGTTCTCTGCTCCGGTCAACAACTATCTATCACTGACAATACACTCCAAGAGGTAAACGTCCAACACAAAACAACATGGTTTTGTATACAGCAGGTAACAGTTAAACACTAATTACTGCAAAAAAAAATGAAATGAAAAATAACATGAACCCAGAAGTGTTTGCTGTAAATACACTGGTACTGAGTCAACATTAGTTTCTCAAATAATTAATAATTATTTTCCCTGCCAACTACATGAGCCCCAACTACTAATAAAGAATTAATCACACTAAAGCAATTTTCCAGATTGTGATTTTGTCTCAGCTTCTGTTTTCTCAAGGTGGCATTAATTAGGAAAAACTCTGGTGACATTATTGTACTCATATATACTCATATAGTCCAAATATTCTGAGCAAAATTTCAATGACTGGCACTTGATATATTATTCAGAAAAGAGTGAGAAAACATCCATGCTTAGGGGGAAAAAACAAACAAGTCAAGCCAGTCTCAAAAGACACAATTACTGTGCAATGTGAAATATTTACCAAAAAACTCCATGGTTGTATAAATGTGGGAAAAGGGGGGGGATAGTTGTGACTTCACCTAGGACAGTTGTGATCGCAGCATGCAAACAGTGCTACTTACACAACCTAAACACAGTCAGTTTCACACTCAGAACTCATTTACACCATATTTACAGTAATAAGAATGTACACACAGAATCACAAACACAATAATCCCAATCTCAACTACAGAGACACCCCCAGAAGTCTCCAGACAGACGGAGCTCTCAGTCTGACCTTCATACCAGTACAAAAGATAACATACATTACCTTAGACACAGGCATCTGGCCGCGTAGTGTGCTTGCTCGCTTTGTAAGAGTGTGTTAAGTGTGTGATTATTCTGTCCCAGAGTACAGCAAAGAATGGCACAGTTCATCCACACACACACACACACACACACACAGTGAGAGAGCACGTGTGCAGCACGAATAGATACAGGCTGCTAATCCAATGTGACCATATGTGATTATTTTTTCCTGTCCGTTTCTCTGGTTGTGTCTGTGCTTCTTTTCTCCTCCTTGGTCTGTTTCTTGTCTGTGTTGTTGCTGCAGTCCCAGCTTCTCTATCCCCCCAAGCTCGGTAATAACGTGTGTGCCAACGTGTGTGCAAAAGAGAGGGAGAAAGAGAGGGAGAAGAGAGGGAGAGAGAGAGGGAGGGAGGGGGGGGTAAAGAGGGATTTGGTTAAGGAGGGGAAATGAAGACAGATGGAATCAGGGAGAGACAGAGGTGCGAGAGTGAAGGGAGGAATTGTAAATAATGTCATGTATTAAAAACGTAGAGAGAGTGATGGTTATGAAAAGTCTCTCTCTCTCTCTCTCTCTCTCTCTCTCTCTCTCTCTCTCTCTCTCCCCCCTCTTTTCCCCTACATGCTATTTTTAGAAGTTGCACTGTCGCAAATCAAAGCGCTGAATCAAAACCTATCAAAGAGCAGGATGTTAAGGGCCATGTCTTTCACACCTAATAAGACACACACACACAGACACACACACACACACACACACACACACACACACACACAAAACCTTAAGCGTCTGTTACAATGACCATGTGCCTGCAACAAACCTGAAGGGGAGCCATGTAAGCTATTCATCAGGCCTTATCTAATCATATCATGTGCTAATAAATAATGGGTTTTTGAAATAGCTATTTTAAACACTGTCAATTACACTGCACAGACCGCAGTCTACTTCACCGTCTCTGGCTAAAGGTATTCTTGAAGAAACATTACCAGATCACGCATAAAGTAATGATTTACATTTAAAAAGTAGAATATCAACTTAACTAAACTTCAATGTTTGCCAGTTTCATTTGCTTCCAAGCACTTCCTGCTCCCTCCTGTAAATTGGTGGCAGAATATTTGTTCTGTTCTCAATGTCACTACTGTCATCAAACACTTGTGCTAATCAAAAGCGTCCTCGTGGCAATAAGAGCCTCGTTATTTGAAAACTAAACTATTATCCCAGCTCCATTGCATGTTCAGTGGAGCAAACGTCATCTTTTCCGAGTAAAGAATGTGCATAATTAAAATTGACAGTGAATGGATTTCATGCTCTGCTGTACCTTCTCCGTCCGCGAGGCTCTTATCTATACTGGCTACTGTGCTGATGCATAATTGCCATTATATAACACAGTTATGAATAGTTAAAGGTGAGCTAAAATAAAGCCAAACACCACTCCATCAAAGGGAAATCATTAATGTTTAAAGAGAGACAAGGGAATTAATCCTACACTACAGGCCACAATGAATAACATCGCTGAGCGAGTGTGTGTGTGTATAACTGAGAGGGAGAGGTAGAAAGCAGTGGGGAAAAGAGACAGTGATAAAGATAGACAAAAATAGCTGTAATAAGCTCTAATGCAATTACAAAAGGTAAAGAAGTGAAAGTAAGAAGAGAGAAGATGCTGGGAAAAGAGAAAAAGGGGGCTAATGACACAGGAGTCTCTGGTTGACGCAAAACAAAAGACTTTTAAAAAATATGATGAGATGAGGTTTAAACTTTTGCAACGTTTACATTTTTCTTGCTTAAGCCTCCATATTAATGTACCGTAGAATGAGGAAAGTGCACCAGACATGCTCTCAAATGAATGACATATGCATTCATGTATTACCTGGAGGACTCGCAGGAGTTTCTCAATACTTTACTAATAAACCGTTGTTTCTACGAACGAAGTAAAGTTTGAGATAGTGTGACTACTTTATCCTCTGTCTCTCACACACACCTTTTAGAAAAAAAACTAAAAGGTTCTGTCAGGATAGCTGTCCTGGATATCTGTCTACTTCGTGACAACGTGGCACACACACAGCAGAAACTCTACAAAGGTGCAACTTTTTGATTGCAAATCTTTGACAGTTTCAGTACAGAGGTAAGTCTTGATCTGTGGTGACCAATCCTGATAGATTTTGGATTTTTTTTAAAAACTGTTAGCACAAAAGGTGGCCACTGAAGAAAATGGCACCACCCACTTACTGACAGTTCGGCAGGGTATAAATGCTGCATTTAAGCTTCTTGAAAGATGATCTCTCTAACCAGCAGACTACTCTGTTACCATTAAATCATTTTAAAAGAATGTTTTCAGAAGCCGAAATCTCATCAAATCCCATTGAGAAAGAAAACAAGTCCTAACTACACTGCTGAGTGTTTCAGCTTGGTTCCTCATATCTGCTCCATTTGAACAAGTTCTAAATCTGGATGTCACACTTCGAAAGACAACACGTCCCAAAAATAGGATGCAGTGTGCCGTTTGTGTGCATGTGAATGCACGTGTGAAGAAAAGAGATGAGCAAAGACAAGACAAATCGAATTCATCCGTGTCTAATTAGAGACAATGAAGGGGAAAGTGTGTGTCTGTTGCAGAGAAACAAAGAGAGCAAGAGAAATGTTAATCATGTGAACATGTGCCAGTGCAAATGTTGCCCATATTTTAGCTTAAATTTAAATACATTTATGATCATTTTTCTGACTTTATGTTTAAATGGAGTGGTGATCTTTCACTAAGTTCCTTATATCTTACATGTAAATATTTGTATCTATGCTGTTTATACAATTCCCCACTTGTAGCAGCCTCTGTCACTCCTTCCCTCATTGGACACACAGTGAAAATAGAAATGACACACACTCTTTCTGTCACTTACTTGTTAGCTTTCTCCTTGAATTCTCACTCATGCCTCCCATTGTAACCCAGTGAAGCTGTCTTTCTCTTCAACTCCCTAGGCTTAGAAACCTACGGCTCTACCTGTCACCGTCTCAACACACTGTCCATCACCAGACTATCACTTCTAATATGCTTCCTCTGCTATTATCAGTGTCTTCCTCACAACCCCATCTTTCTGAGTCCTGCCAACACCGAGAGTCTTGTTCAATCAGTGAGAATCACACTAATCTCATTCTGATCCAGCACAGATTTACTTCACATCGTCCAAAAAATGTTATTTGTATTTTGTAATTTGTGTTTGTAATTTACTCTTTACTTTCTTTTTTTGTAGATTTGTAGCCTGCGCTCTGTTGCAAACCAGATGTCCAATTTGGGGCAAAAAGCATGAAATTGAAGACCACTGAGTCATTGGTCTCCTCGCACAAAAACAAGTAAACATACGATTAAGTACACTTGTGTTGAATAAAGTATTTGTATACTTGTTATTGGACAAGTTTATTACTTACTGGAACACTTTTTAGTTTATAGAAGTATACTCAAAAAGATCCCCTCCAGACATGTATTAAGACATTAAAATCCTGAAAAAGGCATGTACTCCTTCCAGAATCTGTGAACATGAAAATTATGTTCATTTCTAAAGTTTCTAAAGATGTCTCCTACTTCACTGCAAAGTCCATTCTCAGTGTATGTGCACTGCTGGCTTCAAGTTTCTACATCACACTTGTACATACTGGTTGCATACTGGATTAAACTATTTGCGATGTTACAAATCATGCTCATGGGCCCACCCCTAAACATCAGATTTTCAATGAGTACAGAGAAACTTTCCACTTTTAAGCAGATGAATGTGAAAACATCATTCTAGTGTCAAACTCTGCACTTAGATCATTGTGCACAGTGAAGCTCAAACATCCAACCGTAGAAACAAGAAGAAAAACAGATTTTTGAGTGGAGTGGTGTTGTTGCAGTGTTAAAGTATACTCAAAGGGAACTTCCAAGTACTTCTCTTCCTTTTTATCTTTATCATCCTACTCTACATTGGATTTGACAGCAATTTCTTTTATGTTTGTAGAATTTATTAACTATACAATGAGGGAAAACAGATTGTATTTCCTTTTAAATCTACATCTTCCACCTCCCAGTGAGACTTTTGACCATTAACCACTAGTACTGCTGCTTAATATCAGACTTCAATCTACACCTGTAGCCCACGCAGAATGCATTGTACAGACTGAAGAAGCAGTCAAGGTACATTAGTCAGCATGTGCCTATCAGGGGAGTAAATGTGGTAAAATTGATGCTTTTCTGAACAGTAGATATGCAAAGTTGGCAAACACAGTAGGATAGTGACATATCCTGTCAAGCTGACACTCAGGTGCTGCTGGTGTGTGTAGCATGATATTCTTTATTGAGAAAATGGGAAAAATGGGGAAAAAATATCCTGAATTGTAGTGGAGCCATCGGCTTATTTTCTGTTCATTATTTTGTGTTGCTGCTTAAGATTCAGCGTGCCCTCGTAGTGAGATATGCCTCTCAAAAGATGCACTTTCACTGACACTTCCTATCTGTCCAGAGCTTCATGTAACATTGATTGAGTGCATATGTGTTTGCCTGAGTTGGAGGGACACGGCAGAATAGGAATCCAGAGGAGAGGAGACCACCACGGTCTTTAATGTCATCACAGTTTGTCGAGTCGAGAGAAAGACAGAGACGGAACGAGAGGGTCTTTGTCCTTGCGTCACTGCTTCCTCCAACATAAATGCTGTATTAGAACCACTTCAGTAGCTAAAACAGATTCTCATAAATGTGAAATGAGACAGCCAGAGAAAGAGAACAGAACAAGCTGCCTCCAAACCTCAACAGGCACACTTTATTCATTAGCAGCAACCATCTTTTTTTCACTGTTCATGTGAGGCTATGCTCTCATGGAGAACATTTCTGCCACTTTTACTGCAGATAGTTTGCTTTCCTGTTCTGACTCAGATAAGGAGTGCCAGCATTGCTCATCAAATTCTAACAGTGTGTGATGAAGTGCGGCTGTCATTTTCAAACTGTCTAGTCCTGCTTTAATTCCCATTTGAGGGGTGTGAGTGTGTGTGTGTGTGTGTGTGTGTGTGTGTGTGTGTGTGTGTGTGTGTGTGTGTGTGCGTGCGCACAACTGAACAAATGTATTTGTCCAGCAGCTTAGTGGCTAATGCGGCCCAGACAAGAATGTTCCGGAAGCTTTTGAAGGAAGGAGCTCACAGACATCTAATGGCTGCGGGATACCAGACCCCAGTCGTGTCTGTACGGACACAAATAAAATAAAGATGATCTGTTTATATACTGTATACTGAGCATGATGGATGGTGTTGGGTGGTCTGATTAAGGATCCTTGATGATAAAAATATTATTTGGGCTAATTGTGAAGTTGCTACCAAAACATTACAACTTTCCTGATTTCACTTTGAAGGTACTAAAAGTACAGCCACATTAGCCGTCCATTGTATTAAATTGCCCTGCACTCAGCCCTTGTAATGTGTAATGTGTAATCTGTGATGCAAAATGAATAAATATTGAACAAAGTGATCGTGAATAGTTTATAGTCTATTAGAGCGATGCGGCAGTTTGTAGTCTGGTAATGTAAGATTGTACAAAACAAAAACAACAGGCCTCATTAAAGAATCACTGGTACACATAGGCACATTGGCTTGTTTGAGTGATTTGGGGAAGTTATCGCACTCAATCTTCGAGTGGTCCAGACTTGCCTTACAAGCCAAGAACAAACAATCTGGAGAAAAAAAACACTTAATCTGAACACATTTTGAGTTTAAATATGTTACTGAAATGAACTCAAATTAAATAACAAAAACTTAAATGAATGTAATGCAAAATTAATACTCTCTCTCTATATATATATAATATTTGACTGGCTCTTATTAAATCGTCATCTTGTTGCACCCTCTTCTTCCGAAATGATTTAATGGTAATCAACTTGAGAATTAGCACCACCATCTCGACATAATCTCAGTGGATGCACATTAATTTGCATTGTCTTCTGTCAATTTTCTCAAACTTTGGTTAAAATTCGTGCAACATTTGAATGGAAACCTAGCTTGTGCACTTTCTGCATAACATTCTCGATGACTATGTCATCCCTTTGACCACCCCCCATCTAAGCCAGAAAGAAAGAGAGGCACCAGTGATTCAAGTTAAAGTTAGTCATCGTAAACATTCGCCCCAAATCCTCTGACTTTATATGAAGCTCTGCAAAAAATAGAAACTGGCAAACTCTCATCATGCCCCACTCACTGAGGGACTGGAGGATTAGAGAATCTCCAAGTGAAAAGGGCTCGCATCCAAGTTCCTCCAAAGCGCTCAGGGGCTGGAGGAACACTGTGACGGAGTAACCCCATTTGCTGGAAAAACATGAATGAACAAAGTAACATAAATAGATAGAATGACTGTGATTCCTATGTATGTTTTCCTTTTGGTGAGGATTCTGCTTTCTCTGCACACTTCAACATAACTCTTGAGTAAAGTGCATGCTTCAGCTAAGTGTGGATTTACTCGGCTTTGTGCATGAGAGGAGAAATGCAGTTTCTGACAAGGGAAATGTCTGATTCAATGGGAAATTTTCTAAAGCTCCTTTGCTGCAATTCTTACTCACTGGCAGAAATACACACAGTGCATCAAAAAGATACACTCTATTCAGTTTTCAAAATAAGTTCCAGCGTTGACTCAGCAGTAACAATGGGGGCAGAAATGAAGTTATTTAGGCACTACTGGAGGAATATTCTTCTGGAACAATTTCTGTGATGTTCTGAACATTTTAATGATGCTTCTAAGTGGATTGAACTAGAATATAAAAATGTTTTTTGTGTTTGTTCTGTGCTGAATAAAGGTGCACATGTTCATTATTATTATTATACCATAATTATCATATTGACTTTCATCATATTTAGTGTGATTCAGATCTCATAGTTTGTTTTTTCTGTGTTTATCTGTGGAAGGATCTGACCAACATTGTCTGCACATCTACTAGAATGTGTGTCCTCCTTTCTTTTGCAAAAATGCAATTACCCAAATAATACAATACAAAATGTGAAGTAAAACACTTTGTTTTTATGGTTTTTAAAGGGTCCCATGCAGCAGATAGGATACTACAATGGCAATCTCCTCTTATCTCCCATACTTGACAAAGCTGATTTGCATATAATTAAACACATTTGGAGTTGACTGAATACAAACTATTTGCCTCTAAGGTACTCTGGAGAAATGCAATCAAAAGTGAACTAATTTGTCAAGACGTAAAATGTTATGATTAAGCATGTATTTCCTTGCCTTCGGGACACTGTTCAGATTTCCATTTAAGGAGAGATGCAATAAAGGGCTCTAATAACTACACAAAGAATGTATACAGGAATAATTCCACAGGGCAGGACACACATACACACTTGCATGTATAATTTCACTGAGACAGTACCATCAGCTTTTGCAGGAGCAATTAAGAACTTTTTTAAAGGAATATGTGTGATTCTGTGTGTCTGAAACCATGTCCATCCCTAAGATGGCCAAATTTGATTGAATTTGAAAATGATGTGCATCCACATAAGCATTTTAGGGTTGCTTTTGTAAAGATTTAAACAATAAGAAATAGAAAAAAAATCTGTAAAATAAACTAAATCTGTTCTTCATCTTATTTTGGTCAGCAAACTTCCTTTCTTTTTCTTTTCTTCTTTTTGCTTTATCCACTCTGGAGAGCATTTTTGAAAAGCTAAAGTAACAGATGTAAAAAACAAAACAAAACTTAACTTTAGCCAGCTAGGTGTGAGTGTACTCTGAGAGACAGAGAGAAAGAGAGAGAAACTTGGACTGTCATATTTGTGTTACAATGCCCTTTTGTAACATTGTGATTGTGCAAATATGCCCACATTTATACATTTATTAGTCTTATTATTATTGTAACTGTGAGAGAGAGAGATCAGCCTACCTCCTCCTAAGAGCATCAAAATCATCCAACTTTGCACACTTAAAAAGTTCAATTTGCTCTCTTTTAACGCAACTGAAGCTTTAAGAAGCATAATTAGCCACCACTTACACAAGGCTTTAACCCGTGGGTCAAGGGAATTTCCTACAAGGATCATTGCACGATTTAAATACTAATACAAATTGGAAAAACAACCAATATGCTGGTTTTGTCAATAGTTTGGGTAAATGGCATTGACTTGCGTGACTAAGCATGTTTGCTAAGCTGTTTTGTTATCGAACAATGCTGTAAATGTGTGGGTGTACCTAACTGCAAAGCAGCATCTACAATGCCCTTTGTGTTACAATATATGCACGCACATTCCTGCAGGAATACACTGTAGTAGTAAAACGTGTGTGAGCTTATGTATCTTATGTTTGAAACTGTGTTCAAATGTTTTATCTGTTGCGATGTTGGGCAAAGTTCATAAAGTTCACCCTAAAGTAGTTCAGATATTGGAGAATATTTAAATACGGGCCAAGTTCTGGGTCATTTACACTTCTGGGTAATCAGGTCCCATCCTCAATCTTTTCAGATGAACCATATGGACAAAAATACACACTCATACACAGGGACACACATGAATACACACACATGCAGAGAGAGAAAGGGATGAAAGACTGTCGGCTTGTCCTTCTCTCTTTCTCTCTTTCATGTGCTGATGAAATGAAGCCCTAATGTACAACAGGTGTGATATCTGCACACAAGCCTATTTACCCCTTTTAATCACCTTTCAGCTAAACTGAAAAGAAACTCAAATGTTGGGCTGCTTTTAGATTTATGTGGTGAATGGGCTCTCTTTGCTATTCATAAAAAATGAAAGATATAAGGAATGAAGAAAAGAAAAAATACTCTATACGATTAAATGCACATTGAAAACAAGATTATATTACACCTTCAAACCTCTGAATACTGTTCCTGCGGACATGAATGTATCTATTTGGTCCAAAGATTTGTCAGATTGGCACTCACTCAGCCAGCTTTGACAAAAATGTCCACAAATAGCAATTAGAGGACCTGACAAGAAAAGAAAAAAGATTTTGAGTAGATTTCCCTGGGTAATGCTTGAAATGACCAAATTGGGCCACAGTAATCTCATTCACAGCTCCCCAGCAGCCACACTCTTAATCAGGGCGGTCAAAGCCCAGTGAGAACTTTAAAGATCAGTTACAGTGCATCCTTAACAGAAATCTGCACCACCATTGTGCTACACTACAAGTAGGGGTGTAATGATTTAATTCAACTGTGATGGTTTTTGATTTCTTCTGCAAAGATATAAAACTTCACATTCTGCACATGATTGAATTCAACTCAGTGTGATTTGATCCATTTCAGTGCTTCCAAAAAGATAACGGGTCTGCAAATGTGAATAGTAACAAGGAACTTAGAAGGTCTAATAAAAAAAATAATATTAACAGTGGATCAAATGATTATATGTAATGTGTAAGGGGTCACATGTAGTGACAAGCCCACAGAGAATTATCACCCATCTCTGTGGTTTCGTTCAGCTCAATGGAGCGTATAACATCTGTCAGCTAATTGTTTTGATTTCCCGTAAATTTTTAGTTCACTTTCACAGCATTGTTTTCAGTCACAGCAGGCAGCTGTTTTTACCATAAAAGCTCATCTACCCAACGCCAAACAACAGACAAAGTAAGCAACTAACTGGTGAACACAGTGGAACATTTAGCAGCTAAAGACCCATTTTCCTCGGGAATGGGTAGAGACCAAAAACAGAGCTTAAAGGAGAGTGGATATTAGGTAAAACCAACTCTATATCTGATCCATATCTGCTGAATGTGTAAATAAGCAACTGTTATTGCTAACATGTGAGCCGTATGTCACAAAGATGAAGAAAAAAAAATTATTTATCAACAAAAGGCGCTCTCAAGGAGGATATCAAAATGCAAACAAAACCCAAACTTCAATTGAAACATGAAATAACCTGAACGCTGAACTGGAACACTTGACAAGGACTATTTATACCAGGTGTAGGTGAAAGCAGGTGAAAACAATCATCATGAACATGACTAAACTTAACAAACTTGACGAGACACAACAAAAAGGTGATAACATGTCAGTGTTCACAACTTGTTTCAGCTGGTAAACGTGTCAGTTTATTAAAACTGTAGTGGTAACTGCTCATAGAAGCCGAACATAAATACAAACATGTCATTGAAAAGACCAAACAAACAAACCAATTTTTATCTTATCTTAATATTTGTGTATCACTGCTGTCACCACACTACAGGTAAACTGGCACGCGGATACTAGTTTGGTTAGTGTTAATGTCACTACAAATACAGTTTACCACTGCTGTCAACACAGTGTAAATTTGTCAAGGCAAAGTTCAGTTAATATACAAAGTGCAGTAACATAAACCTGCTTTTGCCAGCAAATATAACTTTTTTTGCATAACTAAACAGAACCAAGCATGACTTAAATTGCACTCAGTTGACACTCAACCAAAGCAGGGCAACTATTCAAATCCAGCCAGATAAAAGGCAGCATTAAACTTAGCCAAAGAAATGTTAGAGCTAAGTGGAAAATCGTACTGATGGTAATGTGAGCTGCAGGAAAGTGTTATATGTTACTGATTGAGTGTGCAATGCTTGGGAGTGTGTGAAGTTCACGGGGTATCTGTGATGGGGGTATGCACAAATATATGCATTCCCATGTGTTCATGTGTTTACTGATTCATCTTTGGCCTCAAATGAAATTGCAAATGATACTAGTGTGTGTGTGTGTGTGTTTGTGCGTCTGTGTGCCATACCTGTTCAAAATGCGGAACGTGAGGCTCCCTCCTTTGAAGCTGAAGCTGCTTGTCAATGTTGTCCTTCAGGCACTGACACACGCGGCGCTTCTGGTCTGCTGAATAGGCTTCCAGGCTGAGCAGGCAGTCACACTTCTAGAGACACGGAGAGAGAGAGAGGAGAGAGAGAGGGGAGAGAGGAGAGAGGAGCAAGAGAGGTGGAGGAAAAGACAGCGGGCAATTAGGCATCTACTGTCAGAGAAGTGAAGAAGTGTCTCCTGAACCACTGGATAGTGAAAGGGTTCAAGCTGGCTAAAGAGAGCAAATTAGAAGATTACAATAGTATGAATATAAGAGAATGAATGAAAAGGCAAACATTATTATTTTTTTCTTGCCTTAGGGGCCCTCTTTAATGAAACTTTAAGACTAAAGCTACTCTTATGTGTGCTTATGAGAGAGCAGCGAGTGTTTTAGGATAGGATAATGACTAACAAAAGAGCTTAATACATCACAAGTACAGTATCCAAGGTGTTTTGCTATTGTGTGTTTGTGTGTGTTCAGTAGAATGGAATAAACACAGTATCCACAACTAGCCCTATAAAGCACTCTACAGTCATTGTCTGCATGTGTCATCTCAGACTTTTTCTTTTTGCACATTCAGTTGTCATCTGAACTTTGTTTTCATGACACCACAGACTGTAAAGTGGCACAGCCCTCCGGGTAGCAAAACGCTAGCATTGGTGAAATTAGATAGAAATTAGATGGCCAGTATCCACTTTAGGCAGAATCTGATATGCTGACAAAATGATTACCAATGGCAAGATGCTACTCCCAAAAGAGTACAAATCAATACATCCCTGCTGGGAAATACATGAGAATAAATATTTGACAACCAGTGGTTAAGTTAGAGTTGGCAGTGCTTGGGAAAATAGCTTTTCACTCAAATACTTCTCAGCTGAGTCTCCGGGATATCCAGAATCTGTGTTTGATCAGTGATGTCCAGATTAAATCTCAAATACTTTAATGGCTCCATTTGTGTTTTGGGTCCTTTGATTCCAGCAATGCAGTTTTGATAAAAGACAGATCTTATAATAAAAAGAAAATCTTTGATATAGTGCATGAAACTCATTTATGTCGATTTCTCCAAATCTTTATTTGGAAACAGATTCCGAGCAGCCCTCTTAAAAGGTTTAAAGAGGAGGCTAAAGGGGAGTATGATATCTAGGATATGAACACATTTGTGCCAGTTAGCATCATTTCAAGTCTGGAGTTGTTTCTGTGCTACAGTGTGAAAAAAAAGTTAAGACTTTAAAATATTCTCCTGTGTAGAATACACAAGTTTTCTATCTCTTTCCAGTGACACCAATGTTTACATCTGTTTACATACAACCTTACATACCTTTTACAACCGCAACAACACTCATACCATATTTCTGATATGACCTCCATGGCTATAGACCAAATTAACGGATCATCTAATTGCTTTTTAAATTAAAACACAAAACATATGGTTCTCAAGGTAACATCTACCAGATCCCTATCCTGCCATACAGACTCACATCAGCTCCTCATTCACCTTTGTTGTTGTAACACTCCGGCACATTCAGTTGAATAATAGTTTCCATTATTCCCTATTTTGCTCATTCAAAACCAACATAAAATGAACCTATTGTGCTCAAGTACACATTTTTTTATTTCCCCTCTTTCCAATTTGATCACTTCCATCAACCTCAGTTGTTCTGCTCCCGGCAGTGTCAGGAAAAAAAAAACATTTGTGTCCTGACATTTTTGTGCACGAGTCAGGCTATAAATAGGATTTTTCCATTTTGTGCAAGTCTTCAGAGATTGACTGAAGTCCTCGGGGCTTTTCTTGACGCTCACTGCCCTGGTCAGCGGTGAATCATGATGCTACTTTATTTGCCTGTTTCCTGACTGCATGAGCATTTGCATGACCTGGTGTGTAACTATCTCCTGAACTAGCTGTCTCTTTCAATGTCCCTCAATGTCCCGTTGAAGATGGGGATGCTGCTGTTGTAGGGTCTAATGGCACGACGTGTTTAGTGGTTAAAGCCATGTCATTGTTAGTGATGCTGATGCAGGTTAAAAGGGCATTCAAAGCTGGCATTAATGGTAGCAATGTCAAGACTTGTTTTGCCTTGATGTAGTATAAAATGTACTGCATACAAGGCACAGTTGTGTGTTAACAGAAAGTGTTACATTTTAAGGAGAAGGGGAGCAGAATATTTTGTCACGAACTAAAAAAACAAAACAAAAAAGAACAGAGACAACATAACAAAAGAAAAATAATGACGTACAGTAAGACACAGAGAAATAAAGATAGAAAGTGGAGAAATAAAGAGACATAAACTAGACAGAAAAGCAGGTTAGATAGCAAAATCATTTATGCAATTGAGCCTGACTGTTTCCAATTGCACCACGAGATGATGAAATAGGGCCTTTTTCAGAGAGGACAGAAATCAATGTTGATGTTCTTTGATATCCATCATTTGAGTCTATAAGGGTGCAACAGAGGCCATAATACTTGGAACGCATGCACACACACGCACACGCCAACTTCAATGTAAACAACTAGCCCCCAGGGAAAACCTTTATAATGTTGCTGTCAGTGAAAGTCTCATAATACTATTTAAGGTTATTTTTAAGTTTTCACATAAAGCATTACACGATATTCAAAAGGTCAGGACATGTCAGCAAAAACTCTTTACCCAGTGGGTAAAGTGGCGAATGCACGGTGATTAAGCTGGAAATAATCCTCTGTCATTTGCTTGCTGAAAAGTTTACTCTTTGAGGATTTATGAGGATTATTACTTGAAATGTAAGGCTGTGATCACAGAGGGTTGGGGGCTTTATGTATGCCGATATTGGTCGGTCCACCACTTTGTTCCAAATTGAAATATTTCAACAAATATTCAATGGATTGCCATAAAGTTTAGTACAGACGTTCATGTTCCCCAGATGATAAATCCTGATGACTCTGATGATCCTCTGACCTTTCCTCTCACACCACACCTGCAGGTCAAAGTTTTCAATTACCCAGTGAAATACCTCAACATCGACTGGATTGAAAAATGACATGGTTCCTAATGAGACTATGGCAACATTGCCTGTTTAAGTGTGTTAGCTTTGTCATTGTGAGCATGTTAGCATGCTAATATTAACATTTAGCGCAAAGCACCACTCAATGTGCAGCCTCACAGGGCCCCCAGCATGGCCGTAGACACTCACACCTACAGCTAAAACTATTTAAGTTCTTTGTTTTTATTTATATAAGCAAGAAAAATGGAGGAAAACGTTGTAGCTGTTTGTGACTAGCTTGTTTCTCCAACAGAGAATGTAAATTGATAGCATGTCCAAGCTTGGAGTATGAAGAATGAAATTAAAGGAGTTCTTCTTTACTTAGCTAATGGCATTAACTTGCTGACTAATTGACATCATTTGATTTCATGGTTGCCTAGAGACAGCAAAGCGATACTTCTTATGCACGTACCAAATTAAGATGGAACAGTGTGCAGTCTGAATTCCTCGAAAATGACACATGGTCACACCCCAAGCCAACTGACCTTCAGCTATGTGATGCTAATGACACCTGGTAATGCCAAAAGTGCAATACACATGCCACCCATCACCTCCCAATAGACACAAACACACAGACATTTGCCAATTTTGTGATGTACTCATGTCTGAAAGAGGTTTGTCTGTCTTCCATGTCCGTCGAGCCTAAGTTAATGATAATTTGGGATGACTAATACTGTAAAAAATAATGCAAAGGCTTTTCAGTGAACATTGCCTCATATGGCCTGGTTTTTCCAGGCAACTCCCCACTGTCCCACATTAGAGAAAACACATCTGCGATGGAGCATTTCAGGATCCCAGAGGCATGCATGCACCTGCATCCACAGACACACTCCCCCAGCTTTAAAATCTGTACACAGTACCAGTTTAAACTCTCACTATACTGTCTTACTGTAGCGACATATTTACAACACATCATGATCAAATGGCAACCAGCTGGGACTCTCTGCTCTGTGAGTCATAACGTGGCACAGGTCTCAGAGCTGCATGAGGGCTTACATCCTAATCTGTCAAACAGAGGAAGAGTGTATGTTTACACAGTCTTGGTGTGCAAATATGAGGCAATGCAAACTATACTGTAAACCACTAACTGACATTATGCACATTTTGTCTTGGATAAAGAGAAAAGAGGGGGAAATAACAGATGTTGACAGCCGTAGAATAAAATAGAATTCAGTATAAATATGACTAATATATCATACACAGTAGTGCATTTCCTTTGGCATCATATCTTTAAAATGAACTATGCTCTGCTTGGGGACAACTAATGATGATTTATTTTACCTTTTGTTTACCGTTATTACAGTTTTTGTCCTATGCTGATTAACTGTGCTTTATTGCATCTATCTGGGATAGTTTTCCTGACAGTGACTTGCACATCATTGCATTACATCAGTTGAAATAATCAGTCATGCCAGCAAATGAGTAAACTGTTGACAGCTGATCACAGACCACATGTTTTAGGCAGGAATTGTCTGGAGCCAGCTGGAGCTTTCTATAATGTTGTCCCTGCAATCTATTTCACATAACAGCCGTCTCTTAGTTTGAAACAGATTTAAGTGCTACTTCACTTTTGTGATGCATGCACAATGTTTGTTTCCCTTTTAGGGTTAAAACAAAAATACTAGTAAAATCACAATTCAACTGAATAAAATAATGTTATATTCATGTTGGGTCCAAATCGTCTTCAACATTTGGACTGATATGGGTTTTAAGAAAGTTTACTGGAATCTCCCTGACTCTGTGAAAGCAGGTCTTTGGGGATTTTAATGTTAAGGTCATGTTGCTCCTTGGCATTAAACAGCATCCGGTCAGTGACCGAGGCTGCAGCACTATGAACAATATGTTACCCTTTTCCAAGACAAATTTAAATTTTTCAATTTCAGTAACAGAGTCAGGTCATAAATGAAGCTCTTATTATTTAAATTATAGAGTGACTATTATTCATACAAGAATTACCCAAAGATAGCTAAAATAGCTTATGGTTCCCTTACACCTTACTTTAGTTCACCCCTGTTTAGAAATCCAAGCATCCAAGAGATAAACATGAGAGCTAATGAAACAAAATTCAATGAATGGCCACTGGTCTGCCATGGAGTGGCTAAAAATACAGGCAGCATTTCCCCTTAATCAGATTGATTAAAGTGCTCCCTGGTTGAAGCCCTCCCCCTGAGCCATCTGGCAGATGAGTTTTCAGTGTGTCACTGGACTGCTGTCAACACAGCTCACCTAAGCTGCTTCAGCACAGGTTAGCATGGTTTCAGTGACAGCTAATGTAAGTAATACTATGGGATAGGGCACACATTTAGGTATACTTTATTTCACACTGCCTGGTAATGACGGCCTAATTCTAATGCTTTTGCTCTCATGTGGCGAAGATCACATATATTTTGCATGTTTAAAGGAACAGTTTTGACGCTTTGAGAAGAGTAGACAGATAACATGAATGAGCTAGAAGCTGATTAGCCTAGCTTAGCATAAAGATTTGAAGCAGTCACATGCCATTGTTTGACATTAAGGGTACTTCCTGAAGTCTCGTCATCATCATGAGGCTGCCAAGCAACAGAGACTCCAGGAAGTCACTGCTCCCACCCAAGAAACATTCCAGGCCTATAAGCCTAAAATACAGCTTGGCCCTTTTTTTTTTATGGATTAAACAAACATTTTATAACATGTTAATAAACAAGCCTCAGAGGTACTGGGAAGATTTAAAAAAAATTTTTTAAGATTTTTAAGAATGTTTTAATGCTTCCAGTCTTTATGCTAAGCTAATTGGCTGCTGGTTCTAGCTTCATATTTAGCGTACAGATAAGAATCAATCTTCTCTAATCTTTTAACTTTCAGCAAGAGAGTGAATAGGCATATTTCCAAAATGTCAAACTACTGCTTTAATATGGAATACATCTTTTTTTGGGTCACATTCAAACCTGATGGGGTGTAAAATCCCATTAATCCTTTTTCTGTTTTATTTTAAAATAACATGTCTTATCATTTCAGTTCCTGCCCTTGCATGTCTCCTACTGGCTTGATTACCCACACCTGCTCCCTATTACTCACCTGTCCCTTGCTTTTCCCCTCCTTGTGTGTTCATTGCTTTCCAGCCTTATTCCTTGTGTCAGTCTCCATGGTTTCTGAGTTAGCTTTGTTCTCTGGATTTTTGCCTATTCCCTACCAAGATTTGTTTGCTTGTTATGGACCGATGTACCTGTGTTTGACTGCTTGGCTTTCCAGGAAAGACTTTGCCGTTTGAACTGTACCTTGTGTATTGAGTCTTTCTCTGCATCTGATTCTCTCATCTGCACACATATTTTACATAGGGATCAAGATATCTGACAGATTTAGTTAGATAGATTTAGTTTTTACAAATCCTCATTTTGTAAGTAATCACAATTTGCTTGGAGTGATTGCATTTTTTGTTCCCAAATGCTGCCCAACAACCAGAGATGAAGAAAAGTGCTAGTAGCCCGACTGACCCTCCAGTCCCAGATCTTCCAGATCACCCAAGGCCTTATCCCAACTCCATCTCAGTCTCAGCTTATTTGCACCCACAGTAGATACAAAAATAAATTCTGCTTTTGGGATGGACTCTGTCTGAAGTTTATTCAGGTACACATGGGACTGTTTTTCAGTGTACACAGTGGAGGCAGATATGGCTCACTTTTAAAAATAGATTGTAAACAAACATTAAAAAGATACATAGCAAGAGAGTGAGCCAATGACAAACACACAGAAGGGAGTGGAATCTGCTCAGTGTAATGTGCACGCCACTGAAGATCACCACACTAAAATGAGAACACATATCCTCAATGTGACAATGGTAATCTCTATAAGGCAGTAAAATAAGTCTAAATGAAGACATAATGCCACCAACTGCACTTGCTATTAGAGCATTATGACAGTGATAGTGATAATACTGTAGTGTATGTTTTGTTTTGTAATATTAGAATTCTCTAAAATAGCTTTTCAGATACTTGCCAGACACAGTAGCAGGAATGGTGAAACATAAAATGTAAAGTAAGTGCTCATATCATATCCGGCCATTCTCCTCAGAGATCAAAGGGTCTGTTCCATAGCAAGTCCCCCTGCGCCGTAAGACTAAGCAGCGTCATACCCTATTAGTCACAGCCTACACACTGGTGCTGAACATGGTATTGTGACCGTCACAGTTGAGTTAGTTACAGATAAAACTACCTGCACGTCATCATCCTATTATCTCATAGTCCTACTTAATCAAGAGCATGCTAGTACAGCCATTACTTGTATGTCTAAAACCTTTAGACGCAACCTTCATCTTCTCTGCTATTGGGTTTCACTTCTAAGCATTGAGGCTTTGTAACGTTAGCATTTAATGGGTTTATGGCTTCCAATTAAGTGACATGTAAACAAGAGCTAATGATGCTTAAGCAGCAAGCTGACTCTTTGTATAGTATATCCTCACTGTCACTGGATGGGGAAGCCACTCATGCGCTCTTTCCCTGTTAT
Organism: Dicentrarchus labrax; assembly: GCF_905237075.1. NCBI lineage: Eukaryota > Metazoa > Chordata > Actinopteri > Moronidae > Dicentrarchus > Dicentrarchus labrax. The sequence continues at coordinate 10,521,294 of NW_026136710.1, forward strand.
TTTCTGAATCATCTCTTCATTTTTGTGGTCTTTTTGATTTCCTCCTCCTCACTTTATAGTCTGGGGATGGTTGGTCCACCAAATTGGTCCAGACAGAAACATCTATTGATGGATTTCCATCACATTTTGCACAAACATTTGTGGTCCCAGTAGATGAAGTCTACAGATTGTAGTGATCACCAGATTTTTTTCCCTAGCATCACTATAAGGTTGACATTTTTGTTTTTGAGCGAAATGTCTAAACAGCTGTACAAAGTTTTCAATCACGTGACTGGTACGGAGCCCTGGTCCAATATGGCAACCCAACTGGACACTCAAAAGAAGATCTATATATAGCACCCACCACAGTATTTCAATCTCCGAATGAATGCATTCAAAAGTATAGACTAAGGATTGTTTCGATTCTGTCTCTAAGATTAGTGTCAGCGCTGATCAAGGCATTTTTAACTGAAGGGTATAAGTTATATTGAGTTTTATTGACCCCATCCGATCTTTTGTTTTACGTCAGCTGTCACACAGCTGTTTTCACTCACAAAGCTTTCATGCACAGTGCAGCTGTTAGTAGTAATTAATTCATGTAATGCACACAAAAGATGTAGAAAACACTCAACAGAATACAGTTCATTCAGGTAACTCAGGCTGCACTGAAGCACCAGAAACCTTCTCCAGGCAGCGACAAGGCCAAAAAGATTACGGAGGGTTTGTTATTTTATACTTTACTGTGGAAAAAATTAATTAAGGAACAGCTGTGATGCAGGCTTTTTATTTTCTTGATTCATTCCTGACTATTTAATTATCAAGTAAATACATTGCTTGTAAGTGTACTCGGTTGCTATTGTTTACCCTCCCCAAGGATGGAGGCACGGCTAGCACAAATCCACAATCTCCTCCTCTTTGAGTTTTCCTTTACAGATGGTGTTCTGTAGAAGCACAACTCAGGCGTGTCTCCTTGTTGATTAGTGCATCCGATCACACAATAACTATCCAGCATTTTGGCTAAACAAACTTGGTCTCTTGTCAAAAATCACAACCGTTAGTTAAGTTAGCTGGCAGGCAGCGGTAATTAAAGTTTTTTTTACCACTAAGGGTGTGACGTCATGTGAAAACTATGAATTGGCTGTATCTATGGTGCCCAAACCTATCCTATAATATCCTTCCCTAATGACTTTGGTGATCCCCGGACTTTTCCTGTAGTGCCACCATTAGGTGTAAGGTTTCACTTATACAGTGAAATATCTCAACATGTATTAGATGGATTTTCACAGACATTCATGGTTCCCAGAGGATGAATCCTACTGATTTTGGTGATCCTCTGACTTTTCCTCTAGCACCTCTAGAGTTTCACATTTGTGGTTTTTCATCGGATGTCTGGACAACTACTTTATAAATTCCTAGACCCCTCAGGATGAATTATAACTTGGGCAATCCTCTGATTTTTCATTTGTCCAATACTTTTTTACTAACTTTTTTATTAACATCAGCACGTTAGCATGGTCGCTGTAAGCATGTTAGCATGCTGATCTTCACATTTAGTTCAACGCACCGCTATGTCTGAGAACAGCCACATAAAGCTGCTAACATGTAGTCTCTTAGTCTTGTTCTTTCTCTACAGCAATTTACATTTCAGTTATTTCCTTTTATGAAAGCAAGACACTAGACCAGACTACATCAGAAAGTCTGGTGAGGTCAGGGTAAGGTAATGGAGTCATGTTCCCATGCATGACTGTCTCATGACTGTACTGGGTGGCTGAAAAATTCATTCCTGAACTTGGGAGTCTATAAAATCAGGCAATGACTGGGTATGAGTGTGTTTCTCTACACTAGGGGTAGACCCTACAACAACAGCTGTAAAATATAGAGCAATCTAATTCAAAACATGTAAAAAAAAAAAAAAAAGAAAGAAACTGACCTAGTCCCTGTAACGCTCCAAGGCTCCAAGGTAAAGGTTCTGGCTTCATGCTTTATATTATATGTGGTCTCAAAAGTAACCCCTAATGGAGCAACTACCAATCCGCAAAATGCACCACACAAACACAAATGTATATTTTATGTTCCACAAGAAAGGAAAGCATAAAAAGTAATTTCCTCTCAACTCGGTGGCTTTCCCACAGTCTTTCATCTATTTGTAGTTTGTTTCTCTGGTTTCTAGCTTAGAGCTCTTCTGTGGTTTGCAAAGCAGCCATGAAAAGAGCATGTAAACTGGAATCCTTGGCCCGAGGCCCTTCCTATAGCCACCGGGGAGAAAGATAAGCACATGACAGGGCAAAAGGAAGTCATGTACTGTTTGTGAAAGGTTTCTGCCTCTTTTTATAGCAAAAGAATTTTTGCGTGTTCTCTTTCGGCATGATCATTACTCGGTCACAGAGTTCATTGATCATTTGGCTTTTTTTTTTGCCTTTTCACATGATTGTATCCATTGTGCTTTTATTGCATAAGCATGAATGCACTACTTAGAGCTTCAGGTCAATGCTCATAGTGTTTTTTATAACTTTCAATTGGTGACTTTGGTATTTGGGGGTTATGTAAGATAAATACGTCAGTGATCATCCTAAGAATTTAGGTGAATGTTAACCTTTTATAAAACCTTAAATCATTGTTAAATAGTTCCTACATACATACCTATGGTGATGAAATAATAATTTGGAAATTACTTACTCCCATAACTGTCAATAAACAGTTCAGATCCTGATTATCATTTGCTCTGCAACTGATAGACCAGAGATATAAACCACAGTTTAGTACAGCACAGGAGAATACTTTCATCACTGAAATCAATGTTGCTGGGTAAATTGTTGGTGGTCGTAGATCTCAGTGCCATCATATCGCTAAGTGATTATATTTAGATGAATTGCCACTGTCACTGCAGTCCTGCCAATCTGTGCTGGCATATTAAATCATACAAAAAGTAAAATACACTTTAAGTTGTGGCTTAACTGGAAAGAAGGGTACATCTCAGTTCAATCAGAGCCCTGAGATGGTCCTGCCCTGGCCATGTTATGGATGGCTGCCATAAAGTAGGTATTTTGCTGACAAGAGCCCCTGGGTGCATATCATTCACACCCTGCCTTCAGACTGCAAGTGACAGCCTGTATGTCATGCAGTCAATGATGTGCCTGAAGGCACAGATAAATAAGTGCATACAGAGATACATAAAAAGACACATTGTTCTGTAAATGCATACCCATATAACAAACAATCCCCTATAGATATACATCCTTATAGATTTGTGTAAATGTCTTCTTAGTCCTGGAAAAAGCATCAGCAATGAGTCTTCACTTTAAGTAATCAAATCAAAATTGCGCTATTATTTACTGTGTCCACAAACGTCATGTGAACGTCACCCTATGCATAATAAACCAAGAATGCTCTGACCTTTTATGGAACAGACCTCTTCCAGAAAAAAAAATATTTGTATGCACAACACTGTGCTTTGTTAGTCTGATCAGAGCTCCCTTGCTGTTCCACGCCCTACACGCAAGCCATCACACTGTGATTTCACCTAGTTTGGCATTATGTCTCTGCATTTGGTGAGTCTTATCTCTGCTCAATCACCACATTATCTATGCAGCTGCAGAGTGTACAAAACATAATTAATATTTCAAAACCAATAACTGCAAACTCCATGTGAAATATGATTCCCATGCATGGCTCGAGAGAGAAATTGTTTGTAACAACTGACCAATGAAAAAGTACAAATCTGATAGGCAAAGTAAACGTATGCCGAATACGTTAAGATGAGGTAAGTTGCTTCAGTCATGTTACTGCTGTAAGTGGAGATTATTCATGATTTCATGGTAATTAGTTACGACTGCGTTGTGCCAGTTTGATACTAATGGCTACACTGTAGAGGAAATAGTGGTGAATAAGCAGCCATGCACTCAATGGAATTCTGAGCTTTCACTCGTGGTAGCTTCACACACAACAGCAACCATTACCAGAATCATTTATACAGCAAGTTTATGGTATAACACCGGGGACAGCACAGTATAAAATAAGGTATAATGTAGCTGTCATAATGGTCACCTCAGTGCCACATAGCCCACTACAAAGTCACACAACCCTCAAAGTCATATAGCTGTTGAGCCTACGCAAACACTTACTGTAATCACATATAACCTCTAAATTTATTAAGTATGACATAGAGCTGAACAAGTTCTCCTACTTCATACATTATGTATATAACTCACTCAAAAGACAGCAGAAAGAATAGGATTAAACAGCCATAAAGCCATCTTCTTTTTAATAATTTACTTTTTCCATGCTTACAGAGTGTTTTTCTATCAAACTACAACTACTGCTCTTACAAAAAAATGCACTATGATTTCTATTCTTATTCTTATTTCATGCAGTTGAGCTACACAGTGAGAACACACATCTCCATCTCTAAACCTATTGATGTACCCTGAGCAGGACCATCAGTCAGTAGCACTTACATCTCCAGAATCAGACAGCAGGTGCTTCTGAAGAGAGCTTGCCTCCCTCACGAACCTTTTCTTAGGCCCGACCCGGTCCGCCAAGTTGCCCATGATGACTCTGTGATGACCCTGATGCACTCCACTGCTCAATAATCTCGTAGTGTCTCTCCTTGCGGTCTGTGTTTTTCATTTACCTACATAACGCTTTCTTGCCTCCTCTCTCCCTGCGTCACTGACACACTTACACACACACACGACACACACTTGACTTTCCTTAAATCTGGGTTAGATCAGTTCCGTTTTAAGCAAGTGCTAAAATAGGATGACCTCCAGTGATGGAGGAGAAGGGCAGGAGTAGACAAAAGGAGGAGAGCGGACTGTGACACTGTGAGATGGAGGAGAGGAGTGAAATTGTAATACAACTTCAGGAGAAACGAGGAGGGCTTTTCTTACTTCTGTAGAATGAAAGTGCTTTTAGGTAACTAGAGAAAAATCACTGTGAGACTACTGCAAAGATGGACGTCTCCTTCGAAATGAACGGTAAACACAGGTTGATGAGCGTGATTTTAGAGACTAATATTGTCTTTACATTTATTGGTGTAGAAGATATAATGCTTCCCTATGGTGAGGAGAACTAGCGGGGAGGTCTGTTGTGTGAATCAATTAATCATTGCAAATTTCCAATTTTATGTTTATGTCTGTATTTGTGCATGTGTTAATGTATTTATTTACATGTTTTTTTGTTTGTGTGTTTGTGGGTGGGTTTGCTAGCTTTTTCTTCTTTTTTTGCATTTAGTAAAACATTGCATGTGAAGTAGTATAGATTTAATATCAACATAGTGTATTGTTGTGTACTTTTAGGCATGTCTGGCATATTCTGTGACACAGATACAACACACAGAAAAAGCAGCAAGCAATCAAACCAAAGATAAACTGGTATGGAATCACCTCTAAAATAAAATATTCAATAAAAAATAAGCAAAAACATTGTTCCTCATCACACTGGTTCGTTCAACTTTCATTATACGTGTATGTAAATGTAGTTATGGTGGTGACAAGGCAGGAAAGGGATAGAAGTCTCCCAGAAAAAAGCAATGTTTAACTAAAAACATGCAGTGAGCAATGAGATGGCATCCGAAATCTCCTTCTTTCTTTGTGTGTGTGTGTGTGTGTGTGTGTGTGTGTGTGTGTGTGTGTGTGTGTGCGTGCGTGCGTGCGTGCGTGCGTGCGTGCGTGCGTGTGTGTGTGTGTGTGTGTGTTTATGTGTGTGAACTTTGTACAGAAAGGTCAGAAAGAGCAATTCAATTAGAATCTATCACATAACACACATCTCCCATTTAAGTAAACACAAACACACACACACACACACACACACACACACACACACACACACACACACACACACACACACACACAACAACAACAGCAAGCGGGGGTCAGGGTCACTGAAACACTTCAAAAATGTCTTCATCTTCTCTAATGAGCAGAGCTTAGTCTAGTGATTCAAGACGTTCTCTACCAGTCTCTTTTGATATCTTTTCCTAGCTCCTTCTCTTTCATCCCTCTCTCCATCCACCTCACGTGTTTCACTTCACACACCAGTGTGCCCTACCCGCAAGAGCAGAAGGTCAATCACTTTGTAAAGAGTCTGTCATCATCACTTAAAGATAAATGAGCACCACAGTAGATTAGCAGCTGCTCATGCTAACTTTCAGCCTGAATTACAAAGAGAAAAGAAGATCTTAAAGAGCTTTTTTTTTACATTATCTCTTTATTCTTTATTCTTGGATCCCCATTATAGATAGCTATTTTTTTCTTGGGTCTACACACAACTAAACATGCATATAAAACAAGACATATAACTAGGGGTGCAACGACACACTCAACTCACGTAACGATTATCTCAGAATTTCTTTAACAAAATGAGATTGAAGACCAATTTTTACTTAAACTGATTTCTTTTACTTCTCAGACTGAAATTTAGAAACTACTCTTTTATTTTCTTCATCAAATGATAGAAACCTTTATTATTTCTGAAGGAGGGTATAAACTGTGCAATTGATTGATATCACAATTCATTTTTCATCATCTCGGTTTGAATTTTCACGTATTTGTATTGCGGTTTAACTGTCTCGCGATATATGTTTACGTTCCTACATATAGCACTTGTAAAACGTCACATACTTGCAGTACCTGTGAAAGATAAGAGCTACTGTATGAGCAAACTGAATGCAGTGTTTCATTGTGGCTACTGTTGGCTCCCTGAGGTATGAAATGAAGTGCTGACAGGTGTATCAACTATAATAGATGATTGCACATTTTGTGTAAATGTGTGTGTGTGTGTGTGTGTGTGTGTGTGTGTGTGTGTGTGTGTGTGTGTGTGTGTGTGTGTGTGTGTGTCTGTGTGTGTGTGTGTGTGTGTGTGTGTGTGTGTGTGTGATTGTGTGGGGGCATCTGACAGCACGGATGGAGGAATGAGTCTGACAGAGGAGAGAGAGGAGCCAAGTCAATTTTAACTGGATACAAGCGCACACACACACCATCTCTTTGCTGTCTGTCTTCTGTCATATGTACTGCATTAGTTTGGTATTTTGGGAGCCTCCCTACAAGGCAGCCCTAGCTGACTGTTTTGCTAAAGAATCAATTGTCTTTTCAAGCCTAAGGTGTTGAACTGCCAGTGATCCGAAAAAGATCACTGAAAAAGAATTTAGAGGATTAATAAAGTTCAATCTTAAATCGTATCCCTATATGAGTGTGATCAGAAAATGTAAGATGTATTTTTTTAGTATATGGCATTTATATGACATCTTTTAAGTGACAAGAAACAAAGAGCATCCCAGAGAAAACAAAAATAATAATTGTACGATCTAAACAATTGAGTAAGAAACAGTAAAACTTTGCAGAAAGAAAATATGATAACATATTAAAAGCTTTTGCACAACCGAAACCATTCTAGCAGACCTTTTTAATGTGTTGTATAAAATCTAAAATCCGCCTTTAACCCACTGAAACTCTCTCTCTTTCTCTCCCATGCTGTCTTACGTAAGAGTTTCTATTTATATATGTTGCCTAATTGGATAGACTGAATAATATTGGAGCCTTTTCCTTCCTCTTTTCCAGCCTGTAGGACAGATATCAGGGCCCTCTCATTCTGTCTGGAATTTGTGAAAAAAAGGCCCTTTAAAAGATTCATAAGCTGCTAATGAGGTTATGCAGCACATTTCAAAGCAAAAAATAGTGTGACAATATGTGCGTGTGTGTTTGTGTGTCTGCGGCAGGAGGGGTTGGGTTTTATACAGTGAAAACCTAATCCATATGAGCAGACATTTGCAGCCGCAACAAATTGCAGACAAGTCACAGTGGCTGGATGGATGAAACAAAAAAGGAAAAATAGCCCTTTCAGCTATCTATTCTCTTCAGCTCACATTTTAAAGGTCTAGTGTGTAACATTTAGGAGGATCTATTGGCAGAAATGCAATAAATTATTCATAGGTACGTTTTCCTAAGTGTATAATCACCTGACTATAGGAATCATTATGTTTTTGTTACCTTGGAATGAGCCGTTTCTATCTACAGCCTCTGCGGGTTGCCTTCCATGGAGTCTGCCATGTTTCTACAGTAGCCCAGAAGGGACGAACCAAACACTGCCTCCAGATAGGGTTTTGCGCATTTCGCATTGCATCTACAGTTTAAGTAAGGAGTGACGCAAAGCGCCAGTTTCATCAAATTGGTTTCCAAAAGATCCCAAAGAGATGTCTTTCGCCATTTGTTCGGGCAAGAAACAGATTACCCATGTTCCATAGATTCACGAGATATGTATCTTGATGGTCATAACTTTGCTTCATTAGCTATTCTCTGTGCCACTTAATCCTAAAGAGATTTTTTTCCCTCCCTGTGGTCCTTTGTAGAGTAAAAATATTTGAAGGGTTTACATTTTTTCCGGCTATCATAACCACATGCCCATATGTACATTGAAAAAGGCATTGGTCACTGTTATTGATTCCATCCTATAGACTGACTCCAATGAAAGACAAAATCATTTTGTCCCCCATCAGAATTTTTACACAGTCCTTATACTGCATAAAAAGTATTGAAGTTAACATGTGGCTTCAGCAAGCAAGTTAGTAGTGGGTTTTTTCCAAAGTTACAAATGTTCCCTGGACAGTTTTGTTTGCTTTATCCCAGGGAAGGCACAGTAACGACATTTTGGGATCCATTGTTGCATAAAAAATGGCAGTGGGGCAGTTTTGTCCCCCACGTTTCACACTGGAATAGCATTAGGAAGGGCTCTTATCACTGCCACTTTGGACAAAATGAATTACTGCAGGGACCAAAAAATGTTTTATTGTTCGCATGAGAACCTATCTTTTTAAGAAGGAAGTTCAGATTCTTTAGATCAGACTATTGGAGCTTTTCTGTAATTACCCTGTTTCAAGATCCACCCAGCACATTCACTAGGGTTGTGTTCCATTTTCGGTCTTCCCAACATTTAGCTGGAAGCTTCTTATTTTAGCTTTTTTTGTTTAAAATAACAAACATCATCAAAAGCAAAGTACCATTATATATAAACGGTTGCTTATTAACATTAAAAAATATGAAGCAAGCAGCTTGTGATAAAAGGGTATAAAAGTGAATACATTTAATCAGTATTTCATGTTCCTCATCTTATTTTGAGGTTGTAAATATTCATCAGGCTGCCACTTAAAACGGTTGTGTTTAAGCCTTCTTGCCCAACATATATTTGGTGGAGATTCAAAAGCATTTAGATTCTATAAGTGGGATCAATACTGGATTTTCGGCTTGACAAAATGCTTCTGAACCCTAACCCTACCCTTCACCATGGTGCCACCCAGCTACACATCCTTGTTAGTGCACAAACCACGGATCTGCATGGCTAATATTTCACCATGCTAATGTTAGCAATTTGAGTAGCTTTTCGCTTTCAGCGCGCATTTAAGCTGAAAATTGTGTCTGCTTTTTAGATGTCTTTCACACATTAACATAATAAGATTGGGGTATAAAATCACCAGTGAGAGTGCAGCAGTTGTTACAGTTGGATACAAACAACATCTTGAGAGGTGTGATCAGAGATGAGGAAGGAGAAGACGTGAGCAGGTGGAAGAAAGAGATGAGAAGACGGGATGAAAACATCATGCATGGCAACATTAAAAGGGTGATGAAACCTGCAGCTTCATTCCCCCTCTGCACACTTCCCGAGTTTAAAAAAAAAAATCCAATCAAATGGGCACGGGGAGCAGCAGTGGAAAGGGAGGGGCAGTTTGGGAGATGGGGAGACGCCACCTGCAAACATGCTCATTAACTACAGCAGAGCTGCCAGGACAAAATAAAATTTATAGACTGGAAAACAGCCAAATAGGCTTCGAAACCATCAAATCCTATCTGTCAGATAACTATCACATTCTCCTTGTTTCTGTCTGCTTCCCAGCTGCTTGTCTTTATGCTTTCTGTCTCCAGCCTCCTCCTGCCAGGTTTGACTGCAACTGGTTTGAGTTTCTTAATTGTGCACCAGCAGTTATTCACAAAGTTAATGTGTATTTTACATTTCATACCACATCTTTGTAGAGTTCATGTTTTAGTGGTTTTGACATTTTTAAGGGAACAATATATAGTTTCCTTTTTGCTGTATGTGAAATTGCCTATAATAATGTTTTCATACCACTAGAATTCTGTTGTGAATATATGTGGATATATTTTTCATACTGTTGGAACAATGGAAAATGTTTGCCTTTATAGTGCCACTTCAGTTACCCAGTGTTGAATAATTGGTGAACACAGCAATAAAATATTAATAATTATGCCTTTTCCTTTTCATCCTAAAATGACAGCTCAAGAGTTGTTACAGCGGATAGAAGAAAGGATGATTGTCTGAGCAACAAAACAAATCACAGAGTAAATACATAGATGCATCATATTTGAACACAATTACATTTTATACTGAATACTACAGTACTATCCCTGAGCCACATAGTTAAGTTTCTTACTTGTGTGAACATGTAGCAACTATATTCCTTTACATTTTTTACTTTTCAGCCCAAAAATAACTCAAATTAACCACCAAACAACTGCTGTAAGACCAAAAACAGCTCGATGGTGCAACTAGGTCACCAAGTAAGTCAAAAATCTTTACAGTGTGTGTTTGAGTTGTAGTTCCTGTTGGAATATAGTAAGAAATATCCAAAACAAAGCATGCTGTGTGTGCAACAGAGACAGGTCTGAGATAGAGTCAGATCTAAGAAAAACACACAGAGAAAAGACATTTTCATTAGAGCTTTCTGCTAATCCTTATGTCTTCCCTGTAATGTGATTTCCACCGGAGTCAATTGCCCCTCCGGCTCACAGACAAAATAGGCTGCTCACATTAGATCCTCCTTTTCCCTCTTCCTCTCCCTCTTTTACTTTCAAACAGACACAATCGTTTCTCTTACCTCGGTCATGTGAATCAAGTAGAACCTCAGTTCTTCTGCGTAATCTAAAAAGACAAAGAGACAAAAGATTAATCTTAATTCTTTCTTGGTGTCATCTTTTTTCCTACCACGCAACCATTTTTCCTCACTTGCTTCCTTCTTTCTTGTACATGAAGCAAAAAAACCCATATTACTTTTATTGATGAAGGGCTTTTACTTCCAGTCAGCCTCATAGACATCCACCCCATAATTCACTTAAAGTAGTGCTTTGTGAGACAAGCCTGTGGGCCTGGAGTCAGGATAAATAGTTTTAATTGAGTGACCCCACCCCAAACACACACACACTCAAACATACACCCACACAATCCACATATGTTGTGGTAATGTTTACTATTTTATTTCAAGTTAGAACCACACACAAGCTGACTGTCAGTCCTTTCTGATGTCACACTGAGGAGTGCCTCTGCCATGGCGTGAGAGTCTGTTGGGGTTGTCTGACCAATCCCAGCTGGGTATAGTGCTACAGTCGGGTTAAGCTGCCTGCATGCTTCATCAGACGTGCTCGCCTGATGGTCAGACAGGCTCAGAAACTACCCTCCCCTCCAGGTTTTGAACTTCTGTCTCTACTCCTCTTTTTTTCATTCCTCACATAAATTTGTGTCACTTTTCATGTGAACTACCGATTGCAACACTGTGAATGCCTTCAAGGAGACACAGTCTGAAAACTTGTGCTGCTCCCTCCATATTTAAACAGTCTTGCATATCCCACTCCTCTATGACCTCAGCCGTTTGGACATTTTTTGGATTTCTGGTTACTGGTTATACAACACATTGTACAAACTATTTCTATCAAAAATAACACAAATGCATTTGAATAAATAAATTCCAACAGAGTCATTTATATAATATGTCTTTATGTCTAGAGGGGATCTTTAACTAATGACCCTCATCCTTCCTTCAATTACCAAATCCAGACTCTGCAGGATCAGTCTCACAGCAGAGTCAGCACCTTCTTGTCCAGCATATTGAGCCTGTAAGCTTCACTAGCCTTGTCTCTGTATGAATCCAACCTCTTCCTCCTCACACTGAATATTGACAGCAGCCTCCCACTACTAACTGGTCCCTGTTGCTGTATTATGTGAACATCTCCATTAGGTCTGTAAACTAAGGCAGTCCACAGTGTTCAACAGAGACCTACGTCGCCTTACAGGAGGAGTGGTCAGTGTGTGATGCAGGAATAGAGAGCGCTGAATTTTACCAAAAGATACCTTCTTCTAACCAACAGCAGAGGTCACTGTTGGATATCTTTTAAACCTGTACAGCATAGTAGACTGTATGAATTGCTTGTTGATGAAGTCCGGTGTAAACCTGGTAACTCACTTATTTTACAATGTCCACGTTTTTAGTTTAAATTAAACACTGGCGCTGCTCTCTACAGGTTGAAAAAATGATCTAGTCCTTTTCCACGATTTTAAAATATTTGATATATGGTTTGAAAAGCTGTAGTCTCAAATGTACAGTAAGTGGTTTTACCTGATAGCACTGATATACTGGTGCGTCAAATATATAGTTCAGTCATTGGATGTAAACTAAAATTCACTTCCTGTGCCCTGAACGACAATACCAAAAAAGTAAGAAAAAAATTAAGTGTAGTTAATTGACTGGTCTCGCCCTAATTTAACATTTTGCATTACAGTTTTAAGTGAAGTCATTCTCCTGTAGCAATGGAGTAAGAGTTATCTTAGTCCTCTTGCTTTGTTTAGTATAGTGATAATGTTTGGATTGACACATGGTCATTTTGGCTATATGTGTGTTTAATACCCCTCTCAATGTTTCCCACGCTCCTCAGCCTAGTATCGGGGTGACGGGAACACAGGAAAGCCCCTGTATTGAACTTGTACTGTGTCATCACACACACACACACACACACACACACACACACACGTCAAACACACCCTTGCTGAAACAAACACAATCCCCCGGCGCCTCTTTCCTGAGTGACGCTGCCGAAGCGAAATAACAATGACAGGCAGCAGGGTGGAGATCTGTGCATGTGTGTGTGTCCTCTCATGAAACACACACAGACACACAAACCCTACTGAGTCCCCTCCCTGGTGATGTCCAATTGTTTGGGTGAAGGGTGGAGGTCAGAAGTGGCCTAGAGGAGACCAGTGATGTCTGTGGGGAGGGCAGAGCAGCTGAGGCCATCCTGTAGCACGGTGCTGTATTTTCAATGAAGAAATGCTTTTTCTCAACACAGGTCTTCACTGTGTCAACCTTAGCTGCAAAGTGAATGTTTTGTTTTTTACATTCCTGTTGTATATCTGCAATGAATACCCCTGTTCAGTATTTGACATATCTGTTGGTTCTATTTAGGCAAAATGGTACCAGTCTGACTTAGCAGATACTGTATGTTTACAAGCTCTATACTAATAACGCATTACTTTGACGAAATTGGAACTGTCAGTATAGACTAAGCCAGGCGGAAAATGTTCCATATAATAACATTTCCAGAAGTATTGGAAATTGGAAAAGTATTTATTAACAACCTTTTGTCCACAACAAAGACCAAGAAATATAAAATAACCTATGATGACAGGAACTTTAACAAGAGATCATTTGATTTTCATCAACAAATAAAAATAAACAATAAAATGGGTGATCACACGTTGAATGCTACTGATTTGAAAAACAGCTCTGCCATCCAAAATTGCTCCAAAAATTCTTATTGAAAATTAAACAAGAAGCATCAAGACAACAAACCATGAAAACAGGCAGGTCAGCACTCCCATATTCTATATATAATATAGAAAAAGACTAAAATGTTACTAAAACTAAGCCCAGCACAATATTTAGCAGAAAAACACCAGTGAGTTATGTGCAGAATGATGATGTCCTGGCACATTTATCTGCTGCAATGGTATGAACAGCTGTGTGGCTATGTGAGGCTACACTGACACCTATAGGGGGCTTTATCCATTGAGGGTCAGGCTAAATCACTTAAAGCACAATTCATTTGTACTGAGTAAATACCTTAACTTCCAATCAGTGATCTCAGAGCCACAGTTGTCTCCCCCTACGCTCAACTATGAAAACTGCGCTGACAATAAAGTCATTACTCTGGAAACAGACCATCTCCTTTAAAAAACATCCTTTTCCACACCTGTTATCCTAAATCAATCCCATAATCCCGACACCACCCTGGTGTTAAATCCAATTTATATCCACTCAGCTTTTGACACTCGTGCACCACACATTCTTGGATATTTATGGCACTTGTTAACTAGTTTATATCCTATAACATAACACTCAACTGACCTGACACCCAATAAGACAGTAAGCTAGAGGAGAGAGTCGGTTATTACTGTTTCTTACCAATGCACTTATCAATTGTCAGCATTATGTGTTTGAGTGTGCCCTCTCTCCCTTTGCCCTGTCCCAAGCATGACTCCAAATGTTGCCCCTGTCTCCGCCCACTACTCCAAACACAGATATTTACAGTGAGCCCTATTTATTTGACTTGCCTGGGCTCAGTGCAGCACTGCAGGCCAGACTATTCTCTCCATACTGCTTGAGGAGATGGTTGTTTAGACCGAGGTGAAATAAAAAGACAAAGCAACAGGAACTTGGGCAGCCTTCCCCTAAATATCCTGTGGTTAAGCTCAACTGAAAATACCACTGTAATCATAGTACTGTGTGTTTATTTCTGGTTATGCAATGTGTGTGTTTAATTGTTGAATGTCCTTTTTTATTCTGTGTTAAACTGTAAAAGGTCAAACGTGGTTGACGTGGTAACATACAGATAGGAACAGTTTTAGTGAATGTATTGTTCTTTTTTGACTTTTAGATGTATCTCTGTCGTGCTGAATGACAAACACACTGCACGTATTGATGATTAAGACTCAAGCTCAACATCTCTGAATTCTCAGAATTATGGTTCCTTAGACGCAGACTAAGAATTCTTTTAATTTAGTATGTGACCTTTTGATTACAGAACAAAAGCAAATGATGAATCTTACACTTGTCCCCCCAGTTTGGCAAATACATGTTTAGTTTTTGGTTTGGTGACAGCTGTGTTAGCACTTACCATCCTGGAGCCTCAGCTGTCGGAGGAACAAGGGACTCTGAAGGACGTTACACCTGCCCGGCTCATCTTCCCTAGTCACCAGCATCAGGTCACTGTAGACAAACACTGTCACCTACAAGATGGGAGGGGCAGAGATGGAGAAGGAGAGTTTAAAAAAAATAGTGGAACAGTAAGTTTCTTTTTTTTAAAAAAAGCATGTAGTGAGGTTTAAAGAAAAAAAAGAAGGTAGAAAAATTTGATTTCATACTTCAGCGTCACATGATCTCACCAGGACTTTACACCTTGAAGCGTTCACATCTCACAAACACATTTCTGCAGTCTAGTGAGATACACAAACATCACCTAACACTCAAGAAGTCTCACCCCTATACAAGCCTTCCCCCCACATCGTGTCTTAGCAGTTCACACTTACATAATTACGGCCAAGCATATACATCTAGCCACATCTTGTTTTTTTTAGCCTGATGAATGTTAACCCTGCTCTTTCACGCATACGACTATTATTCTTATTAAATAATGCACTTAATACCTGCCTGAACATAAATGAATACATTTAAACTAGTATAATTTTTTTACTGAAACTTCATTAGACTTCCCCTTTGTTTTAGTTGCTTATACTTGTGCTTGTAATATTGTTGCTTCACTTGAAATTCTATATCTTGGTTATGAATGTTCATATTCTTGCAACACTATAAGTTTCTAATTAGGTCAGATTAACAGGCATGTCTGTTCCTGCTGACAAAATTATTATTCTACACATCTGCCATCTTAATTGCTCAAGGCAGTTTATGGCTTTTTAACAATATTACATTACATTACTGTGTAACAGCATATCCAGTCCATTATACTGTAATTCTTTGGGACAAAGCTGCTTTTCACTCAGTTATAGCACACACAAAGTTTACATGCAGCAGCACCTCAACAAGGTCTGACAATAGTTTAAGGCTTACAGTTTATTATGTTACATCAACTGGCTGTTATATAATACCTTAACTTTAATTGTTGTCCGTGTGTGTGGAAGAAGCAGTACTGCAGCTTAAACCTTTTATATAAACAAAGTCATCGCACACACACTTGACATTGTTACTTTGGAGATTTGACCAAGAGTTTTGCAAGATAGCATGATGGCCCATGACTGTCGTTATGCTTCTGCAGAGCAAGTGAGCAAACTCATGCCTGTGAAGCATTAAAAATGAAAATGAAGAAAGGAAGAATGTAGAGAAAGAAGTAGATGATTTCTAAGAAGGAAAAAAAAGAGCTTCGATGTGTGCATGAAAGTTGCTAATGCAAGTTTGTGCTTTCATGCAACATAACACGCATACAGTGTAATTCATGTAGATGGGCACTGTTGGAAGACAATGCTTTCACTTTGGTGGCTTCCTCTGAAGGGTAAGATAGCAGAGAGGGTATTTTAGCCAGTATGTGGTTAGAGAGAGAGAGAGAGAGAGAGAGAGAGAGAGAGAGAGAGAGAGAGGTGTGTGTGTGTGTGTGTGTGTGTGTGTGTGTGTGTGTGTGTGTGTGTGTGTGTGTGTGTGTGTGTGTGCAATAGGTTTTGAGTGGGTGGAAGAGGATGTAAGTTAAAGTAAAGAACAAGGACAAAGCACATGAGAGGCAAGCAGCAGATAGTTTTACATGCATACACACACAAATACACACTATTCAAATGTGCACAGAAGGTTCCTTAAGGGGTTTGTGTTTTAATTCACACACACACTTTCTCTCAGTGATTCTCTTTCTTTAAGGAATTCAACAGCAATTTTATTTCCATCCTAAAATAAGCTTATTGCCGTGAGTCATACAAGCAATAATTTGTCTAATTGAGACATACTTCAGCGTCATAATGTCTCCGTAACCTTCCAGTCATCTAATCTGTGTATCCTCCTGTACCCAATATTGTGTTATATTCTTTACTTTAACAAAAGCCTTCTTTATTTACTTTAATTAATGACTGATATTTATATATATATATATATATATATATATATATATATATATATATATATATATAGCAGATAGCAGCTAGCAGGCTCATAAAAGCACCAATGCATGCTATATGACTGTTGTATGAAGTATGATTAGCAGGCTTTATGAGTTTAAACTACTTTAATTACTTGCATAATTACTCAATGTTTAGAAAAAAATATTAAACTTGTTATGCTAAATGTTATTAATCTTTCACATTTAGTCTTATTTATTAAGTATTCATATGTCACTCTAGACTAAATCAGATTTCTTCTGCTTATTATTTGTGGTCAGATATTAGAATTAAAGTGTTACGTGTTTGTGTGAATGCCTCCCGGGCAGACTCTGGTGAGTAAGAAGCTCGAACAACACTGATCATTAAAACCTGTAAAGCCTTAAAGCCTGTATGAAGTGGCCCAGTAGAGAGAAACTCCCTCTTGACAAACACTGGCTCTTAAATATTTGTTAAATGGCTGACCCCAGAGAGAGGTCAGAATTACCTTCCATGCCAGCAGTCACTGCACTCCACTGCACCGCACAGCAAAGATTATCTGACAGTGCAAATCAAAGAACTGCAGTGAGAGCTTAATTCAATAAAACAATACTCTTAATACTCCTTATTTTCTCTTTCCAAATACACTTTTTTAACATGTTTCTTCTGAAGAACATCATACATGTACATGTTTGCCATAACCTCAAATGGCAGAAACACTTCCACTTTGTCATTCACTTCATTCTAGAATTCTAATTCTTCAAGTTTTTGCAGAATTTTGCATCTGTGAAGTTGGCTGCATTCCTTTTAGGGAAAATGCACCTGGGTGTTTATCAAGGTAATGCAAATATTTGTAAAGGGAATATCAGTAGATTAATGTGGCTAACAATGGCTAACTTTTTGTAAGGGAACTTGGCTAACAGACATTCAACATACCAACCATTCGTTTAAGTTATTACGGGTAAAATTATATTACCAGACCTGGTTTCAGTGTACATGGTTTGAAAACCCTTCAAGCGCATTAAAAAAAATAGCACATGGCTATTTCTTTTAATGTCTTGACAGTATACGGAGTATGTCTGAAACCTACAACATTAAAGTACTTGTTATAGAATAAAAAAATATATTTTCAATTTCAGAAGCTTTTGAAAGAATGAGTACTTCTACTTTTGATACAAAACATGTTTTCCACTTTTACTTCATCAATATACTGTATGAGATACCTTTAAAATACAGAATATTATTGTAAGTTGAGCTTTACATATTGTGAAAGAATCATTAATATATACTGAAAGAGCTACAGTTTCTTTTGATACATGAAACAGAATTTCTCTGTCAGTCAGATCTTTGGCACTCTCCTCCTTTATCAATTATTTATTTTCCTCGACTGATATGGACCTGATAGTTCAGACTAGTTACACATTCTTGAGGGATGTTCAGACATATCCTCTCCATTCCTCATATCGGGATGTTGCTCTGCACTTGTTTCACCTTTCCGTATACATGCATAACTCGAAAACATGCATACGTTTTGAGTAAAGATGCACATTGGGGCAATGGACTGTCACTTTCAGTTTGGCCAAATAAACAAACCACATAACTGGTTGTGACACACCACCCACCAAATGTTACCACTAGTCTATTTCTCTCCTACAATAGTAAGAGGCTGGAGAGGAGACGAAAGCCTCAATCTTTTTGCATGAATCAAATTATAAAACTCTTCGAAAGAGCAAGTCGCGTTTTCCTCTTCCTTCAGATCAAAAAGATTCAATCTTGCGTCTTCAATTTTGCAGCTTTTGGGTTTTCTTTAGATTAGTTTTAGATCATATCCTGCATAAAGGAAATCCCTGTACAGAATACTAAACTGAAGCAAGAAGGAGCGTATTACACAAAGCAAACAAGTAGACATGCATAGAAAAGTTGAATATGTATTGATATGACCATGAATACAAAAATAATGGCACATCATCATTGACTCATTGATGCCACTTACCTTGAGAGAGTGGTGCTTGCTCTCATGTAGTATCATCTCCTCGGATATGATGAGAGCTCGGCTGCACAGATCAAGAGGCTGGGCAGAAACATATTACACAGACAGATTAAGTTTTTACACATAATTTCAATTTCATTGATAATTTATATCTTTACTCTGATATGCATCAATGACCACAAGCACACTTATCTCAGACTATTCCCCTTAGCCTCACTGTCAAAATCTTGAATGAATGTTAAGCTCTTGATAAAAATCAGGAATATATTGCATTTGTTATAGATTTGTGAAATAAAACATGAGGTTGCAGTACCAAATCCATTCTTGGCTCCCAAATCCAAACGATCTGCAAAACGGCTAACAACTAGTCTTTTCTTTACTGTGGGAAAGACAACTTGAAACTAACAGAAAGCGAGCTGTGACTGTTAGGTGCTATGTGTGTGGTCTGTGTATGACAAGACACTGACACTTAAAATGAACAATAAGCCAATGTGGGAGGAGGGAACTTCCTCTCAAGTCCAGCGAATGACAGAGGGCCAATTCAATATGTGTGTAAGCAAATAATTTGCATACTGTGAAAAGTACGTTTCTATATGAATTAACAGGAAGTACCACCACAGTCCCTGCATTTTGTGCAAGTGTAAATGGCTGAAAGACCCCAAGACACCAACAGTATTTTAAATGATGCAGAATGTGAAAATCTTATTTCACAATGGTCTTCTTTGGTTATTTAATCGCATTTTCCGCAAGATATTTATTATAACAAATGTATACTGCATGTAGATATGCAGAAACAAGAGCATTTATTTTGCAATCACACATGACTTGACATTACTTGCCTCTGCTTCCTAATTTGGACTATTCCTCCTTCACAAATTAGCATACCATTAAGAATACATTATGTAATAAAATATTCTTCTGCTAACCATAGAGATTCAAGTTGAACAAAATATATAGAACAATAATAAAAACCAAAAAAGTCCCTTTAATTTGATTAATACAGTTCCTCAATTTCTTGTGCTGTATCTAAAATATAGAATGAGAAAATGTAATAGTTTGTAACACTGACTTGCTAGGTTCTTTAACACTTTAACGCTCTTTAACTTTAACACCCCCATCATTTCTTATCCGACTTCACAAATAGACTGTCAAGTGCTGTAGTCTAAAAGCAGAAATTCACAGAAAATGATGCATATCTAAAATGTGTTATGTATGTCCCTTCATTACTTGCACAATATAAAATAGTCAGACAGGAAAGGCCAACAAAACTGCAAACCTCAAACATCTATTTCCTTTTGACCCAAACCATCATATGCAGGATGCCATCTTTTGCACTATTATATATGGGTTTCCCTATTTGACCACTGAAGACTGGTTTTCATAGCATAATGGGTACCTAGTGGCCTTAGATGCATACCATATAACCGCCACAGAACAGAAATTCAAGTCTAGCCTGGTCTTTGCGTGTCACCCCCCTGTCTCTCCCCACATATCTGTATGTCTTTTTAGTGCAAAAAGACAATATTGTCTTCAGTGCTTGAGATGAGGTTGAGATTAGAAAATGGGTTGGATGAGAATCTATCTATTAAATCTGAAGCTAGAGCCAACGGCTTAGCTTAGCATAAAATCTGGAAACGGGGAGACAGATCTGTCCAAAAGTAACAAAATCCACCTACCAGCAGCATTAAAGCTCACTAATAAACACAACTATATCTTGGTTGTTTAATCAGTACAAAAATTAAAGTGTAAAAATGTATCAGCACGCATTTTGGCACAGAGGCTAAGATATAGATCTCAAGAGGAGACAAAAACTATTCAATCTTAAAAAGTGTCAAGATGTCCCAAGATTGACTGTAAAACCACCAACAATCACAACTACAAATATATATATATTCACACAAATTGGCTCACCTGAACAAAGATGGGGAAGATAAGGATCTTGGGTGCCGCTTTGACATATCCATAGTTGCCATGTGGAGTGTGTGAGCGGACGATGGTGCAGTTCTGGTAATTGGCAAAGTTGGCATTCTGCTGTTGGTAGTTGGGTCCGCCGGCATTAGTGGAGGTGGATGCTGTCTTTGTTGTCTTGGAGTTGTTCGACCGGCGCAGAAAGCCAGTACGGCTGGAGAGACCCCCACCACCACCACCACCACCGCCACCCATACCTCCAGAAAAAGCACCCCCACCACCACCCTGGGCCTGTGGACCAGAAGCCTGCCGTGTGGGGTATAACCTGGCAGCTGTGGAACAAAAAGAGTAGATGATGAAGATGTAGAAGATGGAGCCAGGAGATGTTTAGCTTAGCTTAAAGACTGCAAACAGGAAGAGTTAGCCTGGTTCAAAAAAAAGAAATGAAAGAAGTACAAACTGGGGATTGGAAGGATTGACCAGATGACTGACTATTACTCTGATTACAGCTTGTCCACAACTGACTCACCATGAAAGGGCCAGAGGGTAGCTCTGAGTGCTAACTACTTTAAGTGTTGCTAAATAAAGTGTTTTCAGGGTCTTCCTGTCACCAAAGTAGAATCTTTTGCTCTGTTTGTGTTTGCCTTTTATAGTGTTGGACAAGACAGAGGATACAGATATTTTAAGCTGTTATATTGGCCAGGTTCCAGGAAAAAAAAAAGTATTTCACATTTCATTTAATGTATTTCTAAGGTCAGTTTAATTCAAAACTATTTCAGGGTGCCAAATGATAAGTGATTTTAATCATATTCATTAAAATAACAATAGTCTAAAATGTAATTAACATTGGGCTCCATCCAAAACAGTAAAGGCACCAAAGCCAATTTAAACAAAGGTTCTCAGCCAAAATACCTCACAGGGTTGACTGTAGCCTTTAACAAACATAATATACTGTACAAGTCTTACCTAAAGTTCCCTGGTTGTCTTGGTAAACAGGCCTCAAGATCTGAAAGCAGAACAATATTAAATGACATTAATATTAAATAGACTTGTTTCAGCACAATTAAAACTGATACCTAAACTACACCTAGAATGGAACAAATCCAAAACACATTAAAACAATGACATAAGATTAAATAAGATACAGCATGTCATTGTTTTATTACTAAATTGATACTACAGTATATTGATAGTTGAAATGCAATTCTGATCTTAACTTTCTGTGATGTGATATCAATCATTAAGATATCTGTATAGGAAAGGGTTGCCATGAGACATACTGTATATCCTTATTATAATAAAGGATAAATGTAATTTTATAATATACTGCATGCTACTCACTTAAAAGGTTTTTCCTCATACTAGTGTCTACACTTTCTTTTTCTGCATTGCTATGCCATGAGTTTGTGTTCAGGGAACAAGCTGGACATTAGCAAGTGTAATTTCCTACATGACATTGTCTAGGACTCAGCTGAGCCCATCTGAATTGAGCTGGACTCAGTGAGGCAGCGATGGTTTCTACGTGTCAAAACAAATTACAATCAGCTGAGGGAGTAAAGATAGAAAGCTGCCACCACGACACGTTGTTCAGATTAATATAGTAGGTAAACTAGGGGTTGGAAAGTCACAGAGTGTTTAAACATATCATTAGCATGCTTTTCTGTCAAGATAAATATTTTCCATAGTGTGGGCTTTCAAAGCTCTTTGTTTGTGAACTAGAGTATTGTGTCGGTGTGATATGTCACCAACATGACCCATTTCCAGAGGGCTTTTGGTATATTTAGCCTGTGATGGCCACCACAAAATATCACCAAAATCCCGGCCTCCTTTTTTGTTTGGGATAGAAGTAGTGGCCTCTAATCTTTTTCCAGGGACTAACCAAAACACTCTACTCTCCATGTTTTGTCTGCTATTTTTCTGAATCTATCTCTGTTCATCCTTATAAAATCAATCTTATCATATGTGTGACTGTCTTTTGCCATGATGCACTACAGTGTACCTTTACTGAACCTCAACCTGGGAATCATTCACAGATGGAAGATGGACACAGCATAAGGCACACACAGATGAACACACATAACACACATCACAGCTCCATGTTACAGACTTACTGGCTGTCAGACACAGAGGAAGAGATACGGAAATAAGATAATTTAGGTTAACTATAAACTCTACATATGACAGCAGAAGGATTTAGTTAGTTAGACATGTTTTGGAAGTCTTGTTATTTAGACACTGTAGGCTGAACCTAGATTGCAATCAATAAAAGACAATGTCTCAAAAACATCTTGAATCTTGTGGTTCAACATGTTTGTTGGTTAATATTATAATATATAATATATAAATAAAGGTGGTTAATAGGTTAGTATTGTACTGTTACAGTTGTGTTAGCTGAGGAATTCAGTTCAGTCTTTTTGATTTTAATGAGTTTGCTTTATTTTGTTTTTATGATCAAAGCTTTTACCTCATATACATGATGTCACTGGATGAAAAAATAAGTACATGCTGTGTAAAAGGTCATATACAGTACATGTCATATTGTGCATGTACATGCATGTTACACTGCATATTGTGCAATGGACCAGTCTTGGAATATGTGAAAGTACTATTTTTGTTATTATTATTTCTTTTTGTAAAATGCCAGAAATATTTGTTTTTAAGCTACTGATGTATAATCCATGGCACACATATGATTTATGTATTCCATATGATGGCTGTAAGATAAATTATGTCAGATACATATGCTTTGTTTTCCTAATATGAACTGTGCTTAGTTGTAGAATGTAATGAAAGAAATATTGCCAAAACTTTACATAGTACAGGCATACAATATATTATTAACAGCTACATATTATATGTTATTATCTCCTCTTGTTGTCTATTACTCCATATCTACATTACACTGAACTGTGTGTTATGTATGCAGTGTCTTCAAAACACGTCTTAGAGCACATCAGTGAGACAGCAGTAACCCAATTGGCCCAGACATACTGTATATACAGTCCTTCTATCTATCAGCACCAGGGATGTAAGGTAAGGAGACATATCTAGGATGAGCCACCATATGACCATGGTGAGGATGGGGAGGACGAAGAAGATGATGAAGATGCAGCCCGCCACCAGTTTGCGGTACCTGGCTTCCAGGATTGATGGGGGCCAGGATAATGTAGTTGTCCCCGTTGGATGCCTTCACCCTGGTACCCTTCAGCGTGGCAGTGTGAGGGTGGTGGAGGTGTCGTGGTTTCCCATCCAGCTCCTCGGCTGACCCTCCCTGGGCCCCCCATCCCATCGTCCCTACGCCTATGCCACTGCTATTTCCAGCTTCGGAGCCATTGACCAGCAGCCTGCGGGCCGCACTGGCACGGTGGTGGGCTGGGAGAGGCGGCACAGCTGGGGGGGTTTTGCTGGCGCCAACATCTGGTACACGCCGGCGAGTAGGGGGTGAGGGGGCGTCATAGTTTGAGGTGGAGGTGGAGGGTTTGTAGGAGGGCCGGTGGATGAGGCCCTCGAAATTAGGCTTAGCTGAAGGGCCCGTGCGCCACACCACCACTGTGATTTCATTAGCGCTGTTTCTACAATGAGAAAGAAAGAAAATGATCAACAAAGTCTGCAGGAGTGTAAATTCTAAGTATACAGTAGACGTCATAAATCAACATCAGATCATACACTAATTCCCACTCACTGTCCAATCTCACAGTGAACAGAATTTCTATTGGCTACAGGCAATCTCAATCTCTGGAATAAATGATCGTTATACACCACAGCTCTTGTTAGCACAGTTCACATTGGTCTGTAGGTCAATCATGGTGATTACAAATCACTGATCCTGAGTCCTGAGTAAGCCTGTGAAAAGGATTCCCCTACATTTTGGTGTAAATTAGCCTATAATCCTCTGTTGTGTTGGACTCATTACCTGATAGCATGGGCTAAGTCCACACATTTCCACTGCTCCACTGGCTGACCATTTAGCTGCAGGAGAGTGTCCAACTGCTGCAGACCTGCCTGATCCGCTGGACCCCCTGCCAGAGTGAAGAGACAGAAAAAGTTCAGATCATTACGCCCTCTCAGGTAGAATTTATTATATCCAGGACTACAGCTACTTCATGTATTAAGCTTGTTCCTTTAGTACTGGAGTTACAGAAAATAAATTTACTGTACAGATGGACAATAAAAATAAATAATCTGATATTAAGCTGCTCGGAAAATTCTGGCTAAACTCAGTTTGCATTTGCTTTGCAGGGACAGTGTAATGATGTGGTCAGCTCAAGATCCAGCATCTTGTTCAAAGACATGGCAGCAGGGTGGATGTCTGCCAACACGGGGGCTTGACTTCAAGTTGTCCATTTGATGGACAGCCACCCTATTAACTGCAACACCCTGCTGACTGAGTCGATGCTAATGGTAATTCTCCAAGCTACGACCACGAGTGAAATTTAAAAAAAAAAGAATCGCTCACAGATGACATGAATCTTTCATGATGTAAGGTGCATTCATTAGATGCCAAACTCAGGCCAATTGATATAAAGTTAAAGTAGCTTTTTACATGAATATAATCTATTATCATATTGTTTATGATAGTCTAGTAATTTGGTCTTAAGCCATGTTCATGTCATAAATATAATTAGAACTAGAAAATCTACCTTTGGCAGTCCTGCAAGTGAAAAAGAAAAACACCACTTATAGAACAACTAGTATTAGCATCAAATCTACTTTGGTTTAGTAACTTTGTTTATGACTGTGTAAGATTTTAGTGGGGTTGGTAGTAGAATGGAAGAAGTTGCAATGAGAAATGCTAAGGGGAATTTTAAGAAAGAATTGTTTTAAGCAGTTAAGGTCCAAAGACAATGCATCAAAATTTAAACAACAACCTCTTCGTGCATACAAAACTTGCCTGGATCAACAGCCTGCACCCTCACAGGGGAATCTGAGCAGATGGTGAAGCCATATCCATCCTTTCCTCGAAGGATGGTCACCTGCAGAACACACACACAGAGAGTTATTTTGTGATGGGAAGATAAGACCTCTCTCTCTCTCTCTCTCATCCCCCCCCCACCTGAGGAACCAAAAGTAGCATGCTGGCAAAATACTCAGCTTCCTTCCTACAGGACGATTAAGTAGATTTGTATTCTGCTTTTACTCCCTAATAAAACTGTCGTGACAGCAGTTTCCTGGTGAACCCAATTAGCTGAGTTAGAGGGAAAAACAACTCAGAGAGATGGAAGAAGGACATTCATTGTCCAGTAGTCGCATAGAATTGAATACGCATATTCGTTCACACCTATACTTTATGTTCATAGTATACACAAATACATATACTGTATATTATACTGTATGTGGTATATTATGATAAATTATTTTAAAATACAACATGAAGACTCAAACACATCAGGTCCACACACACACACACACACACACACACACACACACATAGAGACAGACAATGCTGATGACTCTTTCCCATTGTCTCTCTTTCTCTTTGACCCTGCATCGTCAAACATTCGGTACCTGTGCCCTACAGCCTGAGCCAAAGTCAACATAGTTCCATCCAAAACATCTCACTTTCCATCTCATCTGTTGACAACCAGGGGCCCAAAACACACAGAACCCCCGCCCATCTCTCTTTCTCTTTCTGTCTCTAGCAGAGTAAAACAACATGTATATGCTGCTAAATAACAGTCTACCCATGAGCAAGACGAAGCAACTTGGAGAAATTCAGTGATTATTCAGGGGCCCGAAGCTTGTGATGACCCTAAAATGTCGGGTACAATTGCAGTTTCTTATAGTCCACTGATTTTATGTGCCCTGTGTCACACTGTTCGGGGCCACAATTCCTTTACCATATTTCTCTTCCCATTATCTATCGGATTTCTCTTTGTTTCAGTCTACTTCCAGACTGACACTGCTAGTAACGGAGACAGCTTGTCTTTTGTCTTGTCTTTGTTACCTGCTGTACAAAAGCAATTAGGATTATGATCTGTTTTTGTATGCATGCACCCTGTCTGAAACTTGATTAACCTTCTCACAAGTGTGATGTTGTCTTTATGATTCTCATTGCTGAGACCATTGCAGGTCATTACATACAAACACTGGTCATAGGAGCACCCGTACACTGTATAATTAGAAAGGATACACAAAGTGTCAGGGCAACATTTATGAAGGAGTTTGACCTTCTTCCTCGGAGGCTGATTAGGCACTTATATACACACATGGGAGCACGTATGACTCCTCATCGTCATTCATGACTGTGTCAAAAAGTGCAGACGTTGTTATAATTGCAAAAAGTTTTATCGTACACTTTGTATATATTTTTGTATGAAGACGCACGGTTACAAATTAATAAACCTCGAATTTGGCTGTGTGACAAAACCTGAGAAAAACGGGAAAATAGAGACAGAAAAGATACACAGAAACTGGCTGTAGGTGGAGAGAGATGAAACAATGCAAAGAAGGGATAAAAAATACATTAAATTGTGATAAAAGAGGGCAGTGGGACTTTGAAAAGTGACAGAGACAGAGCAGATGACAGAGACAAATAGAGGAACAGATGGTATGAAAATACATTTCTCTTGAATTTAGAAGACAGTCGCGGAACATTTTGAAGGATCAGCTTGAAATTTTATGCGTGAAAGAAAATGGTGAAAAACAAAGACTGTGACTCAATATCAAAAGAAGTGAGAGAGACATCTATCCATCACACCTCACCTTCCTATCTGTCTATGTCTTTTTATAAAAAGCAGTGTCAGACCTTGTGTCCTCTTTAAGGGAACTCTCAGAGCTGCATAATTTGGGCCGATTCATCCAAACTCCAGAGACTTTGCAGCGTTAATTCAATTTGTAAGCATAGTTGAATCCACTTGGACTCCTCTGGTCCTAAACCCCCCTTTTCCACTTGAAAATGAGAGTAGAAGGATTATCTTTAAACTGGAACAGAAAAGAGGAGACTAGTTTGGGAATAATGCAACACATGAGGATGGATGTTATTTAAACTGAGTATTCAATCAATCACAAGACATTTTACTGAAAATGAATGAAGATAATTAATGGGAAATGTTTCCAGAGTGCATTAATTATTAAAATTGTATTAGCGGAGCATTATTGATGAATTAATAATACAATCAAAGGGATTGTGGAAGACCTGACTAGACTAAGATTTTAACTTTCTTGTGATGAATTTAGATGTGCCCAAAGGCAGAAAACCCTGTAGCCCATGTGTGTACAGTATGTGTTCATGCATGTGTGACAGAGCTTTTCGCTTTTTACATTCATGCCTCAGTGCTCCACCATCATTTCGGACATGACTGCATTAAGCTAGGAGCAAAACTACTGCCAACCTCCAGCTGATGATTACAATACATGTCTTGTCGGCAGGTCCATATAAACTACATCAAATCTATCAACCAGTGGTTGGCGATGATATCCCGGTATGGTCAGAGACTAAGACGGCACACCTTCCACACACACACATAAATACAACAAAATTGTCATGATAGATTTTTGTCATGTTTTACAAATATTCTCAAAATTCTCTTCAAAATATACACATCTATATATACTTTTAGGTTCTGTTCCACCCCAATCAGTTCAATTATATTCTGTTCCATCACATTTGATTTTCCTATTTGTTCTAATCTGCTATTCAGATTCATTGCGTAAAGTAGCTTATGTAAGGACAGTTGCATCGGTTCATATCATAGCAAATATTGTTCGCCTCTCTTCCACTCCCGCTTTCTCAGTATGTGAAGGATAAATAATGTAAAAGACAGAACACTCGTTCTCCCCTCTCAAGAAACGTCCTTTAAATCTCGTACACAGCCAATTATACCAGCCCGGATGTGTTGGACATGTAGATGAAAGTGCATTTTCTTCTGTACTGTAATGGCAAAATATCAGCATCTCAAAGATATTATTTTTTATATATCGCTTTTGTATTAGACAGTATGACAGCTGACTACTTTCTTGCAGCTTTGTAAATTATGGATTATTTTTTTGCAAATTATTTCTGAAAGCATCGATCAGAGATCTTTCTTTCATTCTCCCAGTCTCTCAGTGACTCAGATTGATACTGTACGCTAGATGCCTTCTTTTCTTTTTCTCACCCCCCACCCCTCTTCCTCCCTCCCTTCGCCTTACTCTCTGTAACACAAACACACCTGAGGCAGCCTACATCCGATGCAGAGGTGGCACAGGCCGTGGATAGTGTGCATAACACCTCCACCTCCTCCTCCTCCAGCGTTCAAGTCTGCAGCCAGCACACACACACTGCGACGGTGACTTTCCACCTGGCCAGCCCCTCTGCAGCCCGAGTATCTCCACAGCTTCCTTTGTGCGGCTGAGTGTGTGCTCCTGGGGCTGTGCTCCGATGGCTGAGTGGACTTAAGTGTGTTATGTATCATCTCAACAGTGACAGCTGCCCAGTCTTGCAGTGTTCAAAACGTCCGATTTCCAAGTGACAGTCCAGTTGAGGTGGCTCTAGATAATAATACTGTGTCTCAGGTTGCTGGAAAACGGATAGGAATTTGTCGAATAGAACAAAAATGTGTCCTTGGAGACTTTTTTTTTCAACCAAACTGGCCTTTCGCTCTGCATCAACTTTCCCCAAATGGAGCTAGATTACATTTTCTTGGTAACAGTCCTTTCTGCAAAACTGTCGTCACTCTTCCGCTGACCTCCAACTGTTATCCATTCAAGGTTTGTAAGTAATGACTCCAGTCATCAATGCACATTCCTGCAAGTGTTTATGCGTCTGTACCTGTCATTTGATCCACAGCTTCATGTCTTCCTTTTGGCTCTTTTAAAACTTCTGTTCAATCATCCCTTCTCCTTCTTTCCTTTAACTTTTCTTCGTTCTATTCTTTTCTTACATTTGTTCTATCCCTTAACACACTGTCCAGCTTCTTGCTCCATGGCCTGAACAGCAGCAGTTGCAGTAGCTCCTGAGATCAGCTGTGTGAGAGTGTGTGGCGGCGTCATGTAGGCGAGACTGGCGCTGGCTCGGCCTGCTCAGGCCACACTGTAGCTCCTGGCAGGGGCGCTCATGGGAACTCTTCAACAGCAGAAGAATAGGAGGAAGTGCCTCCCACCGCCACCCCCCTCCACACACATACACACAACACATGCACTTACGCATACCTCGCCACCCCACAGCCAGGATAGCTTTGTGTGTCTGCCCCCGATAAGACCAGTTTGCTTCCTGAGTCCACACTATGAAGCTGTGAGAGGTGCTACAGCTCTCAGTCATTTGCAAATATACACTGTAGTGACTAATGTAGCTGGCAAAGTGAGACATGTATGAATCAGAAGAGAGAAAGGCAGGTTTTTTAATAGGAGTTTATTGTGCAGGTCTGAGACTGCAAATGTGCTGTGGAGACCAGATCATATTTGCAGTGTAAACGGAAACATTTCTGATTGCTACAACTTTTTAATGACCAAACAAAAGAGAGTGACAGCAGTATTGTTTGGGCACATACTTAACTCTCTCCCTCTCTCTCCCTCTCTCTCTCATACACACACACACACACCTCAATCAGAATTCACACCTCATCTGACTCTTTCCACCTTAGCTCCCATACTCCCAAATCTCCGTGCAGACATTATGCTTGTTTGTTATGTTTTCAACTTCCATATTTCCTCTGCTTTTCCTTTCAGCTGCTCCCCACGCCCCCAACCGCACGGTACGGAAATTCATAGGTCTGCAACTCTCTGACAATCTCCCCTCCTCTTTCAGTTATCCAAACATTACATTTATTTTTGTTTTCAATATCCGTATGCCTGGGAAAGAGGTGGTAATCTGCAAAAAAAAATAACAACAAACACCTCATCAACAGTGCATGAAAAAGTCTGTTAAATTAGGGCTAAAACAGTGGCCAACCTAACCCCTAGCAACCCCATTAATTCCTGGCTTGCCTCTTTTCTTTTTATCGTTTGGACGTCTGGCTCATGGATTGAAACATGGACAGAGAAGTGACGGAGAAAGAGAGGGGTGAAAGAGGAGCGATGCTGCACTAGTCTCTACAATGCTAATAAAGTGGCAGAAAAGGCCGTTGTCTTAAGATCTCTTCATGCCAATAGTAATGGCAGCTTTTCCCTGTTTGCCTTTTCATAAGGGCGAGGGTTACCCGTCAAGCACACAAAAAACACTTTCTCTCTCTTTCATGCTGCGCTGTTCACCTCTAAATAGGCAGAAGGACGGATTAGAAGGAGAGAAGAAAGGGAGAGAAGAAAGCATGTCTTAGGGAGAGGAGTGAAAGAAGAGTTTGAAAAGCTTGTCTGGGAGCCAGACGAGGCCAATCTGGTGTTTAGTAGTGTGGGATCTCTCTCTCACTCTGTCGCTCTCCCTCTGCCTCCCTCTCTCTCTCTTTCTGACCTGAATAAACAACTATCAAAGGAGGAGGTGTCTTCCAAGTCAGTGAACACACAAGATGGGTCAAGGCCAAGTTCAGGGTCACAGCTCAGGTTTTACTTAAAAATCCTGTGGAACTTCGGCATATGGGTTCATAACTACACTATAGTTAACACATTTTTGAGGTGACACATGATATGAGACAGTGAGATGACTACAAATCTAACAGAGCAGTCAATTGTTTTCAGCGTTTGACTACATAGGCGAGGCTTCTACAAATTCAAATTAAGTTTAGTATTTCATAAATCTGTTAGTTAAAATGTTTACAAAAGTAAAAGTATTGTAAAGTAAAAATACTTTACAATGACAAACGAATGGGACTAACAAGTGAGTAGAAAAATAAACAGTAAAACAGTGGGCAACTAATGCACACAAAAAAAATGTAAAATATAGAAATATAATTAAAATTGAATAAAAATTATAAAGTAAAAATAATAGGTCAAGGCTCTGTGAGGATCTTTGAGCTAAATGCAAACATCAGCATACTAACATTATCGCAAAGACAATGCTAACATCTGCTAACCATTAGCAGATATCCTGAAAATGTTCTGCATCTTAGTTTAGCAAGAATACAAGGTCATTTACAATGCGGTTGTATAACATTTGCTAACTGGCGTTAAAGTATAGTATAGCTGAGGCTGCTGGGAATGTCATTAGTTTTGCACGCATTTCTAATACTATTCAAAAAAAGTATGCCAGTCCAATCCACAGTTATTAAGATACAATAACCAACAGACCAGCATTGCCCTGGAAAGAGCCATGCCACAAGCAAATGTGTTTATAAACACACAAACACATCGATTGCAGTGGATCTGCCATGCAAGGCTCTGGCCATCTGGAGCAATTTGGGGTTGAGGGTTTTGCTCAAGGACACAGTATGGGGACAGGAGGTGGCAGGGATGGAACCACTGTAAGATTAATGAGAGACACACTCTTCCACCTGAGCCACACACATCTGTACAATGTGATAAACACTGGACTATACGTGCATTCCATCTACTGTATCTGATTTGGGCTGTAACTTCAAATTAAAACACGGTGCAGAACAGTTAGTAGCAAGGATAAGCACTCATACATCCTGCATCTTGTAGAAGACATACAATGGTTAGGAGCAGCCAGGGCCCTGGGCCTAAAATACTCACAAAGGGATATGTTCTGGCAATAAAACTAACCATTCTTCATTTATTCTGAGATGCCGGCCAGAAAATCTAACCTCTCTGTCCTCTTTTCAGCTCACCTCACCCTTCCTTCCCATCTTTCCCGTCAGACAGAAGTGTCAGACCCATTTTCACAGAGAAGGTTTTGGAGCTAATGCTAGCTGACAAGCAAATTGATGCGGGGGGACACGTTGTCCGGGGTGCAACTATTGTTTATTCATGAACTCTCTGCTCCCTGCCAATGACATGAGCAGATAGCTTCTTTTTTTCTGCCTGTAGACATAATGGGTAAATGCTGACATGGCAACTGAGGAGGTGAATGCTTGTTATGCTGCATGTCAGGTATTTAATCTCTGGTTCAGGTGATCATTTTTAAGAAGTGAGAAAAACAGACATTTCCTCATACTCACATTTTGGAGCTACTCAAACATTTCATGATGCTTTCTAAAAGGCAAATCAATCTGTGTTGACCTGACAGCAGCTCACAGCTTTAACGGAGGCCAGCTGCTCCAAACGGGATTATGGGATGGGGGGGTGAGACACGGCGGGTTCAGGCAGCAACAGGACAGGCAGGAAACAGTAGAAGTGAAACAAGTTTGTGGCGAGTTAATGTCTAAGTAAATGCTAACGTTATGTATCATCCATCGCATCGATAAGTATGCAAGTATTTGTTTTGGGGAAGGCGACTGTTAAATATTTAAATAAATATCATAAAGGTGCACGACTAGTTGACTATTGGCTTTATCTAACAACAGCTGGTCGACTCGGAAAATCTCACTCCGGGGCTGCCTTAGTTTGCAACACCTCTCTACTCTCTACCCCCTCTCTCCCTCTCTGTCTCTCTAAACCCAGCCAACCAAGGCAGATTGCTGCCCACCTTGAGCCACGGTCTGCTCAAGGTTTCTGCCTAATAAAAGGAACCTTTTTCTTGCCACTGTCACCAAATGCTTGCTCATGGTGGGAACTGTTGGGTCTCTGTAAATAATTTTATTAGGAATACAGTCTGGACCTGCTCTATATGATTTAATGTTCTCTCATGATTTGGCACTACACAAAATATAATTGAACTGAATTGAATTAGATGAATTTGCTGTTTATCAGAACACAAATGGGACAATAATTAGGTTAGAAATGTGTTTCTGAGCGTCAGGCCTCACTGATAACTACATAAAAACAGAACTTTATAACCCAAACACAAATTTATAACATATATTTCACAGATTGGATGTCCGCCAGCTGCTCTCTATCAACTCTCAGATTTACAGAGTTTCCTGCTAACTGCTGCTAACTGTAGCAGTTACTGTCCATCAAGTAAGTCCATAAATCACAGAGAGTTCAGGCGGAGCTGCGAGAAGACATGTGACAGAGTGTTTTGTGTACTCCATCCAAAATAACCAATTTGCCTGTTTGCCTGTTTGCCAGAGGGCGTCAGTTCAGTAGGCGGCCCTTCAGTGTGAGCCAGGACACATTCAATGATGACAGTTACCGTATCACACAAGACACATGTTAATGCAAGGTGTAAAAAGGGCCTATGACTAGTATTTATCCCAAATGCAACTGGAACTACAGATCTTTTGGATAAATTGTTCAGAAGAAGCAAAGTAACAGAACTTCATTGGTGTGACAATTTTTAAAGCATAATTTCTCCCAAACGTGGTACTTATCTAACTACATAAGAACAATCATTTTAAGCCAAAATACTGGGGAAGGTTGTAAAAGGCCAGTGGATAGGAAAATGTTCTTGAAATAGTCCTGTGGTTTTCTGAGGGACATTCCTTTGTGGATATCAAGTATTATCTTCACAAACATCTGAAGGGTCCAAAGCCCTCAATGAGCTTTGTGTAAATCACAGAAATTATTCATGTTTAAGGCCATCATCAAACACTGGAAATTGTTTGAGTAGGTACAGAGTGGGCAGTTAATGATACCACAGAGCTCTTTGTGTAGGTGGGGTGATGACCATGGGGTGACAGAGGGAGAAAAGGGAGGGAAAAGAGAGGAGGAGGAGGAGGCCACAACAGTGAAGGAGAAAATACGCAGCAGTCTGGAAGGGAGCAAGGACAAGGCAACAGAAAACGGGTACAGAAACGAAGAGAAAGTCTAAAAGGTTTTCCATTCTCCATTAATTTAGTCAGTGAATGTGCTCCCCCCCTCCCTGAACTCTCCCCTGAGACTGTCGCACACAAACCACACAATCTTCTGTTACTCTGATTCACCCGGAGATAAAGAGGAAGAGAGAGAACAAGAAGGATAGGGGAGGGAGGGGAGAGGAAAGGAGCATTTACAAACACGGATGTAAAACTTTTCCATCTCAATGCTGCATCACATCATTACTGCTCTCTTCACTTTCCATATGACAAAAGCTGTTCAAATTCTTAACATACTAGAGGCAGAATATAAGGAATCTATTGACTCAGCTGCAATGCTACAGAAATTAAACAATTTGCTTCTCATGGAATAGTGTATCATGTACATACAGGGTTGAATGCAGTAGTACTACTTTATGAGATAAGTAATGTTTAATTTATGTGTCTGTGTGTTCATGTGTGTGTGTGTGTGTGTGTGTGTACGATCTACATTAAATGTAGAAAGAGGAAGAATGTGAGAAAGGTGAAAGTAAAGTTAGCTCCTCTGTCTAATCCATCCTAGTCCATATGACCACTGCTTCCAACAGAGTTTACATCCTGGAGTCTTTCAAAAGCAACACGGATATGTTTCACTGATATACTTGATCTGTTGAATAGCCCAACTGGCAGTGACTCCAGGAGTCTATAATTATCATTTTTAAATTAAATTAAAAGCAAATCACAAGAACTGACAATTTTTTTACTAAACTTGTCCAGTACTTACTTTAACTCTTCCCTACACCACCAAACAGCAGATGAAATTAAAAAAATAAACTACTAAAAGTTCATAAATTTGACTGGTTAATTCTAAAGTAGGTTATAATGTTAGGAAATATAATGCTTGCCAGATTTTATTTTCTATAAACATGATGAAAACTAACTAATGTATGTGGCAATGTTAATGCTGAACAGTCAGTCAAATGATGACTGACAACTTATTTGATTAGTTTTCCACCAAAATCTGTCCTTGTCATGCAATATCCTTATAGCTATAGCATAATGTAACTTGTTATGGTTATGTTTAGGTACTGATAGCACTTGGTAATGGCTAGGTAAATATCATGGCCTTGGTTTAATACAGAAGAAAGTCTGCAGTGCATTGAACATTTAACTAAAAACCACAGTCTTTCTCAAATCTTAATTAAAGTGCTTTTGTTGCCTAAACCAGAGCACAGACAGGACCCAGGATGTGAATCCCAGACTCCAGTGCCACGGTGCTGCACTTTGGTAGAATACAACGTCTGTGCGGTACATTACTCAAAATAACATTGCGTGCCAACACAATCCAGACATTACCTGTCATCACTAACAAATTAGTATAGAAATGTAATTTATAAGATTTTCTAAGACATTATGAAGGCATGGCAGTGCTCATGGCGGACTGCCCCTGCTTCTGCCCCACCACCAGTTGTCAAAGCAACCCACTGACACAGCTAAAAACCATTCTCCAAAATATGAGCACTGATTGGGATTGTTGCTGCTTCTCATGTTTATGTGTTTTAACAGCTATTGTGAAACAAGAATTAAATGACCTTACTGACAAGATACTGACATCCAGCTCTCATTTCAATCCAACTTTGCATGTGTGTGTTTTGTCTTTTTTTATCCTGTAAGCAGTTGGTATGATGGAAGTTGAGGGTTTAGGGCTACACTTCCGAGTGTGAATGTGAATTCTTCCTTGTTGGTGGCGAGCACATTTTGAGCAGACTGGGTCTTATAGCAGACGGCCAGGCCATGTGTGGTTGTGGTTTCCACTGTCGCTGTGCTTATGGTCTGTCAGTATGTTTTATTAGGCTACTGCTTGTGCTGAAGTGCTGTGCCGTTTTCTGACATTACGCTGTAGAAGAATCTGCCGAAAGTGTATAGATAGTTGGATTGAAAGCTGTTTACTAGCCTTCCTTTCAAGTGCTTGTCTATGGTCTCCTTTTTTCACATTCAGCTTGCTCCATACACTGCAGCACTTTCACTTAAGTGCCATCTGCAACAAGTACCTGGCATTACAAGTCAAGTGATACATCACAGAAATATCCATGAAGGCAAGATACTATCTGCCTTATATGTGACAACTGACTTCTCTGATTTATAATAAAAGCTGGTCCTATCTAAATATAGCCACCGTCACACACACATCATAACCTGTAAAAGTGAATTTGCTTTAGTATTATCCATGTTGGCATCATGTGGGAACAGGTGCCGGAGTCAATTTTCCATTAAAGTCACTCTGTAAATTTGCCAACTCAAAACCTAGTAAGATTAGTAAACCATGCAGGAATAAATCTTCCCCCACAGCTGTAGTGTGAACAAAAGCATGTAAAAAGATGCAGCATTCACAGCCAACAAGGCAATCCTATCTCTGGTGGGTCAAATGACTCAAATGAATAAAGAAAGAGGCACTCCTCCTCCTCAGTTCATATTTATAAGAAAAAAACGTAACATTACGTTTTCTCCAGGTCTACATACAATACTCAAAGGAAATTGTATATTCTGTGATTAAATTAATTAATAATAATCTAGTAGCAGTACAACCAGCACACTAGGCTCAGCTTACGCTTGACATGATAAATGTAATATTCCTAAAAACTATGAGAAGAGGACAAATGATCTAATTTGTTTAAGATGTCCTTATTCCCACCAAAATTTAAAAACAGATCGCTTTTGTCTGTCAAAGAAATGTACAGTAAAACAGATTTTCAAAATTATGTTTCAAATGATATTTTTGTGAGAAAAATGGCTTTATAGATGTATTAGATTGTATTAGTGTCCTTTAGCTTTCAAGCCTTTCAGACTCTTGTGCAGCTTTGCATTGTCTTTGACTGACAGCTGAGCGTGCAGTGGGACACTGACATGATTGTAGGCATCATGCTCTGTTAACAGCTCAAAGGCTAAGGAACAAACAGTTTAGTGATTGCTACAGCTAACTGGCTAACTTGCTACGTAGACGTATAGACATCCAAAATGATGTCAGCAAGCAGACTTTTCCCTGATGGACCTTTTCTATACTAGTTTGTTCAACAATCAAAGGTGCAGGTAATGTAGGCTCCAACCTAGCTGTTAAAATAATAATAATAATAATAATAATAATAATACTTACATGATACACTCTCCCAGTGAAGCTCAACACTGACTGACCAGAGCAAAGAAGCTGCTGGCAAAACCTTGTGTCAAAGAGGTAGCTGTTGTTCACCCCTCCCAAGGCCAACAGCAGAGTAAGCAGTGATAAGGACTGCAGTTCATCTGGGATTTAGATCTCCAAACAAGGGAAAAACAGTAAAAATCCACAGAAGACAAAAATAACATGTTTACATTTGCCACTTTTGTCCATTATTACCACTTTTACCACTTTATCCAATCGCTCCTTATCACTTACTTAGTTTGTACTTTTTTAGTTCAATTTATGCTGCTAGACTGCACGGTGCATATTGTTGTATATTGTATATACTGCACCTACGTTTAACTGCAATTTACCTGTTTTCTTCTTTTCTACTTATGTTACCTGCAAGTGCTTGCATTTTGTTGCATTTAGTTAATTGTTTGATTTATTTTATGTTAGCCTTTATAAAGCGCTTTGAGTGGTCGGAAGACTAGAAAGGCGCTATACAAGTACAGGTCCATTTACCATTTACCATTTATTTTAATTTAATTTAATTTAATTTTGTTTTGTTTTGTTTTATTTTTGATTTATTCTATTTTATTTTATTTTATTTTAGCTTATTTTTACTCTAACCCTGTAGTACTTTACTTTACCACCTTTGTATTTAAAATGTTGCACAGTAATTTCCCTTGGGATAAATAAAGCTTCTTGAATCTTGAATCTTGAATTATGGGTCAAAAACCATACTTTAGGTTGACCTCTGAATATGTTATAAATATGTTTCTGTTACTGTTGTCATAATTGCTGCTGTTGTCAAGCAAATACTGACTTAAATAATCACTGTTTCCTATTCCCGGCTGTAAAATGGGTAAAAGTATCATCAGTCATGCTCCAGTGTCTCTGTCAACAGTTTAAGTGGTCTTTCTCATTCATTTTTAATTAATTCATGGCTACCATGCAGTCAACCACGTGGAAATTGGGAAAATGGACTTTAAAGAGATGTCAAACTTAAAATATTAAGACAAAACTGAGATGCCATAAAATGTAAAGGATGAGAGAGTATACAGGATAGATATGTGATGTCGATGAACAGATAAAAAAAACTGGTTTCACATCTGACTACACAGTTCTCTTTTCCCCTTTCTCATGACAAACCATCTTTGCTCCACACGCAAGTGAGCTTTTTGACAAATCTTGTCTTTCAAGAACTGACATCTTGCTCCATTCACCGCTCGAAGCTCAAACACATGATTCAATTAGTTGCTGTGGTTGCTGAGAATGTGTAACATGGAATTCATGCAGTAAATATCTTACTGAAGGCATGTTTATGCATGATGTGTTTGTTGGACATGGTGCACTGTCACGGGTCAACTACTTTGTATACATTAAATACAGGCCTATCCATTCATTGTGCACGCACATGCAAAGGCAATAAATAAAAATACATAATGGGAAACGCACACTACTAACAATCAAAGAAACTAATAAGCTATGCACCTGCAAAGAGAAATACTCACCAAAACTTCCAACAAACAATTACAGTGATACATTTAATAGAC
The DNA here is from genome assembly GCF_905237075.1 of Dicentrarchus labrax. Lineage (NCBI taxonomy): Eukaryota > Metazoa > Chordata > Actinopteri > Moronidae > Dicentrarchus > Dicentrarchus labrax. The sequence goes on from NW_026136710.1 coordinate 10,560,405, forward strand.
AGTATGTACACGTCCACACACTCAATTAAACTTTTAAAATATTTCTTAGCAGATAAAGCAAAAGATATAAGCGTATCTAGGCTTTACACTCACACACACACACACACACACACACACACACACACACACACACACACAGAAAGTTAAAAAAGATTTGATTGTACTTACTGTTAAGCATTGCATATTCTCAGGGCGATTGGTCTCGGGGGCAGCACCATGGTTTGACAGCACAGCCTCTGAAATGTAGACAAAGGAATCACGGGCTGAGACAGTGCCTTTGGAGCACATTTCTCTCCGTGCCAACGCAAAACAGCCTTCTGGATGCACAAAAATAAAGTCCTCAAATAGTTCTGAGAGTCCATACAAGTGACTCAGAAAGATAACAACAAGCAATTATGGCAACATTTGTCTGGAGCAGCCTTTCGCTGGGCTGGGATTCAAACTTCAGAGCACACATAAAAGGCAAAAAAACAGGCCAGCCGAGTCAAGGAAAATCCCGTAAGATGCGAGGATCCAACAAACTGCCCAAGAGAGGAGTGGAAGTGAGAACAAGTGAGAGGGAGGGAAGGAGGGAGGGAGGGGTGAAGAAGAGAAAAGGAACTCCTCTCTCACTCTATTATCCGTCCGTCACAGGGCTCCTGGGAAGTTGCCATGGTTACAGAGACTCACGCCTCAGTGTCCTTTTAACTATTGCTCATAAAGGCAGCATTCAGCTTTGGGCCACAATGCAGATCTCCCTCACTCTCTCTCTCTCTCTCTCTCTCTCTCTCTCTCTCTCTTCTCTTTCTGTCTCTTTCTTTCTACTTTTCCTTCTGTTTACATCTGTCTACATCTTTTACTTATATGCATCTTTTCTTCTCATTTTCTGCCCTTCTTCTCTGTCTCTCCAAACTTCAAACGCAGCAACCCCACCGTCTCCCCTCTGTCTTCTGTTTGGTGTTTCTATCCTTCCTTTTATCCTTCACTTTGCTATACTCCTCCATCACACCCCTACCTCCATCACCATAGGAGATAAATTATCCTTCCTCAGACTGTGAAATGTTATTTTCCAAACTCTGCCAACCAAGTCGAAACAGCTCCAGCATAAGTCAAAGAGTGTAAGCAGATAAGCACCCTTCTGTTCACCTTATGAAAAGTTGAAATAATCACATTACATACAAACACATACCTTGAAATGTTCACTTAAGTAGCTTTAAAGTGAAAAAAAGATTTTTAACTCTGCATTACAGTGCTGTATATATGTTTTTGTTTGGTGCAACAATTCACTGAAACTACATCACACTTATTCTGAATAAAATCACCTTTTATGCCTGAAATCGAAGCTTCAAGATGGAAATAATAGTAATAATTTCATTCAGGGACCACACAAAGCTTGACAGTAAAATGTGCACTTATAAGAGACCTCCCAAGAGAAATTACATCATGAGTAATTTCGCAAATGCCCAGAAACAACATGTTTACATTCAAGTGACAAAGTCCTCTGGCAGCCGTAGTAATTATGACTCTTGTCCATTGGGAGCAAAGGAGGAAGTTTGGTGACGTTATTATAGAGCAAAGAAGTCTGCATAAGGAGGAGCTCAGGGGGGACAGGGAGGTCAAAACAATGTAGGACTTTGCCACAAGAGACTGCTGTTCTTTTCAAACCGATAGTCAACATTAGTTGTTTTTTTTTAACTATGGCGACAAAGGTTCCCTAACCTTAACAAAGTAGTAAATATAATTAAGAGCTAATTTTTAACCTATTTAAGTACTTTTTAAACCCCAAGTCATGTTTATGCCTAAACCTAATGTCAGACTATAAACTGAATTATTTTTCAAAAAGTAATTTGTTACACATTTGGAAAGCACTGACAAATGATGTTGTCCTACCCATAAAAGTATTGGATCAGAAAACCTTAAGGAAAAAGGTTGGGAACCAATGTCCTAAATGCGTAGAAAGGCCAAGCTGTATTTAAATGGTTGCAACTTCACTGCTAGATGCCACTGAATCCTACACACTGGCCCTTTAAGAGGTCAATCAAGAGCGAACCCAAACCTTTACCATTTTAATTAATAACCCAAAATCATTTGAAGATTGTCCAAAAATGTCCCCACCCCCCAACCCCAATGTGCTCATATGAATACAAGGCTGTCAAGTCAGTCCTCAAAAGTATGGGTAAAAGAGACCGTAAAGACACATCACATTAAAAACTAATTTCAGATTCCCTCCACACATGCTTTATAACAAATAAAAATCATAATTCATGTCTGATGAGTTGATGAGTAAATTAACATCTACTTTTAAACCACTGACACAAGATGTCTCAAACCTCCTTTCTCAGAATACGTGTGTGGGCTAGAGGTTTAAAGTTTCCACATGACACATAAGTTGCATACTTGACTGTCGGCTCCCGAACTAAGTCACAAAGTCATGTTTGTAGATGCAATCCCCTCCTGAGAGATGAGCACAGAGAAACTTTACTTTCCCCCTTTCAGCAGTTGGAATTTTAAAATAGCAGGGGCGGACTTTAATATCTATCTGTAATCTACTTAAGACAGTCCACATGAAGAAAGGAAAGTTAATCATCTCTCAACACTCTGGACACAGTTTCTTCTTTCCTCTGTATAACCTTACAGTTTAACCCGAGGAAAGAGCCCAATCCCATACTTGCAGTTGCCATGGTAATCCGGAGGCTTTTCAGAAAAAAATGGGGGATTCTGTCACAAACCTCCAGGGGTCCAGCAAAAGAGAGGGGCTAACCTGGCTGGCATGAAGCCCAGGAGAGGAGCCTTTTGTGTGGGGAAGACATCAGTAACACAGGGCATATGAGGGGAGAGACATAAAGCAGCTGGCAACGAGAAACATCCAGCATGACTGACTTAAAAATGAGGGAAAGAAAGAGGGACAATAAGAGACGGAAATAGTGGACAGTGGGAAAAGTCTACACAAGAGAAAGTCAGGGAATGAGAAAAAAGTAAAGTAGTTCGAAGAAGGGAGTAAACTGAAACTGAGAATGAAGAAAGACAGAAAATCAAACCCAGATGGGGGGGAGAAAAAACAAAAAGAGGTGTAAAAATCAAGACGTACAAAAGGAAAGAATAAAGAAAAAGAAATCAAAAGGTGTTGGCAGTCTTCTACAGTTGAGTCTGACTCAGTCTCAGATCTGCCTGAACATAAAAAGCCCTTGACTCTGCCCAAGTCCCTCATTGCACCACTCGCTCACTTGACACCCAGTCCCTCTTTTCACCTCCTGTCACCCTCAAACAAATAAACACTTGATGGAGAGAGTGGAAAAGCCAAGACGGGAGGAGATTGCCTCCACTTCATTGTCCGGGTCTCTTAAGCTCGAACATCAAGAAATTAATGTTTAAATTAGTAACACCAAGAACTGACACAGTTTATGGAGAAATTAACTGACAGACTGGCCAGACATTGTGACACTAACACAATGACAAGGGGATGACAGTTTGCTTCAGACTGTTGTCCATGTTGCCAGCCAATCAGCACATTTCAGTGTGACATGCTTGATGCCACAGTGCTTGGACAAGTACAGTATCTGACTGACAACAATAAAAATATGTTGGGATTTTGCCAGCTGTGTTGGATTACACTGACATGTATTCATTTACTTACGATCTTAACTGCAAAAGGATGAGAGGACAGAATTCAAATTAGTTTAAGTGGGAAAAACTTGAATGTGAAACCACACAGACAAAATAAAACCAGATTCCTCTTCTCCATAGTTGTTTATGCTTAATTTGAGCTGACAATTTGAGCTGACAAAATTAGTACTCACTAATGATAAAGCATTAGTACTACTTACTTTGGTACAAGTACAGTAAAAGCTCTATGTACTGTAGCTATATGTATATGTTAAGGAGTTCGGTCTAGACCTGCTCTATTTGAAAAGTGTCCTGAGATAACTTCTGTTATGAATTGGCGCTATACAAACAAAACTGAATTGAAATTGAATTGAATTGAATGTACTTAGTTACAGTAAATGTAAATGATCACACCTTTTATGGATAAAAAGTGTCTACATTTGATTAAGTTCAAGTTGATTTTGTCATTTCAACCATGAAAGATACAGCTGACTGAAATATTGTTTGAATTGAATTAATATCAAAAACGTATAGTCCAATACATTTGAAGAAATGTGTATGTGGTAAACTAAATTAAAGTGAAATTTTAGATTTGGTATGAGTTAAAAGTACTCCTACTACTACTCTCGTCGTCTCTTTTGACCAAACACTGTTCAGTTCAGAAGGAGATACAGTCAATTGGAGAGCTTTTTGGCAACGGCTAGACAAAAACCTTCGATTTATTGAACAACTAGAGTAGAATGTTTTAAAATGGGGCTCAGTGTACAAGCTGACTTTCTGCAGGAGTCAAATTCTGCACACAGTTGAACACAAGAAATGAGCTGATACAGAAATCAGAGTAACAGGGAGAAAATCATACGAGAGCAAAACAGCTACACACATACAAACCACCAGAGGTCTGAATAATGTGGCATGACTGATGCTTGGTGAGGCATAGTTTCCAGTAAACAGAGCTACAAGATTTTTTGGAAACTGACTATTTTGGTTCAATAGATTAATGGAAAATGACAGGCTAAATCATAAATGATAACAGTAAGCATGCAGTGCAAACATACAGGCTTGTACAGCACATTGTTCAAAATCACATTTGATCACATATCTATACGCTGTACACACATTTGGCAGCTATATAGTGACAAGGTAAAGTCCCAACATCTGCTTCAAATTATAGGTCAATAGAAACTTAAAGGTGCCCTGTAGAGTTTGTTGTTGTAAATAAACATTAGTTACGTTTACACTCAGTATAGTGCCCTAAAAATAAATAAATGAATAAATAAACAAATCATGCATTGTTTATTACTATTTCTATCTTTCTTGGCATGGCATTCATGTTACAAACCCCGGGCTCTGGAGTCGAAGTCCTGCACTTTGTACTATCACTATCCACTGTCCCGTCCTCCTTACGCTAAAATAAATGTTTCATTCACTAAAAAACTGTTGCCTGTTGAACAGAATCCAGCCAGTGATTACATTTGACTTTGAAGTTAAATGTAATTTCTAAGAGACAAACAAAACAGGGATCCGCTGGTAAAATCATTGCCCCATAATGCCACTAAAGGTCAAAAACTCCCCAGGGTACCTTTAAGGTCTCAATAGCTAAACTCACTTGTTCAAACTTTAAAGAGATATGTGTGGGTACTAGTTTGTTGGTGGACAGGTGTTTCAGGCTACCGCACATAAATTTGACACTCCAGTAACTAACAAATTAGGCAAAAAATAAAGTAGTAAAACAGGAATCAAGCTGCGTTCAGTATGTACCAAGTATGGTTTATGATTTCAAGATGTTGCCTCTATGTTTTTCTACTGTCTGTGCCAAACAACTACAGATTTTTCCTTTGGTGTGGATGTTTGTGATGAAATGTGAAATAGGATTTGCGTGTCTGGTTGATTAATACTGTTTTGGGTTAATTATTGTTTTATTTCTTTTTTTTTGATTCGTTATAATTCCAGGTTTTAAATATTGTTTTGCAATTGTAGTGTAGACAACATATTTGGGTTCTTCTGAACTATCTTTAAATCTGAGTTTTGTTCTTTGGGTTCTTTTGTCAATAAACACATTCACTGTTCGGTCTGTTCAACACATGAGTAGTTTTACAGTTTGCAAAATCATTAGCCTTTTAGGTGTTTTTGGTAAGAAAAAAAAAAAAAAAAATGGCTCATCACAAGGCTGAAAGAGTGAATGCAGGCCTGAGGGTGTTGTTGTTGGTCAATGAACAAACTGATCTGAAAAAAAATGAAATGGATACTGCAGCCTAAAATGTTCTATCCAGCTCAGTTCTTTTATATATTCTCTTTGATCAGGTTGGTCTTTATTGTGCACTGTGCTACTGTTGTCCAAACTGGTAGACTGAAGAAAATGAATGCATTTCTTTAATGTTCAACTAGGTTGCACATTGACATCTGTACATTCCCTTTGCACAGGGAGTGTTTTAACACAACACACATCCAGAAAGTAATTTATCCCATAGCCTACGGGGATCATCTCCATGCCCCAGGAGTCCAACTGGATAACTGTGTGTATGCGATGAAAGTGCTTAGCTTTTTAAAAATCAATTTTCAGAGGTCAAATACTCCACATCTTTATTTACTTTATGGGAATGCTGGAGGATGAAGATGATCCCTGTAGGCATTCAATCCACTAAACCCACCATGCCTCATTAGTTGGAATAAAACTATCAAGGAGTCATGTTGACATGTTTATTAAATCCTTGTTGCTACCTCGCCATCTCTGGGACACAAGACATGTCCTAAACAACTGGACTGACTGAGATGCTGAGGATGCTGATAGTGATGTGCATTTCACTATGAACACTGAGTCACTAGCAAACATGTCCCCCTTTGACACCAGGGTGACATGCACACAAGTGATTTCACGACAGCTAACAGAGAGCAGCTATTGGATGCTATGAACCTAACTATGCATGTTTTTTTTCCAAAGACTGAGGAAGGGTGTTCAATAGCATTTGCTTGTAAAATGAGATAGTACGGCAGATATGTAGATGGTGGATTTTTGAAGGATTTTTAGTCATGCGGTTAACCCTAAGGACGGTAATGTCGATCTGTTGACAGACTGTAATATCTGGACAACCATTGGATGGATCGCTCTGATATGTTGTACAAACATTCTTGGTCCCCAAAGGAAGAATGTTACTGACTTTCAAGAACCCTTTGGCTTTTCCTCAAGCACCGCCAGGTCGTAGTTTTCACTTATTCTGTAAATTATCTCAGCATTAACTGCATGGATTGGATCTTTTCCTTGAGTTAAATTTATTATTGAAATACCTTTGGGTGGTATTTCAATAATGACAACAATTGGAGGGTTTTCTGTGAAATTTTATACAATTCATCCTCTGGGGATGTGTGTAATATCTTTAATCTCCTAATTTCATTCATTCATTTTCATTCATTTTGTGTCATCGTCAGGTCAAAATTTTATTTTGTCTCGCAAAACTCATGACATTCCTATCAGCCTTCTACCATATTAAACTAAGATGGTGAACATGGTAAACATTATACCTGTATAACATCATTGTAAGCATGCTAACATACTGAAAGTAGCATTCAGCTCAAAGCACCGCTGTGCCAAAGTACAGCCTTCCAGTGCCACTAAAATAACTATAGACTCTTGTTTTATTATTTGTGAGAGTATTCAGTGTATTCAGTAATCAGTATTCCTTCCTCTGTTTTAGAGGAACTGACCACAACACAATTCTAAAAGGATACAGTTTCCTAGTTGGTTTGGAAGAGGTGGAAAAAATAATAGGACCATAACCATAGATACATCAAGCCCTGAATATGAACTGAGCTGAATATAATAATCATAAATTAGGTCATGTTTTTTTAAGTTTATATATTATAGGGTGTCCTATTATTTTGTCTTCCCCTTTCGTGTCTTGAACATAAGAGCACAAAAGTAGGACATACATGCATATTGTAATAAAAAACATCTAGCTTGTAAATGGATGCACAGATAATGTACTGTACATGTTCACCACATTAGATCCCTTAGAGGAATGCATTTTTTTATGCATGAGTTATCTGCACACAACCAGCCCAAAGCTGAATACATTTCAAACATGACACAGGAGCAACATTCAAATTTAAAACACAGAGCAAGTATGAGGGATATTTGTGGCTCGCTCTCTGCCTGACCTCAGCAACTACTGAGCGACTGACTCATTTATTGCATGATGCCACATGGAACAAGCCAATGTGACTTTTGGACATTCTGGATAGCCGTACCATAGAGATTGACGCACTTAATTTCCTGTTTCTGTCCTGAGCAAGGCAGAAAAGCCAGAAAGGATTATGTCTGCTGTCTGCTGACTCAAAGTGTTGAATGATTGTCTCTGATAGAGATTTGTAAAAGGGATTTGCAGAGAACAAACAGATAAATAGTCAGAGACTGGGATGGAATTCCATATGTAGCCTGAATAATACCCCCCAAGTTATTTAAAATCATCAAACTCAACCACCGTGGTGGTTGCTGAAGTTGATGATTTGGTGAATCAGGTTCCTCAGGTTCACCAATAGTTGCTGCTGGGCCAAAGAATTTAGCTGGCCTGACCTGATTACTTTGTATTTCAAAAAATGACGTGGTTAACATGCAACAAAAGAGGAGGTAGCTATTCATTCATATACTCTTTACTTATAACAATGTAGCACATTAAAACTGTAAAGAGAAGAAGGAAGCTAACTTTTTGCTAATCTTTTCAAGCAAAAGGCCAAAATACTTTTAAAAAATAGACTCTGAATGGTGTATTTATTACCATTTATTTTATTTGAGAACTTCACTATGGTTAAGTGCCCCTAAAGTACTGGATTGAGCTGATGTTCTTAGCGTGAGAACTGTTAGCATACACTGTGACACTTGATTAAAATATTTCTGCAGAGCAGAGATGCTTAAAATTGGCAGGATGGGAACATGTTTGTTCTCCATGAGTGCGCACCTTATTGGTAGTCACACTCCCTCATGTCGTGCCACTTAGTTCCGCCTACCTTCTGCAGGCTCAATATGTCTGCCCATCGGGAAATCAATTCACTTTGTGTCCATGACGACTTTCAGCCGTCTAGGTTCATTGCCTCTGACCCTAACACATGAAAGTGTCCACCCACTAGAGATTAAAGACTATGCTGTTTGGAGGTCTGCTGTCTGCACAGATTCATGCTTGTGATCCACAGAGTTTGGATTCTAATGGCAGCATTCTCTGAGATAGTAGCTAGTGAATTTCCCCCTTCCCTTCATCTATCACCCCTGTGGTGATAAAAATGTCCCTGCAGGCTGCCACCACCTTCTTGTTCAGGTTATTACCTATGGTCACTGAAACATTTCCTACTGTTGCATTGGGGTTTGGCAACTAAAGAGGGGCTATGTTGGTTTCTTCATGGACTACGGTGGGCATTATGACTAGTTGAGCTATGACCATCATGTCTTTTACAGATTTCCTTTTTTCTTGTCTTTCAGTTGACTGCAAAACCAATCCACAGACGCATTTACAGTTTACTAGTAATACATCACATTCTCAGAGATTGTCTTGTTTCTAATAAGCTGAGCTTGGTCTCACACTGCACATCATTTACAGTTTTACTCTCTGAATGCCATTAAAATATGAAGTCCATCTCTTTAGTACACTCACATGGGTGTTCACACTTACTCTGACCATAGAGAACAAAGAGATTTGTGACATCATATAATTCCCTGCATAGCTCTGCCCAATTTCACCCTGAGTTTAATCATCCAAAATAATTGAAAACACAGCTGTGTGTGCACAGTGCTTTTTTGAGATCTCACACCAATGTAGAATTCAGTTACATCTTTTCTTTTTTCAGCTCAGAGTGATAAAATGTCTGATCTGTTTCTGCAGTCTCGGGTTACAGCTCCTTGTGCTGGTTCTGGTCTCAGTTAGCTCATTTATTTCTTAATTTAGATACATCTTGTGAAAGTATATACTTAATTACTCACTTAAATGGGGCGCTCTGATAGCTCACTTGGTAGAGGTGGTCCTTAATGCAACGTCCATGGGTTTGACTCCAACCTGTGGCCCTGTTCTGCCACTATACAACTGTCACTATCCTTTAAAGGCAATAAAACCCCTCCAAAAAATTCATTCTCACTCAAATGTGCAATAATAATCTACTTGCAATAATAATCTACTCATACATACCTGGACACTCTTCTTTTTTTTTTGCAATAACTTAATCCACTAAATGCAATAATTTAACTTAACTGCTCATTTATCCACTGTATAATAACACAATGCCATATATTTATCTATATTTATCCTCTATACAGTTCTGTACATTTATTTTATTTGATTCTATTTTACTTTAATCTTATTTTACTTTTATTCTTATCTCTACTTTCTATATTTAACTAAGAGTTTATTTTTTACTGTTTATTCTCTACTTTTTATATTTAGCTAAGAGTTTATTGTTTACTGTTTATTGTTTACTTTCTATATTTAGCTAAGAGTTTATTGTTTATCTTATACTGTATTTTTTTTTTATACCTCTTTTATTTTCTATACAAGTGTTTTTGTAAGCTGCTGGAAATCCAATTTCCTTGAGGGAGTCATCCCAAAGGGATCAATAAAGAGAAGTCTAAGTCTAAGTCTAAGTCTAAGTCTAAAATGATTTTCACACCCATGGTCCACCAACACAAGTGCGTAGCCTGAGGACTGTGTAGCCGTGGACAGACAGCGCTTGATTAACATGTGTCTGGGCCTCTCTTTTTTTGTGCCAATTATGGTTGGAAAGATTCCACTTACCTACCTTTCTCATAGCAGACGTTTTGACTTGTCACAGAAGGAAAAGCACAGCCGTTACTAATAACGTTAACGATGGCTCAGTTACATTCAAGTGTCCCAGTAAGCCATGACAGTGTGGCAGTGAGCCAGCATTAACAATACCAGGATCTTATAACAGAAGCAGTTAAACGAAATTTAGCAATCATTTTTAACTTTATTGATTATATCATTTACACTGTCAAAATGTCTTCCGCGTTATGGTTATTGGTTCATGAAGTTTGATGACCTCATTAATAGCTCCATCAAACTTCAACCTAAGCATAGGTCTAATTAGCCAGAATAAGTGAAAACACCTGTGTTGGTATGCAAGGGCATTAAAATGTGCTTACTATACCATACTGTATATTATAGTATTAATTAGTACACAAGATCCAAACACAAACAGGTTAGTGTTTTGAGGGTTTTTGTGGGTTTTTTTCTGAAAGAAAGAGGACAGTATTTTAACAATGAAGATGTGTTCAAGCTGAGGATATTGTTGAAGTGAGAGAAGTAGATATGTTACAGCTGAATGCTAAAACAAAAATGTTCTATTTACACATCAGTAATGTAAGTTGTTTATCACATATGTGTGATGTTCCTTTATTGACCCCCCACAGCAGGGAAAGAGTGAATACAATAAAATAAAAATATAATAAAAAATCTAGAATATATAAAATATATACACAATAAACAATAAAGTGGAAAATGCACAGTTTAAATTAATTGAAATCCATGGCTGTGATTCTCATCCATCAAAATGTGTCAATTACTATCTTTTCAAGTACTGAAAATTCTATTTTATCATACTGTTTATATTTCTGTGACAGAAAAATAAGATGTCAAATTTGCACAGCTGTCAATGTCAAAGCTGATCTTTTGGGTGAAATGCTTAATTTTAGGTCAAGTGGATAAAACCCTGGGGTCAAAGCATCAGATGCATGGCGTGTCAGACAGTATACTCACCAACACATTGTATCACATAATCACAAGCTCACACACAAAAAAATTCACAGTCAGTATTTACCAGTAGATCTTCACAATATAAAAACAACCCCCTTCCACCTCCATGTCCAACCCCTTTCCATAAATTAATCACATAGTGTACATTTTAATCTGTTGATTTAAAGGCACAGCTTGCCATCTGGAAAAGCAGTGTGTGTGCGTGTGTGTGCGTGTCTGTGTGCGTGCATGATGTGTACATGTCTGGACGATATTCATCTATCATGAAAAGTGAAACAAGTGTGTGTACGTTGCAGATGACACACTTTTCAAGCACGAGCCCAATGGGCGTTCTGCTATTTTTACTTTTACGCATATACAGTACAGACCACCTGACCCACATCGTAAGCTTGTTGGAGGGAAATGCATTAGCCACAGTCAAAAACACACACACGTACATGTCACTGTGGGTCAGTTGTCTCTATTGACACACTACGCAAGCCAAATCAGCAGAGCTGAGGGAATTGCTTTTGTCTCTCATCAGGAAAAAATGCACAGACGTCAATGCTTGTGCACAAACGTGCACAGATGGGCAACAACACACCTAATCTCCAAACAATATCCCGTCAACCCATCAACCACAGAGACTAATAAAGAGATATTTAAGTGTTTTTTAATCCAAAGCAATAATTTATTACTTAATTACAAGACTAAGCACTGTTTTATCCAAACAGATTTCTTCTGCTGCTTTAAGCATTTGTCGTAACACTCAATCATTTTGTATGTGTTATGTCCTCTCTCCCACTGTTTTAATAGTCTACACATGGAGCAAATGTTTGTACAGGCTATAAATTAACATTCTACACATCTACAGAGTGAGCACACGCCAAACTAGATCTAATATCAATGTATCCTGTATTGTTACTATTACTACTGGTAGAACAGCATTGTAAGAGGTGTGTACAATATTACTGTAGCTTAAAAGAGGTTTCTACCACCGCTTAATACAAAAACGTGTCCTGAAAATGAACACTAATTGCTCTGTCACTCTGTATCTCAGAAATGTTGTCTGGCTGCCACTCATGCACAGCCTTTCCTTTTCAGTCTCTCAACTGGTGTTAAGTAAAGTTAAGATGGCAGCCTTTTTATTGTAGCCCTGTGTAATTAGCTGTCAACGCTCAGCGGATTGGTTTTGTTATGGAAGTCTAAACCTGCCTGTCTGTGCCACAATGGCACAAGAGAGTATTAGAAGCATGACTTATAACAATCTGATAGTTAGATAGTTCATTCCTCCCTGTGTGCTCTGCATATGTGATTTATTTGCATATATTCTGCATCATTTGTTAGTAAGTATATTTGACACTATGGCCAAAATACATTAACTGTAATCTGTAGATGATTTCAGTCTGGCCTGTTTATATTATTTCATTAAGACTGCTGTCCTTCTAAATACTGATGTCCCAAGCCAACCAACCACATAATTCTGCCCCCCAGGATTTTTGGCCTGGCACTGTCCTGGCTCTGAACTGGCCTCTGAGTGAAGGATTAGTCAGACACACTGATCCAAATAGTACACCTCTGGTGAGAATCTGTGCACATTAACATGGATTAATCTAGCAGACTAATAAAAGCCTTGTTTCAACAGATGATGTTTGCTTGTAAAGTTAGACATCCTTTCAAAGGGGATGTGGCATTATTGAATTATTTAGCTGTCGACATTCATTGTCTTTGAGGTTAAAAAATAGCTTACTTCAAACGGATACTTTTAAAATAAATGTGGTGATGCAAATTAATGCCACTGAATCATGCTGAATTTAAACTCACTGATTGTTGACTGTCAGTGATGCTTGAGGTTTTAGCTTGGTGATCATTTTGGGGTTTATTTAATTAGATTTAGCTTAACTTATACTGTGCTGCCTGGTGAAAGAGTGCAGTCTGCACCTCCTTCACCCAGGGCTCTGAGGTTCCGCCAAAAACAGTGCATACCATAATTCCCCTAAGCGCTGCACAAAAACAGAATACACAAACAAACACACTTACCAACAAACACACACAACCAACTACAGTTCCTACTGGGCAGTTCCTCTGAGCACCTAATGAGAGCACAAACGTTGCTCGGTGTTTGACTTTAAAACTATATTTCCACAACATAACATATACATTCCCTCTTGCTTACTGGCAAGATTACACAAATCATGGTACTTCTTGGGAAGTATAAAATAATAATTATTAAACAAGCAACTTTCAACTCATTAAAACAGTTGTTTTCTTTTCAGAATACTGTACATATATTGTTGAAAATGAAAATGAGCACCTAAACTAGTGCTAGAACACTAAAGTAGGAGAGAAGGATGTTACGTCTAAAATGAGAAATTGACATTAGCTTTTTTACTTCAAGAGATTGCTGCTACTCCACCGTTGCTTGAGAGTATTTAGAGACAGACAGAAGAGAGGCATGATGACAAGCAGCAAAAATGATAAATTAGCTTTGAATCCAAACCTAATTTCTCCAAAGCATTACAAGAAGATGGTGAGCGTGCCAAGCTTCCAGTATGCCCCTAAACTCACTCCTGTAATTGCAAGATTTCCCCTAATGGTAAGTTATACATTGCAAATCATGGACTTGCTGGTTACTTCAAATTGTTTAGTAAAAACCTTTTTGCATTCTGCCATAGTGCTAGGTTACGTAAGAGATGGACTGAGGACTAACAGACAAATGACAGCGATGCCAGAGTGAATAAGAAACAGTGATGTCTGAGAAAACAGAGAGGAGAGTAAGTAAAAATAAAAAATACAGGTGAGAGGCGTGAAATGGAAAAGACAGGAAAAAGGTTCAAGAATATTCACAAATGCATGCATGGATAATCAGATACACATGCAGGGAGACAGCGAGAGAGAGAGAGAGAGAGAGAGAGAGAGAGAGAGAGAGAGAGAGGAGAGGATGGACACAAACAGAGTGATATTGTAATGAATGGGATTTTGGTCATTTCCATGTTAGTGCATGTCATGGAGCAGCAGTGCCTCCATGGCCTACATTCCGCCAGCTGGTAACACACAACACCCACTCACTCACACACACACACTCACACACGCACATACACGCACACACATGGATCAGATGAGACAGTAGTGGGGCAGTATTGCCACTGGGAAAGATGAAAACATTCTCCATCCATTATATCCTGTTATTACTTTTTTTCACCATGAAAGTGCTTTCTCAGCAACTACAATTACTAAATTTGTATAAAATAAAACACCTTTCAGCTCAGAGCTAAATGAACTGAAATGCCTATGTAACCCATAAGTTAGGATCCCCTCATGCATCCTTGTAAAGGTTTCCTGCTGGCTGAGTCTCACGTCCAATGTGATACTCCTGTCCCAGTTCCATCCACGGAAGCATAAAACTAATTTTAAAGTTGCATGAGGCAGATTAGCCTAGTTCAGCCAAGCAGTGTAAATTGGGATGGGTTAGCTAACGTCTTAAGATATCACCGTCATTCTCATAACCCAGAATGGAACTATGTGAATAAGCAAAGTCGATGGTACGGAGAATGGGGAAGGTTGTGGAGGGTGGCGAAAACTGTATGCGGGAGTATGTGCATGTCACTGTGTGCTGACGTGATGAAGGTTTGTGCATATGTGTGCACAAAAAGATGGTGTCATACTGTGATTATAAGTAATTCACTGAGTGGGTAAATTAAGCTCCTTCGGGGGTCTCCCATGGAAAGCAATTGTGACCAATTTAGCTCAGCAAGAGAAAAATTAGATTAGAAGTGGCAGATTAGCAGCATACGCGCAGAGTAACAAGGAGAGATTAAAAGTAATGTCCGCAAACAATGAAAGCACACAGAAGAGAAATATTAATACGGAAGAAGATAAGGGAGAAGAAACAAGCAATAAGAGGGGAAAAAGAAAGGTGAAAGGGTGAAGTAGCTAAAGGAAAGAGTGCAACAGACTAAAATGAGTCAAGAGAACATGGAAACAGCATCCTCAAAAGAAAACAAATCACTTCACATTGCAATTTTTCTGCTATGCAATGCAGCATGCAACTTCCAAAATACACTCATGTGCATTGACAACAGTCAAGTATGATAACACAAACATAGTACTCACCTAGTCTAGGCTGCCCTTATGGCTGGCACAGAGTAGCATAACTCCAACACACACACACCACCACCACCACCAACGTGAAACTACGAGTGAGTACAAACATAAGTAGGAACAGAAGGAGCCCTCGAAGAATGGAGAGAAGAAAAATAGATTTCCAAACAAATGTGTCTAAGTGTGCGTGGATGTGTGGGTGTGTGTGTGTGAGTTTGGGTGGGTGTGAGGGGGAGATCCACTCCAGCAGCAAACGGTTTGGGAGAGCTCCGTCTCTCTCTCTTTCTCTCTCTGGCAACTGTGACGCGTCAGGGTTTCGTGCAGACCCCTCCTCCCTCCTACCCACTCTCTCTGTCTTTCCCTCATTCGCTCTCCCAATCCCTCTCTCTATTCCTCTCTTAATCCCTCGCTTCCCCAGTCCACCAACCTCCCGACCCAAAGACTGACAAAGACGTAAGAGCCGCGAGCCTGGCACACTCTAGGCACACACAAACATGTGAGGATATGTATCTGCCAGTACTTAACAGTACTTAAGTTGTGCTCACTGCTGATTGGCCATTAGAGTACTATTTTCATCTATGTGTCCTTTAACCTTTTCTTGATTTCACCATTTTTTGATTTCATTTTGATTTCATTCCTTTGTACGTTGTTTTTAGAATTATAACTTTTATGTTCTTCCTGTATCATAGGACTGGGTGTCATTATAAAAAAATCTGTTATCGGTGCCAATATGGCTCTGGAGTTTCGCTACTGGTGTCAAAACGCCATATCTTCATTCGGGACATTTTTGTGCACTAAAATATGTTTAATACATTAGTAACTTTGAAAATAAATGTCTTATAGATAGAAAGGATTCCTGATATAAATGAAGAACTATGCAATCAAAGAATAAGTAAAAAGGCTTCAGAACCTGACCAAGTATTTGGTCCCAATTTACGACATATTCTGATCTTAATTATGATAAACACATATGGTTAGTAAGTTAACTTACCAGTGGAGTGTTGGTTGAGTTTTGTGGGCACTTTAAGATGTTTCTTCCTCCCCAGCTCTTCCCCGAGTAGGTAGTACCATCCTTCAACCTCCTATAGCGCAAACATAAAGAGTGACTGTGAGTGTGTCAAGCGCATGCAAGTGTATGTATAACTTTAAGCTTGGGGATTCAACTTAATGAGAGCTAAATTTAAAATGAATTCTCTATGTTCAAGCATAAACATTACAAATTGTACACCAACACACACACATAGACTCAATTTGCTTGCTCCCGTGAGGCTGCAAACACCAAACACACAAACACACACTCACTACTCTCAATGCTTTAGCTTGTTCCAGCAGCTGATGCCCCCACTTCTGCACTTTTGCACTGTGAGCCAGATGGTGTGTGTGCACATGTGTGTTATGTGTTTGCAACTACTGTATGTGTGTTACATAAAGTCATGCAGGCTGTGGCAGAGGGGGTCTGATTTGTAATCCCGACGATGTGAACACAGTCTTGCAAACAAGGAGATGACAACACTGTTGTAAGCTGACGTTATTTCACTTTGTGTCACACATTTATCACACACACACACACACACACACACACACACACATACATACACACACAAACAGCCAGCCTCCTCTTTTGTACTAAATAATGTGATGCCATGGACAGTGACAATAATCTGCGTTTTAAAAGCATCTTATCTGAGTGGACAGATTTCTGCGGGCTGTGGGACAAGGGGGGAGGATGGGCAGACTTGTATAGAAGATGGGGGAGGGGAGGGCATATGTCCTGAAAGTCAGAGAGGGATTTACGCCATCGTTCAATATTACCCTGCACATGTGACAAAGGGGGAAAGACTGTGGCAAAGAGAGCTGTTAGTCAGGAGGGAGACAGATGAGTCAGATGAAAAGAGAAAGCACAAAAAGCACAAAGTGGCAAAAGGGTGCAAACAAATGACAAGATGTGACAGGCAAGCAAAGCAGGTAACAAAAATAACAGCCAACGCTCATAAGCTGCAAATGCTTCTGAAATCAAACACAGTGGACGGAGAAAGGGTTTAAAGCAAGAAGAAAAAAACAACAGGAGAATAACGGATGTGTTGGAGGGGGTGAAGAGACGTAACTCTGCGTGACTCAAAGTTAAACCTCCCTCATTAACATATTAAGCCAATTAAATATTCATAGGTGTAAATGTTAGAGGAAGGAAGCCATAAGCCTGACTCAAACATTATTTCTCTCCGTTGTTTGTTTTCCTCAATGATGTGGACTGAACAAGAGGGTTTGTAAATGTTATGTTCAAACTTGTTTTCCCCCATTTTATTTCTAAACACCAAATTAAGGGTTTTATTGCTAACTTCTCAGCCAGCCGGTGAAAAAAACAACAGTAATCATAGAAATAATTTTTTTTAAAAGCCAAATAATTAAAGGCCTTTTCCATCAGAACATATTTTATGTCAAACTGTAAAATGTAGCTTTGATGTCTTTCAGTGTCATCTTAAAGCTTGGGTCAAAAAGTTAAAATTAAAAGCAAATACAGATGATTTCTTTCTGCGGTGATTTCAACCCCAGAACGTTATGAGTCCTAAACCACTACTTCACCAGGACACTACTTTACACTCAACAAAGAGCCCTGATTGTAGGGTTTGATTTAGCCGAATACTCAATTACAAAAACATACAATTGGATCAAAGTTTTTGCTATTTCTCTGACAAGTTTTCTCAACTGTGAAGGCAAAATTTCGTTAGTTTTGACAGTATAATTGCTATGCTATGCTATCAAAATGATATACTTTATGTATACCGTGAGTACCGAATGACTTTACAGAATGCAGCCTTAAAATATACACAAATGCATGTTAAATGATGTAATAACATTCATCTGCAAAGGCAGAGGAAAGACAGTTGGATACATTTGAGTTGAATAATTAAACAGTGAAGTGAAATAGCTAAGAAAAGCAGTTATGGGGATATACTGTACAATTCAGGAGAAGAATCCATTCTGACTCAGCCAAAAAGCAATGCTGAACTCTTGGACCTCACTTCTATCCGCCATCACCTGGGACAGTTTGGGGAGAAAGACTAAGGGACGGTGTTCTTCTAATGATGTAGGTGTGTGGGATGAAGCGGCGTCATCCTTTGTGTCTCTATGTCTATGTCGCTGTGTGTCTTTGAGTGGTTGTCCTCTCCATATTTCCTGGTAAGTAGTCATAAGTGTCTAAAATGCTTCATCTCGCCTAAAGAATGTTTACTTTCAGTTTTCAGTTAGTTAGTTTGGTCTTGTGTGTGTTTTCAGCCCAGCTAGCAGCATGGATAAAGGGTCGGTCTACCACTTTGTTCTAGACTGAAAAACAGACTGCTGACATTCCCATCAGCCTCAGCTGTTTAGTGCTAATTGGCCAGTGTTAGAAAGCCAATACTTTAAACTAAGCCTACTTTTTTTCCCGTTTTTTTATGTTGACAATGGGTCTATAAAAGCACTTTACATATACAGTTTATTATCATCATTATTATTAAGATGGTAAACATGGTAAACATCATACCTGCGCAATGTCAACAAGTTAGCATTGTCATTGTTAGCATGCTAGTAATAGTATTTAGTAGGGCTGTCCCCAACTAAAGATTGTTCTAGTCAACTAGCAGTCGTTAGTTAAAGCCAAAAGTTGACTAGCGTCGCATGTTTGTGATATTAATTTAATTATTTAAATATATACATGTATTAACGATAATGGAAAAAGTGGTAACAAACCTGAACGTGTCACAAAAGACCAGCAAGGATACTGAACATTTAGTCCATTTATTTCGACACGGTGTAAATAAAACACGGAAAAATAACTTCCAACTTTACGGACTGCGATGGATGATGTATAACATTAACAGCTACTTCCAAATTGACTGGCTACAAACTCACTCCTCTCCCTTCACGCCTTTCTTCCTCTCCCTCCTCTGCTTGAACGTGCCATGTGTCTAGTCTTCCGATGGCGTCCGGACGGTGCGTTCGGTCCCGGTGTCAACCCGGCTCCGTTGCCCCACTCTGGCTGCAGTCCAAAGCTAATGGTGGAAACAAACCTACCCTGGTACTCCGAGCTCGCAGTCCAGGTACTGTCAGCGGATAGGACCTATTAGCAGTTAGCAGTTAGCATTAGCATTATCAGTGTGATAGAAGAGAAAAAGATCCATGTTGCAACAATTGTCCTGGTGACAAGGCGTAGCTCTTGTTTGATGCAATGTTTGTTTTTTCTTCGACTAAGACTCTTCTCGTCGACTGACAGTTTACTCGACTGCAGCCCTAGTGTTTAGCTAAAACCACTGCTGTGCCTAAGTTCAGCCTCCCAGAGATGCTAAAATAGCTGTAGCTCTTGTTTAAGTATCTGTGAGAGTGTAAAGTGTTCACACCAGCTAGCCAAGCACAGAGGCCAGAGCAGTATTAAGGAAATGTACAGCATATGTGATGAGAACGGGATGTGCTGAGTTTTTGACAGCTCAGACACAGGCGGACAAAAGGAATTGACTTTGGGCTTTGCTGTCATGTGACAAAAAACAAACGCAGATCTTGTTGTCATTGTCAGCTCCCAAGTTAACATTTTCTATTAAGACACACTCCCCGCTCATATTGTGGCCGTAGGGTACCCTGCACTTATGAACGATTCACTTGATTTGGTTAAAGATTTACAGTACAATTACAACTGATCCACACACTGCATTTCTGCTCCTATATTGTGCAAGGACCTAACCATAATTCAATAAAGGAAAGACATGAGATCCATGTGCATGTGTGCATGTGTGTTTGTGTGTGTGAACTATAACATTTCAGAAGAGAGAGTGACTCAAACTGTGTTTTACTCCAATATCTGGAGGCAACATTGCTGCGCTGTAACACTGGTAACCCCAAAGTGTTTCATCTCAACTATCGAGGTCATTGCAATTCATTCACACTGAACTAAGCTGTTGGATTCATGGTCTAATGGATGGACACACATGCAGAGAAAGAGTGAAAGTTGAAAAGGGAGCTAAGGACACTGTTTACAGAATGTCTTTATACCTATAATCTCTTTGTTTAAACTTACCTTGTCCGGATCCATAAGGGAGCACACACCAAAGCTCATGCAACCCAGCAGCGCACTCATCCTGTTGATACAGAGAGACAGACAGAGAGAATAAATAAGTAGGATAAAAATCAATTAATACCCCTGAGTATTGCTGATGTGTCATCTAACTCCAGTCTGAAACCTGAAATGTGTTTTGTATCCTCCAAAAGCATTAAATCACACTAACCTAACTAAAACTACAAACTCGTTATTGTGATTTTGTTTAAAAATTTAGAGCATTTTTCATCTTGGTGACAGATTTTGTCAAACATAATCTTGTCTCACAGTACCACACAGAATTATTTATTACAAAAAAAGATAGGACAAGGCTGATCCCTTGGGTGAAATCTGTGTTGTTAGTTACTCATAATGAAGATAAACAAAATAATCATTGAAAGTTTAAAGCGATAAAAATGTCACACTTATGTGACTTAATATTTTTCATGAATATGTCGTCATACTGACATTGGACAAGTATATTATCAGAGTTATGGGAGTCTGTATGTGGTGGTGGAGGGGGTGGGGATGTTTAATTATGCATACATGAGAAAAACAGTTCTCGACAACCTCCCAGCTGGACAGAACTAATGCAGCTGCCGATGCTGTTCCGAGGGCAAACTGGCCGTCAGCACAAATGAACACCTTAAATGTGTGTTGGCTCCACTCAGTAGAATGAACCAGTGACCGAAAAAAACTCAGCTGCATTGACAGAACGTAATGAAGACAACGTTGAGTTTTTGAGACTTCAGCTCTGTGAAAATTCTTCACCAGAATAATCGGTCAACAGTGCATATGTGCATCACGAGTACATAACAGCATGTTGTGCATACATGAATCACCAAAAGACTAAGTGTGGTGATATTCTACATTTTTCTTATTATCAACAAACCCCAAAAGCAAAAAGCAAAACCAACTATGGGCAGATTCTAGTAACAAGTTTAGCCATTGTAGCCTACATCTAATGTGGCTTATTCCCCTATGCAATGCACCATGGTTGTCCAAAAAACAAAAAATCATCAGGAACAGTCATGCTGATGTTTAGCATTCTTAGATAGCATGCTAAGATTCGATAATTAGCTCTAACAACAAAGTACAGATGAGGCTAATGGGAATGTGAGTAATTTTGCAGATATTTGATCATCAACCAAAGTATTGATCAAGTTGAATGTGCCATACCAAATTTCCGTCCAATTGCTGTCTGTGACATTTCACTTGGAGCCAAAAGTGTGGACCTCATGGTGGCGCTAGAGGAAAACTCAGGGGATCACCAAAGTTAGTTGGATTCATCCTCTGGGCACAGTGAATAAGTGTACCAAATTCAATGGCAATCCATCGAATAGTTGTCAAAACAGTTCACTTAAAGCTCAATAAGCATCCTGTATTTATGGTCCATTTGCCAGCTGCACTGTGAAGTAGAGCCTGCCACCGCTGTGGATAAACAATTCTGCAAAGCTGGCCACATAAGACATGTTTGGTCAAGTGTGGATCTTTTGTAGATAAGAATACGAGCTGAATGAGTGGGGGAGAACAGAAAATTACAATGTGATACCTAGTGTTCATCTAAATTTAGTGCTGCTCCTAGCATCGACCTCACCACTAACATAAGCAATGCTTTGTGTTTGTCTTGATTAACACCACCGGGGATTTTTGAGTTGTCATTTAAGTGAAGGTCTATTTTTTTGGCTGCATGCTGTATTATTATGTCCATACATTACAGGACTGCTAGCATTCATCAAGGATCAGCTAGGTTTGGCTACAGCAGCACCTTGGCCGGTGTTCTGTGGTGTTTGAGAGGATTTGCTGAAGAGGCACTGCTGCACACAATTTTTTCACGGCAGCATAACAGAAGGGAGAGTTGAATAAGCACATTTTCATGACATTTCAGGCTGGACTTTATTTAAAATTGGTTCTGAGGAACACATAGGCAGCACAGGGGTAAAGATCATTCCTGGAGAGACCGCAGGTTTTAATTGCTGGTTGCAGTGCCTCCATGTTGGCTGTGTGTTCCACAACAGCATCCTTTTTGACATTTATGATTAATGGGCTGCTTCTACAGTTTATGTAGGCATGTATATTGCCTGATAATACAATATATTGTACTGTGTGGCCATGTTTTATAACTTTAGCAATTGTCTACAGAGCAAAATCTCATCTGATATCCACCTTACCATTAAATTAGTGCTTGTAACAGACCTGGCAGTCATAGCTAACTTGTGGGGTTATTCAAAAGTTCCTACAAGTTGAAAACATTTTCTTTTTTCTTTGCTGTCTCTCCCTTAGCTCCCAGATAGCATGTTCTGAGTTTACAAATGAGGATGCATAATTCTCAATTCAACACAGGATCTGAACCATTCCTTTCATGTGCACCAGTGTGAATATTGCTTTGAATGCTATGCATGTGTGCTGTCCCTGGGGTGTCTGTGAGTGGACTTATTCAACAGGGTGTGATCTTACGGTCTTTTTCCTTGAGTAACTCCACAACTAAGCTGAGATGGTCAGATCACTACTGTTCATCTGACGTGACAGACTGCTAGTGATAAACATATGTTGCCCTTGTTTATCCTAGAAGATAACAATGTTGTTGTTGCTTGATAGATCTGGAGAACTGATGGTTATGTGTGAAATTGATCTATGCAGAAGTTTCTGAGCAAAGCCTGCTAAATACAGCTCCTGCACCTTGGCTCTGAGCCATTCTGCACAAAGAAAATGGGAGCATGTAAGAGTCTACCTCTTTCATCTTGTAGTTAATTTATACCTATTGCCAGAAGGAGGGCAGAGTGCCCCCGGCTTTCAATATATCAAATTCTTGGGCGAACTACACTAGGAATCTTAACAGCATAATTAGGGGACCAAACTTATATTCAAACAAATATGCATATACTGTATGTAGCAAACAGAGAGCCCATTTAAGAGTATCATATCAAACAATATTTAAAAATACTGCTTTATGCGTCTGCTTTGCGTATTTACTATTTAAAACATTTGTTCCTACTGGCTTTTCCCAATAAATACTAGAGGACATTTGGTGTAAATAAGGCTTAATTGCTTACCAAAGATGAGTAATCGCTCTTAATCTGTGTCCCAGAAACTGTCCCAAAAAGGATGATCTAAAGTCAATCACTCATGTAAGTCTGGCCCTGTATACAGTACATCTGTATACATCCTTTTCAATACATGCTTTATGTGGTGTTTTGTTTTTATTCAACTGAAAATAATAATTTAAAGAAAACAAAGTGTTCATGGCAGAGAGCCTTAAACCATACAATACATGCTCAAAGTAGTGTTCTGCAATATTTCTAGTACATAGCAATGCTCTTCGTCTGTCCTCTCAATACAACATTGCACAAGAAATATGTGACTCATTCGACCATATGTCCTCCATCCCCAGCAATGACCCTGTTTCAGCTTAAGTCTGGTGAGGCGGGGAGGCGAGAGTAACACATTCACTCTGCCAGATTCAAAAACATCCATACAAAGATACACACATGGACAAACACACAGAAGAATGCAGCTGCATAAATTATAAAAGGGGATTTTACCGCCCTAGTAAAGCATTATTCCTGTGCACATGTAGTGTTACAGCTTCTTGAAAATGAATATTTTAAATATGAGTTTAAATGAAGAAAACAACATCATCATCATCATCATCATCAACATTCCCAGCAGGTACCTTGTTGTGGAGTTGGAGTTCCACATTGTGAAGAGCAGTCTCTTACGAAGGTCCTCCTCACTGACAACACTAAAAAAAAACAAAGGAATTAAGACAACTGGTATCAGATTTTGAGAGTATGTTTGTGACTGTTCCCCACAGAAACTTTGCACAAATATTTGGCATTAGTGGCACTTGAAAAGCCCACAATATCCAGTTGTCTTTCCTGTACATAACGGTGGGTGAAATTGGTGGATTGGGAAGGAAATTGACTGAATGCTTACAAGGAAAAGGTTTGTAAAAAGATGGGGTTCCTGCAGTGAGGAACCATCCGAGTCTTCTGCCTGTCTGTAGGATCACTGTCTGGAAACATCCCAACCTGAGGAGGACAGAAGTACAGACAATTCCATCTCCACCATTGTCTCACAGTCCCGACAAAAATCATTCTCTCCGGTGGTACATACCTTAACATATGAGTCGCATGCCCCCTGACACTCTTCCACCATGCCCCTAGCTTCCAAAACTGTGAAAACAAACAAATAAAACTAAATAAATGGTAACTTTGTAGTCACATTAATAATGTATATCCACATCTCAATTTCAAGATGCTGAGTAAAAATGTCACCAATAAAAGGCTAAAACTGGACACACAAATGCTCTTTGGTGTACAATATCTCTGAATGAAACACTGTGTTGCTACAAAGATTTTTCCTCATCTATGCGTCCATGTGTTATGAGTCCAGCGAGTATAAAATGTAGAAGCATATTTGGCATATGCACTGGGCAAGCTGCTTTGGTTGGAAAACATGGGCTGCCAAGTTTAGTACAGCTTGCCTGTTTCCCATTAACTTACCCATATTTTTGTTTCTTGTTAGAGTATGTGGAGAAAGAATAAGAGGATGTCTGACTGCTGAAATAACAAGCTGTGAAAATCATTTGCAAGACTCCCAACAAGCTGAGAACCAAAAAGAGAAATCTGCATACTTTATAGAAACAGCTGCTCAAGTTGTGCGAGTAACTCAACATTTGATGCATTTTTTTCCCTTCCTTCATTATTGCCAGCAAAGCCATTTCACTGTGGGTACTCTATCATGTGCCAAAGCACAGCAAACGAATGAAATGTCATCCTACTCGTGTTTGCTTCAGGAAAATAAGAATACACGACAGGGCTTTTCAGACTTCCACATGGAGCTCAAAAACCACATGAAAATCAAGGCAGGAAGTTCCAAAGTTTTGGCCCCCTGATCCTGATACTGCATGATAAGATACACCAAGACCAAAATGTCAACTTAACACATCCATATTGTTTATAGGTGGTTTCTTCATGTCTCAAACTCAATTGCTGACTGGAGCTATCATATATAATCAGGGATTAAAGTGGAATCTGGCAGGTGGGGGAACCCAAAGATCTGTTTTAACTGTATTACAACAGATTAATACAAGTTAAAGTCTTTCCCACATCTATGTCCTGCTTCACAAAACATCAAAATTTGCTCTTTTTATCTATTTAATATAATCTTAAATTTAATGTTTTAGAGGTTTTTTTTAGACAAGTAATTTGAAAATGTATGTAGTCATGGAGAATAAAAGTGTAAAAAGAAAAAGGAAACTTTTAATTTGAGCGCTGATGGTAAAAAGTTGCAAAAGAATGTCCCATTACCAAACAATTAAAACTGAATGTTCCTACTTTTAACTCTTTGACTCCTATCCACATAATTAATCAATTATCTATTTCCCCTGTGCAACCTTTCTCATTTTCCTTTTCACATTTCATCAGACTGTGACCCTTTGCAGTTCATGTCAAATCATCCATATACTCAATATATTATATATTACTGCACTTACAGTAAGGTAAAGAGCTTTCATCAACTCTACAACATTACATTATTGTGGCACATTAGTAAAGCATTGAAAAGTAATATCTAAATAAAATTCTAAATTAGTTGTTTTATTTCTAAACCTTCAGACATTTCTCCAAATATATGTATTTTTTTTCCATTGAATTAAGCCTATTGCTTTTATGTGGCCATAACGGATAATTAATTTATATGTATATTTCTGTTTTTCCATGCCAACTCTCTAGATACACTCCTGCAAACAGACTTGCAAACTGGGCTCTGTGTTATTCATTTAATGGGACATAATGTACAGTACAGTTTGTGATTATTACTTCCTAGCTACCATGCTTTTGTTGTTAAAGATGCATGATCAAACAGTCATTTTTGAGGACATCTGATGAGTTGCATTGTCTTGAGAGGTGTTTTTAATGTGCTGTTACCCTCATGTATGTACATTGGAGTGGAAATAAATAGATATATAGATATTTCATCAAATGTCTCATGTAACAGACAAGCAAAACATCTAGTTTGGCATCTGATAAGTAAATGGCCATTCACTCAGAGAAATGACAGGGGCACAAAAGACTCTGAGAGGGGAGATGGAAAACCACAAACAAAAGTAGGAAGGTGCATGGCTTTGGTTGCTGGGAGACCAAAATAAACAACTACTTTTGTTGAATTAATGTAGCCAGCTACCTAAGCCTTTTCTCATTAATAGTCGCCTGTCAGGATTTGACATTCAAAACCTCATGTGGTGCAAATCCTGTTGTACAAATAAAGTTTCCTTACCATGTAATCTTTCAATATTTTACATATTATTCACTATGTCACCAGGCAGATCCTCAAGCAGGCATACAGTGTATAGTACTTTCATTAAAATGACCAGGGTACAAAGTGTTTCTCTACAGCACTGTCTCTCTGTATGAACCACCTTTAATAGGACTTACCGCTAACAACAAGTACTTCATGCTGTTGGATGATTGACAGCTTCAATTGACCTATTGGAAACAAAAGAGAGGGTTATACAGGGTGACAGGTATCATTGTTGAATCCAATTAAAATTCCTTATATGAAATATGCTCATTTGCTTTGATTGATATCACTCTCATATTGTGTTAATTATGAAGCTTTAACCAGGAGGAATTTAGCTTAGCTTAGCACACAGGTTTTACATTGTGTTTTGTTCCACTTATGGAGCGAAGCCTGTGAGCTAGTTCAGGCAGGTCAACTCGAGCTGCACTGATTACACACAAGACATGCCTTATTCCATAATCACTAACCAAGCGCTCCCTTCCAATCTGGCGGTCTATTTAAACTGCACAATTTCCCAGGTCTCCCTCTGCTCTGTCAATGCCGCTGTTGCCTTGCATCCGTATTGCTGCTGCTGCTGCTCTGTAAGCTATTGCTGCTCTGTAAGCTATTGCTGCCTGCTGCGCTGTAAGCCCCACCTCCACCCCAGCATCCACCTGTAGGCTCCGACTGGGGGTTATAGTATTTGCACATCACTCCTCAATATCTCATGTAAACATATCTGCAGGGAGTGATGAGGTCGGAGCCTAGACGCCAAAATGTAATATGTTATACTGTTTAATAAACATTCCATGTAAGTTGGCTGACTGAACTTGGCTGTTGTGACTGCCTGCAGTCTCTACTGGTTGCCTGGCAACCAACATAAATCCAGTCACTGTACCTGGACAATAAATAGTCCAGCACATAGCCCCTGCATGCAGCCAGGGTAACAGTTTCTCCAGTCTTCCAGTCTTTATGTTAAGCTAAGCTAGTTGTCTTCAGGCTGTGGCTTCATATTTGACAGATAGGAGAGCGGTATAAATCTTCTCATCCAACTCTCAACGAGAAAGCAAATCGTTTTTGACATTGATGTAAAATCAGCTTTCCGAGTATCATGACAACATTTCATTTCAATTCCAAAAATCAAAACAATCGAATACCACGTGGATCCTTACACGCTGTTGAACTTAAACATTAGAGAACTGGCAGCAGAGGAAACACGAGCGGAAAATTTTGAAAGCGCAATCCACGTGCAAAACAAAAAAGGTGCAATAGCCTCCAAGGGTGTGTGTGTGTTTCCAGCACATTGTGGCTACAGAAATCTGTTCACACTGTAACATTGTGTGAACTCCAATCTGAGGACCAAAGAGCCTGTCACAATATATTCAACTTTACTTGTTTTTGTGGTTAAGGAGCGTGTGTGTGTGTGTGTGTGTGTGTGTGTGTAGGTGTGTGCGTGTGCGTGTGTGTGTGTGTGTGTGTGTGTGTTTTTCCACTGTCTATCATCTGTCACTTTTTCTCTCCCTCACTCACACATTCTGATGGTTTCTCTCTTTCTCTCCTTTCCTGTAAGTCTCCTGCTAAGAGCTCCAGGAGACTTGTTAGCCGTGTTGACATGGCCACTGCTAACATTGGCTTTGTGCTATTCTAAATTAATCCTGCTCATAAGAGCACCATCTAAAGCTAAAATGTGGGAGCCTCGTTGTGTGATAACGCTGCTGGCACTTCAGAGCTTGGGTACAAGGGATGTTTGTCGTTCCCACACTGAACTTGGCATGGTTTTGTGCTGCTGGCCGCGGTAGGAGAACAAAGTGAAAACACTGTTTGAAATATCTTCCTGGTACGTCTGAACCTGAAGGGCTATGAGGTCTCAAAAATACCGAACACAATCTGTATCACACTGCATGTATTACACAAACTAAATGGATAATGGTAAACACTGCCAAAACTGTTTCAGGACAGGTATAAATAAAATACAAGTAAATATTGATGCTGTAGGAAAACAGCATACAATTCTAACATACAGTGTGAGGCATTTTGTGCAGAAAGATAGATCAGCAAAACAGATCTTGTCGTTTGTAATCCATGTATGTAACTGAACACCTTGAGGTGATAGATTGACAAAGTGTCAAATAGATTAGTGTTATTGCTTTTTCTGCTTCTACAGTTTGGAAATAGCTCTTTGTTTTTACAAACACTATTTATGCTCCAGAATCAATACAATAACAGAGCAGCAACGCACTGTAAGAGGCTATTCTTTTCTTCCCTTATTTCTGCTGTACATGGATTAAGAGCAAAAAGAAGGTGCAGAGTGCTATTCAACAGGACTTAATTGTAGAGTCAAATTAAGTTGAATCCTTTCCTTCTTGTTGTCCTGCACTGCTGGGAAATCCATCTTGTTTAAGTGGACTAAACATGCTTACAATGTTGTTTAAATGGCTAAAAGGTACAGGAAGCATGAGCAGGAGGTGTATTGATCCTATAATGGGATTTTCGTTCATTCTTGAAACACTGCAGGTGATACCATGAAACATAGCACTAACAGTCAATACATTGCTTCAATAGATATTATACATAACCCTTATTTCTAACATCAGCTCACAAAATAAAAGGAAAACATAATTATTACGGGTTACGTATCAGTCATTTGAGGTATTAACGATGGAAGATAAACATTCAGAGACAGAGGAGGAAGGAGAGGAGGCACAAAGGACAAGGCAACTGTCTTTCTTAGAAAGCAGATGGCATTGAAGAGTGCAACAACGACATGGTGGAAGCAGAGGTTACAGCCTTTGAGAGTAGGAGTGTATTAATGGGGCATGGCAGGCAAGACAGCACAGTGGGTAAACACATGCAAAATTGAAAACATGTACATGCACAACATGTTGTGTGTGCACACTTACAGTATGGAAATATGGCTACTGTGTACTCATCGTATACCCATGACCCCGTCTCCTACAAATTATGTTTACAAACAAATATTTTGTATTTTATGATGCAGTAAACACAGGTTGGGGTTTGGAAGAGATCATGGTTTTGATCTTAAATATTTAACAGGACTAAGGGTCTACAGCCATGCTAGCAGCTTTGAGAAGCTGTAATGAGGTACAGCAGGGCTTTTAACTAAATGATAACATCAACATGCTCACAGTGATGATGCTAGAATGCTATGGTTGCATGTATTATGTTTACTATGTTCAATACTTTGGATTCATTATTAACGTTTGCTAATTGCCACTAAATGCAACACACAACTGAGACTGAGAGGAATTTTTGGCAAGTAGTAAAATCAAAGTACTAGATAAATTAGAAGTTTGATGATGTCCCCAGTGAAGTGAAAATACATTAATTCATCCTCTGGGGACCATGAATGTCTATACTAAATTTCATGACAAAAGTCAGTCAGGGGATCACCAAAGTCTTCATCCTCTGGATACCATGAAAGTGCGTTCTAAATGTGATGGCAATCCAAGGCCACGCCAGGCTTCAAAACTCACTTGAAGCATGGAACTTGCAGGATGCAAACAGATTTAGTCTCCACTAATAAAGCCCTGCACTTTGTGGCTTACACCATCAACCACAACCACAACCCCACTAGTTCTTGTTGCATTATTTGAATGTTATACTGCTTCCTTTACTGGAATAAAACAGTGCCACTGAATGTAATCCGGATGGCAACTAGTATTCTTCCAAAAAGTATTAAAGCTAATACAAATTAGTGAAACATAATTCATAGAGAACATGTTTGATGAAACCAATGGCAACCAATTTTCAAACCTTTGGAAGAGCTGCAGTAATTAAATCACTTTTTTAAATTAAGTCACTTGTTTTTCTTAAAGAAATACCATTGGAGATTGAATTTACAGAAACTCTTTGAAAAACCTGAAACCTCTGAATAAATTACCAGGATTTATGCGTGACTACCCAGTCTACTCTAATCAGAGACATTTCCATCAAGGAGTAAAGTTCAGCTGCCACGAGAACTTCAAAAATGATTAAATGTTCCTGCAGTTTAACCAATCCTGATTTTTGTGATTTTAGGATATATAAATAAAACTGACTTAACTTGGCTATGCGGCTGCCCCTCTATTGAAGATCTTAAGCAACTGTACACTTCCTACCCCTCATCCACTGCTTTGTCTCTTTATAAATGAATGCACCCTCAGGTGGTAGAGAGGCCATCCTCAGCCACAGAGCTGATGTGCATGGCAGAATTTAGAGCAGAGGAGAACTGAAAATGCCATGCTTGTCCAGGTGAAGGAAGGTCAAGGCAAAACAAAACTTAAATGTTAGGGAGAAGCCAACCTCACAACCTTTACAGAGAACGAGAGAGTCTATAATTAAAATAATGCAGCATAATAAAAGGTCTAGAATGAGTCTTTTTATAGCAGCAGTAAAAAATAATGAGTCCCCTCAACAATAAAAGTGTTCAACACGAACAGGTTATACTGAAAACTAGACAGGAAAAATTAAAAAAGATAAACTCAACTATTGTGCTTGAGAAAATATTTATTGCTGTGTCTATAAAGGTCAATGAAACTCGATTTAATTTTCTAGTGTTTGCTTTTAACGTTGAGTCATAGTGCTGTAAAGACCCAGTTATTCACAAAGCTGCAAACACCTGCAAATTAAAAGATAACTTTCCCTGAAACCTTGTGTAACTTCAACTATTTGCTCCACTTCCTCTTATACTATAAAAACACAGTCACCGGCCCAGACTCTTAATTTACAAACACAATTGTTCTCCACTTTGGGACAAGGCTGTGAATCAGTTCTTGCACTCAAGTAAAAACATCTCTAATCTTTCATATAGGAATCTCAAGAAACAGCAAAGACATGTTTTATTGATGCTGTTGTGAATTAATAGAGCTAAAATCCAGGTTCTTCACATTAATGTCCTACATACTTGTTTCCTTTCCCTTTCTCAATGTTGTTTCTGTCTATTTCCCTGGGATATTTTTGTTCTTCTTTGTATACATGAGCAATTTTCCTCTTCTATTCAGTTTTGGATCTTGTTTCTCACAGAAGTCCATTTACTTACTTACTTAATTTCATTGACAGACTTCCAATGACACCTTTTTAAATTGTGAGAAATTTGTGAAATTGTATTGGGACAAATGTTATGCAAGGAATTATGAGGGGCATATTTGATTGGTACGATTTGGAGAAAGAGAGAGATAGAAAGGCCTAGAGCTTCTAACAAAAGATTCAAGACACGAACATGGATATTGACAGTGGGTCACTCCCTATCGGACTTCCTGCTGAGTTTGTCCTTGTTCATGTGCCAGCTCAATTAGGCCACAAAGCATTGTTAAATGTCCAGTAACAGGGCATGAGTACAGCCTAGTATGCATTAACCTACCATGAATTATGTACAGGTTCAGATTTATGTAATTTTTTTGTACATACTTTACACACACAAAGCACAAAGACCAGCACAGACAAAAACTAGATACAAACAACCATGTATTACAACATTCATACTATCCGCTGTGGCTCCCTTTGCACTGCCAAAGGGAAATCAAAAATGTCATCCAGCCAAGTGTTAGATGAAGGATGATCTGTTTGGTTTTTTCATGTCCAGACATAAAAAAACAGCAGCATCCATTTTGTCACATTCTGCCAGACAACAAAATGCTTGAAATGTTGTCCTTCTTTGTTGTTGCAGCAGTGGCCCGGTCAGTGATGCTGTCACTCAAGTTGATGCTACACTACCATGTTCCTCTGGGGCTTTAGTCCTGATTCAATGCCGACAACAACCCAGGGCCATAACAAAAGAAGAGGACACAGGTCAGGTCCCCTTCTTTCTTAAGGTGCCCTTGCCTTTTTTTCCACTCAAAGACACAATTAATTGAGGAATGGAGTGGAAAAAAATATTTTCTCCGTACAGTACAGAATAACATCTTCAATTAAATTACAAAAAAAAAGAGGATAAAAGGCAATACTCCAGCTGGTGAGAAGGTTATGTAGTCACCATATAACCTTCTCACCAGCTAGAGTAGAGCCACACACACAAAGATGCACTCATTTGTGTGTGTAAGGCTCTTCGTTATCCTGTACCTCCCACTCCCTCGCTCTCAGCTTTAATAGGCTTTGCTGCTTATTTGTCACATTTACATTTGAAAACCTGTACCCCACCAGCATCCAATAAGGCCAAGCCAGGGGACACTGTTGGTCTTTATGTGACAGTTAAAGTAGCCATTATCAGCAGAAAGGAGCGAGAAAAGAGACTGGAGTTAATCCATGTTCTGTAACATTTTCTGTGAGAACGGGAAGGTTTTGAAAAGTTGGGAAACTGCTGTGTATAGGATTCAACGTTTTCATCTGGGGCGAGCGCCAATTCATCCTATTTGATCCCAGGGGGAACAAAGAGCAGATCTGATGAGTGCCACACAAGGTGTCTCGTTTCCTAGCTGAATTTCTTTTAACTGGCTTGCTATATAACTTCCCAAAACTCATCTTCTTCTGCGTTAGCTGCCAAAACCAGTGAGATGGAACTCTAATCGCAGGAGTACATCAAATTTATTGCATCCATTGAATTCATAGAGTGACACACCTATATGTCAGATGCCAATATGCCTTGACAGACTGAATAGTAAAGCATTATTTGATGGCTGGTCTGGGGGAATACAGTCTCTGGACTGGACATTTCATATTTCTAAAAGGCCTTGGCCTGTGTTTAATATTTAATCATCTTGAAATGCTCTGTGCACTTTAATCATGATGACAAGGAACTTCCATCAATTACACATAATCATTTGCAGGCTTATCCATTCTGAAGAGGGGGGTCGAGACATAATTACTCCAGGCACAGGGAAAATATGGAATGAAAATACAAATAAGATGAACACAAAAAACATAATCCATTTTCTTGTTATACAGTAACTCAATGGTTAACTGAAGGTAAGTCGACATGTAGAATAGTTTGAGAATTTAAGAGCATCCATCTCTGACAAAAAGGCTTCATTTGAAAACTGCAGTGCTCCTTTGTGTGTTGTTACTCAACTGTTTTATTTCCCTGCATAAAAAATTGTAATCCCATAAAATAACGTACAATTTGTTCTTAAAATTTAAAGCTATTAAATGGAGGACATGTTTTGGGATCTTTTGGTGACATTATTACCTCTGGTTCAGAGTTAACGATGTTACCTCAAAAGAGTTCAGATTTACCATCTTTCTCATGTCATTTTCAGCACATGCATTTCTAGCCTGTTGTAGTAGCTCCGGGTATTACTGTCGGTTTTTAGTGTTTTTAGTTGTTTTGTAGTTTGTTTTTCTATCTTTATTTTTCATTGCTCTGTGCATCTTCACACCACTCTATGTAGAGATGCTTTTTTCAGTGGTTTGGGCACTTTTTACCACACTTTATTGCACTTTGGTCTCTCTGGATGACTGAGAGCCATGCCTGCAACAACGCCTGCAACTCTGCATACCGGAGGAGCTAAAGAGGAGACAGCGAGGCTGCAGAGCGCGGGTTAAACGGAGGATGGAGAAGAGAAAGTTTAAACCCTACATCCCTGCAGTCATCACTGGAAACGTGAGGTCTTTGGCTAATAAAGTGGACGAACTGGAAGCGCTCACCAGAACGCAGCCGGAGTACAGGGAGTCTAGTATCTTGTGTTTCACGGAAACGTGGCTACAAGAGCAGATACCGTCCAACGTCACCATTCCCGCCTTCCAGACGGTCCGAGCCAACAGGGACACTGCCACGACCGGCAAGAAGAAAGGAGGAAGACT
The DNA here is from genome assembly GCF_905237075.1 of Dicentrarchus labrax. Lineage (NCBI taxonomy): Eukaryota > Metazoa > Chordata > Actinopteri > Moronidae > Dicentrarchus > Dicentrarchus labrax. Next base: position 10,594,890 of record NW_026136710.1, read on the forward strand.
TGCCATGCTCGTCAACAACAGGTGGTGTAACCCCGGGCACTTCTCTGTGAAAGAGCGTGTCTGCAGCCCGGACATCGAGCTTGTCGCCGTTGGACTACATCCATTTTATTTGCAGAGGGAGTTTTCCAGTGTTAACGCCATCACTGTTTATATTCGTCCGTCTGGGGAAGCAGAAGCAGCGCGTGACGTCATCCACGCTGTGACTGCAGGACTTCAAACAAAACACCCTGGGGCCTTCATCATCATCACAGGGGACTTCAATCATGTTTCTCTTTCATCCACACTCCCAACCTTCTACCAGTTTGTCACATGCACCACCAGAAACAATAAGACCTTGGACCTGCTGTACGCAAATGTTAAAGATGCGTCCACTGCCCTGCCACCACTGGGCAGGTCAGACCACAACCTAGTCCGGCTCTCACAATCATACAAGCCTGTGGTTCAGCAACACCCGGTCACAGTCAGTGACAGTGAGGAAATGGTCTCCCGAGGCCATGGAAACACTGTGCGGAGCACTGGAGGCCACCGACTGGGATGCTCTGTATGAGCCACACAAGGGAGGATATTGATGCCCTTACTGACTGTGTCTCTGAATACATTGGGTTCTGCATAGACAACACCATCCCCACTAAAAAGGTCCGCTGTTACCCAAACAACAAACCATGGGTAACTAGTGACCTGAAGGCCCTTCTCAACGAGAACAAGAGGGCCTTTAGATCTGGGGACCGAGCAGAACTCAAACGGGTACAAAGAGAGCTCAAACACAGCATCAGTGAAAGCAAGGACAACTACAGGAGAAAACTAGAAGACAAACTGGAAGACAGCAACTCCAGGGAAGTGTGGAGTGGGATGACAGACATCACCAGCTTTCAGAGGGGAGGGGGGGCAGCTGGGGGGAATGAACAACGAGCCAACAAGTTGAACTAGTTCTTCAATAGGTTCAACTCTAACTCCCCCACACCCACCATCTCCTGCCCCACACCACCCTCATCATCCCATCCCCCACCCCCCTGCTGACATCCACCACAGACTCTTTCACACCTCCCACCCCCAGGACATCCTCACATCTCCCACAGCCCCCTGCCACCTCCTGCAGCAGACACCTCTCTGCATCACCTTTGTCATCCCCACCCCCAAACCTACTGCTGACACCCATCGCAGACCCTGCCACCCCCCAGTCTGGACTTCACATCACATCCAGCCAGGTGAGGAGAGAGCTGGAGAGGCTCAAACAGAGGAAAGCTGCTGGACCGGACTCTCGCATGCTGAAGGCATGTTCCAGCCAGCTCTGTGGAGTTTTCCAGCACCTCTTCAACCTCAGTATGCACCTTCAGCGAGTGTGAGTGCTCTGGAAAACATCCTGCCTGGTCCCAGTGCCCAAAAAAGGACACCCTGTGACACTGGAGGACTACAGGCCGGTAGCACTGACCTCTCACATCATGAAGGTCATGGAGGGACTGGTCTTGGCACACCTCAGACCACTAGTGTTGGGGTTAATGATGCCCTGATCTACCGGCTGCAGAAGGCTTACTCCTCACTAGACAGACCCAACACCTCAGTCAGCGTCATGTTCTTTGCCTTCAACACCATCCAGCCTGGACTGCTGAAGGCCAAACTGGAGAATGTGCAGGTGAGTGCTCCCCTCATCACATGGGTCGATGACTATCTGACGGGCAGACCGCAGTTTGTGAGATTAAAGAACTGTGTGTCTGACTATCTGATTAGTAACATCGGGGCCCCCCAGGGAACTGTACTGTCTCCCTTCCTCTTCACCACCTACACTGCAGACTTTAAGTACTGCACTGAGTCGTGTCATCTGTAGAAATTCTCTGATGACACGGCTATTGTGGGGGGTGTTGAGGGTGGGAGGGAGGCTGAGTACAGGGACCTGGTTGACCACTTTGTGAAGTGGTGTGGGGAGAACCACCTGCAGCTGAACATGGCAAAAACAAAGGAGATGGTGGTGGATTTTAGGAGGAACAAGCCCCTGCCCTATCGTGTCAGCATCGGCAGGATCGATGTGGATATGGTGTCGGCGTATAAGTACTTGGGTGTCACACTAGACAATAAACTGGACTGGTCCACAAATACAGAGGCCATCTACAAGAAGGGCCTGAGCCAGCTTTACTTTCTGAGGAGGCTCAGGTCCTTCAATGTCTGCAACGGGATGTTGCAGATGTTCTATCATTCTGTTGTGGCGAGCACCATCTTCTTTGCTGCAGTGTCCTGGGGTGCAGGCATCAAGGCAAAGGACGCCAACGGACTGAACAAACTCATTAAGAAGGCCGAGTCTGTTGTTGGCTTGAAGCTTGTCACCGTGGAGGAGGTGGTGGAGGAGAGGATGCTGGCAAAACTGCTGGCAATCATGGACAATGCCTCCCACCCCCTCCACACAACACTGGACAAGCTAAAGAGCAGCTTCAGCACTCAGACTCAACAGACAGACTTATTCAACCACGCTGCTCTAAGTAACGATATAGAAAATCGCTCCTCCCCACTGTTATAAGACTGTATAACTCATCTGCCTCTGTCAGATCCACAATCACAGAACTGGACTAAATCTACCTGTGGAACATATACTTCATCATATACTATCATATGTGATATGTGTTAATATAAACCATGTTGATATTATATATCATATTCATACAATATATTATTATTATATTAATAGTATTATATTATTATTGTTGTTATTATTATTATTATTATTATTATTATTACAACTATTATTATTATTATTACTACATAACAATAAGATATTATCTATTGTATGTATATCTTCTTGTATAGTCAAGTATCTATTATACATATGCTATATATCATATCATATCTTGTGTATATATATGTGTGTACATATTATATATATATTGTGTATATATATTACAGTATGTATGTATGCACACCTTGCACAGGCTGAATATATGACACATGTTTACATTATATCAATATTAATGTATATCTATGTGTATACATGTATATCTGTTCAGTCATCATATTATATATACATATTGTTATTATATTATTAGAAATATTGTTAATATTATCATTATATACTGTTATTATTATATACTGTTATTAACAATAACACTCCCATCATGTCATCAGTACTATTATCTATCTATCTATCTATCTATCTATCTATCTATCTATCTATCTATCTATCTATCTATCTATCTATCTAATTAATATCCCTTTAAAGCTTTAAGTGTATCTTTATCTGACAAAATCTTTATTATATTATTTTCTCCAATGTCTTTTCTCTCATCCCTCTCTTCTCTTTGCCTCCACTCTTCATCTATAACTCTAGTCTGCCTCTTCCTGCCTCTGCCAGACTCAGGCATTGCCTCTAACCCCAGTCAGTGATGCAGTAATCAACTCTACAGTGCGAGTGTGACTGTCAAGCAAAAGGTAGCAAAAGACACAAAAGCCGTACGAAGTGGAAACTTGGCTCAAACCACTTGAGTCCGTAGTTACAAATCAAAAGTTTTTCCATCAGCAAACTCGGCCATTTTGTGTTATTATTATTATTATTATTATTATTATTATTATTATTATTATTAAAAGTGTCCTAGCTGCCCCTCATGCTCTACCTATGTTAAATTTTTTTGTATCAGTCTGTCTTATATTGTTTTTCTCTTTACTTTTACTGTATCATGGTCACACGAAACCAATATAACATGCAAAACTCGGTATGTCTAGGACACTTAATGTAATAACTTTCAATGTCAGAGGCCTTGGCCACCCAATTAAGCGGAAGAGAGTTCTTACATTCTTAAAAAAGGAAAAAGTAGACAGAGCTTTCCTTCAGGAAACTCATTTGTCCAATGAGGAGCACAAAAAACTCAAGCGAGATTAGGTCGGGCAGGCTTATTTCTCTAGCTTTACCAGCATATATATTATTTTTATTTTTATTTTTAGTTTAATTTTAATTTTTTGTTGTTGCTGTTTGTTTCTTGTTTTGTACTAGTTTTTTGTTTTGTTTTGTTTTGTTTTGTTTGTTTTTTCTTTCCTCATTTCCTTGATAGTCTGTTATGTTACTGAAATGTTAAAAATAAATAAAAAGAATAAAAATAATAAAAAAGTGTCCTAGCTGTTACTAGCCTTAGTGTGTGTGTGTGTGTGTGTGTGTGTGTGTGTGTGTGTGTGTGTGTGTGTGTGTGTGTGTGTGTGTGTGTGTGTGTGTGTGTGTGTGTGTGTGTGTGTGTGTGTGTGTGTGTGTGTGTGTGTGTGTGTGTGTGTTGCCTGCACATTTACAGTACATCAGTGAAGTATTTTGCTGCAACATGTGTATAAACTCATAAGAAATAATGAGAAAAAACTGTCAAATAGTCTAAATACGAGACACTATACATAGTATATCACGCAAATGCAGGATCGATTTGTAGACAGGGAAACTTAACTGTATGCCAGAGGGAAAACTTTATGTCCTGACCAGGTTGGTGGCTGTAATTCTTTGGCAGTAAAAAATATTTCCCTGAGGGTGACCACAGACACACTCTCACTACAAACAATAGAAGCTTTCTGGAAGAAGTCAAGCTCATGGCAAAGTTTGACCCAGTTCTCAAAGGGCACACTCTCAGAATGAACCCAGTGAGACCCCAAGTGGGAAGATCATGCACCACACATCAGAAATTAAAGAGTTAACTTTAATGTTTTAGATCAAATGCCAGACGTCAGGCATGTCAAGTAAGGCTTATTAAAAAAGGGCCTCAAACACCACAAATCATTCAGAACTGTCCACACAAGACTGTCAGACACAAGACTGTCAGACATATGACTGTGGTGCTGATATGAAAAAAATATGGGGGGTCCAAGCAAATATTGGAGTTGAACCCAAGAGGCTTCATCAGATCTAGGAGTAGCCAATAAAGCAAAACGCTCATAAGCTGTCTTGGGCTACTCTGGGTAAACCTTTCTTTACTCTGATGGGATCTGTTTGAGACACCATGTAATAGTTAGGCTAAAGTGATAAACAGAAAAAAAAGAGTTTGTTATTATCCTCCATATCTTCACTTGCATATCATTATTTGTACTGTAACTACATGGCAATTTTACAATAAAAATATACATTTGTCTTATGTTTTACTACAAAGTGGAGTGGAAATGAATCCTCCGAAAAGGCCTTTTAAAGTCAGCCACAGTCAGAACTTCCCTCCCAGACCTCCTCCTGACACACCCACATGTGCATCGCAGGCATAAAATACAAAAGCCACCCCCACAACTATAACCGCACCCCTGTAATACCTTATCCATATTCATTTGTGTGAACTGGTAAATACTGGATAATGGATGAGGTTTTAGTCTTACAGTAAACAGCGCAGGTGCACCCTCCTCCACTCTGGCTAACAACCTCCATAAATGATTCAGGGTGTCACCAGATAAGGAGGGGCAGCCTCATTAGCAGACCAAAGCACTTGTTGCTACATCTGAGCCCACTTGTTGCTGCGAGTAATATGCTTCTCATGTTAGACACGCCGCAAGATCGAGTGTCTGCGCTGGCAGATCATTGTCCCATCGTCCTTTATATAATATGGACACATTCCTTTACTGTCATTATGATGGATTACCACTGACAGACACTCTTTTGTACTTTTTCCAGTTGATGCTTTTATGGATGCATGCCAAAAACCTCTTAACAAACTATAACACGCTTAAACTATAGTCTATTTTCCGCAGCAAAAAATTTAAAAGGACCTCACCATGGGTACTGAGGAGGAAGGACGGCGCCTCAGGAGAGTTGGCAGGAGGCTTCCGCAGGTAGACTCTGAGGCAGGTCATCTTGGGAAGAACATGCTAGATGCCACTGTAGACCAGATGGTTTCAGCATCTATAAAGAGAAGAAACGAAACTTGAAGCCTGTGTGTGTGTGTGTGTGTGTGTGTGTGTGTGTGTGTGTGTGTGTGTGTGTGTGTGTGTGTGTGTGTGTGTGTGTGTGTGTGTGTGTTTGTGTGTGTGTGTGTGTGTGTGTGTGTGTGTGTGTGTGTGTGTGTGTGTGTGTGTGTGTGTGTGCAGAGACAGAGCATAAAAGAAATATCGAAAAATGTTGAGAAACTGCTATATCTTTACTTGTTTTTTTTTTTCACAGTTACGCTTCCTGCTTTAGCCAGTGGTAGGATGTGACCTGTTACCATGGCTGGCAATTGGACTCAACTGTTTTTTTGTTTTGTTTTTTCAAGCATCCTGTTGGATCTAGCGGTCAAGGCCAGATCACAGCAATTAATTTTTATCTGCATACAATAGAGATCTCAATCTGCACAATAGATATGTGAACAGATATTTTATTACCCATAATTTAACTGAATGTGCATGTGCACAATATGCACAGAAGTTCAAACACTTATTTTATATACTGTATCACAGCGACTGTCACTCTCCAGCCTCCTACTTTACAAAAGTGGTGTAGCCTCTAACCAGGATTTTACGATTAACCGCCTTAAAAGTGGACCAAATGTACCTTGTAATGGACATAGAGTAATAGCAACATTACTAAGTTTAGTCTTTAAGTCGTCGATCCATGAGCAGAAAATAATATACTAAATTAATCTGAAACATTACCCATAAAATCCTGTTTTGTAGGGTTCATCTGAATATTTGGATTGATTCTGTTTAATCTGCCTGTTGTTTACGAAGACAAATTCAAAACCCTTATTGTTCACAGTGCGGAACTGTGTCTTCAGTTTACCATAAGACATGTCATAAAAAACTTAAAACATTCATAAATACACAACTCAGAATACATAAGTACACAATACTATATTATTTGTTGTTACTGAAGTGCCACCTACTGGTAAGAGATGGCTTTGAATTTGAGGTCAAACAATACTGCTACAGAAAAGGTTGCTTTGTATTATAAAACAGGAGTTTACTGGTTTTCTATGGGCTGGCTGGTTTAGCCCCATTTGGAGCCAACCAAAGACAATATGGGCTACATTCACTGTACTGTTTACAGCTTTACTTGGCAGCTGTCAGATGGATTTCCAGTCATTTGACAAATATACACAGACAAGAGACAAGTGAGAGCCCAAGGTTAACATAACAATACCCGCTCAGTTTCCAAGAATTGATCTGATGGTTCCCAGAGAATAATAGTAGTATTTCACCATTTACAAATAACATACAGCTACAGCTGCCTCCAAAGCAAACAACAAAGATAAAAGACAAAAAACATGTTTTTAATATACAGATTAAACCACAAGTGATTGTGAACTCTAGAACACATAGAGCTAAGCCAGAGGTTGTGTGGCTGTAATCCAGATTACTTGACAGCATGAATTATCACACCTCTGGGTGAAATGTGACTCAATAGCAATAGCTGCAGCACAGCATTTTGAAATCTTGCCCAGTGGCAGTGTACCAGTAACCCAGCTTACTAAACTGACCCTGATTACCAAACCACCCACCATCAAAGAGGTGACTAAATCAAGCTTTAGGGAGATGAAAATCAAAAAATCTGGTTGTTGGGTTGCCTACAATTTACCACACACATTGTCCAAATTCAAATCAGCAAGTATTGTACACACAGCATGATCACGACAATAGTATGCACATACAGAGAAACTATTTTGGGCTGTAAAAAAATATCTCAATTATCTCTTTCTCCTGCCTTGTGCCCCTTCCTCAGGACTTTGAAAAGTCATAATCATGTTCCTTTTTCCTCTCATTCTGTCCCTCCACAAAAAGCCCCTGATTCATTTGGTGCTTATCAGTTACAGTGAAGGGAAAACAAAGGAGTACTCTGAAACTCATACTCTGCTTCCCTGAAGGGGAAACTGGGCAGATAGTGCTACTGTGGCATGGCATGGTCTGTGTTAGAGGACAGAACTGGGCTTCCACATGTTCATTCTCCACTCAGAGACACATAATATACTTTTTAGGACATTTTTCGGCAAACAAAAATTCTAGACAGTGCAACTCATACACTCCAATACCAGCCTATCAGCAAATGTACAACTCCTTTCCAATGTAACATTCTGTATTCCCCAGTGTTCAACTATCTTGTCTTATTAAAAATCAAGTAAAAGTTTTGATATAATTTATACACACAAAACCTCCACAGTGGGCCAAATATTTTATTATATTAATTTGGTCCAAGGGCTGCTATTTGCTTAGCACAAGTAGCCTTATGCCCTGCACAGCTAATATCACAATATCAAAAGAAACAAGCTCTGGCTCAAATATATATATACATATATATATATACATATATGTTTATATATTGCAAGTATTTATATGCCTCTAATAGGTGCAGGCATGATAAAGAGGTGCAAAGTAAAGACACACAGTTTGTGCAAGGCAGAGTGTGAGGAAGGTGCAGTATCAGGTGCAACTGTAAGAAGAAGGTAGAGGCGAGGGAGACTTAATTAAGATAGTAGAGATAAGTATAAGAGAGCAGGACATGTTCCTCAAAGAGATGAATTTTCAATTTGTGCTGGAAGATTGAGGATGACTGTGCAGTTTTGACTTGGGGTGAGAGAAGGCTTTGAGTAGAGATTTCCAGATTGCCACAGGGGACCTCTGACCACCTGGTGGTAGCAGACTGAAGCACATGGCTGTTTAACCAACTAGAGAAGGCGATTTCTGAAGAAACTGAGAGTGTGAATGCTGTAAGTTGAAAAGCTGTCACTAAACTGCATTGCAATAAAAATTTATGAATTATGTGAAATAATTTAAGGTTTGTTGAAAAACTAATGCTAAACTGAAGTTGCAGATTCCAACCATTTGAATACAGCTCAGTGTAGGCTGTGAAAATGCAAAGGGCCCTATCTAGAGCCAATGTCTGGTTTGTGTATTTTGGGCTGCTGCAGAATCATTGTAGTTCAATATAACAGCTTCTGTGGAAGAGGATCCACTCCGTCTGTAGATAGAAATGGCTCTAAGGTAACAAACAATTATTCTTACTTTCAGGAGATAATACACTAATGAAACAACACCTCTGAATATTATTATCCATCTCTTCCAATAAATCCTCCTAAATAAATAAATAGTGATATTTGAAGAAATGGGAGACCCTGCTGAGCACACTGTGTAAAATATGTATGTGTAGTGTCAAAAATGTGACCACAGGAGCAGTTAAAAAAGCTGCTGTTTCTGCTTCCCTCCTGAAATTTGTGCTATCTGTTTATATGGGAATGTTGTAGTTGGTTGGTGCTCCTGTCACTTGGAGGCTTCTTGAGCCAAAAGTGTAAGTGTAAAAGTGACTGAGAGCAAGTTGAAGAAGCTTTACATTCACCCCTACACACTATACATTTACTTATTTGTGAATTCCTATTACTGAAGTATAGTCTGAGCTTAGAATTCAGTTATCATTGAAATCTGCTCATCAGCATATAATACATGCCTTAGTTCAGACCTGCCAAATGGAGACATAAAAAAATAGCAGAGTCTACAATTTTCCACATAAATCCCACATAATTGCAACATACCTCATACAACAGCACTTATAGGCATTAAGCAATTTTCTCAAACGTAATCTAGATTACCTGGTTTTAATAACTATTTAACTTATCAGAACAATGATTTTAGATATAATGAATGTAAATATCTATAATGGCTGTTAAAAAAAAGGGTAGAAACTGTCTGTAGGGTAATCAGTAGTTAGCTAGTTGAGTTTGTTTTAGGAGCATACTGTTGTCTTCCTTCACATACTCTTATGATATTGTGAGTTATAGTGCCCTTTCTCTGGTAGAAGGTGTGCCTATGCTCCAACCTATGCTCCAACCCAATTCAGTCCACAAATCCATCACACCAATGAGGGACTACTTCTCATTCATGAACGCCACTTTTTTTGTCACTTTCTGTTTCCTGCCTTGTACCTGGTGTTGTTTTCTGGATGTGCAATCTCTACATCCAAGCAACCCTGTGAATTTCTTATCCGTTTTACGGTGACATATTGCTTTTATGAGGCTCAGGAATGGCTTGAAAGGGTCAGGCTTGCAGACAGTGCCACAATGATGCAGTAAATCTGCCAGGTCTATTATAGCAAAACCTCAGCTCATCACTTGTTGCATTCTTGGTGTTCCTGTCCTGTTTATTTGATATGTCAAGGTGAACTACTCAGCATGGTTGTGATGACTTTATAAAATATAACATGGTTACAGAGTAAACTTCCAAAGGTTTAGAGAGTAGATTATATATATTATATTAGCCTGCCCTTGACCTGCAGCCGAATTAAATGTTGCTTACATTTTAATACGTTAATATTAATGATCCAGTAATATAATGTATGATACTGTGACAATGACAGGAGCTATTATGCTGCATTAGTAGTACTTTCACCTTTGAAACTGTCAGTATATTTTACTGATAATAAATCTGTACACAGGTAACATGTGGATACAGGACTTTTACTTCTTGTGGAGTTTTACAATATGGATGTACTTTTACTTTAGGAAAGGATCTGAATCATTCTTCCACTACTGATGGCAGGGTATAGCAGACTAAATTAATCTCTGAATTTAACTACATCAGATAGATGTTAACACTGTGCAAATGGCGCTGTAAGGGAGAATAAAGAAAACATACTGATTTATGTGAAATGCAGAAACATTACTAGACTGCACTCCTTGTTCAAAACCATGTTGTTTGTTATTCAACATCTGAGAAGTGGGCCTTACTTTTTAAACAAGAAGTTGTGCTTATGACCACAGCCATCAATAAAATGTGCTCCAGTCAGTACAAATAACTAGTAAAAATAGTTTTGAAGCATTTACAAACTCAAAGGGACAAATCATCTTTTTCCTATTCTGTATACAGTTTCCAGAAGCAGTCCTTTTAGAAAATCTTTGTCCTGCACCTTCAACGAAAGAAAAAAAGGGCATATTGAATACTTATCCTTGCTGAGACGTGGAACCAATTTTCTGCTTACCAAGTTTTTTTTACAGATTTTTTTATCTGTATTTTATTTTTTATAGCTGTGCTAAACCGTTTTCCATTAAGTGCAGAATAACACGCCTATTTGGCACAAATCTGTGAAGATGAGTCTTTTTGCTGCCAGTACAAACGGTACAGAGGACACATCACCCTGAAATATCTTTGTGCTTTCCAACTTTTAGATGAAACATTCCACAGTGACTCTCATATGTTAATTCGTTCATTGATTCATTTGTTAAGGAGGTAAGATAGTGTCTAGGACTTAATTGATCCAGATGTGTTCACTCGGCTCCCATCTGCAACACTGCTGACTGTGTAGGAAGCTTTGCATTTATATCAGAATGTAACTTTGTTAATGTATATTTCTATTAGAGATTAAATCTTTATCATCCATATTCCATTTAGTGTATCTGATTCTGGGTACATCATCATACTCAATGTAGCTCTTTTTTCCTATTTTTTTGATGCAGTAATGCAAGCAAATTAAATAAATTTGCGTTGCTTTTAGAAAATAATTTTTTTATTTATCCAAACAGTAAAGCAGCCCTAAAAATGATTATTTCCTGAATAAATGTATGTATGTTGAACAGAATGCATTTGTGCTTCATGTTGTGATGATGACATCCTTTTTATGACTGTTCAGTCAGAAGTTTATAAAATATTTTATCCTTTTTTCACTGTATTAGTATTACATTAAGCCAACTGAAACATACAGGTTAAGGCACTCCAAGCTACATGAGAGTACATGAATTGGTAGTTTTAACAAATAAGGCAATGGCACAACCTACTGGATATGTTATGTACATGTGTGCTTTTCTGGACAACGCGTAGAGTTCCTGCAACAAATACATGTGACCACAAGATGTCGCAACTCCACTTACTACACCACTCTGCAAGTGAAAGGCAACTTCATACAGTACTAAATTTTAAGCACATTTTTATACTGGTAATGTGAGGGATGGAATAATTAGTCTGCAACTTTCACATTTTCATTTAAAGACCCCGAGACATCTCTATGTCTGCACGTGCATCTAAAGGTGCTGCTTCTTCATCTTTAACACAACCGATCATTCAGTACTGCAAACAACACTATAAATGATTAATATCGATGGGATTAGAGATACAGCCATGGCGAGTTTTACCATTAGATCTCCACAAGGGTTGGAAAACAAAGTGTGTGGGTGTAACATAATGATATTGTTCCTTTGGGTGGATAAGTATCAAAACATTTTGCGATGAAGATGGGTCCTCTTGATTATAAAAGACGATTTTTATATTAAATTTATTGTATTGAAATATAAAATAATGGAAAACAATATTAATATATATGGGCTAAGTTATAATAAACAGTTCAATTTAGTTCTTTTCAATTTTGTGATACTTTCTCTTACCATCTTTGGTTGAACTTAATTAATGGCAGATCTGAGGAATAGGCTATTTTTGTTCCATCTTAGAGTTAAACAGCCATAATTACTCATCAAATATTCTGCAGGGCTTTTAAAACTTTGACTTGTGACTAAGTAAAAAAAAAATATAGGCCTATATAATTATTAACAATGATAATTAGCTCAGTCTGATTTTAAAAAAGTGTCTTTAGGTCAAACGGGAAGTGAAGACACTGTTTTCAGTGTCCTGTGTGCCTGATAGCTCGTTCCTACAGTCAGCGTGGATGGACACGCTAAGACAACTGCGCATGCGCGTCAGGCAACCATGGCAACTACGTTTGGAACTTGTATCAACCAACGTTACGTTAGCTAATGATTTCCGCACTGTTTGTAACGTAACTTAATGTTATATCTTTGCTATGGTTGGGAGCCGAGTATTTAAACTAACATAAGTTTTTAGTTTAGCTATAATAACCGCATTTATTGTATGAACGTTAGAATGTGGTGCCACAGAATACCGACTTCAGTTTAATGACACGGAGTCTTTTTCTTCTGTCCACCCGGAAGAGCAGGTTGGTGCGCAGGAAGCTCTTCACATGCTCATTTGAGTTAGCAAAGTAGCGGCTTCATGGCGCTCAGTGTTCCCAGCTCAGTGACACTGTCGGTAAATTAAGCTATATTTCAGTGTTCCTGGGTTTTACAAGCGACCCTTCACCACCAGTTTACAAGAGGAACTATAAAAACGCCTTAATATTTGGGTCGCTTTGATTGTAGCTAGATTTCACGTAAGAGCTTCAGTGGATCCCATCAGGTTACAGAGACTTATTACGATTATAATGACAAACACACAATCATTTTGACCAAGGCTAGTCGTGTATCAACTGTTAGATATTGAACAAAGTAGCAAATTGATCTCTGGCAAGAGAAGTATGAAAAAACAATAACACCAGGTTCATTCATATAATACAGTATCTTTGACAGCCATGGAGTTTTTCCCAGTACTCGACCCTCTTGATAAACCCAAAGAAGGAATATGGTAAGTAAATCATTTCAGTTAATTGCACTTGTGTATGATGTAGGGTGCTAACTTTTAATCTGGATGAAATTGTTTTGTTGTCAATGTCAACAGGTATTCTTTGATACCGAGGGGAAGTGCTCCAGGTGTTAGTGTGGGTCACACCTGCACGTTTATTCCGTCTGCAGATGGAGGAAAAGGAAGGATTTTGATTGTTGGGGGAGCCAACCCCAGCGGTAGCTTCTCACAATCAAATACCATCAATCTAGGTAGAAAATGTCAGCAAAGAATGTCCTATCCCTGGACATCTGCATCTGTGTTTTATAAGCCACACGCACACACACACAAAATAAGTTTTCATTGCTTTGACTGTAGTTACATTTTACCCATATTTGGGCTTTTGTAGATACCATCAGCTGTTTGAAGACTTGATCCAAACATTACAATATGGTGCAGTGTCACTTGTCAAAACCCATTCATAATTTTTGATGTATTTGGCAGTGTCATTTGTGTGTTCCTCTCACATATCATAGGCTTTCTTTTGCCCTTTTGTCCTTCCTGACTCCACCAGATAATCATGAATGGGACTTCCCAGAGTGGGAGGGTTTGGAGTCACGGTATGAACACTGCACCTTCGTGCCAGAGAGCTGCCCTCAGAGCCTGTGGGTGTTTGGTGGGGCACAGCAGAGCGGCAATCGCAATTGTATCCAGAATATACAGTTAACAGGTAAATCCCAATTTAAATGTAAACTGTAATCTTCATTATTAGAATTACCTCCATCATACATTTGTTACATTTCAGATGTAGATGGACAGTCTGTTCAGGTAACTTGTGGTGCCACTTTAACTGTGTTGTAACCAATGTTTTGCTGTGTTATGACAGACTGATTGTACATTAGTATAAATTTCTGTAAATTGAGTACAATCCATCCTGTACATGTGTCCAGACAGTGGGTCTCGCTGGAAGAATGTAGTGGCGAATGGCAGTCCCCCAAGTCCCAGGACATATCACACCAACACAGCTTGTCTAGGGGACAGACTATATGTCTTTTCTGGTGGGGAAGCAGGAGCTGCACCCGTCTCAGACCTCACACTTCATGTCTTTGATTCGGGTTTGTATTGAATTAACAAGCTGTGCAACAAGTGAAAATGGGATTAGCTTTGATTCCATGTGGACTCCCATTGGTCAAAGGCTTAATATTTCAACTTGGACATAGAATGTATTCACAATTACCTTGTTGTGTTACATTTAATAAGTCATTATGTCATTTTGACTTTTTAGGAGATCATGTTGCAAACTGTCCAAATGTTTAGTGACATTTAAAAGTCCTACACAGCCGTGGAACACCCCCACAGATGTTTTCACTTATTCTGGTTGATGATATGCCTTCTCAGAATTGAGGGGGCATTGGTAGACTGTTACTGTGTATGACTGGCATCTGCCTAACTTCCTTTTTACTTTGTTGCGCACATTAAGACAGGCCAATTTTCATGTTTACCATTTCTTTTTTGCATGCAATACTGCTCTCAACTTCAGTCTAATTAAAAAGAAAACCTGTGTAAGTGTGCAAGGGCTTTAATATGTTTGTCTGACTGTAAGCATCCAGTCTTTAAGTATATTAGGAAAAAGATTAGAAATATTTTTGATTGCAAAAATGACAGAATTAGCATTCTGACATGTCTTAACAGGAAAAGCACAGACACATTATTAATAATGGCTGCAGTGCATTTCTGTCTGTCACTTCCAGGGCCTTAGTTTTGTGACAGACACTTAAATGTACCAGAGCAATCATTAGGGTTGTTTGTAACACCTTTACTGCAGCAACAAATTTCAAAACTGTAGCGAAAAGGGCATGTTGATCCTCAGTGGAAAAATTATAAACTGATAGATTAGAGTCATTTGGAAAGAAAGTAGTGAATGTAAGCTTTACTGTCAGTCTAGATGTATGTGTGAAAGATTTTCACTGTGTCAAAAGTATTTAATAGCATTGGATGTCTTTAATCCAATAAGCTTTTTCACAACAAAATAATTGCTGCAAGTTAACGAATGTTAAAACAGTTTATGCCTTTAAAAAAGTCAGCCAATTTAAGTTTGAAATACCATACATTGAATTGTTCCTCATTGTTCTCAACAGCAACCAAATATGTGATAGCCTCTATCTTTTGGTTTTCCCAGCGTCATCCACCTGGTCCCAACCAGAAACACAAGGCAGACACCCGCCAACCAGACATGGTCACATTGTAATAGCAGTGGGTTCAAAGATCTACATACATGGAGGCATGGCTGGAGACAAATTCCACAGCGATATGTACACTGTTGACACAAGTAAGCCTGAACTCTCCTGCATTATGATAACAGGGTCGATATTTATTCCTAGCTGTATTGCATTTATATCAGATACAGGATGAAATGACATGCCTCAGAACTTTGGAATGGGGTATTTGTTTTGTTTATTTAAAAAAAATAAAACCATGTGTCTGTTGTTCAAAGGGAGCATGAAGTGGGAGAAAGTGCAGGCTAAAGGAGACATCCCACCAGGAGTAGCAGCCCACTCAGCTGTGGTGCTGGGCAGGAACATCTACATTTTTGGGGGGATGACTACAGATGGAGCCAGCAACTCCATGTACAGATTCAACACTGGTACACAATTTTGAATATTTGCATTTCATTCTGTTGTATACAACACTGTTTATTACTACATTTATAAATGCTCTGGGAAAATGTTCAGTTCTTCATGAAATCTTACTTTGAACTTTTGTGCTTAATCTTCCTCTGTTTGCAGACAAAAGTAGATGGGTCCTCATGACGTTTAAAGGGGACATGCCACCCAACCGCCTAGACCACTCCATGTGTTTATTGCCATGGAATGTGTGTGGTGAGGGGAATGGAGGGGAGGAGCAAGCCAGCAGTCCAGCAGCCTCAGAGACCATAAATCTGGCCTTTGTGTTTGGAGGGATGGACACTCAGGGTGTCATTTATAATGACTGTATTGTGACTGTGGTGACATGATGTGCCTTGATTTTGTAATATTAAATTTACCCAAATTGTAATAAAATGTTTTTCAAGTACCTGTATATTTTGTTTCATTAGAAACCTGAAAACTCGTTATGGATTAATTTTGTCTTGTCCATACTGAAATGAACATGAACAGGCTTAAAATATTTATCTCTGGAGTCAGTAAAGTTGTAAATAAATGTAATAAAAGACAAAGTAACATTTTATATCAAACATTTATTTCAATGTCTTTCCAGAAGTACGATGACCAGATTCAATAAATAACTTTTAGCATTGCCTGTGAACATAATGAGCCCTTGATCCCACAGACATCCCATTCAACAGACCCACAAACACCTGCCCTCCCACCCCCCTCCCCCACTACAGAATCCCCATCAGGACTGCCTGAGAACAGCAGCAACAAGCCTCATATCTGGGCTGACGAATATCTCCGCCTTCCAGCGAAGAGAACACCTCTTACACACTGAAACTTTTTTTTTTTAAAGTCTTTCAGAAGATTCAGTATGGTTGCTCGTTATCGCCACCCCTTCCCAACCATTCCTCTCACTATTTGAGTCCCATCAGTCCAATATGTACACCTAGATGCCATTACCAGAGAGGCAAGGGGCGACCGAAGAGTTGACCTCAACCCTGCCTACAACTCATCCTTCTCCTCTTGCTCGCTTTCGGCACCCTCGGGTGGGGGTCCGCCAGCGCTACCATAGAGCTTGCTGATAATGGGTTGAACGACCTCCTCCAGCTCCTTCTTCTTGGCCTGGAAGTCTTCCAGCTCAGCATCCTGGTGCGACTCCATCCACTCGATCTTCTCCTCCACTGCCTTCTCAATGGCTTCCTTATCTTCATCAGACAGCTTGCCGCCAAGTTTCTCCTTGTCCCCGATCTGGTTCTTCAGAGAGTAGGCATAGCTCTCCAGCTCGTTGCGAGAGTCGATCCTCTCCTTCAGCTTCTTGTCCTCATCAGCGAAGCGCTCTGCGTCGTTCACCATGCGCTCGATGTCCTCTGGTGTCAGGCGGTTCTGGTCATTTGTGATGGTGATCTTATTCTTGTTGCCTGTGCCTTTGTCCTCAGCGGTGACGCGCAGAATACCGTTGACATCGATCTCAAAGGTGACCTCAATCTGTGGTACACCACGAGGGGCGGGAGGGATGCCAGTCAGGTCGAATGTGCCCAGCAGATGGTTGTCTTTTGTCAGAGGACGCTCGCCTAAAAAGAGAATCAATAATTTAGCACGTGCAATAAGATCTTCTGCGTGAATACAAGGAAAATGAAAGTAATAAATGTTTGAAACCAGGTCCAACTCTTACCTTCATAAACCTTAATGGTGACAGTAGGCTGGTTATCAGAGGCTGTAGAGAAGATCTGGGATTTCTTTGTGGGCACCACAGTGTTTCTGGGGATCAGCTTGGTCATTACTCCTCCAACAGTCTCAATACCAAGGGTCAGGGGGCACACATCCAGAAGAACCACATCACCTGCAAGAGAGGAAAAAGTTTAGTAAACCAGGCAACGTTGGAAAGTTCAGTGGAACGGTAATGATACATTGGAGTGGAACAGACACTCCAATGTACGAGGAAGCTGACTTACCGGTGTCCTCCTCTCCAGAAAGCACTCCGGCCTGCACAGCAGCTCCGTATGCTACAGCCTCATCAGGGTTGATTCCCCTGGAGGGCTCTTTGCCATTGAAGAACTCCTTCACCAGTTGCTGGATTTTAGGGATACGGGTGGAGCCTCCAACCAGGACAATCTCATCAATGTCAGACTTCTTCAGGTCAGAGTCTTCCAGCACCTTCTGAACAGGCTTCATTGTGGAACGGAAAAGGTCCTGTAAAAGACCAGGTTAAAAGGTTTGTAAAACATAACATTTGTTTCAGTTGTGCTGTGCTGTCAACTGATCGGTTGTATAACTTACCATGTTGAGCTCTTCAAACTTGGCACGGGTCAGAGTCTCAGAGAAGTCTTCTCCCTCAAAGAAGGACTCGATCTCAATGCGTGCCTGGTGCTGGGCAGACAGCGCCCTCTTTGCCTTCTCAACCTCACGACGCAGCTTCTGCACAGCGCGGTTGTCTTTGCGCACATCCTTGCCAGTCTTCTTCTTGTACAGCTTGATGAAGTGCTCCATGACACGCTGGTCGAAGTCTTCGCCTCCAAGATGAGTGTCACCGTTTGTGGCCACCACTTCAAACACACCATTGTCAATGGTCAGAAGGGAAACGTCGAAAGTGCCGCCACCCAGGTCGAACACAAGAATGTTCTTCTCGCCATCCCTCTTGTCCAGACCGTAAGCAATGGCTGCAGCAGTTCTAAATAATACAATAAGGAGAATATATTTTAGTAGAGGAAGAGAAGGAAATATTTTTTACAATTTCAAAAGAATTATGTATGGATAAATAGTCACTTAAGATACTTACGGCTCATTGATGATTCTCATTACATTCAGACCAGCGATGGTTCCAGCATCCTTAGTGGCCTGGCGCTGGGCATCATTGAAGTAGGCAGGGACGGTGACCACAGCATGGGTGACCTGAGGAAAAGATAAAAACATTAGATTCAATTACACATTTATTTAGGAGTGGTATATATTTTTATGTATATTCTTTGACAATTTTTTGTACCTTCTTTCCCAGATAAGCCTCGGCAGTCTCCTTCATCTTAGTCAGCACCATGGCAGAGATCTCCTCTGGAGCAAATGTCTTCATCTGGCCACCACCAATGTCAACCTGAATATGAGGCTTGCTCTTCTTCTCAGTAACCTGAAGAGGAACATTGAACAATATTAGTATAACAAGTATGTCGCTCAAACATTACCTGAAGACCGTTAGAACCTAAAACAATAACTTTAACATCAAACTATCAAGAGCAGAAACTCACCTTGAAGGGGAAATACTTGAGGTCCTGCTGCACAGAGGAGTCCCCCCAAGCACGCCCAATCAACCTCTTGGCATCAAAGACGGTGTTCTCAGGGTTAGAGGTCAGCTGATTCTTGGCAGCATCACCAATCAGACGCTCACCCTCAGCAGTAAAGGCCACATACGATGGGGTGATGCGGTTACCCTGGTCATTGGCGATGATCTCCACACGGCCATTTTTGAACACTCCAACACTACAGGAAAAATTTTAGAAATGATTACTCAAAGGGAAACAAGTGTTATTTCAATTTCAAAAGTTGCATCATTACATCATCTTTTAAAACAATCAAGCCAGAAGGAATTTTTTTTTTTTTCTTACCATGAGTAGGTGGTCCCCAGGTCGATTCCAACCACAGTCCCCACACTCTCCCTCTTATCGTCGTCGTCGGCAAACACGGTGCCGGCCACCAGCATTACAACCCACAACAGCTTCATCTTTGCTTGTTTCAGACTCAGACCTATAAAGAAATCTGCGGAGAGGAAATACATTGTAAAAAAATTGTGTCCTTGCGTACATGACGTGACGCTCTCTGCCTCAGTTCACATAGCTACAGCTATTAGTACAGATAATAAATCTCCAGAAAATGTAAAACGTGTACACGTTGAAAGAATATGGGTAAAATGGGTGGAGCACCACTGCCTCTTCGGAACCAGACTACATTTTTTTCCCCCATCCGCCGGTAGCTAGCTAACCACGTTAGCGTGTCTAGCAGACATGTGAGGGGGAAATACTTTGCCATAACGAACACTAAAAAGTACATTATTTTTGCATCGGTATACTGAAATCACATCGAATACCCATTTGATTTTAAAAAGCTATGGCAAAACCTCGTGTGAATAAGTCACCATCGTCAAACGTTAGCTTAGCTGGCACCATCGTAATGAAATGTCTTAAAATGACGTCCAGCGTTGAAGAAAACACCAAATACTTGCACTCGCATTATCATATTCACAACAGTGTTTACACATACCTTACTCGTAGTATTGTCAATGAATTAACGGCCTTGACGTTGCCTCTACTGGTAGTAGCCTCTTCTTGCGAAGTGTGTGTCTCTTAATTTGCCTATTCTGTAATCTTTCCTCTGTGAAATGATGTTGAATGAACCGTTCTTTCTCCATATATAAGCCGTCACTTCTTCCCCGTCGTGGAGGCACGCGATTGGCTGAGCAGCTGCTCGTTGGAAGGCGCTGATTGGTTCCACCCGGCACGCTGGAAGCCGCTGATTTGTGCACATCCAGTCCAGGCGACGTCACGACTTTTGCCCACTGCGCCGACGCTGATTGGCTGTCTGTCGAGTGGATTGAGGTACACTGTTGGAGGAGCGACACGCCAGTCTAGAGATTGAGGAAGGGTGCATTTTAACATTGTGTAACATTACATTTAAAGTTAGAGCTGGTTTTTTTTTCCCCCATAATAATGGCCCCACATGTATTGGATGACATATATTCTCATGTTGCTGTAGTTTCAAGGAGTGCACCTGTGTTGGTTCTGTGTTGGTATCATTAGTAGTAATAATAACTCACTGCAGTGAGTCAGACATGTAAAAGCTCTGTGTAATAGCCTGTCTGTCCTTAGAAGCCAAATAGCAAATGTTACATCAGATTAACTTGATTGTATGGACTTTCATCAGAAAATGTAAAGCTGATATAAACACTTGCAACTCTGGGTCCAAACATCCACTTTTAAAGGGAAGCATTAACCTGCAGTGATTTGATTATCAAATTTTAACATTGACACTGAAGCCTTTAGTGTCTCAGTGATCACATATTGATCTTTAATGTATTTGATTAGTTTGTGCACTCCAGGTTTAGCAGGTTACAGCCCACATCAAACAAAACCACATACACTGTATTCTTTTTTGCAGTCTCCTATAACAAAAGTATAAATAGGTCAAGGTTAGGTAACTGGTTGCCAAAGCCTCACTTGAGTCTATAGGAACCCTTTTAAATGTGTTTGTCTTGTGTATGACGTTCACCTGTTCTGTTTATTTTCAAACACATGGCCCTCTTCTGTTGTAGGCCTAGTCATCCTTAATACTTGTATGTCCGGCTAAATATGAGAAACACTGAGAAAAATACTCTTAAAACAAAACAAATCGGCCAATGAGATGAGATTAATTCAACTACTTAAAATCTTCTTGCATCACGGATCATTGTATTGATATTATTGCAGTCATTGGCTTTAAGATACACTCACTCATTTCTACATTTCTTAATAAGTAAATCAGGAAATTTGTAGAAATTACTTGGAGAAAAAATAGAAAATCTGTAAAACAATTTTGTTTGAGGGATTGTTTGAAGGACTAAAACCAGCATAACTTCTAGAAAATTACAAAAACTGTTGATTATTTTAAACTAGATTCTAGAAAATTCTTGAATAAGTCAATTTGTCGTATTAGAAACAGGTGAAATAAGGGGGTTGTAAACAGTTCTCAGTGGTGCTCTTCCTTGGAGGCTACTCAAGCTTTGACATGTCCCCTGCTTTCTGCTAACCTCTTTCACCACCAATGAGTTCCTCTTGCCCGACCCAAGGCCTTCTCTGGGCTCTGCATGAGTGTTGTGGGTCAGACTGGAAGAAATGCAGAACTGTAACTGCTGTGTCCTCGGAGGGATTCTGGAGCACCAACTAGCCTAGAAATGAAGTTTTTTGACAAGCTACAAATGTAAGCATGAGGAGAACCTTGGAGCAGGTCCCTTCTTTTTAAATATTTTCCTTTTTTCTCTTTTTCCCTCAACTAGAAGGAAGAACCATTGCTGGCTGAATGCTGGAGGAGACGATCAGATAACAGAATGACTGACCTCCAGTATCTCAGTGATCTCCAGCAAGACACTTATTAATACAGATATTAATCACAATTAAGATTAGCCCTAAAACAGCATTATTATGTATTTTAACAAATCACCAGTATTGGGGTTTTCTTGTTGTCATTTGTTGTTTTATTTTGTTTCATTGTGGATATTAATTTACAAATATTTTTTAAAATTCTCTAATTTCAAGTTCAGACTGCAACCTGCAAACCAGACTACTTTCAATTCTGAATTTCTTGCCTTCCCTACATAGTTGTAACTATTAGTATAACTATGACTAACAAAAATATGACACATTTCTTTGTACAGAAATAAAGATTTTGCATGGATTCTTTTCTCATCATAGATGTGTTTTAACATAAAGTAGTGTGAATATGGAGCTAAAATTGAAGACTTTATTGAATGTTGTTCATTGATCTGCACTGCAGTTCATTGTAGTTAAATAACTTCAAGTTTATTCTTCATATACCAATAATTATTTTTTTTTAAATATAGTAGTTTTTCTTTTTTATCATACAAATAGGAGATGGTATTGATTTATTATTAGAATTTTTTAATGGCCCTGTAAGTTCTTCCCAGTGTCAGATTTCACCCAGGTCTCTGCAGACATCAATATCCATTGATATGTAAATAAAATTGCATGTAGGTAAGGTTGATAAGAGACTGAAATCACCATGTATGAATGACAAAGTGTTTCTCTGATCATCTGTTTTAGCAATCTGATAGACTGTAGTGTCATAGATAGCCTAATGCATGGTGCTCAGCATTGCACAAATAAACATATTAGACTACAACAAGCAAAATGAAAATAAAATAAATACATTTCTCATAAACGAAATAAAGATAGATTTCCGTGATATTTATTAACTGTTCCCGTTTCTTGAATGTTTATAATAGCCGAATAAGTAAAGAAGCCCATAAGAACAGAAGACAAGGAAGAACACGTAACGTTAACAAAAATCAAGTCACCATAGGATACATTTTGTCGTAAACATTGTTAAAAGTATCAGACACCTTATTTTTCCAACCGAATACATATTGACTCGATAAAAGAAACAGGGATTTGTAAATAAAAAATGGCCATAAAAACAATAAATTGGTTATATTTGTGCCCAACTAATCTAAGTGACAGTGTGAGGCCCAGCGCCCCCTAACGGCAGAGACACCAACGGACAGCAAACTGATGACGTGGTTCGGTCCGTTGACCAGAGCAGCAGTATGGCCGACCAGAGCAGGCAAATAAAACTCGCTGCAGCTAAGAAAAAGGTAAAGTATTTTACAATTGAGCCGGGTTTATACACCGGGAAGCACTGGTCCTGTGTTTCTTCTACGAGTTCGTGTTGCCGGTGTTTCTTTCGTTTTGTTATACATTTCTTTACGGAGCAGGGGTGTTGTCATTACACGTCGTCCGACCTCTACGTTTTCACTCGTCCCACCTCTCTCGCTCCTCTTGAGGCTTTAATGCGCAGGAGAGACCGGTGCTTCTTCTGGGCCTCTATTGATAGCATTAACTTTCCTAAGATTATGTTGACTATTTTTAGTCCTTAAAGGCATTTACAGCATCCCACGCTGTTTAGTTAGTCAGTGATTAACTTAACGTACACTCTTTGCCCATCGGCTTCTTGACAGTCTCTCTAGCTAACGTTAAGTGTGCTTATTAGCAAACCTTTACGTGCTAACTAAGGCAAGTTAACGTTAGCAAGCTGGCTAACCAATGAATAGTTTGCTGTGTGTGAGTGTAAAGAATGCCACACTGCAGTCGGGCTGCTTTCTGCCCTGTCTGCAGGATGGCTCAAGAAAATGGCAAACAAACAGTAATTTTATAACAGACACTGAGCTAGCATTGTAGCACAGTTAGCTGGATACAATGACGGGGACTGTTTTGACAGCTGACACCCCTCTTTCCTGTCCTGCTGTGTGCTAGCGAGGTGTGTTGTTGGGCTATTCAGAAAGATGGCCTTATCAGCTGTGATATGTTAGCTTCAGGAAGTGACTCGTCAGCATTTCTCGCTGCCCTACAAGCTCCGTGGATGAGTGGTGATGATATTTGACATTTCTCTGCAATTCAACCCCATTGTTTTAGAAATGGCAGCTCCAGTAGTTCCCCTATGATTCCCCCTTGGCTCCCTTTTATAGCTGTCACAGGGCCCCATGCCCAAACACACGTAGACAGGGGAAAGTGTGTTTTAACGTTCACATGGATGATCACAGTTTCCTGGAAGTTTATAGCTTCATCTTGTTTGGTTTAGTAACAGTAATGTTGAACAAGAAAGTCAAAGTGACCGTCAGTAACATGTTGGCAGTGGCTTTGCATTCCAGTCTTTGAAACCTTATCTTCTGACTAGTTGGTGTATTGTCAGAGAATGGGAGCAGTCTAACTCGGCTAACTCGGCTTCATCTCAGACAAAATTAATTTGTCCTAATTCAGTTCGCTTGCCCGGACAAGACCTTCTAGTAGTTAGAGGCTCCTTGTTCTACGTAATGTAGTTGGTTGAAAGTTGGGAACAATTCCACTGGGCTACTGCTGGATTTGAAAGAAAAAAACTAAAAGAAAGTGTAATTTGTAAAATAGGCAGCAGAAGAGTTTTATTTATGGCAGTCAACAATTGCTTGCCACACTTCTCACACATCTATTGTCTGCCTTTTTTTTTAATGTGCTGCTCAGCTGAAGGAGTTTCAGCAGAAGAGCTCCCCTGCTAGTGTGGGAGGAGAAAAGGGTGGTGGAGGAGGAGGAGGAGGAGGAGGTGGTGGTGGTGGAGCAGGGGCCAAGAAGAAGAGGAAGGTGAAGGGACTGAGCCAACACGATGCACCATCAACAGACAGAAACTCTCCAGACAATGTAAGTCAGTCCTTTTGTTTGCTTGGTTGTCATCCTGCCCTTGTTGATCAAATACCAACCTCTCTTTGTGCTTGGCAGTCTGTCTTTGTTCTTCCTTGTGTCTTATTTCTCTATTTGTATTTTAACCACTGTTATAACATTAGAAAGCTGTTAAACTCACTTTTATGTTGGCTGCTTACAGTTAATAGTAACTGTGGGCTGGCAGAGCAGTATATACCTCATAAAATAGATCCACAAGCGTGTAGATAAAGTAATTTATTGTTTGTTTTCTTCAAGTGTAATTGAGGATTTGTAATGTCCTACTTGGCTATTGATCACAAAATATTTTGCCGCCTGTGAAGTGATAAGGCTGAATGACTATTAGGTTTGGAACTGCTTTCCACCTTGCTATCAAACGCACACACATTATCATACAACACAGTGCTAGCATTGATACCTATGTGCCAGCCAGGTGACAGGGTGAAAGTAATGTTTAAGCAAGAGAAGGATACTGGACAAGACACAGATAGTAACATTGGCCATTGTAGTGCCCAGTATGCAGCAAAAGGTGAGGTATTTTGTTAAATATACTGCGAATTCAAAGCACACACAGATAATTACATAAACATTTGTCAAATCTTGTGCAGCTAAGTTGGTCTGCACATTTTAAGAAATTATCCAGTTGTATGTTAGTTTTGTCAGATTTTCATATTGGTTTGTGTCATATCAACCTTATTTTATGTTAAAACACATGTTATTATGTACATTTATATGCATAGTATTGCCATAATGAGTAGTAGTCTGCCTATAAATAGATTCTTCTTTTGTCCTTTATGCTGCAGTCCTTTAAGGGACAGAATATGGACAGATGTACAGGAAAAGATCCTTATCAAAACAGCAATTAATTATTAAATAATCATAACCATGCATGTTTAACATGTCACAATTAGAATTTTGACATGAATGAGAAATCATAGATGGGTAGTGTGTTTTGGCTGGTGATTTTGGAAATCTAAAAACAATTTCCGCCTTAAACAGAGTCCCATGCCTGTCTGTTCGAGCTCATTGACACTCTTAATTTGCTTATTTGCTGGTTGTCACTATTGTTATATTTAAATATCTAGCATCCCTTCAGTTTCCTCTTATAAGCAAATTGAGAGCACCAATGAAGACACACAGTTAGGCATGTGACTCCAGCACACAGCTTTCACACACAGGGGCTGACTTTGGGGTCAGTCTTCCACAGACCATGTCGGTCAGTAGTTTTCTAAGCCCGACTGGAATTTGGGTTCGTCACAGCTTGCTGTTGAGTCTTGTTGTTTGTTCTGACACAATTTTTCCCCCCAAAATATTTAATTTTGGTTGGCCAAGACTGGATAGACTCATGTAATCTGAAGCAGGAAATCTGAGGGGGATGCTGGCAATAACCAAATGGAGTCCAGTGTTAGGGGTCAGAGCAGAGGAGACATTTTATGATTATAGCAACACACACAATGATAATTCATTTTATAAAAATTCTTATCCAAACATAGTTCTTTCCCCTTTCTAAATGGGCTTTATATTCAAATGTGAGTAGGGAGGCAAATAATTATTGACTGGGTTCAGGTGATGCTAGCAAGGAGACGTGTGAGCAAGTTTAGTGTGTTAGTTTGTAGAGCTGATTCCACTTGAAGCTGAAGCAGCTAGGGATTTGTTGTCAGGGATGTTGCCACTCCACAAAGGCAACATTTGGAAAAATGCTGCACCCCTGTGTACTGCTACTGTGTACTGTGTTCTATAGTCTTGTTTACACGAGTAAATTTTATTCAGATAGGGTTATTTTGATTATCAGTGGTGTTAAAGGCTCCAGAAAGATTTACTAACCCCTTGGACCTGGCCTATTGTCCTCAGTTTCTGCTTATTATACACCCCTGTCACTTCTAGACCTTTTCCTTTTTTCCCTTTTTCTGTGCCTGTTTGTCTGTGTCTCTATCACTCTCTAAACTGTTCTGCTGTCCTCCACCCTTGTTTCTTCTTTCCTGTAGTTTGACAGTATTCTGAAAGCACTTAGTCAAAGCAATGGAGTAGTGCTACCTCCTTATGGCAACAGTCAGGTGAGCCTCTGCCTCTCTTTCCTTTCTTTGATTCTGCTTTGCCTGTTTTTTTTCTGCCTCTTCATCTCTCTGCTGTAAATAGCCGCTCCTCATGTGGTATTAAATATTATATATTGCTTCCCCATTATTACCTCCTTCTCATGTCAAGTGCACATACTGTTTTTTTGTCACATGGGCCAGTAGCATGGGGCAAACTTGAGTGCAAATGTTGCATTGGTGCTGTGCTTTTTAAATCCATGTCGAGAGAACATTCATGATTAAGAAATGCGGAGGGTGCAGAGTTATTTCAGTTCATTCCAGTGCTGTTGAAGAGTTCACCGTCTTATGTAGACGTTCAGTGTGGATGGGCAGGGTATGCACAGGTGTTGCATGACTCTCAGTAGTTGCATGGCTGTGATATCTGCATCTGGGTGCATCATGCAGGCATGCATCTGGGAAAACAAGAAATGTCTTTGTGTTTTAATTTTCAACTATGTTCTCATTGCTACTTTTGTGTGTGTGTGGTTTTTTTTTCAGTACCTTTTTTACATGCACTCTTAAAAGTGTTACAGATTATTACAAATGTCTTGCTTGCATTAGTTTCAAAGTCAGAGTAAGAGTAACTCAACAAAGGGGTTATTTGTCAATCATTCAAATTAATGTTGGCATTTATACAGCATGGTCTGAGTTCTTTCAGTGCTTTGATTCTGCAAGTGTTTCCGAGAGCTCTATGGGTAGAAGTAATGGGAAAAAATTGGGCCAGCAGCAAAACAGCTTTCCTGCCAGAGCTATCACCATAAGTAACCAAGCTTGCAGGAAGGTGCTCTATAAGCTGTTTACCACAAAAATATATACCAACACTGTCCCTGCAGTTTTTTATTATTATATTCTTATGTTGACTAAACTGTAACCTTAATCTGAGTTAGAACAGTAATCAAGACATTTCCATGCAACATACATAAAGTTTGAGACATCATTGTGGTCTTTCTGTTGCTCTTGCATCATAACTGCTCTTTGTCTTTGCATTAAACCAGTGTGTGCATTTTGTGTATGTGTCACCTCAGACCTTTGCTGACGTGGAGGCCATGGGGTCCTCAGTTCCCCAGCTGCTGGAGGACCCAAAGGGGGAGCCTGGTCACAGTTCACCTGTGTCTAACTCTGCTAGCGCTAACACTACTACTAACCCTGAGTCTGTCGGTCACAACACTGACCTGCAGGTGTGTCTCTTAATATCTGTCAGTTCAGTCTCTTCTCTGTCTGTCAAATCATATTTTGTTTCTGTCCTTCTTTCTCCTCTATGTCCATCACATTTAAGATTATATGCCTTAGTCTTACAGTGATTAAAACTACAGATCCCCTGCCTTGTTAGACTGTTAATGTGCATTGTCATCACACATTTCTTTTTATCAAATTTTCTCACCGTAATTTCTGTGTTTCATCTTTCTCTCTCTCTCACTCTCACTTCCTCTTTCGATCTTACTCTCTTTCTGCAGGACTATCCGGATACCAACGGCAATGAGAGTTTAACAGAGGAGAATAGGTGGGTTACCTGATTCCCTTACTGCCTGTGACACCCTTTTACGTTTTTATTGAAACGTGCGCCATACACAGAACAGAAGTTGAATATTAATGCAAAATATGCCTGCCAAGGTTTTCCACTGTTAATGGCAAGACATGATTTTCACACATCATATATTAGGTATAATAAGCAATACTAATATGGCTCCAATGTACCCTGCTACTCTAGCCATTGATTACTAATGCAACGTTGTAAATTACATAGTTAATGTGTGTGATGGATTATTTATTTGTGTTATCCTGCAGACCACTGTCTTCCACAGAGAGCCTGCGACAGCTCTCACAGCAACTGAACGGCCTGGTCTCTGAGGTACAATTTTAGCACCGCCAATGTCATCCTGTCTCTCTCTCTTACACACACACACACACACACACACACACACACAACACACACACACACACACACCACACACATTTCTTTGTCATACAGTGTAAGGCTTTTAACAACAACACACCACCACTGATGTGCACTTTCAACTGTGATGTGTTGCTTCTATTCTTGGCAGGAATGCACTGGAAGCATTTTCAAATTTGCCAGTTGTTCCCAATGGCCTCAGACACACTGACAGCATTCAACTGATGCACCAAATCAACTTGATATATTTCCTCTGAACTTTGTTTGGTTTTGCATAGTCAGCAGTGTATCGCAATGTGTCCTTTTTGTCAGGTTTCTGAGATTAACATTGACCTACTACTGACTAAAAGGATTAATAAGATGTTTAAAGACAACTATCTTGCTGTTCTAATAGTGGCTCCTGAATATAATTAGCACACTGTTTTTATATACCTTTCAAGAAAATATGTTAGGGTATTGTTGCCCCTCACAGTGGTGAAATGTAGGTCTTACACTGCTGACAAACAAATTGCCAATCTGCAGTGCATCCAGTAAGTTTCAGCTTTAGGCACATAGAGACATCGTTTTTCATTGAAGCACATTCATTTTTCTTGTGAAAAAAGTGAAACATATGAAGAATTTTCTGTTTTGGATGTGCATTAATGCGTGGCTTTGTCATTTCAGTCATCTGCTGCATATGTGAATGGGGATACTGCATCACCTGGCAATGAGAGAGAACTGGAGGTAAGATTCAAGATTCAATCATTTTATTTTTAGTTTATATAGGTAAGATGGAAATCTAATATTGTCTGTTAGATGAAAACTTGTTTTTGAAATTTTAAACCCAGGTTAGAGGTTGACAGTATAGCCAGGACTTCTTTTAAGCTTGGTATCATGTTATCACACAATGCTTGCATATAAAGTGAAACTCTATTCAGTATCAACATGCTGCTCCCAGAATGGATTTTCTCTGGCAGCACTTTATTATTTGTCATAGGATAGTATGCTTGCTAGCTAGCTGTCTAAAATGGTCAGCTTCAGGTTTGCAGCACTGGCAGTGTAATCTACCCAAAACTCACTGTGACTCTTGTGTGAGGGTGACCTTTCTGGCTTTGTGTAATTTAATTAACCACAAAGTACATTACGTCTACTCTATGTGAGCCTTGAGCTTAAACTTATCATAACATGATATGACAGGTGAAGCTAAAAATTGAGGTGTTTTTAAAATGTATTCTAATTGCATTATACAACATTTTAGGTCTCAGTTATTGCTAAAGCTTTGTAAAAGGAATGAATGTCTAGCTGGATTAATGGGTGATTGATATGTTAATGTATGACAGATTAGTTCTAAAGGGAAGTAAATATCACTGGGCAACTTAACACTGAAATGGGATTCCCAAGAATAATTGCAGTTTATATATGAGTATAATACTTTGTATAACTGTTGAGTGGTCTCTCTGGTGAGGGCTATGAACGTGCAGCTACTGTTAGCTAAAAATTGTCTTGTGCCCTTTTGCACCATGTAATGTTACTTCACTGACCACAATTTGAGACGTCTCTTAGATTGGCCCCTGAAGTGCAGCATGGAAACTGTCAGAGACCTCATATGACAGTCTGGAGAAATTTAAGGAATGTGGATCCCGTCCACATTTTGCAAATGATACTTAAATAGGTTCCAGTGAAGGATCCACTATCTTTCAACTGGCTCCATTAATCAGCCTAACATTCATCATTTATTTTAATTAATTTTTTCACGTCTCATTATTGAAAACACATTTTGTGCTACTAGTAAAGGTGCAATTGTTTGCCTCCATGTTAATAATTTACATTTGAATTCTTCTCCTCCTCCCATGTGTTCTTTGTTTGACTTTTGCCACTGCACTTTATCCCTCTCTTCTTTTTTTCCCCCTTTCCCGGATGCATGTGTGCACGTAATAGATTCGGAACCAGGAGCTGGCAGCCGCCCTGGAGTCCAGCAACCTAACAAACTCTCAGCTCAATACCAAGCTAGACCAGCTGGTAAGAAGCTGTGTGTGTATGCATACTTTTGTGCACACATTTGTGTGATTGGAGAAAAACCTTTCCAGCTATCCCACAATTACCACATTAGTGCATGTACTGCATGTATTTTGCATGTCATCTTGAGTTACCACACGCTGGAAGAAATCATGCATGTTTTTCATTATTTATGTATCTTTCACTTAGTTTAACTCTAAATAAAGAGTAATTTGGGTTCACATTTCGGTCAGAGCTGTCATAACCTTATGGTAGATGCCTAATTGTAAGGAGTTTTCTCTCCAGTTTAGCACACTAACAGCAATAAACATCACAGCTTCAAATAAACACTAAAGGTTAACATAACAGATAACAGAACAGGTTCATTAATTCAGTACTTGATGCTACCCCTGTCCTGTCTGGCATGCAGATAAGGTCTTCTGTGCTAGAAGTTAGAAGACATCTAGAACTGTGTAACACTGCTGGGGTGATGAAAGAAATGTTGATCTTTCACAAACTTACATTTTATCCTGTTGGTCCGGCAGGTACAGCAATCTCAAGGGCTCTCAGATCAGCTACAAAAGGTAAATACTTCTCTCAGCCAGTCTGTTCATTCCTGTCTCATATTTTCCAGTCTGCTGAATTTTTGCTTCCCTCCTCATTCATGAACTTGTTTTTGGTTTTTTTCTTACTTAAGGAGCGAAAAGATTTTGAACAGAGATTTTCAAGAGAGCAGGGTGCCATGCGCGAACAATTACAGGTAACTGCTCTTACTAAAACACATGAATTGAATTTGTGTGATTGTGCATTTTTAGCATTTGTGAAACTGTGTAATAACAAAAAAAAGCCTCTTTGTACTGCCATGTAATGTTTTACTGTATGATGTCAGAGTCCGTGGTGTCACCCTGGTATAAACTGGATAGAAATGTGATCCGAGAACACCATTCCAACCCTCCTTTCCCTGATCGCTCACTGTGACAAGAATAAATTGTGTTGTCTGCGTAGCAAGGCTGAAGCACTGACTGTAATGACTCTGTAAAGAATTGTGCTTATTTCATGTTGTGATTTAATGAACTTGATGTTAAGTCAGTTATGATTACCTAGACTCATTAAAAGCTGTCCTCTCCCAAGGTTCACATCCAGACCATTGGTATACTGGTATCAGAGAAATCAGAGCTACAAACAGCACTACAATACACACAACAGGCTGCACGGCAGAAAACAGGTCTGTGTGTTTTATCATTTTTATCATGGAAAGACCCCTGCAGCGTTTAGTTAACTTAGTTTGTGTCTCTCTGTCCCTCTCTCTTTGTGTTTGTCTGTAGCTGAGACAGAGGAGTTGAATAACCGTCTGCAGGCAACAAGGCAGAGAGTGTCAGAGCTGGAGAGAACTCTCTCCTCTGTCTCAACACAGCAGAAACAGTTTGAAAAGGTAACAAACATTGCAGTAATCACTCCCTGTAAACAGAATTCTCTGAGGAATGAGTAATTCAGATGCAGTATATAACAAACTTAATTCACAATGACTTGTATGCATGTAATACAGATAGGCAGCCACAACCAAAAGCATACACCTCCATTCTTCACTGTAGTTGTTTTAAATTATCTTCTAAGATGACTTTGTCATGCTGACGAAGTGCCTTTGTTTTTTTAATAAACTTGTTTTCTTTTTTGTCTCCAGCACAACAA
Source organism: Dicentrarchus labrax (assembly GCF_905237075.1). Classification (NCBI taxonomy): domain Eukaryota; kingdom Metazoa; phylum Chordata; class Actinopteri; family Moronidae; genus Dicentrarchus; species Dicentrarchus labrax. The sequence goes on from NW_026136710.1 coordinate 10,627,378, forward strand.
AGAGCTTGAAAAGGAGAGAGACAACCTGAGGCTAGAGATGTTTAGACTTAAGTAAGTCACTTACCCCCATGTACACAAGGAGATGTATTTCATAGCATTGCCACTGCAGAAGCTTTGACATTAATGACGATATTTAGTCCATAATGCTGTATGAATTGCAACAGATGGTATGAGAGTGTCCCAAGTCCTGTTAGAATCTGGTAGGTTAGAAATGATGAATAATCTCTGCATATGTGTGTGTCCACAGTAATATGAGTGAGGAGTCGAAGCAGCAGAACTCGGAGATGTCGGAGCAGCTGAAGCTGAGTACACAAGAGAATGGAGCAATGAGGCTGGAGGTGGAAGATCTTCGCAAGAGACTTGAGATAGCCGACCTCATGTTGCAACAGGTGCATTAAGACACAGGCACAACATTTTACAGTACATACACATTTAAACTCCTCTTTCTCTTAATGAAAATTGTAAGTGTTGGATTAACTATACTGTCAATCTAAAACAACAAGGGGATATTTGGAATTAGTTTTAATCTAGAGCCCTAAATGTTTTGTTGCAGACGATGCTGCCAGATGTAATTTTGTATTATTTGCATTTCTCTCCAGTGCTCCAATCAGTCAGATCCCACCAGTGCCAACCAGCAGGTCCAGTTACTGCTGGAAGATAAGCAGCAGCTGGAGGCACATAATCAACAGGTCTGTGTACAAGGACTGTTCTCTTACAGTTATCTGTACTTTTGTCATACAAGTGTCTGTCTGTCTGAATTTAAAGAGTTTTGAGTTTTGGTGTTCAGTGTTTTGATGTATTCTGAAGCTTGTGGCTCTTTACCAGATATTGTATACTGGTTTGAGCAGTTAAAGCAAGTCAACATTGTACCCACTAGTTTCCTTGCAGCCATTCCTTCATAGAGACGTATATCTTAGCTCAGCCACGTCATCATAATGGCCCTGTTTGCATTTGCATCAAATTACCCATTAGATGTCAATCTATCTATCCATCTTCTTTTCTAATTTTCCTTTTCACTTTTGATTATTTGGTACATAAAAGTTGCAAACTAATGCTATTTTATGACCAGAAAGTGTTGCTTTGTTAACAGCATTTCCCTTTTTATGTTTTTGATGCTGTAGTTGTTGGAGTCGATTGCCCAGCTGCAGACCGAGAGGGACTGTTATGCAGAGCAGATTCATGAGGAAGGACGTGTATGGAAGGACAAAACAGAACAGCTGCTAACACAGGTAAACTGTACAGTAACCTTAGCGTAGACATTACAGTTGACTAGAGCGTGGGAAATATAGAGTGCTATGTTGTTTGTTTACTTAATTCATTTTGGTGTCAGACTAATGACTAATTCATCCGTGTCAATTTTTGTTTGTGTGCAGGTGTCTTTGGTTGCAGAGGAGAGGGACAGAAACATCAGCCGAGTCCAAGAACTGGAGGCCAGCATCACAGAGCTGAAAAATGCTGCAGGTAAGAGGTTCAAATCGCTGTTATCTACATCTGTATCTACCTCTATCTGCCTCCTTCCTTTTCCTAACTGTTCTGCAGCTCCTTCCTTGATGTCAAGAACACATTTGATAAATAAGCTCTTAGATTGCCTGACCATAGTAGGATTAACAGAATGGGCTCCCCTTATCTTCCTGGAATGAACCTGGATTCAGGTGCATCTGGGAGTCAAGGAGAGCAAACTTCAGAGGGAAGGAAGACTGGAGCACACTGATTGATGTTCAGGCTTAAAAGTGTGAATAGACTGATGTTTGTCAGTATTGTTAACTAGTGTCAAGATGTTAATTACTGTCCAAGTGTGTCTGTTAAAGCCTGCAAATCAATACGTGTGCTTCAGTCTTTGTCCCTCTGTAGTGGAATTAACAACAATGCAACTTTTATTGTCAAGTATTCCGTTTAACACATTATATTTTCTGTGTGTAGTAATATTTAGTTCAGCATAATCTTAAAAGCTGTACTGTCAAAGCTACCATAGTGTGTTGTATTTCCCTGTAGCAAATTTCTTACACTTGATAACTGTAATCCTTCTTCTTCTCCAGCATTATTGTCCCAGGAGAGAGAGGCTCAGGATATTGCAGAAACTCAGTCCTCGGGACCATCAGAGAGTGAGGTGGCTCTGCAGGAGGCACTCAGCACTCTACAACAGGAGAAAGACGCTCTTACTGCACAGTACCAAGCACAGGTATACATTACAGTGACACATGCTTGGACAGGCCTGTTTTACCGAATCACAAATGTAATAACATTTGAAAGCTACACCATATGATAATTAGTTCTCTTAGGTTCGAATTTTCTAATCAGCATTGGTAATTCTTTCCCCAGCTGCGAGATAACGAGCAGCTGAGCCGCCTGTGTGCAGAACAGGAGACGCGTCTTGGGGAGCTGGAGCGGCAGGTGGGCAGCCAAGTCCAGGATGAAGGGGACCGCCGGCGCATGTTGGAGGATGTTCAGTCAGACAAGGCCACTATTAGTCGTGCTCTCACCCAGAACCGGACACTGAAGGACCAGCTGGCTGAGCTACAGAACGGTTTTGTCAAACTGGTGAGGCTGGAAGTCTAATTGTGCATCCGTCCTTTTTTAATGACATCTATGTTATTATTTATTATTATTGTGTTGTTATTTCTATACTGGATACTACTTTTGTTTCTGTCCTAACTTGCTATCATTTTTCAGGGATCATAGATTCGTTTTCCTGCATCCTTTAGCATTTTGTGTGAATTGATCCTCTTGTGGCTTTTTCATGTCTTTTGTTATGTAGTTATTGTATCAAGGATCCATGTCTCTATAGCAATAAACTGACAAAGTTTTCACACAGTAGGAAAATAAATTCATAACAAGTATTACCTCAGAGGGTGGGAGAGTTCTGTCTTTAAGCCAAAATTCCTTTATTTTTACAGACTAATGAGAACATGGAGCTGACCACTGCCATCCAGTCAGAGCAACACGTGAAAAAAGAGCTGGCTCGTAGAATGGGTGAACTGCAAGAGGCACTGCACAATTTCAAGGAGCAGGTATGCTCACACAAACGTATGCACTTTTTCTGTCTTCACTTTGCTATCTTGTGCAGTCTTGTATGTTTTTTTTTATACTTGTCAACATAATAGACATAATAGTGTATTAACACAATAGAGAAATATATGATAGTAGCATCCATAAAGAGATTAATCTGCCTTGTTATTATTTTCCTCTTTGTTCCCTTGTGTCCAGCTGGAGCTTAAAAATAAGGAGACTCAGGCTCTGATGGAGCAGAGGGACCAGGTAGTGGCCTACCTGCAGCAGTACTGTGCTGGCTACCAGACCCTGGCCTCAGAGAGAGAACAGCTCCACCAACAGCATCTGCAGCAGATCCAGCTCATGGACCGGCTGCAGCATGATGAAAGTCAGGGCCGCGTGCAACTGGAGATCAGTCACAATCAGCTCAAACAAGCGCAGGTGTGTATTTAAGAATAAGGCCTTGTCCACGTGACCATTGATGATGATGATGATGATGATGATGATGATGATGATGGTGATGATGATGATGATGTATGAATATATTTCAGTCCAGTCTGTTGTGATGTTGGAGTACAGTACATCATGCACTTATGAATATGTTGAGACTGCTTTAAATGGTCTGAGGTCAGTGCATTATGCAGTATATTTATACCATGCTGTATAACCTCATCTGTCCCTTCTTTACCTCTCTGACACCCTCAAACCCACATGAACTATCTCTCCATCATTGTTTTGAATGACTCTCTGTCTCCCCCTTCAGGAGCATTTGGACCTGTTAGCCAGAGACAATGAGCAGTTGAAGGCTGAGGTGAAGGAGCTGCTCAATAGCTCAGCTCTTGCCTCGTCATCCAGAGACCAAGGTAAGATTTGTCTATTACTGGTATGTTGGTACTTACTGCCCCTTTTGTTTTGTTTTTTACTGTCATTGCTTCATGTTCTATTTCTTTTTGTGCTGCCCTCCTTTTGAAATTCAGTGCCAAAAAATGTACCCTTTACAGGTGTTAATGTTGTTATGGCACACATGTTCAACAGCATAATAGCTTTCTTGTGTCACATTGTTTATTTTGAAAGAAATGCAACCTAGAAAAAGAAAATACTAATAATCAGCAGGTTGGCGGTTTGATCCTTGTTTCCTCCCATTGCTTGTCAAAGTGTCCTTGAGCAAGATACTGAACCCCAAATTGCTCTTGATGCTGTGCATCGGTGTATGAATGTGAATGAATGACTAAGTTCCTGTTTGTGATAGGCTTTGCCATCAGTGTTTGAATGTGTGTGAATGGCTGAAGGTGGCATGTAGTGTAAAAGCACTTTGAATGGTCAGAAGACTAGAAAGTTGCTATATACGTTCATTCCATTTACAAGAAACATCTTCTAATAGCTGAGCTGCAGCAGTAGTTTCAGACCTTCCACTCTGACCTCAGGCTGTGCCACCTACAGGCAAGGAAAGAGCAGCAGCAATTTTGACACTTGCACCATTTGTGAATTAGTGTTACAGTCTAAGACCACTTACTTAAGAAAATTGGGAGAAAAATATGTTAAAAGTCTATTAACGGTTTCAGTCTTTCATTATGTCACTAGGCGATGGAGTGGAAAGCCAGTCCATGCAAGAGAGCCCAAAGAAGTCCTCCTCCATAGTTATCCCAGAAGACTTTGAGAGCCAGAAGGAGATGGTGAGGAGGGTGATAAGTCATCTCCCCTAAAACTACTTGTTTCCTTTGCTTTGCCTTTTAGTACACATTATGAAGACCTAAATCAAGTGAAGAACTATGCCAGTGTCAATGATGTATTTTTAGATCAATCAAAGATCAATTAATGGTGAAGATTTGAAAGAAAGAAAGGGTTTACAACTACATATGGGATGAAAATTTGACGTTAGCCTCATTCGTCCGCTCCCTCCCACCATCCTCACCCCGCCACCTTCTGTCCCACCCCGCAGGAGGAGTTTATCCGAGGAACTGTGGCTCAGTTGGAGGCCGAGAGGGATGAGGCCAGAAGGCAATTGGAGGAAGAGCATAGGCTCCACATGGCAGCCCGGCACCAGACCGCTGTGGCCCTCAGCCTTGAACACCAACACTACAGCCACAAACCTGTTCATGACCACCATCACGAGCATCATGAGCATCACGAGCATCACGAGCATGATCACTCTCAGGGCCAACATAGTCAATGTGAACACAGTCATGAGCATTCAGGTGAGGCAGACTAGATGGTTTGTTTGGGTGCATGATGCAAATATTTTTAGGCCAAGATTACACCTCTCTAGAGTAGGATATTGAATTATTATAAATACAGTTAAGCCTGATTATATTCCGTAATGAATTCTGATTATATAGATAAAAAGAATATGGGGTGCATTATGTAAATCAGCTGTTTACTTTACTATCCTTTTCTCAGAAGGAGGAGTACCTGTGGAAGTTCATCAGGCCCTGCAAGTTGCCATGGAGAAGCTTCAGCATCGTTTCACCTCCCTCATGCAAGAGAAAGCTGACCTGAAGGAGAGGGTGGAGGAGTTAGAGCACCGCTGCATCCAGCTGTCTGGAGAGACAGACACTATAGGTGAGACAGTTGGATATTTGTGATGTGAATATCACTTACTGTACAACTAATGTTTTGGTTGACTGTAATAAGTTGTCAGAAAAATAAAAACACTCAACATACTCATTTCTGTTACTATGTTCTTTCCAGGGGAGTACATAGCCCTGTACCAGAGTCAGCGGGCCATTATGAAGCAGAAACACCATGAGAAGGAGCAGTACATCAGCATGCTGGCTCAGGACAAGGAGGAGATGAAGGTACTGTATAGCAACCTTTTTATATAAAAAATAACCGTTAGTGCAGTCAAATATAGTGGCATTAGATGTTTGTCTTGGTGTATTTTTTTGCTCAGTTTTCTTTCTTACCAACATTCAGAGCCTGTAGCGACTCAAGAGAAGACGGATCCTGATAAATGTGACATTGTGGCTTTATTTTCCATCTCAGTCTATTTTCATAACAATCCTAAATTGGTGTTTGGCAGCCCAAATCAAAATAGTCTACCCTTGAACATCACTGTTGTGTAAATAACAAGTATGACAAAATGTGATACTGTCTATACTGTTGAGGATCACCTTGCATTAAACTGCATCTTTTATGTAGATGGAATTTAACCTGATAACATTTAAACCTGGTATTACTGTGCATCTCCAGTGTCCACATTGAGATTCAATTCCTCTGTTTAAAAGAGAAAATGTAACTTGTTCACATTCATTTTTTTGTTTATTTCTAAATGAGCTGCTTTACAAAATCTGTGACTTTGACTTGTGTGGAGGAACTTTGCAGCTGTTGGCTCGTGGTCTTTAAACCACAAGCTCTCTTTATATTTCTCTGCTGAGACGTCAAACTTTAGATTTTATTTCAGACTGCAATACGTTTTTCCACTCACAAAGTTGTTGTGCGTGGATTTACAACGCAATTGCATTTACATTTGAACACTGTCTTGGGTGCATTTACACCTTCATGTAGTCAAACCTTATCCAATATCAGTCTGATTGCCCAAAACTAATTTTAATGCATAGTGTAAAGGGGATCTATGAATGCTCCTACGTAATGACCAACACTTCTTTAAACAAACAGTGCTCTTCACACAACAGAATGATTTTTATCAGTAATCGTGTTTAATAGAAGCAACAGTTTTGTAATATCCTCCCAACTAACATTTTTGTCTGTGTGTGTCCTTGCCGTTGTGTCTCCACTGTCCATCAGATGAAGCTGGCTGAGCTGCAGGATCTGGTGATGAGGTTGGTGGCTGAGAGGAATGACTGGTACAGCCGCTACACCGGAGCTGTGGCTGGCGCAGGCACAGTGAACCCAGACCTTCTTCCTGTCGGGGAGGATCACGCTCACCCAGAGCACCAAGCACACACACACACAGAGTTTGATGCTGTCAGTGGAGCAGGTAGGCACAACGAGTAGTACTGTCCTCACTACATTATAAATCAATGCAAAAACAATTATACAGTGATCTTGTGTTCAGACGATGGTTGGGAAGGGGGAGAGTAGCTTGTTGTGGCCAAAAGGACAGGAAATTGCATGGTTATTGGAAGTAATTCTTGACATGTGTGGATCTTTTTGTGAAGCTTAATACAGCACGTACAACAATTGACAAACTCCTGAGTCATTGTATCTGCTGTTGTTTATAAAATGGCAGGAAGGATGGCAAAAAACAACAACACAGTAACAACAATACAGAAAGTTAAGGTTTGAGGCAATACTGGAGGTAAACTGATATTGTGGCACAGTGTGGTGTCTGCATAAAAAACTTCATCCTAAAGTCAGATAAGTGCAGTCTATGGAAATTATAGGTTTCTACTGTTCTTTGTATTAAGAATAAAAACACGGCCTGTTCTCATTATGAAGAGTAAAAGTCTTTAATGTAACTCTCTCTGCTGCAGAAGCCATGGAGGTCATTCCTCTGTCGGAGCCCACCACAGACCTGGAAGCCTCCTCGTCCCAGACGCTTTCGACCGGGTCGGCCCAAACTGACTCCAAGCCCCTGGGCCCCAAAGAAGACGGCACAGCCCAGCAGATCATGCAGCTGCTCCAGGAGATCCAGAACCCTCAGGGAGCACTAAGGTCACCCCACTTCCTCGGAGAAAACCCCTGCATCCCCTTCTTCTACCGGCCTGATGAACAGGACGAAGTCAAGATCCTGGTGGTGTGAGTTGCGGGTGTGACAGAGGCTGGTGTGTATGTGTGAGAGATATTGGACATGTCTTGAAGTCTGGGGAATATTAAACACCACAGTTTACCGTCTTTGTAGCTTATTTATCATATTCATAAACACTTTGACACCCTGCAAAACTGGTCACTGGTCTTTGACCCAATTACATGAAAATGTCCCCTCTCTGTTCTGTGTGTTGGCACTCATGTGTGCATGGTTAAAAGTCTTTTCTATTTGATGTTTTTATGTTTTTGGGGTTGTTTTTGTCTATGATGCTCTTCCCAGAGAAGAGATGATCAGTATTCCTTAATGTAATCTGATTAGTCTCCTTACCACAATTTTTAATTCCCATCCTTCCTCTCGTCTCCCGTCTTACACATAAGTGCAATAAAGGGGGCCGTATATCCTCCTCGCTGATAAAGTACTTAAAGAGCTGTCAGAAAATTAGCAGCGTGTTCGTGTGCAACTTAATTTTAGTGCAAATCTCAGTTTTACACAATTCACTGTACAAATGCCAAAAAATAGCCTCACGTTTGAATGTAATAACGAGAATATTTACCTGTATGTCTGTGTAATGACGAAATGTGAGGAGAACAGATGATGGTGAAAGGGCGGAGAAGAGACGGAGAGTGAGGTGTAAGTTAAAAGTCGGAAAAGAAACTTGGTGCACATAATAGCTTTTGAACTGAAGGCGCCATTCTGTTTCAAAGTGAAGAGCTCGCTAGTTACATGATCAGGTTCAGGAAGGTGGAGGCAGGTGTCGCAGATTGGTACTGTCCCTAAAACTACCTTTTCTCTACATTGTCTTTTTGCTCCAAACACTGAAAAAGAAGTCGTATGTTTGTACAGTGCGAAATGTTAATATATGTGAAACCTTTGTGTTGTGATGTCAGAGAGAAGTCACCACCGTTACAAAAAGGTGTTTTCTGAGTCATTAGGGGAGAGATGCAATTTAGAGACCCCAAAAAAACTAATCAGTCAAAGTTATTAAGCCATTTTTTTTCTGATTAGTTGCTGAAACAGTGGAGAAGCACATCTTCTTCACACTGTAATTCAGATGAATACTAGAGCTTGGGGTGCGCTGCTTTTTTTCTGCTTTATCTTTGCCATTAGTGTGAGGAAGTTGCAGGAAGTTTGGTGTTAAAATCTCTTTATCTGCACTTAATCTTTCTTCTTCAGTTATTCTACCCCACAGTATCATCACTCAAGTCATGAAAATCTATATTTATTTCCTCGTCAGAGATGCTCATCCATAACTGAGCTGTAACCTCTATTTCATGGGGTCTTTAAGTTTCTAAACAAATTGACACTATTAATAAGAGCCTGTTCTGTTCTGTTACGTTTGCATGTAGTTCCACATATCAAAGATGATTCGATGCACATCATTTACAACTGGACTGTGAGTGTATGTGATGCGTGCGTGTAATCCAGACCTTTTCCTCTTCAGCTGAAGTCCCATCTGTTGTGCTTTTTTTTCCTATCGTATAATATAAGTATGATTGCACTAAAACTGTACAAAGCTTCTCATTCAGCTCAATGACGGATGGTTCTATCATAGAGCCTCTTAGCTGGCTTAATAATGTCTGGAGAAAAAGGGGAATCCTATGACGCCTCTCTCTTAAGCTGAGGGTTCCAGTTGAAGCAAATTTAATTGGAAGTGTGTGTGTGTGCGTGCGTGCAGTGTTGCACTTGGAATATGAAGGAGGACGGTGTGTAAATATAAGTAGAAGGTAAATTTAATGAGATTGCTCACTTCAACAAGTCGTGATGTTATTCCCAAAAGAGAGGGACCAATCAGAATTTGAGAAAATGAACATCTCTTTCCAAAACTGGAGGACAAAACTAATCAGCTTTGTCATGTTCATATTTTGACCAACAACACTTGAGTAAACCTCGTTTGGGCATTAAAAGGGTCCCAAGATCTGGATCGATGTTTCAGGCTTTAAGAGATGCTCATATTCACAAATGTAGATTGGAGGATGAATTGTTCGGCATCTTCACTGAGAGCTACGCAATCACAGCAGAATGTTTCTTTCTTTTTTCTTTTTCTTTTTCTTTTTTTTTTTTAATTTCAGATCAAATCTTGGCAAAGGCCTCTGTTTTGTGAGAGTCTTTCCATGATTTGAATATGCAAGGTTATGAGGGTCTCACTGTAAGTCATACAAAAAAATAAAAATAAAACACAAACTACTTTTGGAGGTGTTTTTTTACCCTCTTATTTGGATGTCTTTTAATTTTTAAGATCCTCTTTTTTGTGTTCACTTTGAAGAAGAGTAGACATTGGCATCAAATATTAAATTGCACACTTGATATTTATCACTGAAAGCAACAGGACAGAAGGCATTGGTGGTATTTTAAACTTATTATAGGAAGCAAAATGTAATTAAAATATAAGGTATGTGGAGGCCTTATTTACTTGGTGGTTTTTTTTTTACAGGGAAAGTAAACAGCACTGCGTCTACCCTAAACCACAGCACTTTATAAGTAAACGCTGTGGTTCCTCTCATTCTTGATTTTTTTTTTATTATTCCTCGCTTCATAGCATTCTGTCACTTTTTTGTTTCCTTTGAAACATGCCACAAAGTATGATTTTCCTTCATTTTGTTTCTGGGAGTGGGCAGAGAGGTAAATATACAATAAAATCCTTGTAGTGTTGTTTCGGGGCTTGTAAAATAACAAATAAAACAATGTGGATATAAAAATTACTTCCCACGCTTTCTAATTCACTGTTAAATATGTTATGCGTGATTGAAAGAACTAGCAGTGAGAAAGCATTTATTGTCTTTACTGTAAGAGAGGTGGTGTATATACTGTAACTGTGTAAGATATTGTATATTCATTATGCCTGGTGTGTGGGGGGAAAGCTGCTCTGCCATGTTTACTGGCAGCGTGGACTGCGTGTATGTCTGTTAGTTCAGAGTCGGGCATTGGCAGTTACTGACTGGCTGTGATTTAATACAAAGATTGACTAAAAAAAAGAGAAAATATTATATTTATTTGGTATAAGTTAGTATCTCAACTAATCAGTTTTAATGTAAAATAGAAGTGACTGTTGGATGGAAAATAATTATTATTCAGAGAACTGATCTGTTTGAGGGCTGCTTCTGACAGAAGCTTACTGATTTTTTTTTTTCCTTGAGTAATATTTTCTCTCCTTCTCCTGAATAAAACTGATTGAGCGACTTACACACACTGTGTCTTGTTTTCTTTATAGTGTTGATTCTCCAGACTGTCCTGCTGTGCACTTGACTGTAAATATACAGCAGACGGTTTGACTTGTCATGGTAGGAGTAGTGTAACTGATGCAGCTAAATGCAATTCAGCCATCTTTTATTGTATTAGTTACACTTGTGTTTTCTACTGTCTTTTATGACAAAGTTTATTCCTTTTCTCAATCATGATCACAATAAAATCCTAAACACTGTAGAAAAGGGAGAAACAACTCTGTATTTGTGATTTTCTTTCTTTAAAATGAATGTCCTGTTCACATTATTTTCTCTGTCAGTCCCGACCAAAACACCTCAAGAACTTTGGAGAACCATGACATTCATGGTTCCCAGAGGATGAATCCCCTCTATACTTGAATTTTAAGACCTATACCTAAAATTCCAGAAACTATGAATATGCAAATAGATTTCCTTCTAGACACAAGATGTCTCCTACTTCTAAAGTCTTTTTTCAGTGTATGTACACTGCTGGCTTAAAGTTCCTACATCACACATAAGTTAACTATTGGACCAGGAAGCAGTTTGTGCCAAACTCCTACCCTACCTATGTTTTGTAACTTAAGAATAATAATATCAAACAATGTTTGCTTCTTTTGGTGGCAGGAATGAAAATAATTCATCATCCTCAACATTTGTTGTGTAATAGTTTCAGAATGATTAAGACAGATTTACATCAATTAGATACAAAACAAGATGTAGGTTTTCCTGGACAATTTTTCATGTTTTTCCAAATTATGTACAGATTTGTTGGCAATCTAATTCATCTGGCTTGAAAAATGGTGCATATAGCTGCCATAATGGGGAAAATAATCTCCCTGGACCCCGCTAATTTTGGGCTAAGCCCCGAATGTTTACAGCATCCGGCTCCACTCCTAGTCTTAATAACTATTGGATGGACTGCCATCCAAGACTGTTGTATCAGTATATGAAGAGTGAATATTGTAATAAATCTCCAAAAGATCCTTTAAAATTCTGTCCGTTTCTTAATAAAGTTAATAAAGAGGAAACTTAGTTCAGTACACTGAGGTTTTTAATGTGTTGACAAAGCACAGCAGTCCTACAGGTTAAAGTTCACCGTTCATCCACAGCAGTTTGAACATGATGCAGGACCTGGCTGCTGCAGGAGTTCACACATTCACACTGTCCCTCCCTGCTCTTCTACACACAGGGAGAAACAACAACAAAAAACCTCTGCTACAAGCTAAAGTATCAAACAACCTGACAACTTCCATATACATCACTGCATTACACATTTTTGATATATTTTTCAAATATTATTCCCTTATACACATACTCATTTATTCATAATAATTTAAATATTCAGAAATGTCTTACATTACAGACTAAAATCTCTAGACAGTGGAAGTACAAGTCCCATAAGATGCACCACACATATACATTATACATTAAGATATGTCCATAATAAACTATTTACTGTTAAATAATAAGTACAATATGCTAGGCTGTGTTTGCATGGGGTCACTGAAGTGTTTCAGGTGGTTTTTAAATGGCTATAATGACATCAATTGAGGTACAGACGGGGGGGGGTTCTGGCTGGTGGGTTGGTTGTTTTTGGTTGGGGTCAGAATACAACACACTGACAGCGGTGTTCAGTTGTGAAAAGATGGGTTGAACTCACAGGCTCGCAAGACAGCGATGTGAGGGTGAAACAGGAGGAGCGATTCATAGTGTTATGCATAGAATGTGGCTGTTTTCATGTTCTCACTCACCCCCGTGACCACTGAGAAAAGAAAGGAAAAGAAGAAAAAAAAAAAGGAAGAAACAGACAATGAATGGCAGATCTTGACCTGGATAAAATGCTGAACGTTTTCCTGTCAGTAGTCAGAATTTATGCATAATGTGATCCCAGCTGACTCAGAAAGACACTCCAAATATGAAAAACCTTTCCCATCATGGGACCTCATTCCCTCTGAATAAAAAGGACGTTTAACCCTGTAACACCCCTTGTTGTAAAATTACAACGTTACCTTTAGCCATTCTAAAAACAATCTGTTATATTTTATCTTATGTTTTACCACATTTACATAGTCATTGGGTCCTATTGTTCAGTCTCACAATGCTATTGGATGGTACATTTGTTTATAAGTCCCGCCTTATGGCCATGAACTCACTCAACTTCTCAAGGTTTCTTTGAACAACATCTCTTTGTTTCATTGGACTAAATTCATCAGATTCTAGTAAGTAAAATGTCTTTTACATTTTTTTGGTTGTTATTACAATGTCCAGAGCATGTACATATGTAGTTATTGTGGAATAGATTCATCAAATTTCATTTAGAGCTTGTTATATATTTGTTGCAATTCTACAACACTGGGTGAGTGTGGTAGTCAAAATAGCAGGCTTGTTGCAGTGGGCCCAAACAGGTTGCATTCCCTCCACTACACCACTGCCTCTAACAAAGTATTTTCTTTATACATGGACAGTATACATTCTACCCTTGTGTTGTGTTCTGGTCAAATTTGACTGATTTAAAAGTTTTATCTTCAAAAAATGTAGTTAATTTGACCAGACTGACCTAAAATTCCATGACTTTGTCCACAAAGAGGATATCAACAGACAATTCAGTTCTGGGAAAGGTGAAAATGTTCCTGAATGTGGGGTGTGGATATAAGTGGGGGTATGCATGTTTTCCTTTTAGTATGATAATTAGAGAGCACAAAACGCAGTATTGTTATGTCAAGGCAGTATTGTTTGACTAAATGGCGGTGATTGGGATGCATATTTCTTTAGCATGATAAGTAGAGACATAACAAGCGTCAAGGCAGTATGAAAGTATCCTATCAAGGGAAATTCAGCAGCATCAAGCAATATATGCAAGGCAAGCCAAACCCATGGGGATTCAAAGTGTGGATGAGAACTGGAATCTCTGGCATGATGTGTGACGTCTACCAAGGCAATGTCAACGGAATACGAGCCAAATCTGAACTTGGATTGTCAGGTGATGTTGTGATGAAGCTTGCTTCCACACATCAGAAGGTCAGAACTACAAAATGTATGCAGACAACTACTTCACCTGTGTTCCATTATTAGTGAAACTCCTTGATTGGGAATTCATTAAGTGGGAACAGCCAGGCAGGTGCGCACCCAACTGTAACCTTGAAGACGAGAAGAGCTTGAAGAAAAAGGGAGATGAAGCTATGACGTCAGAGTGGAGGGAATCACAACATCTGTGCTGTCAAATGGTATGACAACAGGGCCGTCACACATCCTTTGCTTGAACTGAACCTGTGCAGAAGATTCACCACCTAAAGCCACCAGAACCTACATTGAAGTTGAGAGGCCTTACATTGTTGGTGCCTACAACAAGTACATGGGAGGTATGGATTTGTTGGACTCATTTACAGCCAAATATAAGTTCCCCATCAAATCCCGTCGCTGGTACATGTACATCTTCTGGCACACCATCATCCTCGTTGTGGTCAATGCCTGGCTCCTCTACAAGCGGGACTGCAAAGCTCTCAAGATGTCTAGCAAAGAGACAATGAACAGGAGACAGTTTCAGGCACAGCTAGCATCCTCTCTCATCCTGGTAAACACAACACTTGAACTCCAAAGAGAGGATGACCATCTTCAGGCAAAGGGAGCCCAGCATCACAGACAGTGACATCAGAAAGCCCTCTGAATGCTCAGAAGAGACCATCAAGAGATGTGCACACCTTACATTGGATGTACGCAAGGACCTAGTTGCACATTTCCCAGTGAAGACAGGGAGGGACGCTGCAGACACTACAATAAAGGATACACCAACACCAATGCAGCAAGTGTGATGTTCGCCTTTGCTTTTCAGAGGACAAGAACTGTTTTGGGACTTTCACTAACAATGAAAGTCAGTCATGAAAAAAAAAAAGGAATGAAGAAGTTGCTAGAAAAAGCTAGAGTTTTGTCCTGTTTAACAGTTTTTTTAATAAATGACTAATGTGTGATTATTATTAATGTTATATACCTTTATGGGGCTAAGTAAGCAATCAACCCTGCAAATTAACCCGTAGTTGTTCTGAATTGTTGTTCAGACAACATGAGTACAAATACAGAAATTCTGCTCCCACGAAGCCCAATGTTGCAATATTACAACATTTCTCTATAAACTTACATAAACATTATTTTTTTAAAAACTCTTTAATTTCTGCATCAAAGGCCTACTACAACAACATCTGAAAGGTAAAATAATTTTTTTAAAGGTTTTTCTATATTTGGGTCTTACAGGGTTAAGGAGCTATCTAACAGTCTCAAGGAGCAACCCAGGACACATATTCCTTTCCTCTTGCCTAAAAACTCAGATTCTTGTGTGACTCGTGTTATGCAGCTGTCTGCAAAGGACATCCTATATATTGCACTTTCTATTTAGAACCAGCCTTGATATGATAACAATGTTTTTGTGAAGAGGAGAGTGGGACAAGTGCCATGGGAGGCGCCTCTTTATGCCCAAAAAAATTTGTTTTTGCATAGGTTCTGTCGAAGCACAGACAACAGCGTTTTTGAGAGGTGGTTGTGACACAGTTATGTGGACTATCTAGCTGTCCACACATTCAGTGACAGTGACAGTGACAGTGAGGCCCTGCTGGAGTCTACAGCAGGCATAAAAGTCCAGATGGTTCCTCATGTGATCGCTCCACCAGTCCTAGGAGGGGAGAAAGGGGAGGAGGGAAAGAAAGGATGAAGAGCAGCAGCCCGTCTGTCCAGGTATCTGAGGATGAGGAGTCTGTAAGTGATCCCCCCCCCTTATTTCGTTCCTCGTGTGAGCTGAGTGAATAAGCACGTCTGTTTCAAAGTTGATGGGGAAAACCAGGATGAGTTTAAAAAGAGAGGAGGTAAAGGGGAGGATTTGGGGAGGTTCTTCTAAGAGTCGAATGGCGGCAGGGGGCTCTCGGGGCGAGAGGGTCCGCCCCTGTTTGGCCGGCTGTTTGGTGAAAAGAATGAAAAGAAATAAAAGAAGACCTTACATCGCAGGATAAACGGGTAGAAGATGAAAAGAGAAATCCTAAAGATGAGGAGACCCCAGGGAGATACCGCACAAATAAATCACCTCATAGCCTGAAATTCTGGGAGGAAAATAAAGATTTAAAAAAAAAAAATTGGTGAAGTATTCCTTTATTTAAAATAGAAATTAAGCTAAAAAGATTTTTAAAGATAAAACAAATGTTAACACAGGAAAAAATCAGTCAGCAGCCAGAATACCCATTAGAAAGGCTGGAGTATAAAGTAATACTCAGGCAAAGTGTCATGCTAAATTTGCAAATGTCTGCCACCTTAGGTTTACCAGCAGGAACAAATATTCTGTACGTATTTGCTTGTACATATATATATATATATATGTGTGTGTGTGTATTTATGTAAGCAGGTGTGCATGCACATGTGCGCATACACTCAATATTATCTACATAGTTTATTTAAATTCCGAGGGTGCAGCATGTTTGTATGTCAGTCATGCAGGTGTATTTCAAGTATTCTGCATCTCTGTGTGAAACAGAGGGGTTTGTGTGTGTGTGTGTGTGTGTGTGTGTGTGTGTGTGTGTGTGTGTGTGTGTGTGTGTGTGTGTGTGTGTGTGCAGGAGGAGGAGGAGGGGGAGTTGTTGGGAGAGAAAGAGAGACGTGGCTTGTTGTGAGGGAGCAGGAGAAGGGAGCCGGCTCAGGTCGGGTGTGGCGGAAAACGACAGGAAGGTGGCACTGTTGTCCAAGGTCTCTCATCCAGAGGTGGGACTGGACAGGACGGAGGAGGGAGGGAGGAGCTCAGAGGTCTAGTGGGTTGGAGAAGGTGGGGGTCTCCGACTGCCATGGACACACAAACGCACAAGAACAGATAGAAAGAAGAGAGGGTGGCAACAGGATGGATTAGTGTTTCTCATCTGTTTGCAGTTCATTTAAACTTAGTGATTATGCTTACACATTGTTATTTGTAAATTCATGCACATACACAGAAATACAGACATACTGTACCTTTACTCACACAGACAACCACCTATATCATGAGATGACACATAGAAAGAAACCCGAAAACACACCCAACATCACAAAGCTATCAGGCTCAATGCAGGTACTGTGTGTTTGCAGTTGAGGCCATATGCAGGCAGTATTACTCCATATTGTCAGTACAGTAGCATGCACTTGTACAGATTTACCAAGCTCTGTAACATCTGCCCTGAAAGGCATACACTTCTGAAAATTAGGTTACTATTAAAGAGTAAAGTAAAAATTGTTTAACATTTTGGGAAATGCGCTTATGCTTTCTTGCCAAGAGTTAGATGAGAAGATTGATATCATTCTCATTTCTGTACAATATAGATGAAGCTGCTACCAGTAGTCAGTTAGCTTAGTATGTTAATAATACCCCTTTTTCACCAAGGCAGTTTGAGGGCAGGTTGTAATCTTGAACAAGTTACTCAGTTTTCAAGAACCGGCTTGCAGGCCAGGAAAACTGGTTCCAGCGCTGTACAATGATTTTGGTGGTCTAGGACCAAGAACCTTTATGTCAGGCAGCGCCTTGTCGCCAGCCAGCTATGTATTTATTATCTGTTTAGTGGGCTACTAATTTCTCACATTGATGTTATGAATGTATCATAGATGTTATGAACATCTATGTTATGTTCTACGTTCATAACACAGATGTGAGCCAGCTAGGGTAACCTTGGTAACTATAACTAACAAAGAAAAAGAAGAAAGAAGAAAAAGAAGAAAGAAAAACAAAGCGGTTCTTAGGAGGTTCTCAAGTGGAACCAACTCTGAACCGGCACTAGGATCAGCCCAGAACTAGCACCAGGGGTATTAGTGAGCTTTATATATATATTAAGTGGATTTTGGGCAGAGCCAAGGTAGCGGTTCCCCTGATTCTAGTCCTGATTCTAAGCCAGCTGGCTACCAGCAGTCACTACATATTTACTGTAAAGATATAGTTGTATAGATCTTCTCATCTAACTAAAGCATATTTCCCAAAAATTTACAAACTATTCCTTTAAAAAACTATTTTCTCTGATGTTTCTCCTTTTGGCATGTGCTCATGACTACTTCTCACAGGTTGCCAACAGTGCTACGGGTGAGTGACATTCCCCTTTCAGATTGTTTCATTTCTATTGTTTTAGAGGCCTGAAAAGGTAAAAATATATTGTATTTCCATAAAAAAAAAGATCAGTTTGAGAATCTCCAGCAGCGCTACCTGCTCACTCGCTAAATGCTGTACTGAACGGCGATATTAACAGATACCATGACTCTGCAGGACAACATCAGACAGTGAGAGACAAAGTCAGGGATGGGTGGGATGTCATGGCATCAAATACAACAACATCGACACAAAAACATAAAAAATCTTTAAGTTTTGGACATTTGAGTTGAATCCAGTCTAACCCGCTGCTGCTTTATTCTGAGAAAATTCCTCCTTCACACATACTGACATACTGACATACCCACTCCAATAAATAAGTTAGTGTCAACCTCAAAAAGGCTCAAACACTGATGCAAACACACACAGGCCATCTGAACTGGGTGTGTGTTTGCCCCATGCAGCGCTCTGAGAAGAGAAAAAGAAAAGTGAGCAAAAGAAAATGGCATGCAGTGAAAGGATGCCTTCTGAGAGGAAGAGAAAGAAGGAAAGGTGGTGATGAAGATGATGATGATGATGATGATGATGAGGCGGACAGTACCCAACATACCAGAAAACGTTAGTCCTCATTGGTCAGTGATAGTGATTCTGTTGAAGGAACCATAGTCATGTGTGGGAACAGAGGTGTGGTGAGGAAAAGAGGGATGAAGAGGAGGAAAAGAGAAAAGGAGTGCAAACAGTTACAGTGCAGGAAATGACCAATGTCACATGTGCTCGGCTCTCACTTTGGACAGACCAGAATACGAGATGGAAAAAGTTCACTACTGAGGACTTGTGTGAGGATTTTGAGATCGTCCTTCATCTGATTTTGAGTCTGCATTTGCCAGTGAGAGCTTTGCGCAGCAACGTTCGTGTCTCCTACGGTAAAAGAGGCAAGCTGCTACTCTGACAATGAATTCAGAATAATAAAAAAAAACGTTAGCTAGCTCACAAACACAGGCAAGCACAAGGCGATTTTTCACAGGTGCAAAGGCACGTACAGTTAATGGAGAAACGGGAACAAAAAGAAAACCCAGTTTTTTTTTCTGACGCTCACTCCAGTCACTGACTTGCTTTAAAGCAGACATATGTTAATTAGTCGGATGAGGACAGCGGTGAGGTGGGTGTAAGCGATGAACATGAGAGTTAGCTATCGTTAGTGATGCTTGACAGCGTGTTGAAAGTTCAAAGTGGTGACAGAAAGGTACCGACAAGGTTAGGTGAAAGGAAGTACGCAAATGGTAACCCAGACCAAGAAAAAAGAAGGAACATACCCCATTGAGTTAGATCACAGTCTATCCATCTATTTAGGGATCTCTATCACTCTATTCATCTATCTTCTATCACAACCAGAGCTCTCCACTTCATTTACCTCCTTTATCCCCTCAGCCAGGTGTCTTCACATCCCCCTTAGTAACAGAGAGCATCCACACTTCAGGTTGGATAGCTTGTCATAGTATTATAAGCTATGGTTTGGTTGTCAAAGTCTTTATTAAACCTATTGAAACATACTGTGAAATACGTTGGGGTGAAGAAGGGTTGGTTGTTTCAAAGACCTCTCGTGTTTTTACTCACCTGGGCACACTTGGGGGTGCGCGATTAGGCCGGGAGGGAACAGTGGGCGGAGGCCCGCTGTAAGGGTCTGGGGAGGACCCCGGGCGAGACGGGACAGGGGGTCCCCCAGCAGGAGGAGGCCCAGGTGGAGGCCCGCGAGAGCCTGGGCGGTTCGGAGGTCCCGGTGGAGCCCTGCGGTTTGGAGTTGGACTGGTAGCTGGAGACCTGGAGGAGAAGGGAGGAGAGCATCAGGAGCAGCAACAAGCATTAAGTTGCTTAGCAGAATAATCATAGGGTAGTTGTTTGATGGTGTTCTTGCCTTCCTCAACTCTAAGGCCTGATCACTTGATTACTCCCTGAATTGTTCCATTTCTGTCCAACTTCTTTGCATTGCTTAAAACGTTTTAGTCTCCTCCACAGAAATTCATGAACCCTTTAACCGATCCATTAATCTCATCTTCAAGATATCTAACGAATGTGACCCTGTGCTATCAACTATCTGTTAGTCCAACCATCACCCATCCACCACGGGTCAAAATGAAACATTAAGATTGAGATAGAAAAGACGACCCCAATATTTGTCAAACATTGAGGACGACTACTGTCCTCCATGGGCAACTGAACCAAAGTTTTTGACCAGGCAACTACACTTTTAAGTACTCTGTAAGAAAAATATAACAGACCTGATTTAAATACAACGAAGCATGGAACCTAATATGGTGGAGGTGGTTACCCAGTGCATGTTAAGAAAACAAAAATAAAACAACCAATCTGATAATGGTTATATGTAAAGCTCATATTTTACTTGATAATTCAATAGCATTGACCCAGATAAATCAAATAACTTCAAGGGTTAAAAAACAAACCGATCCTCCTCCTCTGTCCTCTATATTCTCATCGTGCCTTACCTTCCTCCGGAACCACTCCGCTGCACCTGCAGCCAGGAGTCATCCACGGGTGGCGGCATGCTGGTGGTTATGGTGGTTGTGCTGATGTCACCGATGATGCTGAGGGCCTCCCGCAGGGCATGGTACATGCGCAGCATCTCGTCGCGGTGCTGGGCCTGCTCCTGAGACTCCTCCATCAGTGTGTTCTGGTCACCACACGAGTACAGCTGAGCCAGCAGCTCTGCATTGATGAACTCCTTAGTCTAAACAAAGAGAGAGAGAGAGAGAGAGAGAGAGAGAGAGATGTTTTGTGAGGAAAATTAAAGTTTCTATGTTTGGAGTATATATAAATACGAAAGAGCTGACGGTTGATGACTCACATTGTTAATCATGAGGTGCATGATGGTCTTCGGCATCAAGTCGCGGACGGTCTTGTTGACGATGGCCATGTAGGAGTCAACCAGGTTACGAATGGTCTCCACCTGCCGCTCCAGCTGAGGGTCCATGCTGTGCATTAAGTTGTCCGAGCCATTTTCATCGCCGTCACTCTGTGGAGACGAATAAGGGAGGGTGAACAGAAGACACAGAGTTTAATGTCAGTTTAGCTTCAGCAAGAAAGAGTTAGCACAACAGAGACTGCAGATACTACATACAAGATAAAAGTGAGGCACCATAACATTGGAATTATACAGCAAAGTGGTCTCTTTTCTTTCTTTTACAATTTCTATTTGATTTTATTTGAATTGAATCTGTATATTTTGATAATATTACAAGTATTGTATGTAGTATTAGTAATCATTTTTGATAAAAAATTAACTCTCCTGGAACTATATAGCACCAATTTTATGCTGAGAAAAGTCTGCTCTGAACAACTACTGAGTAACTACTGAATTAGTAATGTAAGATGTTAAATACATAACATCACATCATCAGAGCTTTAAAAAAAAAATTGTTTTAGGGTGAAACAGTATAGGAAAGACACAAAGATGATGACAATTCTTTATGCAGAGTGGCATACCTTTCCTTCCTTGTCCTATAAGGCCAAACAGCGATGAAGAAAACAAACATTGAAAGAGGACAGATACAGTGTCACATGAGAAACTTGACAACAATAAAATAGACTCCAAATAAACGTCACAACAACAGTATATACGCAACAAAAAAACAATCAACAAGCTTTACTTTTTGTTTAGGTTAATAATGTGTTTTGAATATGGTTTCATGTGCAAAGGAGAAATCCCAATTTACTATATTCATTCCTACTTTTGGCGTATGCATGCAAAAACAAAAAAATCTTACCGTGACGCGTTCAGGATAAACTCCAGCTCTGAGGAAGGAGGCCTTCCAAGCATCAATATCCTCCTGACTTTCACAGGCCAGCTCCAGCTGACGGTAGTCCTTGTACACGTTCCTGTGGACACACAATGAGATCAAAACTAAGCTCTGAACGATGTTCTCCATCTTTTTATATACTATTATTTTATAGCCAATATGTGTCAACTGAGCAGCAGTGTCAGTGGTGCAAAGTAACATTTACTTAAATACAGTCCTCATTATTCATTATACTGCTACACCACTATATTTCAGAGGCAAATATTTAGCTTTATATTCAATTACATTTATTTTACAGCTTAAGTTTGAGTTTTGTTTTGTTTGATGTTACAAATATATATAATATATTTAAGTCCTGCTTAGATGTTCAAGCTTAAAAAATTATATACAACAATATATTAATATTACGCTGACAAGAGTCATTCTGCATAATTAGCACTTTTATTTTTATTACTTTAAGTACATTTTGTTGCCAGCACTAATTAATAAGGACTTAGTTGTAAATGAGTATTTTCATAATGTTCTTAACTGAATACTGCCTTATATTAAGCTTTAAGACTCCATTATGACTTCAGATCTCTTTCTTAAAATTTTACACAGAAATCACATGAATCCTGAAATGTTTGTGGGCTGCAGAGCTAATTCTAATGGTAACAGTGTGTTAGTGTGTGTGTCATTTATAATGCTTGTATGTAGGATTCAGCATATTTCTGTACAACTGCACAATTTGTCTAACAAAGATTTAATCCTATATCTAAAAAAACACCACTGCAGAGTGATCAATAATGTTTATCTGCTGTGTATATGTATATTGATGTGTCTGGGGGTATAATAACACCTCTGTTCAGTGTTGAAGAGGGCAAAGATGTGCTTGCTGGACATGAAGCCCTTCTCCACATCCCGCAGCTTCAGGTTGTCCACCTGCAGCATGTACTTCTTCTCCTTCTCCTGCAGGAGGCGCAAGAGAAACACACGAGTTGTATATGTGAGGAAGAGAAAGAAAGAGACTGACTTTGCGCCATGAGTGAGGAATTTGCTTAAAGGGTAAAAACGGTCAAAGAGATTTACAGTGTTTGCACTGACATTGTGTACTGGACCCACATAAAAAAAAGATTTTGCATCACAATCATTGTGTTCTGATGAATTTACCACTTTATAAACTTAATAATTAAAGATTTTGCAGCATCAACTTCACTTGTATCGTGTCAATCGTAAAGAAACAATACCAGATTAGATTCAAAGGGACAAAAGGAAAGCAGATGAAACACACACATATTAAATTTAACAGCCCACAAAAAAAAGAGGAGAAGAAAAATGCAAGAGACACGAATGGGAAAGTCGTTCACAGACCTCGAGTCTGTGGTTTTGATTACAGTTGTGCAGAGTTAAAAAGAAAAAAAAAAGCGGGTTGGGGGGGCATAAAACAAATGAGAAACACACACACACACATAGAGAAAGAGAGAGAGAGAGAGA
Source organism: Dicentrarchus labrax (assembly GCF_905237075.1). Classification (NCBI taxonomy): domain Eukaryota; kingdom Metazoa; phylum Chordata; class Actinopteri; family Moronidae; genus Dicentrarchus; species Dicentrarchus labrax. The sequence continues at coordinate 10,650,631 of NW_026136710.1, forward strand.
GAGAGAGAGAGAGAGAGAGAGAGAGAGAGAGAAACCGCGTTCCAGTGCAGAAATCTCTTGTACTTGTAAATCTGCACACAACATATGATATCCAGACATCCAACTATTTATGAATCAGGGAACCTCAAAGTTAGTCAGCTCAGTCTGACATATGCCAGCACTCTCTCTCTCCTTCTCTATCCCAGTGTCTCTCACTCACTCACTCATTCATACACACACACACACACACACACACATACATTGCGGTTAAACCTCTCAAAGTCTATTGTTACAAAATTAAGTTTCTGCATACGCTTGTGTGTGTGTGAATCTTTTACCATCGACAGTAAAATTAGTATTTTTAAAAAAAGGAAGCCAAATATAGCACAGGGTGAGTGAGTTTCTGTAAACACACACGCACACACACAAAAATACACACACGCTGCTTTGGTTGCAAACAGCACCTTTGAGCGTAGTCTCTAACTAACCTTAAAACCATCTGGATAGCTAACCACGGGCCTGCCCTGCCCAACCCAGTGTGAGTGTGTGTGTGTGTGTGTGTGTGTGTGTGTGTGTGTGTGTGTGTGTGTGTGTGTGTGTGTGTGTGTGTGAGAGAGAGAGGGAGACAGGAGGTTGTGTGTGTGACCAAACTCCTTCATCAAAGGATTTATGACCTGTGCAGCCAAATGGTCATATCCCCTAAATGCATGTAAAAACTCTCTTTCACACACACACACACATTTGGCAGCAGCGATACACCCAGGTGTCCACTACACGAAAAAACTAAATGAACAGTCGCCCCAGACTGCTGGATGCTTACATCATCATTTATTGTGGCACAGAGGGCAAAGAGGTCCCCGTACTCCACCTCTGGTTTGTTCAGTATTTCTCCATCTTTGGCTTCCTCCTTTTTCTCGCTCTCTCTTCCATCTTTTATTTTTCCTCTTTCCCCTTGTTCCCTCGCTCTCTGGCTTTCCCTCTCCCTGGGAGTGAGCAACCTTGGACTGATTCATACATTTTCCTCTCCTCTGGCCAGTAAATCCAGTCAGGAGAGTTGGGAAGGGAGGAGGAGGAGAGGGGGACTGGGGTATGAGTGTGTGCATGATGTGGGGAAAGTACAGAGAAACTGAACCAAAGCAGGGACGGAAAGGCAAACTAGTGTAGTGATAATGATAATACAGTAACAAACACTATGTGATTGTTTACTATTGATTACTTTTATTAGAAAAAGTTAGGAAGGATGTGTGAGAATGGAAGAATTAGATTTGATGCATCTGCAAACAACAAGAATTGTCAGAAAATTAAAAACTAATAAGAAGGCACACATGTATGAGTATTATTTCAATATTGCGTGCAGTTTTGACAGATTATCCAGAGGTTTTCTTTCTCTGTCAATCAGCCCAACTTGCGTGTGTGTGTGTGTGTGTGTGTGTGTGTGTTTTTATGTGTGTGGAAGTCAGGACTTGAGTGCTTTTCCATATGCTCCCATAAAAGCCATCCAGCAATAGCGGGCAAACGTACAGATTTCAGACGTTGAGTACACACACACACGCATACACACAGGACATGCAAGGCTGTATGAGATACATATGTATGTAGTACACACAAACACACACACACACACACACACACACACACACACACACACACACACACACACCTTTATTTGACCTTTATTCGCAGAATTTTACTTGCATGAGAATGTGTGTGAATGTGAATGAGCTTCCAGGAGACACACAAACACTGACACTGAGGTATGGATTTGTGATGGCTAAACCACTACTGGGTTGTCAGGAGACTTCCCCTCTGTTTGCAACCGTCACCATGGAAACAGCCTAAGTGTAATACAAACTTTCGTGTGTACTTGGTCAAGAGTTGGGAATGCAGAACAAGATTTTGAGAACATGTAAGAAGCAACTTGTGAGACGCAAACCAGTAATCTACTTACTGTAGTACTTTAGTGTTCTGTTTTTGGATTGTTGTATTATGTTTTAATTGTTGTATCGACTTGCCTCCTGTTGCTGCCTCTTGGCCAAGTCATCATTGTAAATGAGGACTGGTTCTCAATTGACTTGTCTTGTTAAAAAAACATAAAAAATACTGCTACAATACTAGAATTCTACCGTCCTTTGGTTTGCTGTGTGTCTATTAGCTTATGGTATTTTGATTTAACATACATTTATTTGTGCACATGAATAACCATGTCAGTGGAAATACAGTAATAGGTATTAAAACTAGATTTAGTTTTTTGTTTATAGTTAATTTTGTTTGTAAGGTGTGTGTATTACCAAACAAATTTGCAATTAATCAAATGTAATTGTTTTTACATAATACATAACTACAAAATAATAATTACATATTTTTTTATAACTACTAAACAATAGAATAAAAAAACAATGTGAGTCAATTAGTAATATTATTTAGAAATTAATAGACACTCAAAATGGACCTGCCAACAATGTTCAAATTTGTTGATTAGTTCTCAAAGCAAATTTCGTTTTGTTGCATTTGACATTGTATCACCCCTTAAAAAGACATCTTGTGCTTTGACTGACGAGCATAAAGTCATGTTTGTTATATTTAATTCACAAAGGACCTTTATTGACAGTTATTATCAATCAGCAGTAATGTAATTATTGTCCTTTGGGTCCTTAGGTCACTTTTGCAGTTTATTTATGAGTCCCTCCTGCGAGCTTCTGTCCATTTCTGGGACAGCCTCTTTCCACTGCTTCTGGAAGGCGCCGTGAGTGGAAATGTTTTGGACGATGTCATGTCCGTGGCGCCTCACGTCCGCTGCAGCATCCGCACATATTCTTCTCACAGCAATAAGGAAGCGTTTGGTGAAGCTCTTGTCACCTGTGAGGGTCCGTGTGGCTCCAAGGACTTTGCATAACTGGCTGAGGTGCTGAGCTGTGCTTGCTCTTACTGTAGTATTGTGGTGACTCAGTCCTGCATTCAGCAGTGTGTTCATGGTGCGACCAGGGCTGCAGTTTTGAACCATAGTGTCCAGTGCGAGATTTGCCTGCTGCTGAATTAAGGTGTCGGATTCAGACACTTTTAGTATCAGCATGCGGCCTGTTTGCTCCACCATGTCATCCATAGCCCTCTGGAGGTGAGCATACATCTCCCCCAGGGTGGCAATAGCAGTGCGGGACACCATCGAGTGCATGTTTTTAACCTCCTCCATGACACCCACACAGATTTTATAAAGTGTGGTCTTCAATACCTCCGGATGGTCCCTTGCCAGATCTTGAACCGATGTTAAACCATAAATTTTTTTTTGCAAGTCTTCAGAGCCGAGCAGTTTACAGATATGGTCCGAGCTTTTTTCAGGACTGGACAACAATCGCAGTCGCTGCTTGTCTTCATCAGTGTTTGAGCAAGATGGTCTCACTTGGGATGGTTGGAATGGTTTGGCTGTGGTAGAAGGAGGATGAGGTGTGAAAGTCCTGTCCTCATCCAGGTTTTCACAAGTCTGCTGGTCTACCTTGGACTTTTTCTGATTTCCCCATTCTCTGGCAATCAGATCAGCTACCTTGTAGGCTTCCTGCTTGAGATGATCATGCAGGGCCTTATTTTTCATGATAGACCAGAAGCTGTCTCCATCAAAGTTTTCACAAGTCATCTGGTCTATCTTGGACTTTGATGTCCTCTGATTGCCCCAATCTTTAGCAATCAGATCAGCCACCTTGTAGGCTTCAGCTTTAAGATGAGCATGCATGGTATCATCTTCCATAATGGACCAGAAGTTAACCTCATGAAAGATTTCTTGAGTCTTCTGGCCTCTGTTGTCTTTCCAGAAATAATGCAAGTTGTCTTGTTTCTCTTGATAATCCATTGTTAATGTCGACAGAAAGATGCACTTAACAGTCAATAATTTGAACTAACTCTTGACAGTTAGTGAAGTGAAACAATTATGTGTTCTGATCACAATGAGACATAATGCTAGAATGATGTAGTTCTAATTCCATGCACGCACACACACACACACACACACACACACACACACAGACACAGACACACAGACACACACACACACACACACACACACACACACACACACACACACAAACAAACACACACAATGTATATGGTTATTAAACCTGCAAAAGTATTGAAAAGTAAAATATAGCTACTCAATATCACCTTCATGAAGATAACAACTTGTTTTAGAGAGGTGATTATTCATTCATTTTCATTTTGGAGGCTACAATTGGTGGTGCTCTATTGTATTGTCAGTATGTTGTAAAGCAATACAATTGACCCTTTTTGTTCTGTGCTCCACTAACAGTTGAGAAAGCCTTGGTCAACTTTCTCCTTTCCTGTAGGCTACTTAGATATGTGCTAGATGCGTCTATGTTGATAAGACAACCACATTTTAAAGATGGTTAAAAGTCAGTCACATCTTAAGTTAGCAAGCTATGATAACAAAACTCTAGATAACTAGCTAGTTAATTTACATCAAGCGTTAGTTAGCTAATGTTTTCCCAACATGAACTAATTTAAGATGTGACTATATAAGTTACTTTTATCTTAACATTTGGTTGTCTTTCTCAACATTGATGAGCCTAGCACATATCAAAGTAGGCCTAAAGGAAAGGAGAAAGTTGAGCGAGGCTAGCTCAACTGTCACTGGAGCACAGACCAAAAAGGGGCGGGACTTAGGAAGTCTCAATTCAACAGCACCACCAACTACACAGTTCAGAATCAACACCTCTCTAAAACCGTTTCAACATAAACTGAACATTTTACCATTCATTAAGGTGAGATTTATTACAGTGTATGTCAGTGTGACTCTGCTCATGTCACACTACAGACACAGTAGCAACAAATGCTCTGGGTGTGGCTGTCCTCGAGGTTACAGTACACAAACCACCAGCCAAGCCCATTTACTTATTATAAGGGACTATGTCAACCAGGTGCCTGAAATGTGAATGCAACATTAACAAGGAAGTGCAATGAATCTGTCTATTTACAACAGCCAAGCGTGAGAGGACATCAGTGGGTTGGTTCACCGAGCTTGCTGTGAACACTTCATCAAAAGCACTTTCTACCAAAGAAATAGCCCCTTTAAAAACCACAGGTGGTGAGCTTTGTGGGTTATCTACAGTTATTGCCAATTTTCTGAACACCACCAGAGTTAGTTGAGAAAATGTCTCTTTTAGAATTTCAGTGAGATGACACTTTTTGATACTGGGTCTTTACACTTACATTACACTATTCTTTACTCATCCATTCACCTGTCTACATTACTGATTTTACTGATTTTCATACCCACCCCAACTTGTAAATAGTTAAATCAATTATTTTCATTTACACCTGAACCACATGTGTGATGTGCTTCGCTTTTGTCTGAAACACACACACACACACACAAACACACACACACACACCCAAATATATGCAGCAGCCCCGGCAGTGCACTTGGTATTTAACCTGTGGTGTTTGGAGCTGTGTGTGAGCAAAGTACTTTCCATGGTTTTGTTTGGCTAGTGAGTAATAGCAGGCTCATTATGAAAAGCCAGAGGAAGTTCACTTCTGGATTCATAAAGGCACTTCACTCTGCACACAGTCCAAGAAACGTCTCAAAGACTCAAAGACTATTTCAATGTGAATGAAATATGGCCGCTTTCTCCCACACACACACACACACATACACACACACACAGAAATGCTGCAGTATGTATAAACACCAAAAACACACACACGTGGGGACCTTACATAAACCGTATCCAATTAACACTTTGAAACAAATCTGAGTAGTTTGGTGGGCAAAACCAAGAAGATAGTCGTTTATAGCATCCATGTTTTTTTAAGAGGCTACATGTCTTACATGTCTGTGTGTGTGTGTGTGTGTGTGTGTGTGTGTGTGTGTGTGTGTGTGTGTGTGTGTGTGTGTGTGTGTGTGTGTGTATGTTGGAGTGTATGTTGATGGGAGTCTGATAGAAAAGTCCTGGTGACTTGGGCCATGCATCAAAGGGCTGCAGAGAAGCCGCACGGCATCTGGGAGCAATAACGCTGCTTCTAACCCTTCATTACCACAAAGACTGGGCCCTGGGTGGCAGCCAACGGCAATTTTCACAACCCTCCTCCTCACCTCCCTCCGTTTTTCTTTCCCTCCATTCTTCTACCATTCCCCTATTCAGTTCTGTCTTTTAAAAAAATTAAAAGCAGAAAGCATTTCTGTGAGTCTTACAAGATGGGAATGGGGAAGGACATAAAAAGATAGATAGATAGATAGATAGATAGATAGATAGATAGATAGATAGATAGATAGATAGATAGATAGATAGATAGATAGATAGATAGATAGATAGATAGATAGATAGATAGATATACTTTATTGATCCCATAGATATACTTTATTGGGAAATTGCAGAAAGGATGGGACTCGTTGGGGTCAAGCGTTTGGAAAAGCTTGTTTAGCATCCACACTCATGGCCAAATTGGAAAAATTCAGTCCAGCTGAATTAATTTAAAAAGAGATTTTAGCAAATGGTTTGTTACAAAATGACACATCTAAAATGATTATTCTGAAAATAATGGACTTTTGCCAGAAGAAACCTCTTTTTCTAAAAAAAAAACAAAAAAACATTGATATATTGCTGAGTCTACATATAATCAAAAATCCCACTAACGCTAGCAAAATCTGTGTTTGGTCTGTGAGTAATATGTCTTTGAAAAACAGCATCTGAAGAAACTTCATTTGACTTAATGCTGTTTGGACTTTATTGAAAGTGAGGCCACATGTTGCCAACATTTAAATCAGGAACAGCAAACAGACTTTAAATGAGGGAATTACGATTGTGAACCGCTGGAGCTATTCTGGGACAATGTGTAAAATCACACAGCTGCTGATGACTCATAGAGCTACAAGGTTGTGCAATAATGCTCATAACAAATCACCTTGGGCAGCCTGCCAGTGTCCATGCTCTCTAATACTTCATATATCATTAAAAGTGCTACTTGATAACAGTGCAGACACAAAGGTTTTTCTAACCCGTCTGTCAGCTACAGACAAATGTTTCAGGAAAGCAAATCTAATCTGAAATATTCAGTTTCACAGGGACAAAAACATAAATTCTCACATTTTCTTATTATAAAAATATGTGAGTTTAATGTAAGACATGTTTTGTTTGGCTGGTATTTAATCTCAGCTGACTTTGCTGACTCTAAAAAAGTGACAGCCTTTGTGCTCTGCTTAGCTCTTCCTGTGGGAACGAGCACAAACACAAATAAACGTCTTCGTGGAGAAAGGGAACTTGGTGTCCAAATGACAATGACACATTCAGTCAGCGGTCCGGTTGCACAGGCTGGCAGGTCAGTGATACCTTCCTGTTTAGCAGTTAATTGCCAAGCAGTTAATGACCTGCTCTGCGTTTACTTCAGCAGAGGGTCAGTGTAACAACCTGGGGGCTAGCCGGGACATGTGATCAATCACTGGTGACCACCAAAGTGTAAAAGAAGGAGGGAGGGGGCACCACAGCCCACTAACCACATAAACACGTGAAAATCCCCACACGTCTAGCGACTGCTGTCTGACGGGGGGCAAAAGCTCTGGTCAACCTGTGTGTTTAGTGTCTCTCAGTAAAATACAATCTCAGCTACATGGTGGCATGAAACCTGAGAAATATTTCAAAGTCTCTCTTGTAAAAAGGTCAAGTCCAAGTCAAAATGACAAATGATGTCTGCAAATAGTCTCTTAGTTTTCACATGTGAAACAAATATTATTAGATGTAATGGCGACTGCAAAAAAGGAAAAAATGTGTACCAAACATTCGCATCTGAGGTAAAAGTGATGTCAGAATACATTGAGGCAAAACGTTCACATATGTAAACCAACAGAAAGTCACACATGGGGTTTCATGTGCAATTTTTTGGCAGAGGTTTCACAACGATAAATGCATCTTATATAGAGTTCTTACATGTATTTGTGGCTTTGCCGTAATGGATGCAAATTTAGGGGAAAACAGGGGAGGGAGTTAACATAATGCTAAGCATAATCCTGTTTTACTTACAGTATTTATATCATCAGAATTTAACCATCCAAATACTGTAAGACCTAAATTAACTGCTAGAGTACTTTTTATAGTACAATGAACTGCCAGAATATAAAATTTGCACTTCTAAATCAGACTTGTTCTGTATAATACACAGAGGGTGGGTTTGGACAGAGTATATTTTTATTGTGCCAATCGTGAGCAGTTCCAAGGGTGGAGAGAGGGATGGGTTTTTTTTTTTTTTTTACTTTTTTTTTTTTTACACATTTACAGTAAATCTCGTCTTGTAAAACTTGATATTTACGAACATAAAAATCTCTCACTTATGTAAAGGTTAAATATTCAGTTGTATCATCAGGGAATCATGGAAAAGTCTTTCACTGAGACAACATAAAAAAACATATCCTAATATATAACTAAAAGTATAAATATATATATATATAAACACAGAAATACTAAAGGTCATGTGATATGTTATTAAACACATGCAATACAATCTTTAAATGTCTCTCAATCCTCCTTCAAAGGAAGCAATGAGCCTGCAGAGTCTCACATACACATGACAAAATTACAAACTACACACACACACACACACACACACACACACACACACACACACACACACACACACACACACACACACACACACACACACACACAAGGTACATACGACAAGCCAAAAGACATTAAGTGCACACCAGTGTGGTTTCTTTTTATCTGTCCCGTATCTGTTTGGGTTTAACCCAGGCTTTGTTTCTCTAATGATTTTTGTATTGACATTATGCTCTGGATATGTGGGAAACAATCAAGAATGATAATTTACAGAAAGAAAAACATACATTACACATTCATCTCATCAGTCAGGCAGGATAAACTTTGAATTATCCACAAACCACCCTGTGTACCTACTCGGCTCCCTCTGACATGCTGCGGTCGTCACTCATGTCTCTTGTTTCTCTTTTACAACCTCTAACCCCTTTTTCTAATGTTTTCTTTTACAATGAGACAGCAATTTGTTCATTACTGGTTTTGGTACCATTGTTATCATTCTTCCATCATCTTGTCCATTACATCTTTTTAGTTTTCTTCGAAGCGTTCTTACATCCTTGCTATATCCATTCACTTTTGCTCACTTTTCTTCAGTAGATTTCATAGCATTTAACTGTCTGTGTCTAACTTATTTCTCCCTTCCTGTAGGCTGTGTCTCCTATCTTTGAGCTTCATATCCTTTACGTTTAGTATAAGGCAGCAAAGAGAAGCCAGCTTGACTTCTGTTTATTATGTAGTGTCTTATAACCAGTGTGTGTGAGACAGCTGGCTGTGCCTATATCTGAACCATTCAAACTCATCTAAAGCAGGTTTTACTTGAGTAGTTTCAAAACAATGAAAACAAGTTTCTGTTTTTGTGTTTTCTCCTTTCTTTCCTGGTGACCCTTGGCCCCTAGGGGTTTGGGAACCACTGGATTAAACTATCTGTATATAAAGCAGTTAAAACCAGCTACACTTTGACTATAGCAACAATAGTACAATGCAAACATTTTCACTTTTGATACTATACGTACATTTTACTAATACTTTTACTTAAATAAGATTTTGAATGCAGGACTTTTACTTGTACTGTATTTTATGTTAATTTGTTACTTTTACTTAAATCAGCTATAAGGAACTTTATTTTTTTATTTCTGGTGGGCCTGGTGGACAATAAGCGCCTCTTTGAATCTAACTGAAACCAACCAGGTAGCAGGCATTAAGAATAACTATATAGAAATAGCCAATCTTCTTATGTATGTCACTTATGTAGGTCATACGGAGGCATCAGTATCAAATTTAGACTGTTCTATAACCAGTAAAACTCTTGTAGTGGGTTTAGGTAAAGGATCTGAATACCTCTCCCACCACTGCCCTTTGACCTCACCACTATCTTTTTGGACCTTGGAGTTTAATTTCAACAGAAAAATAATAATCATATGATGTCATGAGGGACTAAGAAAATAAAACTAAGTTATTATGTGGTTTACATTCATGTAACCCAACGAGAATAATGACAATTTGACATGCTATCTCTAGTTTGTGAGCGTTCACTGTAACTAAACTGACTTGTATGAAATACAGGGGATCACATTTTGGGGCTGCCTTTATGGGTTTGGCTAGCGTGTTACACGCACACACACACACTCAGATAAATCTGCAGAATGGCGTTCACACACTTAGCAGTGCCACACTGATGCAAACACTCAGAAGATACAATTACACCCACATTAACTGACGCAGTCATTTGCTTTATGCAATATCAGAATACACAGACAGGAAACTTGAGGTTTTTCATGACAATATTAACATAGAATCACATATTACACTGGATGTGTGTGTGTGTGTGTGTGTGTGTGTGTGTGTGTGTGTGTGTGTGTGTGTGTGTGTGTGTGTGTGTGTGTGTGTGTGTGTGCGCGTGTGTGTGCGCGTGTGTGTGCGCATACTTTCTCAATATTTCTGGCTTTACTGACTAAGAGTTTGAAAAGGAAGCTGCCTGCCTGGTCATCCAAACAGTGGAAACAATGTTGGTGCGACCGCAGCGCTCCCCCCACCCAACCATTAAAATTCACTCCTTCCAATCCCTACACCCGAAACCCAACAATAATGAGGACTGATTTCCGTCATTCTCTTTTCTGGCTTGTTTCTCAGCTACATTTTTCATTTATGTTGAAGCATGCTGAGCATCATTTTGCCTCCTTTTCGCCCCACATTTTAAAGTTACTTCCTTCTTTCATCTCCATTTTCCTCTCTCTCACTTTCCCTCCATCTCTCCCAGTACTGCTGACTCGTCTCTCCTGGGATTGTGCCTGCTTTGATTTGGAGCTCAGGTCGGAGCTCAGAAACCATAGCTAAAACAAACACACGGCCTTGGCCACCTCTGCACACACACACACACACACACACACACACACGCATATACACATGGAAACGCTAGCATTGATTACTCCTGTCTGCCTTAGGTAAGAATGAACCCTAAATGTGTGTGGGTGTGTGAAACGAAGAAGGCAAAGGAGGCAAACTTTGACTACTTTTCCTCCTAGTCCACACACACAACCTCTTTCGCTCTGGTTCTGATTTACCAGTAGTATGTCACCCTTCACCAGCAACCCCCCCTCCGTGTGTGGATGTGTGTGTGTGTGTGTGTGTGTGTGTGTGTGTGTGTGTGTGTGTGTGTTGGGAAGGCTGCAGAGCTGCATAAAGGGCTCTTTATTCGAGTCGGACAGGGAGAGGAAATCAGCTTTAGAAGTAAAAACAGAGGGAGCAAGAGAGAGATGGAGACCACAGGGCTGCACATCTGGAGTTATTACAAGGCTTCCTCCTGCTTGCCAAGAAAACGCCGACATTCCTGCCCTTTCTACAAAGACCATGGAGCCTCTACTCTCATCCAGCCCAACTCCTGCACACACATCCATCACTCAAAAACCACATATGCACTTGCATGTACCATAAGCACAGATCTGCACATAGACTGGGTGGAAGAGAAGAACATGAAGAACACATACGTGAGTGCACAAACGCAGACATCCTCCCATCTGCCCACATACGCTTCCACTAAAAAGTTCCCTCCCTCTGCAGCCAATCCTTCACTCTCTTTCCAAACTTTACAACGCACACGCCAAATGAATGCATCTCACTTCCTGTTCACCTTTGACCTTACACTTTCTCCCCAAAAGCCGGAGAAGAAAGAAAGAAAGGGAGGAGGAGAAAAAAAAGCCAGACAGAGGGAGGGGAGAGAGGAAGAAGAGAGGAGAGGAAAAATGGGGGGCCGGCGAGCTCCTCCTCCTTCTCCCTCCATATCTCCTCTCTCTCTCTCCTTTTTCTCCTTCTGTCTCTCGAAGGGGAAACTTGATGGCCAGTCCTTTGCCACGTCGAGCTTCCAGCTGGTCCACCTTGCTCGCTTTTTAGCTCCGGAAAGCTTTCAGTAGATAAATCCAAATGACGCAGAAATAGTGTTTGAACGCGACCGGCCTGGTTTTGCTTCAACAGTGAGGCAGTGTTGAAATGAAAGGACTTCTGGAAACGAATTGGGGCTAACCAGTCAAGAAGGAGAAGAAGGAGAAGAAACAAATATCAGCCAAGAAGACGAGACATCACTGAAGAGAGCAAGTTGTGTAAAGGAGAAGGGAGACAAGTTGCAGGTATTTCCTTCTCAAGGAGGAATTTCTTTTCCGTTTGGCATGCGTCAAGGAGGCGAAAGGTTATGTTTTCCGGTGATTTAGTGGGAGGTGTTGGGTCAGACTCAGCTGACCACAACTATTCACTGATAAGTTTCTAGCCAAGAGAGATTAAGAGCGCTTGGAGACTAAAGAGCTGGCTTTTGGGTGTTTCTGTCTTTTAATGACAGCTTCGTCTGACCAGTTTTTTAAACTGTTTAACAGTTGTATCTCATGACGTATCTTGGTTTTTATTTATTTATTCTTGGCCTGGGGGTCAGCGGGGGCAAACCAAGTTTAGATTGTACTAATTTGCACCATGCGGGTGTGTGTTCTTTTACATTTGAGTTAGTCTTTGTCTGCCATCCATTTTCAGCAAACAGGCTTTGCCAAAAAACAGCACTTCAGTTTTTGAGTTTGTAAAAAGAAAAATTTGTGAATCATTCAAAATTTGACCAATAATCGCCCAAACAATAGCCAGAATTTACTGAATAAATCACAAGATTTATTTAATGGATTTTATTACTCTTCAACATCTCTTTGGGTGTTTTCGAAATATTAAAAATGCATTTATGCATATGGTGTTTCTTCTCCTGAGCTCAGTCTGGAATGCTACTTATCACAGCGGGAGGGAATGCTGTTGAATCTGCCAATCAGTGGCTATCACATCTGTCTAACCTCTCCTCCTCCTCCCCCTCCTCCTCCTTCACCTCCCCGCCGGCCCCTTCATCCATCCCTCACACGCTGTTTCTCCTCCAGCCCACACAATCAGCCTGATCAGCACTTTGTAGCAGTCAGACTACGAGAGCAGATACAGAAGAGGCTGACACTGGAATCACAGTGAGTATCGCTTAAAGAGTGTGTGTGTGAGTGACTCATACTGCGCTCATCTGTGGTGGCATCAGTAAAAAAACTTCTCCACAGCATCCTTCAGCCGCCCAGCCCGCCTGCCCAGTGTTCAGACTACCTGTTCAGGAAGTAGTGGTTGTACAGTAGTCTGCACATTGGTTAGGCTGGCCGGGGAAGCACGGGACGACTCGCAGTGTCCGAAAAGAGAGTGGGAGCGCTCCAGAGGGGCATCCAGCAGGCACAAACACATCAGGCTGTAGGAACACACAGCACCACCCCTCGTCCATCTGGACAAGCCCAGGCACAAGCCTAAATAAAGCACCCAAAGGCTCCACCACAGAGGCCTTGCCCTAGCCTATCCTGGATTTATGAGTGACGGATACATAACTCCCAATTTTTTCCCCAAAAAATGTTTTGCTGTATTTAGTTGTTTGTTTGTTATTTTGTCACTGAACCAAGACTTAAATCTGATGAAGATAAAACTGTAAAGGATAGTTGAAATAGCTGAAATAAAGACGCTTGGATATCTATTTGACATTGTTTCTCATTTTTTTCTCTTTTCTCAAGCAAGTTACACAGAGATTAAACAAATCCACAAAATGGGAAATCCCATGTTGACCAACAGAATCGCACACATATAAATATAAGTGATGGTTGCATGACGTTCTCAACATGTTGTTTGTTTATTCTAACAAACCAAAAGAGCTAACTGAGAACTGAAGCCAGAAAAAGTTCAACCGCACAGAAAAAAATGAACACTTACCCAAAAAGATAACTAAAACACACAGTAAACCCCCAGCATCGCACTGCACTCTTGACCAAAGTGTACAATTACTCTGCCTTCCCTGCATCAACTTGTGGCTGCTTTACCTCAAATGACCATGTAATGTGCAGAGAGGCAGGAAGCCACCATACAAAAATGTTGAAAGAGCAGCCACTCTGTCATTGTCTATTCGCCATTTTTACGAGTTTTTGTATAGCTCTCCCAAAAAAAGACAGAAAATTGCTTGTGGCTTTAGTGTTTGTAGGTGACGTCATGTGAAACGTTACAAGTTTAGCTAGACCCCCTGTCTTGTTTTCCATTATGTTTTCTTTTCTACCTTCACCGGGGCCACAGTTTGTCTTCCAGCCCGCCTGTCTTTGATAAAGTGAAGCCACAGCGTGCCATTCTGAACTCCCTCTCCTTCTCAAGTACACAAAAGCAAAGTAGAGGGCAGAAACATTCACACGGTGTCCCATCACAGAGCATCGTCTGCAGGAATGAAAACCGCAAACCAACCTGTTTCCATTTAGAGCCCTGCCACCATGTCGCAGCCCCAGGAGTGTGCACATGAGCACACACACACACACACACACACACACACACACACACACACACACACACACACACACACACACACAGCATATAGCAGACGTGTTTCTGGTGAGTGCGTTGAAAGCAGCAGTCTGCTGTTTCCCCCCAGGATGTTTACAGCTGGGATCACCAGGCGAGTCTGGCTTTCTGGCAGCTTTACAGCAGGAGCAGGGAAACCCGGGCAGACGCACGCACACACACACACACACACACACACACACACACACACACACACACACACACACACACACACACACACACACACACACACACACATAAAGAGCCAAAAGGGGCACCCAAAGAAAATACATCCTACGGCCACTGAAGGATCTTATCTGTGTGTGTGTCTGTGTGACAAAGGGAATTTGATTATAAGGATATATGAACATCACATGTGCCGACGGTCTATAAAGTCACAGTTGTGTGGGTCTTTTTTTAATGTACAATTTTATTTTCTTTTAAACCATTTTCTCTCCATTCACATCTCTCTTCCTCACACCCTCCCTCCTTCTCTTTCTGCTTTGGGAGGCTTTAAGCTACAGAGCAGCCTGATTCAAAGAATTGGCATGTCCTGTGGTAATACAGACCAGAAGGTTTCTAGGCACACACACACACACACACACACACACACACACACATGCACACTAACCAAAACATCCTGGCACCACTAGTTGGGTTGAAAGTTATTATTAGTGTCTGGGGGTGGTGTGTGCATGTGTGTTTCTGCGAGTGTGAGTGTGTGTGTGTGTGTGTGTGTGTGTGTGTGTGTGTGTGTGTTACCAGGCTGAGGCAAGGGTTTTCCCCATGACGAGAGGCAGTCAATAAAACGGTGCTGCGCTGTTTTGCGAGTTGGTGTAAAGAAACATGTGAATGTGTCTGGATGTAAGTTTAAAAGTGCAAAAGAAAATTCACAATTCGGTTTTCCTTTGCAGGCAGTGATACCTTTTTTTTTTAAGTCCAAACATAAAACTGTTTCCAACTTTTTATCAACTGTGTGTATTTTGGCAAGTATCCACCCAGGTGCACATGTGA
Organism: Dicentrarchus labrax; assembly: GCF_905237075.1. Taxonomy (NCBI): domain Eukaryota; kingdom Metazoa; phylum Chordata; class Actinopteri; family Moronidae; genus Dicentrarchus; species Dicentrarchus labrax. The sequence goes on from NW_026136710.1 coordinate 10,666,029, forward strand.
GTATAAGCTCTCATGAGTACTCTAAACTGTATGTGTGTGTGTGTGTGTGTGTGTGTGTGTGTGTGTGTGTGTGTGTGTGTGTGTGTGCCTGTGTGACTGGACTATGTAAAAATGTTCAGCTTGGATAGAAAACAAAATGGAAAGCTTCTCTTTTTTCTTTCTATTTCTCTCACTTTCTTTTTTTTCTTTCTATTTTTTTTAAATTTGCAGTGCTGCAGTGCCCTTCAGCCTCTGAGAGCTGAGCTTTAACACCAGCACCATGTGTTGGTTTTGGGTTGCCCCATGGCCTCGCAGTTCCATGTTCAAATAAATATACAGTACAAGAAGGGAGGGAAAGATGGAGGGAGGGGACAGAGGAGAAGGAGAGGGTGACAAGGAAAGATTGAGACAGAAAAGAATGGAGAGACGGGTGAGGGGAGGGGAGAGTGAAGAAGAGTTTCCCTGGTTTGGGGATAAGCCTTCGAGGATGTATGAGGAAGCGATGGGAAATGAGGGGAGGAAAAAGGTAGGAAGGGAGGATATAAAAGCAAAACCCCAGCCCTTTCTCCCTTTTTCTCCTCCACCCTGTCTCCCCCCTCTGTGCCCCCCGACCCCCCAAACATCTCCTCCCCACTTTCTCTCCCTTCACATGGTCCTTGTTACTCCTGCTGCTTACCAGCTAACAAGAGACACTCCTGCCTCCTCCCTTCTCCTCCCCTACAGTCCAGTCCCTCTCTTGCTTTGTGCCCCTTCTTTGAAACGATGTACGCTTTATTAGAAGCAGCTTGTGTGTGTGTGTGTGTGTGTGTGTGTGTGTGTGTGTGCGTGCGTGCGTTTGTGCGTGTGTGTGTGTGTGTGTGTGTGTGTGTGTGTGTGTGTGTGTGTGTGTGCGTGCGTGCGTTTGTGCGTTTGTGTTTGTGTGTGTGTGTGTGTGTGTGTGTGTGTGTGTGTAATTGGGAACAGGGCAGGGCAGGGGGCTCTGGTATGCACATGTGTGTGCCAGCTTCGGTGTCTGACATACTGGGGGGTCCTGATTCTTTGTAAAGGGCCTTCTCAATGCTACACACACACACACACACACACTCCCACACACACACACTTATGTCAGCGAGCAGAGCGGCTGCGGCTAAGGCCTGGAGACAGCGAGACTGTGGCTAGCTCCTAATAGTTCTGCAAACCATCATGGGACACCGCTTTGACCAGTTGGTCCAGTTACAAAGCATGCCGGGTCAAATCATCTCAGCATGCAAAGGTCCAACAGTCATTTTGCCAGTGGGATGAGCTGGAATGAATTTTGGACCAGAAATCGGAAAAGAAACTCTCTCTGGTGGAAGCTTATGGAGAATAAACACTCAGATCCAACTGAAATAATCCTCCTAGTACTGTAATTTGTTGGAAAATATTATAAAAATGCTGTTGCTAAATCAGATGTAAAGCTGTTTGGTGTTTCAAGCGCAGGGGATGATGTCTCAGGTTGTGCAGTTGTGCAGTAGCTCGTTGTCTCTCAAATTAATTTTTTTTGTCTAATCACAGATTTGATTTGATTTTATTGATAGTAGCTCAACACAGAAAAATACGTCGGCCAGTATAAATCACAACACAAATGTACAGACAGGGTCACTACATTTGTGTTCCCTTTGCATTCTAATTATTTTTCAACTGTTAAATGTCCTGCTTACTAAATACTGTATACCTTGGTCACAAACCAAACAAATTAATTTTGTCCTTACCTAAAATGTTTTTAAATGATATATCATATAAAGAAAATTAAAAAACGTGATATGGTGACACCAGATTTTATAAACACTAAATTATATATATTGGTGTCAGCCTCAGAAATTCTAAATTTGTTGGCTGTGCTTTGCATCCCACTAATCCTTTATAATCCAAAAATACTCAAAAGCAAAAATGTCTTTAAAGATATTTATAATAATATAATAGTTTTACTTTTATTTTTTAAGTAAATTAAGTAATTTTGCCTGTAATTTGCAGAGTTCCCTTTTTTGCTTTTTATGATGATGGCCATCTTTAAGCCAAGCATTCCCATCCTGCAACAAGCTATCACATTATTTTACACATTTTATACGCTGCTTTGTTCTTTGTACAACATTACAAAGTAGACCAACAAGTACCAGTAGTCTGTTTGACTGATGCATTGAAGATTTGACTGGCAGCTGTCTGGCCTGCAGCTTCAACAGGAGTTTAAAAAAAAAGTGTGACTGTGTGTGTGTGTGTGTGTGTGTGTGTGTGTGTGTCAGCGTCTCACCTCATCATCTTTATACCAGGACAGGGACTCGGCGGTGAGGACAAACCAGTACTCCTTGGCTCCTCCCTTCATGATGCTGATGTTGTTGATGGTCAACCAGCCCTTCCTGATCACCTGAGAGACAGAAAGGAAAGTGATTGTAAATCACATATTATAGAAGAAAAAAATATCACCATTTCCCCAAATTAACATCACATTAGTCAGTTACACTAACACGTATGCAATGTAATTTCCCTGCTTCTATTGGAGATAAGAATCCACTGCCACAAACAACAGCAGGGTGACGCTCACCTACATGACTAAACACATTCCTCACACTCCTTATTTCCTCTTCTTCTCTTTATATTTCATTCTCTCCACCATACAGAAACTATACACACATACAGTACATTGTTTTATTTACCTTAAACCGATCGTTAACTCCTCTCTCCGGCTGAATGAGAATGTGGAGAGAATGTTACAAAGCTATGCCAACGCAGGGCATTAAGTAAAGGCCAAATACACAAGTTTGGTCAAGTACCAGCACATTACAGCTGGCTGCTGGGATGGCAGCAAAGGGACAGCAAGCAGGGTGGGGGCAAGGGGAGTAAGGAAGCTACAATAAGAGTGGCCCATGTCAAACCTTTTTTGAGACCATGCAGAGAAATGCAGAAGCCTTGCTGTTTTATACTGTATGTGTTTGAATGGAAGTGGTGGAGTGATCAATCTTCAAGTAGCTAAGGTAAACAAAATCCAGAACATTCTCTAATTTCCAGCTGCTGTTATTAGGCTATTCTCTTTATCTGTACCTCTTTATCTATATCTCACTTATCACTTATCACTTATGTCCATACTCACACATACAATACAATCAATACAATCTTTATCTGATGTTTCATTTAAGATTTGACTTGAAATAACTAAATAAAATATGCATGCTGCATCATTGCAAGTCCATTTTATTTATATTTATATAAAAAAAACCTTCTTACTGAATAGAAAACATTTCACTTTTTATCCATAGCCCAAAATCACCCATTTGTCGGCTTTACACTCTGGACAACAAGCAACAATCTCTGTCCTTAGACGTTCAATTCGGTTGAGATAAAACTACATATTCTCCTGTCATTCAGCTGACACATTTGGTATCTTTAGTGAGTTTCAGATCTGGACTAGAATTCAAGATAAAGTTCTGTGGTAGCTTGAACGAAACTGGGCTGCCTATCATCATGGACCCACTGATGGGTCAGGTTAAGTTTTTTCAGTATGGAGGTCAGGAGGGGGTTAAATCAGGAGAACAGAAGCTGCTGGGCCAACTACATCCATCTGTAAACAGGAAGTGAAGCTCACCACTTTATTTACATTGTGCCCCTAACCTTTGACCCCGACCTGGGTGGTTATTATGACAACTGACAACTATGGAGGTGACATATGTCTGGCATACTGCAGGTCTTCATTGCCCCTGGCCTTCTGCTACTTTGGATGAATTAGGGAGAGGGAGGGAATAAGAGAGGGAGATAGAGGGAATAAGTCTAGTGACCTTTTCCTCCTTTTCTTTGAGATGCAAGACCACATGAGTGAGTTTCTCTTTATGTAGTTAAAACTACTGCTGGGGGGGGGCGACTCTTCAGTGCCAAAGCAAACCAGCCTCAGTGTTGGAGTCATAACGAGCGTCTTTCAACAAGCCTGAGAGAAGCCTGTGATAAGAACCTTACATAACATCTAAAATAATCTCTCGGCCGTCCTGTACTTTAGCTGTGTGTATGAGTGTAAGTGTGTGTGCCTGCAGGGAAGACACCACTGAAAAAGAGAGGAAAGGGAAGCAGCCAAGCATTCCCCACGACAGCCACCTGCCCATCTACTGCTAGTTAGTATGAAGCTTATTTTGTACACACACACACACATTCGCACACACACTCATGAATCCACCATGAACGACAATCAAGCACATGTACAAGTTTAAACATATTTAGATACACGTATCCTGACATATGCAGAGCGTAAAAACATGAGCACAGACGCACAAAAGCCTACCTGCAGACATGCACAGAATAACACTCAGACACACACACACACACACTACTCACCATGATCTCATCCTGAAGCAGAAAAGCCACAGAGAGGAAGACCACACAGCAGAAAGAGAAAAGAGACACAGCAGAAAGAGAAATCACTCAGAGGAAAGAAGAGGAAAACAAAACGACAGATACCAAAAACCAAGAATTTAAGAGAATATTAAAGAGTAAATTTAAAATGTGGGAAAATAGAAGAGGATCTGCATGCTTTCAGGGGGAAAAAGCAGAATGTAAATCATGCAAAATCTGTGTTTATTCTATCTTCATTGTGTTGTCCATGTAGTCGAGTTGATCTGATATTGTAACGTATACAGCGGACAGTTGCTGTAGGTCTTCTTTGTCTCTCTGTTATTCAGCACATGCAATAAATGTGTCAAGTTTAAGGGAAGTTTTGTGTAAAGTAATGAAAAAGGAGGCCGTGAGATACTGTTTTAAAACCAGATCCATCAAAGTTAGCATTGTGGATTTATTAACATTGTGGCCATTTTTTGCTTTTTTCACAAACCTACTGCACATGAATGAAAACGTACACGTATTGCATAATTGTTTTATAATGCATTTTGAGATCCAGAAGGAGAATTTAAAATTTAAAATCGTTCTCTTATTAAAATGACTTGGCAGAGGTATTCTAGTGCTTTTATATTTGATATTAATATTATAATGGCTATCTTGTTCTTACAGCCATAAGCTGTGGGGACTAACCTACTGTACATCTTTAATAAAACTGAGGTTGGATATTTTGCAACAGACCTAAGATTGTGTTGACATCACCGTGACTCCCACCAAAAGGACAAGTTGTTTCAATATTTGACAACTGTTGTCCATTAGTGTGCAACATGTACAAGAGCTGTACAGGGCTAGAGAAAGAAAGAATATGGACTATTGCCCAGGGTAACAAGATACTGTATAGCTGTGCTACATTTAGCATGGGCAAAACAGAAAGCTGAGTGCTAACAGAATCAAGCCTCGGGGAAAGACAGTATGAAGTTCAGATGTCACGTTGCTGGCCAGCAGATGAAACGCACTGGATGAGTTCAGTCTGGAATCATGTTCCTGTAGCTTAAAGAGAGATGACTCTGTACTATAATGTGTAAAACGTAGTATATCCTGTCAAATCCGAGTGACGGTATGTTTAGTGTGATCAAAGTACCTGGTTGCCAGCTGCCTTCTTCTTGTTGATTTGGTTGATCCTCTGCTGAGCGCTGCACAACAAAAGACATCAAAATATTTTGGTTTTTTTATCTTAAACTGCGCATTAACTGAAGCACTGCAGTGAGAGCAGATTTATATACTATATACACAATGGAGGAAAATAAACCAAATCTCACTTGGCAAATCCAATGAAGTCCTCGTGGTTGGTGTTCATGTAGGACAACTCAATGTCTATCAACAGCAACACCTACACAGAGAGTAAGCAAGCTGTTATCAACTATATATTTACAATAATAATTTAAAGATCCATCCCAAAACATTCATAGTTTCCAAAAAAAAATGTTGTTTGTCATAGGTCCTATTTACACAACAACGGTTTTGCTAAAAATTGAAACATTTTTCCTCTGCATTTTAAAAAAGTACAAACCAACACAGTGAAAACGAGCCGCAAAAATTGTTGAAAACGTTGTAGCATGCCAGGCCAGTAGGTGGCGGTGTAACTTTTGCAATACCACAGAAGGGGCCTGCATACAAACGCTCCCTCCACAGCGATTAAGTGGGGTTGTTACTGTTGATTCTGGAACTATAAAGCATTCAAATTTATCTATTTGGCTGAAAATGTAATAGTCGTGCGCAAAGTGAGGCCGTGTCGTCACTGTTTCAGGCCCAAAAAACTGCTGTCATGTTAACAGGGCCTCATTGTGTGCACTAGGCCACATTAAAACCTACATATCTTGCAGACTTAAAGATACCTTACATTCTAATGTAGCAGAAAACAACAACCACTAAAATTAATTTCCCCTAAGACAAAGTGCCACATATGTGTAAAATTTTCATGACACAGATTTCATTAATATTTTGAATTAGTCTGGTAGGATTATTTTGTAGAAAAACTGTGCTCTAAGTACTCAGGTGGTTTACTTTCTGAACAATCAAAAGATACTGAGATGATTAAACATTATAACATTCATAAAAATAGTGCAAATTACAGTGGAGAGCAAACCTATGTAAAAAGTAATAAAACAATGTGTAGGTTTTACCTGTCCCTTAGTGCGGTTTTCTCTGTCCCTGATGTGCTGGGTGACAATTCTCTCCATCTCCTCTCTTAACAGGGGATACTGAGCCAGCTGTGAGCACAAAACACAGTCGGTAGGTAGCAAAAAAAAAAAGTAAACGCACACGCCAATGCATACACTCTCACACACACTCCCAAATCTACATACAAGCTTTAGTAAACACTACATTACTCACTGAACCACAACACACAGTTCCACCAATACGACAAAATACATTACAGAAACATAATTAAACAGGTTATGTTTTGAGGAGTTCATCCCAGACTCTGCTCTAGTCTCTGCACACACCACTGACCCGTGGGCGGATTTGAGTGGATTTTATGTGCAAAATGTCCATTTGTTGCCAATATGGAATGTATGCAGAAGAATAGTGAAAAGTCTGTGATATTACCACACAAACACAGAATAAACAATGTTCCTGGCAGCACAGCGTCTTTTTCCCAGCACACTGTGGGTCTTTTTCCATGAGCTCATTGCAAACCCACGAACGCAGACATTGGTGGGCCTCCAATGTGACACAAACACATTTTGGAGAAGTGTGAGGAAAGAAGAAAAATCAAAACCAAAATCACAGCGCAAGAAAGAAAAATATACGCTGTTTTCTTGCAAGTTACAATGCATCTTTCAGATGGTTTGGTGAGTGAGTGGACATCAATAGACCTCTTTCTGGTTCCCAAGTTGATTTACTGCTTCCTGGGTATGGTCCACTTACACAGCAGAGAACATCCATAAAGAATAGATGCTTTAGAATAATGGGACACACTGTTTAGATGAGTGTCAGTCTAGCATTACAAGTAGTATTGTCAAAGTGTTTCATAGCTCTTTTCTGGAAATACTGAACATTAAAAAATAATCAAAACCAAAAACACAAGGGTAAAAGTGTGTGTTTGTTGTTTGCATATCCGACTATAAGAAACTTACAACCTTCAGTATAAGAATCTACCATTACTTCCAAAGCCAAGGAGCCAGTCATTGGGTAACGGCATTATTTTATTGGATTACAGGTTATGTTAGAAAAATCCCCGTTCAAGATGAGAACATCCACTACAACATTAGAGTGTATTGGAAAGTTATGCCACATTAGAGTAACAATAGTGGCTCTCTCCTGCTGTTTATTTGGTTTATTTATAATACAGTAGGGTTAACTGGCTTTACTATGCAAGAATAATTTCATATTTAAAAAGAGTCAGACATCAACATACTCATGGTGTTAGCTTAATTAGTTAGCTAGAACAGTTGTCATAGAAGCTGACAAAAATTACGGTTGTACGCTAGAAATTGAAGACCTATAATTGTTTTTGAAAATTACCATAGATTTTGGGTAGCAAATCTGCAGCCGTTATCATTATAAACTACATACTGCCATGCAAAAATAGTAAGCTTGATAGGCATAGAAACAGTATAAGACGCTTAGCAAAGGTTCAATCGTTAAAGTTTAAATTTGTGGTTTGTGGTATTTGTAACTTGTAATAATATAGTCTAAGTATTCAAATATTCATTTGTTTCGACCTTATGTATCACATCAGAAAAGCTCAAGCACACTGTGTAAAAACAAATCCAAATCAGTTTTTTGTAAGAGCATACAATGACAGCATCTGGTCAGTTTAAGCTGCTGACAGTATTGTTGAATCACTCCTTTAAATTTTAGGAAACATGTTTTTAAATAACTCTGTAAGGCATAGATGGCAACTATAATTACTCATGTCATCATTGTCCCATTATTAATACTGTTAACTGATTAAATGAGGGTCACTTTATGCATAAAAATAAAACTTTTACAAACAAAAGCAATAAACTGTGGATGTATTCAATGTCAAAGCAACTGAAAGCAACATTATTTGTTCTACTGGAAAGGTGCATTGTAACTTGAAGGCTGTCAACATTTGATGAAGTGTCTTAAAATCAGACACAGAAACACAAAACTGACAGTGGAAGGAAAATTTACTCATGTGATTTTTTTTACTAACAAGGCAGCAAGCAGAGGCACTCAAATTGATTCAGACTCACATGCAATGCAAAGGAGCAGGGTGGGAGGGATGGGAGAGAGGGTGATGGAGGAGGACTTCAAACTGACCCCTTTGTGGATTTTCCCAAACACTGTATAATATTATACAGTATCTTTAAATACAGTATGTCTCTGAAAGTGAAATCAAGATAAAAGTGTGACAGAGAAGAGAAATCCAAAGGAGGTCACGCTCTCGTTTTGGTCATTTGCTTTTGCAAGGAAGCAGCCGGTTCAAAGGGTTAGGGTCGACAGGATGGAGAGGACGAAAGAGAAATAAAAAGAAAAATTAAGAGATGCTCAAAGTACGTCAATTAGTCAGTGAGTGGAACCACACAATCAGTCACCATACTGACAAAGACAGAAAAAAAGACGTTAACCAACTTAAATCAAAGGATTTTTAGACATCATGAGGTCAAATATGAAAGAAAATAATTTAACATGCAGGTTGAGACTCGACAATTTGTTAAATTGTCAATAAAAGACAAATGACAAAGAAAGTTTAATTAAAATGCAGGTTATGGTTACACTAGTAAGCTCTGGAGTAAGGATAGACCGATATCTGCTGGCTGAAGTAACATACTTTTGAGTACTTTTATGTATTTACACATAACCTATAGTTGTTTCTAATCATGATATTTTTCAATGAATGTTAAGGTTGGGTATTTATTGTTAACCTCAATACATTTAATATTGGCACAGTGATGCTTTCTAACCAGACTAGCAGCTCTAGGGATTTTGATCGGTAAATTGCCCCACTACATCCAAACATAAAATATCTAATCTACTAATTGTACAGACATTTGACCCAGAGGACATTGATTTTGGTGATAATTTTTTCCTTTAGCGTCACCATGAGGTGAACATTTGTCAAGACTGTGATTTGTCTAATACTTGACCTACTATGACCAAATACCTGCAAAACTTACAAACTAAACTAAGATGGCGAATATGGTAATTATACCTTCTAACAATTAATGTGACCATATCAGCATTCTGCAAAACAAACAAAATAAATTACATTATGTGTTCAATTTTGTAAATTAAGTAAAGTTATGTAAAGTTTATACTTTTTAGGTGAAATCTTTACCAAGACATTATCTTAAAATGTAGCATTTGCACAATCTTTTAAGTGTTGCTGATCATAACATTATATTAGATCTGGCTCTATATGCAAACAATCAATTATCTGGATTAGGAAGCTTACTGATGCTTTGCTCTGATTTACATTTGGATGTTAAAAATAGCTCCTAATTTAAGTGTAAATCAACAAAACCATGCACATACACATTAATGTGGAAGAGAAGTCTTGATCATTTTCCCAATTGTAAGGACAATTTTTAAAATAAAAAACCTATATTGTCACTCTTTAGTATAAATAACACTTTTTAAAATACAATCCAAGAATACTATAAGGAAGCCGTTCAGGCCGTTTTTTGTTATTTTTCAATACTTTAGAAAGAAAATTCCAGCCATCGGTCTACCCCTACCTGTGCGATTAACAGAGATAGTGAAAGTGGCTTGGTTCTCTTTGGTATTTTACCTTTTGACTACACTTTTGTATGGTGGAGGTGAGTTCGCTCACAACCATATCTATACACTTCAGTGTGGGCTCCTTCAGCTTTTGGATCTGCTTTTTCACTATGGCCTCAAAGGCCAGGTCAGGGTGAACAGCCCCGTCCTGTAGGGATAGGCAAGCGGCACGGGAGAGAGGAGTAAAAAAAAAAAAAAAAAAAGAAGACAAAATAGGTGGAGAAAGAGGAGAAGTGAAAGCACCAAATGAAGACAGGCAGACAGAGAAGAGTGAGAAATTGTAGGTGGGAGACAAATAAAAACAAAAGGATTGAAGGATGGTGAGGGAAAGGGACAATACAGAGATGAGGAAGGTAAAAATTGGAAATGGAAGGGAAGAAGAAACGACATATTTAAGATTTAAAAAAAAAGACAAGGAGATGTGAGGAAGTAGGTGGGGATAAACAGCACAGAAGGAAGAAAATGCAAGTGAGACATTTGGTTTCCCCTGAAGCCATACTTAAACAGAACAGTGCTGGAGTCTCCCTCTATCAATAAAGAGCAAAGAGTGAGAAAAGACAAGAGAAAGAGAAAGAAATAGAGAGAGATCCCAGTCTGCACAACTCCACTGGCCAAAAAAACTCCAAGCAACGCACTGCGAGACCACAGCTGTGCACCCCGTCGTTTAGCCAACATGACTTGAACCCTTCTGGTGTTGACCCTTTCTCCACCCATCCCTCCTTCTCCTCTGACTTCCAGAGGGAGCGTAATCATAACATTTATTATCCCAAGGCCTCCAGGTTGTTGCAGTCCAACCGCTGTTCAAATTGTTTGGTCACAGTGGATCAGTTTGGATACAGACTACTGCTCTTTCCTTTGGCCACACTCACACTCCGCTGTAGCTGAGAGTGTGGACCCTGAGGCCTGTTGAAGAGCAGTTTAAACATAATCGGCATGGCTCCTGTCTGCTGCAGGTGCACAGCTTTAGTCTCACACACAAGGAAGTCTGGACGCTGAGGTCATCCAATATGGCTGCCAGGTATTCTGAATGACTGACAAATGATTCTCTCAACATGTGTATGCCTTATATGCAAACAAAGGGGATCTTACTCACGGTTCCTGAAAGAGAACTAAAACTTTAAAACTACTTGAGTAAATGGACAAATTTCCAAATACATCAAAAGTGGTGACAATTTAGAACAAAGGTTGACTCAGAGACTGCCTAAATAGGGACATGAGATTAAAAAAAAACCTAAATTGTGTCCCAGTTCCACATTAAATACTAACTCTACTAATAACTTGTATGGACAAGATAATAACTTGTGTGAACAAAACAATATCTTGTGTGAACAAGATACATGTAATAACAAGACAATAACATGATAATATCTTGTGCAAACTAGATAATAACTTGTCTGCGCTAGATAAAGAGTATCATTCAGGGGGTGCCCGGTTAGCTCAGTGGGTAGCTCAGTGGGTAGAGCTGGCGCCCCATGTACCAAGGCTGAGTCCTTGCTGCAGCGGCCCAGGTTTCAAATCCAACCTGCGGCCCTTTGTTGCGTGTCTTCCCCTCTCCCTCTACCCCCTTTCCTGTCTATCTTCAGCTGTAACTATCAAATAGATGCAATAAACGGCAAAAAAAAAACGTTAAAAAAAATAATAAAAAGAGTGTCATTCAGGAAAAATGTTTAGCTATTACTTACATTTAAATGGTAATAGCATTCAAAAATACTGTAGTAGTAGTACACACTGACTTTGTTTTTACTAACTGCACTTAGTTAGTTAGTGTATTGTACAGATTGTTAGTATATAATGTGGAATTGGGATGTAGCGCAAAATTATTTAAAATTATTCCAAGAGAGAATAAATGAAGAACTAAACTCAAAGTTCTGAGCTGAGACTGCTCTAACATTTAATCTTTTACAGGCAACCATATTTGGATGACTGCTCAGCCACCACACTGGTTTTCTTCAGCACAGCTTTCTACCACGGCCAGCCTGTCCAGCCAAACCCGTCCGAAACGGTACAGTAGGCAGGCAGGTATACTGCAGGCCACCCTGCCACTCCAGGTTCCCCCTCGTTGTCCAGAGAAACAACGAGGGCTGGAGAGAGCCAGGCGGTTACAGTAAAAGGGAGTGAACAGCAGAGGGACTGCAGATGAGGGTTGAAAATCAGAAAAAGTGCTAACCAGCGTTTACTTTTATTTTTTTTACCTTCTTGGTACACTGCCTAACCGTATTGACTAGCTCAGAAATGACCATGTCCACACATTTGGTGCAAGGCTCTTTAATCTTCCCAATCTGCCTTTTCACAATGGTCTCAAAGGCCATGTCCGGGGTGAAGAGGCCAGTTCTGCCCGACAGAGAGAGAACCAGCCACAGGGCCAAAAAAAGAGAAGGATGGAGGAGAAAAAGACAGAAGGAGGGAGGAGGGTTGGGTAAAGAGAAGAGTGTTAATTGTAAAGAATTACCCTCCATTTCTGAACTTTTCCCCAAACATAAACAGACACAAATTAGACAGAGAGAGGGAAAGAGCATGAAGCTAAACCAAAAAAAAAACCACTTACAAAGCAGCATGTTCTAGGAAATATTAAGTAATATCAAGTAGTTTTAAATCATCTGCACTTAAGTTGGAAATTTCCACAGCAAATATTGAGTCATTTTCCCTAAAGCAACGGAATTAAGGGTTAGAAAAACTCTGGATATGACCCACTGCTACCACTGGTAACACCCAATTATCAACCACCCCACTGACAACATTACTCTTTAGCTACTACCAACATTAGTAACATCCTGCCAATCATCTAGCTGGTATTTTAGCAATTAGCTCTGATGCTGAAATAAGCCAATTAAAGTATAAATCAGCAGCAAAGAAACCTACAATATTCTCTCCATTAGGGAAATAAGTTAAAAACCATGTCTTTGTACATTCCACGCATACTTTTTACCCACAAGCGCCACATAAATCCCATATCTTCTGCTTCTATATCTACTTATTATCTGATTTTAAACAGATTTTGGCACCAAATACACATTTAGATGCTTTTTCTGGTGTTTTCTGCCTTATTAGATGATACAGCACAATTACAAATCATCCATTTGCCAACAACGAGAGTCCTCTGGACTGTGCTACCAGGTATCCCAGATGAAAGGTGCAGGTCACACGCCAGCATGATGGAAAAACTAACAAAACATATGGAGAGGTCACAAAAACAAGTATCGTACAACCAGTCATACCATATCTGATCCCAGCCTTCTATGTCTCAGTGTACTGACGCCATTAGTATTCAACAGAGTGCTCAATAGAGGTCTTGGCGATTAGATAAGCAAAGTCAGTTAAATGCAGTCTGGCAAGCAGAGGTGACTGAGATGGAGAGAGAGAGAGAGAGAGAGAGAGAGAGAGAGAGAGAGAGAGAGAGAGAGAGAGAGAGAGGTGAAATAAAGAGGAATGGGGAACAAGGACGGATGGGTGAGCTGGAGGGCGGACGTGCCTGATTCCGTGAATGTTCTTGATGGCGTAGCTGATCTCTTTGCGGAGCTCTTTCTCGTCAAACTCCATCTACAAAAGGAACAGATACAATAGGGAGGATTCAGTATACACACTCACAGATTCACAGAATCAGTTACACTTTTCTCTCACATTGTTTATTTTCTCTACAGATTTCCAAACACCATATTAGCTAATAAAATGCCTTTCTTGACATGTCAATTTCTGTAATTTAAGGTTGATAGTAACACGCATCTTAACATACATGTCCTCTGTCCAGTTGTTAATGTCAGTATGATCCACATTTTGAACAAGTTTGCTGTTCACATACATTACTTATTGATTAGACCAGTGCTTAACCCGGGGGTTGCCAAGTTAGGAATCACATCATCTGAAGGATTGTGAGACTATTAAAGGAACAGTCCACCTACCAACCTTCTGACAAGAATGCTAATAAGCCTTTTTCCCAAAATGTTAAAATTATATGACAGAATGAAAATGTTTATGCTACATAAAGTCATATTTACAGTTTCTTTTTTTTAAGGTGTCACAAGCTAAAAATGCTGGGAGATAGAACCAGTTCATTATTTCTAAAAAGATTTTTGCTGTTTCCATTTTGCAAACATTAATCACACTTTTCCCCCACAGATTTGACTCATACATTCTGCCTAACACGGAAAGTGGGTTATATAAGCTGATCTACTATAATACTATATAATCTGTTTAAAGTACATCACTTTTATTTACTACAGTGCCTCATCATTTCCCACTTTCCTCAGCAAAGTTTCATATTTGATTTGAAGCATGTAATATAAACTTTTATAAAAATGTCTCTGCCGTAAGTCAAGCTTCTGGTTAGGAAGCAACCTGCTCGGTCCTCTCAGTAGGAAACCAGCATTCTTCTCAGTCACAGACAGTAAGTTTTATATCCTCAGAGGGAGGTCAAGAGAGGACAGAGGAGAGGGATGGATGAAATGAGGGAGAGAATGGTAATGGAAGGGTAAGGGCTAAGTGGAAAGGGAACGAACATATGGGAGGGGGTGAGGTAAAAGGCTTAGAGAGACAGAGGATGGGGGAGGTGGATGAAGGGAGGACAGGGTTGGGGTAAAGATGATGTGAAAGGTGAACAGAGGATGTGGGCGAGGGATGAAATGTGGATGGATATGATGATGGAGTGAGAGAAACAGAAGGAAGAAGGTGAGGTGGGGGAAGTAAGAAAAAATAGGACGGCGATGGGAGAGGTTGCTGAAGAGGGAGGAAACAAGGAATGTTTGGGTCAGAAAAGCCCAGACTCAAAGTCCTGAGGGAGGCCTTCTCTCCTTCTGAGGCTGGGAAACGATACCCAGAAGAGAGACGTAAAGATTTAAAGAGATACAGAGAGTTGTTTGCTATAAAACCATAAAGTAAAATGCTTTTATGTAGGAGTATTTTTTGTAGTCTGATAAATGTTCCAAAAAATTTGGGGTCCGAATCTCATGTGTATAAATATTTACAGCTGTTGAACAGATATGTTTAGGGGTTGCTGGGTGTGCCAAGGTCTGCAAAATCAGATGTTTTTAATTGCAAATAACTGCGACAAACTGGTATGGTTTAGGTAAAACATGAACAATCCTGACCATTACCTTCTGGGGTTTTCAGTAACAAAGTGTTTCACTCCATGTGCTGTACATTTTATATCACTATCTTTTTCCTCCATTTATGGTATATATCATTAAAAGAAAGAAAGCAGGAAGGAAGACGAAAATTAAGACTAACCTACCCAGCAGTAATTACTAAATTTGTTATTATTATTATATTATTTTATTTCAAATGTATCTCTACCAACAGTCATTTCCTCCTTCCGTTTAGTCTGCATCATAAAACAAAGTTAAAAAGAAGTTAAATATGACATATAAAAAAAAACTTTATTATAACTATTATAATAGTTTAGCCTTTTTTGTTAGTGCTTCTTTATTGTAAAATAATTATGTTTGCCATCAATGTGCACATTGATAATTCCACTTCTAACTGAGGTTTAGATCAGATTACAATATCTTAAATTCTAGTTTAGTGCTATATTTTGAGATATTAAGAGGAGGGTGTTGCAGGGTTCTCTTGTAAGTCAAGGGGAGGGTCCATATAAAATCTTAATAGACATGATAAGAGTCACCCCAATAATTTATAAAAATAAAACAATCACATACAAATGAACATCTGTCACACACCTTGACCAGTTCAAAGGGGAAGCGCTCATGGAAGATGCGATTGATCCTGGCACCACCTGATAGCTCAGCTGTGTCAATCTGGTCCCCAGAGCCCTCTATACACTTCTCAAAGTCCACGGAGAACTGCTGCACCATCCTGCAGAGAGGCAGAGGCAGATATCAATGAATCTATTAGTCTGTATCTATCTAGTTGTCTTTCCTGTTCCTGTATCATCCTGTATCCTGTACTCACTGGAGCAGAGCCTTGGTCTTGCGAGATGGATCGTCAGGTCTGAAGTTCTTGTACTCCTCCACCTCCTTCTCTATGGAGAGAAGCTGACTCTGCAGCTTGGCCCGCAGAGCCGGCAGGGTGTCCCGGATGTGGTTGGTCAGTTGCTGTGCAGGTCAAAGATCAGAGTTAGAGCATTGGGAATACCGGGAAAGTTGGAATTAAACCTGGTGTCGCTGGAAAATATAGGACACGTTCACACTTGCTCATTTACAAACCTGATTGAGGATTTTCTGGAGGTAAGGAGTGCCCATACGGTCGGCCAGGTGTCTATATGCAGGGTGGGAGAGGAAGAACTTCCTCTCAGCGGCCATTGCAGCGTTGATGTCCTTCCTGCCATCTATGTCCTTCTGGCTCCTGTTCACCACACCGATGTAACCTGGACACATCAGACAAGAGTCCCTCAGATATTCGCGACACAGTCTCAAAACGCTGTGAGATTTTCAGAAAACCAGATCCAACTCGTTTTATTTCTTCCTGGAATTTTTGAGATCAGAGTGGAACAGACTCAATACTTCTGGCCTGACTTGACTGATTTGACTGGAATATAGTATAGTCTTGCATTAGAGCAACCTGGGATCGTGTTGGGCTCTTATTTTCTACATATGAACTGTGTTTGAACAGCCAACCCAAAGATGAACAGCCCCTGCAAGACCAAACCACTTTAAATTGTGTTTAATCATGTTTAGCTCAGACGTCGGGGTTAAAGAAAAGTCTATAGACAAAGGACGAATAGGGGAGAGAAAGGAAGGAAGGAATTACAAGAATAATTGTCTGTATGTGTGTGTCCAAGTTTCTAAGACGTAAAGAGAAAAAGAAAAACCAGGAGAGTTCAGGTCACGCGGATCCCATTTCACCTCCAGTTAAGTTTTCTCATGCATCACTCGGTTTAAGGCTGTTTCATGCTCTATAACTAATGCAACTGTGAGCCAGCAGCCTTGTAAATGTGAACATCCACATCTTTAGACAGAGAGAGAGACAGAGAGAGAGAGAGAGAGAGAGAAAGAGAGAGAGAGTGAGAGAGACGTGGGAGAAAAAGAAGGGGAGGGAAAAACATAGAAAAAACAAAGGACATGGAAAATATTCAAAAGCACATGCCTGGGTTCTAACCAAGTGCAAATGGAAAAAGAAAATCACCACATCAGCACATTGCAATAAAGGGCAGCTCACAAGATACATGCAAGCACTTTTCCAAGACAGTGTTTTTCTCTTTGCCCCTTCCCTGCTTCTCCTTTCCAACTCCCTCTGTCCCCTTTTTCTGTTTTTGTTTTTTTCAGTGCTGGGAGCATTGAACATCTTTGCGTACAACTGCCTTATTACCACAAGAGGGAAACAGTGTGTCAACGCAAAGGGCCCTGAAGTAGAGCAAACCAGTACTGTTTGTGAGAGTGTGTAGGTATTTAATAGTGCTCACCCCTCCTGAGTGGAAGCAGCTTATTCTCCAGGATGTCCTTAGCATCTGTCCCCTCGTCCATCAGGTCCAGCTTGGTGATCACACCAATGGTCCTCATACCTACATGTACACACCAGAGTTATTATAGTTTTATATTTTTCATTAGTGTTAGTTTCCAGAGTGGGTTTGTGCGTTTCAGTTTAGTTTTCAAGGTATTACAATACAAACACATTGACTCACAGTCATATGCACCAATTTGACCAAATTGACAGACTAAAACTAAAGACATTTAAGGTATATTTTTTATTTAATTTAGTTAGTTTTGTAAATGTATCATCTAAGCTGGAGCCAGACTATGGAGTGATTTAAAAGTAATGAATAAAACCTTAAAAGACAGTTTAATCTCAAACAAGGCATCATATCTTATACATACAATACAATACAATATTTCCCATTGGAGTAGTACTAAGTAATATACAGTAAAATGGAAATGCTCAAGTGTGTGTGTGTGTGTGTGTGTGTGTGTGTGTGTGTGTGTGTGTGTGTGTGTGTGTGTCTGTGTGTGTGTGTGTGAGAGAGAGAGAGAGAGAGAGAGAGAGAGAGAGAGAGAGAGAGAGAGAGAGAGAGAATGCATTCACTCACCCTGAGGGTCGACCTCTTTGGCAATCTTTAAAGCGTCAGAGTTGGCCAGATCAGAGTTGGCCGGGGAGACGGCCAGCATCAGGCAGTTCTCCTTGGTGACAAACTGCATCAGCATTTCTCTGATCTGGGCCTCGATGTCAGCAGGTTGGTCGCCCACCGGCACCTTGGTCATCCCTGGCAGATCCACCAGGGTCAGGTTCAGCACTGCAAGACGAAAAGGGAACAGGAGAACAAAGAGAAAGCTAAGTGAAGTAAGAGAGCGTCTTCAGATGCACAGTTGCCACAAGAAAAGGTGATACATGATTTATTGATACCAGACATGCATAACTTTAACTCTATACTGCTAGTCAGACAGCTGTACAAGAGCATGCAAGGGAACCCACACTAATATATGTGCAGAAATACAGCTTTGCAGACTCACCATGAGGGGAGTACACCCGCAGGTTGATGGGCACAGGGGAGATGCCCTTGTTGGCCCCAGTGATGCGGTCAGTCTCAGCCTCAATCTCCTGCCGGACCTCATCAAAATCTGTGAACCTTTTGCCCTTACAGTGGAGGAACTCAGCATGTTCTGGAAGAGACAGTAAAAACAGACAGATTAATCAAAGTGAAATTGTAGAGGAAAGGAAGGAGATCAGAAGAAGCAGGAAAGAAGACAGTAGAGAGAAGAAAATAAAGAAGAAAATGCTGAATAGAGATCAATTTCAAACTTTTTCACTCACAAAATTAGGTAAATACACACTACAACTGTGTTACAGCAAACCAATAGATTCCCTGTTAAGCTAAGATATTTAAAGCCAATGAAGAATTCCATACAAAACAAAGTTATGAAAGAAGAAGGTCACTTTTCTTTTTTTGTCTGTAAGGCTGACATTCTGAGCATTAGTAATATAAACAAATATTAATAGTGCAACATGAAAAAGGTATTCATATCTAAGATTCAGAGCTACAATTCCCATAATTTGGAGATTTGGGGGTTATAAACAGGAAATATAATGTTGCCATGGAGTCAAGCAGTTAGCAGTGGGCCCTTTTTAACCTTTAAATTTTGGTTAATTGGGGTTAAAAGTATACCAAATGAGCAATTAGCCATTTCTGTTTCCAATGTACCCATAGACATCTATCACTGGATTACTTTCTTACTGAAGGAAGCTCAAAATGATCACTCACAGGCAAGTTCTAGAGTAATAAGGAAAATCTTTTTTCTATGATTTCTAAGAAGATTTATGGACGTTTTACTGGAGATAATGAGATGCAAATTGCAGCAATTGCACACTAATGGAGCACCTTAACTGCCTCTGTGAGCCTCCTCACAGTTTGAAAACCACTGCCATTAGGTAATCTAGCAGCCATGACTGTGTATTAAAATGAAATGAGGTTTAATTAATTTCTAGTTAACACCGTGAATAAGCTGTGAGAACGAAAGCTCGCTAGCAGACCCTGCAACAACCTAATGAAATGAAACCATGGTAATATGATGTTGTCATCATCATCTCAAAGTCTTTAGAGATGAATAGAGAGGAAAGGGAGGAAGGGGGAAATGTTCCTCTTCCACACAACTCCATTCATGTAATGCCCATTAAATGTTGGCTTCAACCAAACATCTAGAGGATTTTAGAGAATAGAAGAAACCGACAACTTCTCTCTTAAAATACATTTTTACAACTTTTCCAGGATGAAAAGCTTCTCAAGTGAAAATTTAAACAGCAAACTCAGGATATCCCACAACCTGGAGGACAACAGCTCCCATAGATGTTTACAGGTGGATGTTTTTACCTGTGGGAGAGTTCATCAGCTGCAGAACCAAAGGACGACGAGTCACAATGCCAGAGCCACGGGGAAGGAAATCCCTGTAACACAACAGAGACAGCAAGAAGATGGTCAGTAAAACTAACAACAATGCAAAGGGACTGAAATAAAAATAGATATATATATATAGACTTCAATCACTAAAATTCCATATAGAGTTTAGATACTGCAAAGACAAATAAACCTATTTAAGAAATTAGACAATGAAACACAAAGTAATTAACAATATAAATCATCAAATGACAAAAAGACCAAAAAACATGGGTCAGTCATAATAAATCGACATTCTGGGCTTTGGGAAGACTGGGAAAACTGTAAATCTGTGCAAACTACTGTGTGCAAGTGTAAATGTGTGTGTGTGCAGTGCAATGCTGAATAACAACTAATCCTCACACAACAGCTGTGGTCCCACCAGGCAAAATGTCCATTTGTTTTGCTGCAGTGCTTTTTCTACAGGAATCATCTTTGTGAGTACATCTAACACAGTAGGGAAATGGTTTATAAGTGATATAGTTATTATAGTTTGAAATGGAAAAAATAAATAGTAAGTTGTACATGAAAAATGATATTTAGACTATATTATGGTTACAGTCATACAGATAATCTAAAATATTTTGTATAACTATTGATACCACACTGAGCAGATAATTAAATTAATTGTACCTACATACACAGCACAGTGAGTACACCACATATAACAAGTGATGATCAAATCAAATCTGACATTTTCTAAACACTTGACATTGACTGTGGGAGTTAAAAAAAACTGTTCACCAGCTTTAACTGATGTTTTAATGATTGTCATTAAAAAGAGAATGGACACGTCCTCAGCAGCAGCAGCATGAAGAAATCACCAAACATTACGGCAGAACAATTTAACAGCTGTGAAACACTAACAAGGAGAAAACTACAAAGCCTAGCTACTGTGGTCAGTCCTTCTAAATTGAAGACAATTAAAATAAGAGCCAGTACTGTAGCATTTATAATGTTCTCTTTTTTTTTTTTAAATGTCTATTACTTTGGCAAAAAATAAAATTAAAGTATTACAATTTCTGTCCATCTACTCACTTAGTTGTCTGTATGTGTCCATGCAAATTAAAGTGTTTAACATCTGTTTTTGACTGAAATGTGTGTGTTTGCATGAGAGCATGTGTGTACAGATGACTGCCTGCCAGCGTGTTTTTATGGGGGTTTTTATGCATCAAACACTGTTTTCTTTAGGGGTGTTCAGCTGCTTATGCAACATCAGCGTCAACTCACCACTGGCACTGTGTGCCCTTCAACCAGCTGACTGGACAGCTATCGTTCTGTGATGCATGATGTGTGTGTGTGTGTTTATGGCAACATTAACAAGGGGTTGTTAGACACACATACTGTTGTTTTCAATTGTACATTGTATAAGAGGAATTTATTACCTTGTCTTGCTTTAAGTTGGAAAAAGTTGGCATATACAGCTTGGTCACAGTGTCGCAATTAAAGCATTTGGATGAGGAATTGCAAAATGTTTTCAGCAATGAAAAAGACTGAAAAAGTTTAGCAGGAGACAATCTCCAGTAACAGTTATGAACTGAAGGACATAAATAAGAAATAGATGAGGCCTCTGTTTGAACCCGAAGCAAAGCCTGAGGCAGACTGAATACATGAGTCATGAGCTGAGAGTTTATTAGAGCTGCTTTCGCTCAAAACTGTGACCTGAACCAGAACAAGCCAATTTAAGCAATTAGATGTTCAACATGAGGATCGTGTTTAACTGCCACTGTGTTCCTGTGCTATATGCTAATTTCATTAGTTATGATTGGACATTCGGGAGATACATTTGGGCTTTAAGGGAATAGAGCAACATTTTGGCAAATATGAGTTAGATGAGAAGATCTCATGTCTGTGCGCTAAATATGAAGCTGGGGCCAGTAGCCGGTTAGCTTAGCTTAGCATAAAGACTAAACAGAGTAATAGCTAGCCTGGCTCTGTCTAAAGATAACAAAATCCAGCAACCAGCGACTTCTATAGCTCACTAATTAACACACTATATTTAATGTGTACAAATACTGAAGTGTAAAAACAACAGTTTGTGGTTTCACAGGGACCAGGATGTCTTTGCTAGTTGCCAGGCAACTGTTGCAGCCAAGAAATAGTCCAGCACGTAAACCTGTAAAACTACAATTTGTTGTTTTTACACTTTTAAACAAATGGGTTAAACAAATAAGATATTAGACATTAATTAGTGAGCTTTAGGGAATGGTAGGTGGATTTTGTTACCACTAGCTTGGCTAGCTGTTTCTCCCTGTTTCCAGTCTTAATGCTATGCTAAGCTAAGTGGCTGTACCTTTATATCTAATGGTCAATGAGAGCGGTTTCGATCTTCTCATCAAACTCTCCAAAAGTTAATAAGAATATTTCACAAAATGTTGAACTATTGTTTTAAATGAGCTGTAACTCATCTGTTGCTGTTACCTGCTCTCCAACACATGCACTGTATACACACTGCTACCATGTGATTGTCAGAAAAGGCCTGAAAAGACATAATGTTTGTTTCTCCTCCACACCTGCAGCAATAGGGAGTCACAGCTCTGAGTATTGTTTCAATATTTGCTGTTATAATGCAACAAAGGACACCCTCCTCTCTCTCGTGGCCTTTATGTGTGTCTGTCCATCTGTTGGTCTACCTGCCTGCCACTGTGTATGAGGCTGTCCCTCTCTCCCACTTGGACGCCTTTTACAGAAGACAGATGGCGTTAACTGCAGGTCTTCCTCTCACTTCATTCCTCCTCATCCTCCACTCAAACTGCCACTACAAGGATCCTTTAAATGAGAGAAGAAGCCGCAGTATCCTACCGCCATGTACCCTGCTACAATATTGAAAAGTCTTCCCTGTCAACTATAACCCAGGCTCTCTGTTCATTCATCATTTACCTAATCTGGCTGAGAGGTTGAGAGTCCCCCCCACGGTGAGGTGGGGAGTGAAAACACTCAAATGACTGCCAAAAGCACCAACACATCCCCCGCACACAATAGAGCTACAGAGAAGAGGGCTGAATTAAAAAAATATATATGAATGGGAGCAAACCAGGACAATATTTTGCAACAGGAAGAGAGAAGACAGTCTGTGACAAGATACCTTCTACAAGTACAAACTTATAAGTGCACTCAGCATTCAGTGTGAGTCTGAGGCACTTTCAGTTCTATCTATCTATCTATCTATCTATCTATCTATCTATCTATCTATCTATCTATCTATCTATCTATCTATCATTTATATAGCTATATACCTTGATTTGTCAAATATTTAATTCAGTACATTGCTCAAAAACAGACAATTCTGTCTGTTCCTTTTTTACCCTTTAAGAGTTTCTCAATCAATAATCAATAATCTGGGTCAGGGGAGGTCACACACGGATTGAGTATCACAGCTGAGCCCCAGTCACATTAAGTTGATTGATTTAATTTTAAAAATAAAAAAAACTAATCAGCTCAAACTAAATTATTTTACAGAATCAACTTTCAGCAATTGAATCATACACAAACACACACACACACACACACACACACACACACACACACACACACACACACACACACACACACACGTCTAGTTGGTGCCAGCTGCTGTGGGGTAGTGAGTCATTGCTTCTTTGTTATAAACTGTACACATTCACTGGTATACAAACAACATAGTAACATATAACAATGAGTGCACACACACACACACACACACACACACACACACACACACACACACACACACACACACACACACACACACACACACACAGAGATGACCTATTCACTCAAGTAGACTTCACAGTTTTCATCAATACAAAAAGGGTACACATTACGTATAAAACATTTACATTCAGAACGCCTTACTTACTTAAAATGTCAAATTATTGGTTTTGTTATTGTCCCTTGGGAACATCTTCTCTGTAAATTGTCAGAACAATTAATATTGTAATATTTCTATTGTCGAATTTCAAATGAATGTATTGCTCTTTCCAGGAAAAACAATTTCTTAAGATTATGTTTCAAACAATCCCTTGATGACTACAGCTTAATGACCAGGATGTTCTGTATTTGTCTCTCACTTTTCTTTTGGTTGTGCTTGGTTCAATTTGTTAAAAATTAGTTTTCATGTTTAAATCTGTTCTCTCAGTGGTTGATTTCTACTGTACAAATGTGAATAAATGTTACATGCTTCCTATAAGACACTGCAATGATTCTAATAACACGCTGCTCTGTTTGGTCTCCTCATGTGCGTCACATCAGTTCTGATTCCCACACACTCATCTAATCCTGCTCTAATGCTGCAGCAATAACAGCCCTGAGAGTCTTGAACCAGCACAAGCAGGCACTTTCCCTTCCTAACAGTGTTTGCTTCTTAGAAAGAAGAGACTGCTTTGAGGTGATGAATTTTAAACACACACACACACACACACACACACACACACACACACACACACACACACACACACACATGCTGTCACAGTGGTCTACATAGAGCCAATGATATGGCTGGTTGCTGGATGGTGGACATCTAGATTAGACCAGAACCAATGGGAGAATGTATTGCAGGTAAACTGTGGCCCAAACACAGATTAGTGGTAATCCTCTGAGGCAGTGTCAGAACAAATGGTCTCCTCTCTGCCTCTGCCTCACACTGACTGCTTTCTCACTCTTACTGAGTCATTATGTTATACTGTTTTCATAGTTTACATCACTCTTTAAAGTAGATTTCATTATGAAAAGGCAGTAACTTTAAGAGCTGCAACTTATTTTACAGGTTCAGCAGTGTCTTAGTAATTTCCTGAGAAGTTTCCTGGAAAGAACTTTGTGATTTGGTGCAAATTATAGCTGAAACAATTAGTCAATGAATGTATTAGTTGATTGACAGTAAAATATATAAATAGCAACATTGTGAGGATCTGCCGCTTTAATTTACCTTCTATGATAGTAAACTGAAAGTCTTTGTATTTTCTGGGGGAAACTGTGATGGGTATTTTTCACTATTTTCTATTTTATTACTTATTTTTTATTTATCAATCCATCAAGAAAATACTTGTAGATAGATCAGTTGATAATGAAAATAATCGCTGTTTACAGCTCTGGTACTAATCATAGGACTAACAGACACGATGTTCAGAGACTGTTCAGAAAGTACAGAGTTTAGTTGTTTAGCAACTATTCATTTATTTGTTTTTCCGAGAGAGGCAGGAAATTATGTAGCACTCTAATAGTTGATACTGAGATTGTTGAGATTACAAGCGGTTCAACATGGTGGACGGATGGAAGGATCATTTTAAGGTAACAAAAACACAACAATTCCTTTATGATAGCAATTAATTTGGATTAATTAATTGGAGGTGCACCAATCTATTGCACCTTTTACATCTTCCCTATTTTTACTACCAAATTACTATATGCTTCTTTCCAGGAATCGTGCTAAGAATTAACAGCTAAATGTGGGTTTCTTTCTAGGAATCATACAGGAAACTATAGGAAAATAAAGTATGTGTGTAAGAGATCACAAGAGATCGACCTGACCAGTTGCCTTAAAAGAAAAAACCCTCAGAGATCTAATTACACTGAACAATTGCACCAGGAAATCAACCTTTCATCTGTATGCTTGGGGGTTCATCTTATCGCAGCATCATTCTGTCATTAAAGTACTTCCTTGCAGCTCTATTTCACTCCTCCTCCATAGGTTTCTATTGGAAAAGAATAAAAGCCTTAATGGAGCCCTTTATTGTCCTTGTCGCTCACATGAGTGAAGCTGCTGCTACTCGTCATAATGCCTCCGGCTTTCTCCATATTATGTAATACATGAAACCAGCTATATATCATCAACTTAATCTCTGTGTGGGGGTTGGAATAGGGATGGCAGCAGGGAGAGAAAAACGTCTGTGTTGTAGTTTTATGTTCCGAGGTTGGGCTAGTGCCAGCATCCTTCACTGATAAAAAAAGTGCTTCAGTCAGCTGAGCTGTATACCGGGCATCTTTCTGGGTTTGAGTATATCCCAGGAAATTCTATTTCTCCTTTTGCATGCCACAAAATTGACATCCCTCAAAATAACTCCTACAAAAAAGTGCTCCTTCCAAGAAGCCTCCCCTGAGCCTTCTTAAAGAACTCAAAGAAACAAAAATTACTTTGTGCTGAAAAACCTCCAATCAGATGTTCTGTGCAGCAATAAAAAGCTGGAATTAAAGCTGCAAGCAGCGTTGGGCGGGACCTCGCACCCGGCGCTCGTCGGGGCGCGCCGCAAACGCGTCACGTGCGGTCGGGGTTTCGCCAAGGCCACGTCACGTGCCGTCGTAACAAGCGCGGACCGCAACGCGAATACGTCACGTAAATCGTCTCCAAATCAGCTCCAAATCGCCACGCAGCGCTTCCTTCCTGTGGCCAGTATGCTGTGGTTTCACTGTATCTGATTCTTGTAACGTAGACAAGTTCATGGCGGGACTGAAATACGTAGGTTGATGTTATGAGGACGTGTTCAGGGCGAGACTGTTACAGAATATATGAAGTTTATTGGAAATTGGACATTGCACACTGAAGTTATGAGTACCGCTTAATGGAAAATCATCTGAATTCGACAAGGGGTCAGTGGCACGCAGTTTGACGTACAGTCACAAATAGCTCAATTCTTCATGTACACTTTGTTTCTATATGACTGTCCAATTTTGAAGTCGATTTGATAAGTCCCCTATAACTTATTTTACAGGTTCAGCAGTGTCTTAGTAATTTCCTGAGAAGTTTCCTGGAAAGAACTTTGTGATTTGGTGCAAATTATAGCTGAAACAATTAGTCAATGAATGTATTAGTTGATTGACAGTAAAATATATAAATAGCAACATTGTGAGGATCTGCCGCTTTAATTTACCTTCTATGATAGTAAACTGAAAGTCTTTGTATTTTCTGGGGGAAACTGTGATGGGTATTTTTCACTATTTTCTATTTTATTACTTATTTTTTATTTATCAATCCATCAAGAATACTTGTAGATAGATCAGTTGATAATGAAAATAATCACTGTTTACAGCTCTGGTACTAATCATAGGACTAACAGACACGATGTTCAGAGACTGTTCAGAAAGTACAGAGTTTAGTTGTTTAGCAACTATTCATTTATTTGTTTTTCCGAGAGAGGCAGGAAATTATGTAGCACTCTAATAGTTGATACTGAGATTGTTGAGATGTCAAGCGGTTCAACATGGTGGACGGATGGAAGGCTCATTTTAAGGTAACGAAAACACAACAATTCCTTTATGATAGCAATCAATTTGGATTAATTAATTGGAGGTGCACCAATCTATTGCACCTTTTACATCTTCCCTATTTTTACTACCAAATTACTATATGCTTCTTTCCAGGAATCGTGCTAAGAATTAACAGCTAAATGTGGGTTTCTTTCTAGGAATCATACAGGAAACTATAGGAAAATAAAGTATGTGTATAAGAGATCACAAGAGATCGACCTGACCAGTTGCCTTAAAAGAAAAAACCCTCAGAGATCTAATTACACTGAACAATTGCACCAGGAAATCAACCTTTCATCTGTATGCTTGGTGGTTCATCTTATCGCAGCATCATTCTGTCATTAAAGGACTTCCTTGCAGCTCTATTTCACTCCTCCTCCATAGGTTTCTATTGGAAAAGAATAAAAGCCTTAATGGAGCCCTTTATTGTCCTTGTCGCTCACATGAGTGAAGCTGCTGCTACTCGTCATAATGCCTCCGGCTTTCTCCATATTATGTAATACATGAAACCAGCTATATATCATCAACTTAATCTCTGTGTGGGGGTTGGAATAGGGATGGCAGCAGGGAGAGAAAAACGTCTGTATTGTAGTTTTATGTTCCGAGGTTGGGCTAGTGCCAGCATCCTTCACTGATAAAAAAAAAGGGCTTCAGTCAGCTGAGCTGTATACCGGGCATCTTTCTGGGTTTGAGTATATCCCAGGAAATTCTATTTCTCCTTTGCATGCCACAAAATTGACATCCCTCAAAATAACTCCTACAAAAAAGTGCTCCTTCCAAGAAGCCTCCCCTGGGCCTTCTTAAAGAACTCAAAGAAACAAAAATTACTTTGTGCTGAAAAACCTCCAATCAGATGTTCTGTGCAGCAATAAAAAGCTGGAATTAAAGCTGCAAGCAGCGTTGGGCGGGACCTCGCACCCGGCGCTCGTCGGGCGCGCCCGCAAACGCGTCACGTGCGGTCGGGGTTTCGCCAAGGCCACGTCACGTGCCGTCGTAACAAGCGCGGACCGCAACGCGAATACGTCACGTAAATCGTCTCCAAATCAGCTCCAAATCGCCACGCAGCGCTTCCTTCCTGTGGCCAGTATGCTGTGGTTTCACTGTATCTGATTCTTGTAACGTAGACAAGTTCATGGCGGGACTGAAATACGTAGGTTGATGTTATGAGGACGTGTTCAGGGCGAGACTGTTACAGAATATATGAAGTTTATTGGAAATTGGACATTGCACACTGAAGTTATGAGTACCGCTTAATGGAAAATCATCTGAATTTGACAAGGGGTCAGTGGCACGCAGTTTGACGTACAGTCACAAATAGCTCAATTCTTCATGTACACTTTGTTTTTATAAGACTGTCCAATTTTGAAGTCGATTTGATAAGTCCCCTATTTATCTTGCAATTTAATAAGTGACTTCCAGCGGTTTCACACTATGCTCCACGAACAATACTCCCTAGGAAATATGGTTTGTAGATGTGGCTAGTGGGAGCGGAGGGGTGTTTGTGTTTCATCACTTTGAAAAAAAAGACCACCGAATTCAAAATGTCCAACTTTGACAAGACACCAGGGACAGGCCCTTAAACGTACAGTCATAAATAGCACAACTTGTAATCCGCAAAATTATTCAAGAGTACTGTCAAGTTTTGAAGCAGATGTGATCAATTCTCAAGGAGTTTGTTTGTTCAAATACAGGACCACGGGCTTCAAAATGGCCAACTTTGACGGCAGGCCACGGACACGCCCTTCAACGTACAGTCACAAAATGAAATGCGTTCATTCAGCACCATATTGTGAGTGTACTGCCCAATTTTGAAGAAGATCCGTTAGAACGTGTCAGAGGAAATCATTCAAATAGAAGCCCTGAAAGGCCAAAATGACATCACAGTGTGACATTTGTTCTAAATGGCCAACTTTGAGGGCACGCCACGGACACGCCCTTCACCGTACAGTCACAAAATATAATGCGTTCATTCAGCACCATGTTGTGACTGGACTGTTCAATTTTGAAGAAGATCCGATAGAAGCTGTAGGAGGGTATCATTCAAATAGAAGCCCTGAAATGCAAAAATGACATCACAATGTGACATTAGTTCTAAATGGCCAACTTTGAGGGCACGCCACGGACACGCCCTTCAACGTACAGTCACCAAATATAATGCGTTCATTCAGCACCATGTCTTGACTGTACTGACCAATTTTGAAGCAGATCCGATAAATTCCCTAGGATCAGTTAGTTCACAAAGAAGCCCAAAAGGTCAAAATGACCACAAAATGGCTGCCAAAAGTGCAAATTTTAAATGAAAATAGCCGACTTCCTGTGGGATTTGAGGTATGGGTCCAAGAGGCTTTTTTGTACGCCCCGGCACATTATACATGCCTATTGAGTTTCGTACATATCGATGAAACGTGGCGCCGGGGCTGATGTTTTTTTATCCTATAGGGGGGCGCTACAAGCACGACAAACCCGATTTTTGATATGTGAGCTTCAGGCACCACTCTACACGTGCCCAGTGAATTTCATATTCATAACTATTATGGTGTGTGCACAGTGATTTACCCTGCCACCAGAGTGCCACCTAGTGGCGTGATTTTTTTCCTTTTTAGGGGAGCCTCAGGGAGCCATGGGGAAGCAGCGTACCAAGTTTCATCTTAATCACACATACCGTTGTAGAGATATAAACTCCTTCATTTGAAAGAGCGCCACCTTGTGGTGATGACCTGAAATTGTGCACGATGCCTAAGGAAGACATGGGGAACTATGTACCCAAGCATGGTGTCGATCGGACATACAAATGTGGAGAAATGGTCCACTTCCTTTTTTGACGAAAAATCAACAGGAAGTGCTAATTTTATAACACGCTTATTTTTTAAAATATCAAAATTCTTCAAATTACTTTTGTTGTCAGGGCGGTCCACAGATGCTACGTGCAAAATTTCGTGCGAATCGGACAAAGTGTGTAGGATGAACACCAAAAAGTCATTTATGGACATTTTGCGCTCTAGAAAAAAAAAAAAATCTAGGCGGAAGTGGGCGTGGCCTATATGGGGAGGTTCAGCTCCATTCACCGAACGCGTGGATATAAGGTTTTTGAATGTGAGACAAACTATGCGGGAGTTATTAGCCTTTCAAGATTTTTTTAAATAGCGCCACCTAGTGGCCTACCTAGTGGCTGATCTGCATAGAATCTCCGAGTTTAGAGAAGCTTGACAAATGTGCCAAATAAAATGCGAATATTATAATTGGTAAGGGGGTGAAAAATGCGCTCAATGTTCTGAAAAATAATAATAATTAAAGCTGCAAGCAGCGTTGGGCGGGACCTCGCACCCGGCGCTCGTCGGGGCGCCGCAAACACGTCACGTGCGGTCGGGGTGCGCCGAGGCCACGCACGTGCCGTCGTAACAAGCGCGTACCGCAACGCGAATACGTCACGTAAATCTGCTCCAAATCAGCTCCGTATCGCCACGCAGCGCTTCCTTCCTGGTGCCAGTATGCTGTTCTTTCACTTTATCTGAATCTTGTCACGTAGACAAGTTCAGGGCCGGACTGTAATACGTAGGCTGATGTTATGAGGACGTGTTCAGGGCGAGACTGTTACAGAATATATGAAGTTTATTGGAAATTGGACATTGCACACTGAAGTTACGAGTACCGCTTAATGGAAAATCATCAGAATTTGACAAGGGGTCAGTGGCACGCAGTTTGACGTACAGCCACAAATAGCTCAATTCTTCATGTACACTTTGTTTTTATAAGACTGTCCAATTTTGAAGTCGATTTGATAAGTCCCCTATTTATCTTGCAATTTAATAAGTGACTTCCAGCGGTTTCACACTATGCTTCACGCACAATACTCCCTAGGAAATATGGTTTGTAGATGTGGCTAGTGGGAGCGGAGGGGTGTTTGTGTTTCATCACTTTGAAAAAAAGACCACAGAATTCAAAATGTCCAACTTTGACGAGACACCTGGGACACGCCCTTCAACGTACAGTCATAAATAGCACAACTTGTAATCAGCAAGATTATTCAAGAGTACTGTCAAGTTTTGAAGCAGATCTGATAATGTCTCGAGTTTGTTTGTTCAAATACAAGACCACGGGCTTCAAAATGGCCAACTTTGACGGCAGGCCACGGACACGCCCTTCAACGTACAGTCACAAAATGAAATGCGTTCATTCAGCACCATGTTGTGACTGTACTGCCCATTTTTGAAGAAGATCCGTTAGAACGTGTCAGAGGAAATCATTCAAATAGAAGCCCTGAAAGGCCAAAATGACATCACAGTGTGACATTTGTTCAAAATGGCGAACTTTGAGGGCACGCCACGGACACGCCCTTCAACGTACAGTCACAAAATATAAGGCGTTCATTCAGCACCATGTTTTGACTGTACTGACCAATTTTGAAGAAGATCTGTTAGAACGTGTCAGAGGAAATCATTCAAATAGAAGCCCTGAAAGGCCAAAATGACATCACACTGTGACATTTGTTCAAAATGGCCAACTTTGAGGGCACGCCACGGACACGCCCTTCAACGTACAGTCACAAAATATAATGCGTTCATTCAGCACCATGTTGTGACTGGACTGCCCAATTTTGAAGAAGATCCGATAGAAGCTGTAGGAGGGCATCATTCAAATAGAAGCCCTGAAATGCCAAAATGACATCACAGTGTGACATTTGTTCTAAATGGCCAACTTTGAGGGCACGCCACGGACACGCTCTTCAACGTACAGTCACCAAATATAATGCGTTCATTCAGCACCATGTTTTGACTGTACTGACCAATTTTGAAGCAGATCTGATAAATTCCCTAGGAGCAGTTAGTTCTAAAACAAGCCCAAAGAGTCAAAATGACCACAAAATGGCCGCCAAAAGTGCAAATTTTAAATGAAAATAGCCGACTTCCTGTGGGATTTGAGGTATGGGTCCAAGAGGCTTTTTTGTACGCCCCGGCACATTATACATGCCTATTGAGTTTCGTACATGTCGGTGAAACGTGGCGCCGGGGCTGATGTTTTTTTATCCTGTAGGGGGCGCTACAAGCAGGACAAACACGATTTTTGGTATGTGAGCTTCAGGCAGCAGTCTACACGTGCCCTGTGAATTTCATATTCATAACTATTACGAGTGATTTATCATGCCAAAAGAGCACCACCTAGTGGCGTATTTTTTTTGTCCTTTTAAGGTGAGCCTCAGGGAGCCATGGGGAAGCAGCGTACCAAGTTTCATCTTAATCACACATACCGTTGTAGAGCTATAAACTCCTTCATTTTAAAGAGCGCCACCTTGTGGTGATGACCTGAAATTGTGCACGATGCTTAAGGAAGACATGGGGAACTATGGACCCAAGGTTGGTGTAAATCGGACATACCAATGTGGAGAAATACCCCACTTCCTTTTTTGACGAAAAATCAACAGGAAGTGCTAATTTTATAACTTCCTTATCTTTTAAAATATCAAAAATGTTCAAATTACTTTTGTTGTCAGGACGGTCCACAGATGCTACGTGCAAAATTTCGTGCGAATCGGACAAAAGTGTGTGGGAGGAACATGAAACGGTCATTTATGGACATTTTGCGCTCTAGAAAAAAAAAATTATAGGCGGAAGTGGGCGTGGCCTATACCGGGAGGTTCAGCTCAATTCACCGAACGCGTGGATATAAGGTTTTTGAATGTGAGACAAACTATGCGGGAGTTATTGGCGTATCGAAATTGGCCTACAAACAGCGCCACCTAGTGGCCTTCCTAGTGGCTGACCTGCATGTGACGCATAGAATCTCTAATTTAAATGAGGCTTGACAAATGTGCCAAATAAAATGCAAATATTGCAAATGTTTAGGGGGTGAAAAATGCGAGCAAAGACGCTAAAAATAATAATAATAATAAACATAGGAAAAACAATATGGACCTTCCAGTTCATACTGGCTCGGTCCCTAATTAAAGCTGCAAGCAGCGTTGGGCGGGACCTCGCACCCGGCGCTCGTCGGGGCGGGCCGCAAACGCGTCACGTGCGGTCGGGGTGCGCCGAGGCCACGCACGTGCCGTCGTAACAAGCGCGGACGGCAACGCGAATACGTCACGTAAAACTGCTCCAAATCAGCTCCGTATCGCCACGCAGCGCTTCCTTCCTGTTGCCAGTATGCTGTGCTTTCACTTTATCTGAATCTTGTCACGTAGACAAGTTCAGGGCGGGACTGTAATACGTAGGCTGATGCAATGAGGACGCGTTCAGGTCCAGACTGTTACAGAATATATGAAGTTTATTGGAAATTGGACATTGCACACTG
This sequence comes from Dicentrarchus labrax, assembly GCF_905237075.1. Classification (NCBI taxonomy): domain Eukaryota; kingdom Metazoa; phylum Chordata; class Actinopteri; family Moronidae; genus Dicentrarchus; species Dicentrarchus labrax. The sequence continues at coordinate 10,699,408 of NW_026136710.1, forward strand.
AAGTTATGAGTACCGCTTAATGGAAAATCATCTGAATTTGACAAGGGGTCAGTGGCACGCAGTTTGACGTACAGTCACAAATAGCTCAATTCTTCATGTACACTTTGTTTTTATAAGACTGTCCAATTTTGAAGTCGATTTGATAAGTCCCCTATTTATCTTGCAATTTAATAAGTGACTTCCAGCGGTTTCACACTATGCTCCACGAACAATACTCCCTAGGAAATATGGTTTGTAGATGTTGCTAGTGGGAGCGGAGGGGTGTTTGTGTTTCATCACTTTGAAAAAAAGACCACAGAATTCAAAATGTCCAACTTTGACGAGACACCTGGGACAGGCCCTTCAACGTACAGTCATAAATAGCACAACTTGTAATCAGCAAGATTATTCAAGAGTACTGTCAAGTTTTGAAGCCGATCTGATAAATTCTCTAGGAGTTTGTTTGTTCAAATACAAGACCACAGACTTCAAAATGGCCAACTTTGAGGGCACGCCACGGACACGCCCTTCAACGTACAGTCACAAAATATAATGCGTTCATTCAGCACCATGTTGTGACTGTACTGACCAATTTTGAAGCAGATCTGATAAATTCCCTAGGAGCAGTTAGTTCTAAAACAAGCCCAAAGAGTCAAAATGACCACAAAATGGCCGCCAAAAGTGCAAATTTTAAATGAAAATAGCCGACTTCCTGTGGGATTTGAGGTATGGGTCCAAGAGGCTTTTTTGTACGCCCCGGCACATTATACATGCCTATTGAGTTTCGTACATGTCGGTGAAACGTGGCGCCGGGGCTGATGTTTTTTTATCCTGTAGGGGGCGCTACAAGCAGGACAAACACGATTTTTGGTATGTGAGCTTCAGGCAGCAGTCTACACGTGCCCTGTGAATTTCATATTCATAACTATTACGAGTGATTTATCATGCCAAAAGAGCACCACCTAGTGGCGTATTTTTTTTGTCCTTTTAAGGTGAGCCTCAGGGAGCCATGGGGAAGCAGCGTACCAAGTTTCATCTTAATCACACATACCGTTGTAGAGCTATAAACTCCTTCATTTTAAAGAGCGCCACCTTGTGGTGATGACCTGAAATTGTGCACGATGCTTAAGGAAGACATGGGGAACTATGGACCCAAGGTTGGTGTAAATCGGACATACCAATGTGGAGAAATACCCCACTTCCTTTTTTGACGAAAAATCAACAGGAAGTGCTAATTTTATAACTTCCTTATCTTTTAAAATATCAAAAATGTTCAAATTACTTTTGTTGTCAGGACGGTCCACAGATGCTACGTGCAAAATTTCGTGCGAATCGGACAAAAGTGTGTGGGAGGAACATGAAACGGTCATTTATGGACATTTTGCGCTCTAGAAAAAAAAAATTATAGGCGGAAGTGGGCGTGGCCTATACCGGGAGGTTCAGCTCAATTCACCGAACGCGTGGATATAAGGTTTTTGAATGTGAGACAAACTATGCGGGAGTTATTGGCGTATCGAAATTGGCCTACAAACAGCGCCACCTAGTGGCCTTCCTAGTGGCTGACCTGCATGTGACGCATAGAATCTCTAATTTAAATGAGGCTTGACAAATGTGCCAAATAAAATGCAAATATTGCAAATGTTTAGGGGGTGAAAAATGCGAGCAAAGACGCTAAAAATAATAATAATAATTAAAGCTGCAAGCAGCGTTGGGCGGGACCTCGCACCCGGCGCTCGTCGGGGCGGGCCGCAAACGCGTCACGTGCGGTCGGGGTGCGCCGAGGCCACGCACGTGCCGTCGTAACAAGCGCGGACCGCAACGCGAACCCGTCACGTAAATCTGCTCCAAATCAGCTCCGTATCGCCACGCAGCGCTTCCTTCCTGTTGCCAGTATGCTGTGCTTTCACTTTATCTGAATCTTGTCACGTAGACAAGTTCAGGGCGGGACTGTAATACGTAGGCTGATGTTATGAGGACGCGTTCAGGGCGAGACTGTTACAGAATATATCAAGTTTATTGGAAATTGGACATTGCACACTGAAGTTATGAGTACTGCTTAATGGAAAATCATCAGAATTCGACAAGGGGTCAGTGGCACGCAGTTTGACGTACAGTCACAAATAGCTCAATTCTTCATGTACACTTTGTTTTTATAAGACTGTCCAATTATGAAGTTGATTTGATAAGTCCCCTATTTATCTTGCAATTTAATAAGTGACTTCCAGCGGTTTCCCACTATGCTCCACGAACAATACTCCCTAGGAAATATGGTTTTTAGATGTGGCTAGTGGGAGCGGAGGGGTGTTTGTGTTTCATCACTTTGAAAAAAAAGACCACATCATTCAAAATGTCCAACTTTGACGAGACACCTGGGACACGCCCTTCAACGTACAGTCATAAATAGCACAACTTGTAATCAGCAAGATTATTCAAGAGTACTGTCAAGTTTTGAAGCAGATCTGATAAAGTCTCAAGGACTTTGTTTGTTCAAATACAGGACCACGGGCTTCAAAATGGCCACCTTTGACGGCACGCCACGGACACGCCCTTCAACGTACAGTCACAAAATGAAATGCGTTCATTCAGCACCATGTTGTGACTGTACTGCCCAATTTTGAAGAAGATCCGTTAGAACGTGTAGGAGGAGATCATTCATATAGAAGCCCTGAAAGGCCAAAATGACATCACAGTGTGACATTTGTTCTAAATGGCCAACTTTGAGGGCACGCCCCGGACACGCCCTTCAACGTACAGTCACAAAATATAATGCGTTCATTCAGCACCATGTTGTGACTGTACTGCCCAATTTTGAAGAAGATCCGATAGAACCTGTATTAGGAGATCATTCAAATAGAAGCCCTGAAAGGCCAAAATGACATCACAGTGTGACATTTGTTCAAAATGGCGAACTTTGAGGGCACGCCACGGACACGCCCTTCAACGTACAGTCACAAAATATAATGCGTTCATTCAGCACCATGTTGTGACTGGACTGTTTAATTTTGAAGAAGATCCGATAGAAGCTGTAGGAGGGCATCAATCAAATAGAAGCCCTGAAATGCAAAAATGACATCACAGTGTGACATTAGTTCTAAATGGCCAACTTTGAGGGCACGCCACGGACACGCCCTTCAACGTACAGTCACCAAATATAATGCGTTCATTAAGCACCATGTTTTGACTGTACTGACCAATTTTGAAGCAGATCCGATAAATTCCCTAGGATCAGTTAGTTCACAAAGAAGCCCAAAAGGTCAAAATGAGCACAAAATGGCTGCCAAAAGTGCAAATTTTAAATGTAAATAGCCGACTTCCTGTGGGATTTGAGGTATGGGTCCAAGAGGCTTTTTTGTACGCCCCGGCACATTATACATGCCTATTGAGTTTCGTACATATCGATGAAACGTGGCGCCGGGGCTGATGTTTTTTTATCCTATAGGGGGCGCTACAAGCACGACAAACCCGATCTTTGGTATGTGAGCTTCAGGCACCACTCTACACGTGCCCAGTGAATTTCATATTCATAACTATTATGGTGTGTGCACAGTGATTTACCCTGCCAAAAGAGCGCCACCTAGTGGCGTGATTTTTTTGCCTTTTTAGGGGAGCCTCAGGGAGCCATGGGGAAGCAGCGTACCAAGTTTCATCTTAATCACACATACCGTTGTAGAGATATAAACTCCTTCATTTGAAAGAGCGCCACCTTGTGGTGATGACCTGAAATTGTGCACGATGCCTAAGGAAGACATGGGGAACTATGTACCCAAGGTTGGTGTAGATCGGACATACAAATGTGGAGAAATGGTCCACTTCCTTTTTGACGAAAAATCAACAGGAAGTGCTAATTTTATAACATCGCTTATTTTTTAAAATATCAAAATTCTTCAAATTACTTTTGTTGTCAGGGCGGTCCACAGATGCTACGTGCAAAATTTCGTGCGAATCGGACAAAGTGTGTAGGATGAACACCAAAAAGTCATTTATGGACATTTTGCGCTCTAGAAAAAAAAAAAATCTAGGCGGAAGTGGGCGTGGCCTATATGGGGAGGTTCAGCTCCATTCACCGAACGCGTGGATATAAGGTTTTTGAATGTGAGACAAACTATGCGGGAGTTATTAGCCTTTCAAGATCTTGCTTTAAATAGCGCCACCTAGTGGCCTACCTAGTGGCTGATCTGCATGAAGAATCTCCAATTTAAAAGAAGCTTGACAAATGTGCCAAATAAAATGCGAATATTATAATTGGTAAGGGGGTGAAAAATGCGCTCAAAGTTCTGAAAAATAATAATAATAATAAAGCTGAAACAATGCAGCAAGCGTTGGGCGGGACCTCGCACCCGGCGCTCGTCGGGGCGCGCCGCAAACGCGCCACGTGCGGTCGGGGTGCGCCGAGGCCACGCCGCGTGCCGTCGCAACAAGCGCGGACCGCAACGCGAATACGTCACGTAAATCAGCTCCAAATCAGCTCCGTATCGCCACGCAGCACTTCCTTCCTGGTGCCAGTATGCTGTTCTTTCACTTTATCTGAATCTTGTCACGTAGACAAGTTCAGGGCGGGACTGTAATACGTAGGCTGATGTTATGAGGACGTGTTCAGGGCGAGACTGTTACAGAATATATGAAGTTTATTGGAAATTGGACATTGCACACTGAAGTAACGAGTACCGCTTCATGGAAAATCATCTGAATTCGACAAGGGGTCAGTGGCACGCAGTTTGACGTACAGTCACAAATAGCTCAATTCTTCATGTACACTTTGTTTCTATATGACTGTCCAATTTTGAAGTCCATTTGATAAGTCCCCTATTTATCTTGCAATTTAACAAGTGACTTCCAGCGGTTTCACACTATGCTCCACGAACAATACTCCCTAGAAAATATGGTTTGTAGATGTGGCTAGTGGGAGCGGAGGGGTGTTTGTGTTTCATCACTTTGAAAAAAAAGACCACAGAATTCAAAATGTCCAACTTTGACGAGACACCTGGGACACGCCCTTCAACGTACAGTCATAAATAGCACAACTTGTAATCAGCAAGATTATTCAAGAGTACTGTCAAGTTTTGAAGCAGATCTGATCAAGTCTCAAGGAGTTTGTTTGTTCAAATACAAGACCACGGGCTTCAAAATGGCCACCTTTGACGGCACGCCACGGACACGCCCTTCAACGTACAGTCACAAAATGAAATGCGTTCATTCAGCACCATGTTGTGACTGTACTGCCCAATTTTGAAGAAGATCCGTTAGAACCTGTCAGGAGGAAATCATTCAAATAGAAGCCCTGAAAGGCCAAAATGACATCACAGTGTGACATTTGTTCAAAATGGCCAACTTTGAGGGCACGCCACGGACACGCCCTTCAACGTACAGTCACAAAATATAATGCGTTCATTCAGCACCATGTTGTGACTGGACTGCCCAATTTTGAAGAAGATCCGATAGAAGCTGTAGGAGGGCATCATTCAAATAGAAGCCCTGAAATGCAAAAATGACATCACAGTGTGACATTTGTTCAAAATGGCCAACTTTGAGGGCACGCCACGGACACGCCCTTCAACGTACAGTCACCAAATATAATGCGTTCATTCAGCACCATGTTTTGACTGTACTGACCAATTTTGAAGCAGATCTGATAAATTCCCTAGGAGCAGTTAGTTCAAAAAGAAGCCCAAAGAGTCAAAATGACCACAAAATGGCTGCCAAAAGTGCAAATTTTAAATGAAAATAGCCGACTTCCTGTGGGATTTGAGGTATGGGTCCAAGAGGCTTTTTTGTACGCCCCGGCACATTATACATGCCTATTGAGTTTCGTACATATCGATGAAACGTGGCGCCGGGGCTGATGTTTTTTTATCCTGTAGGGGGCGCTACAAGCACGAGAAACCCGATTTTTGGTATGTGAGCTTCAGGCACCACTCTACACGTGCTCTGTGAATTTCATATTCATAACTATTACAGTATCCGCACAGTGATTTACCCTGCCACCAGAGTGCCACCTAGTGGCGTGATTTTTTTGCCTTTTTAGGGGAGCCTCAGGGAGCCATGGGGAAGCAGCGTACCAAGTTTCATCTTAATCACACATACCGTTGTAGAGCTATAAACTCCTTCATTTTAAAGAGCGCCACCTTGTGGTGATGACCTGAAATTGTGCACGATGCCTAAGGAAGACATGGGGAACTATGGACCCAAGGTTGGTGTAAATCGGACATACCAATGTGGAGAAATACCCCACTTCCTTTTTTGACGAAAAATCAACAGGAAGTGCTAATTGTATAACTTCCTTATTTTTTAAAATATCAAAATTCTTCAAATTACTTTTGTTGTCAGGACGGTCCACAGATGCTACGTGCAAAATTTCGTGCGAATCGGACAAAGTGTGTAGGAGGAACACCAAAAAGTGATTTATGGACATTTTGCGCTCTAGAAAAAAAAAATCTAGGCGGAAGTGGGCGTGGCCTATATGGGGAGGTTCAGCTCCATTCACCGAACGCGTGGATATAAGGTTTTTGAATGTGAGACAAACTATGCGGGAGTTATTAGCCTATCAAAATTGGCCTACAAATAGCGCCACCTAGTGGCCTACCTAGTGGCTGATCTGCATGTGACGCATAGAATCTCCAAGTTTAAATGAGGCTTGACAAATGTGCCAAATAAAATTGAGAATATTATAAATGTTAAGGGGGTGAAAAATGCAGTTAAAGTTTACTAGAAAATAATAATAATAATAAAATAGGAAAAACAATAGGGACCTTCCAGTTCATACTGGCTCGGTCCCTAATTAAAGCTGCAAGCAGCGTTGGGCGGGACCTCGCACCCGGCGCTCGTCGGGGCGCGCCGCAAACGCGTCACGTGCGGTCGGGGTGCGCCGAGGCCACGCACGTGCCGTCGTAACAAGCGCGTACCGCAACGCGAATACGTCACGTAAATCTGCTCCAAATCAGCTCCGTATCGCCACGCAGCGCTTCCTTCCTGTTGCCAGTATGCTGTGCTTTCACTTTATCTGAATCTTGTCACGTAGACAAGTTCAGGGCGGGACTGTAATACGTAGGCTGATGTTATGAGGACGTGTTCAGGGCGAGACTGTTACAGAATATATGAAGTTTATTGGAAATTGGACATTGCACACTGAAGTTATGAGTACCGCTTAATGGAAAATCATCTGAATTTGACAAGGGGTCAGTGGCACGCAGTTTGACGTACAGTCACAAATAGCTCAATTCTTCATGTACACTTTGTTTTTATAAGACTGTCCAATTTTGAAGTCGATTTGATAAGTCCCCTATTTATCTTGCAATTTAATAAGTGACTTCCAGCGGTTTCACACTATGCTCCACGAACAATACTCCCTAGGAAATATGGTTTGTAGATGTGGCTAGTGGGAGCGGAGGGGTGTTTGTGTTTCATCACTTTGAAAAAAAAGACCACAGAATTCAAAATGTCCAACTTTGACGAGACACCTGGGACACGCCCTTCAACGTACAGTCATAAATAGCACAACTTGTAATCAGCAAGATTATTCAAGAGTACTGTCAAGTTTTGAAGCAGATCTGATAAAGTCTCAAGGAGTTTGTTTGTTCAAATACAAGACCACAGGCTTCAAAATGGCCAACTTTGAGGGCAGGCCACGGACACGCCCTTCAACGTACAGTCACAAAATGAAATGCGTTCATTCAGCACCATGTTGTGACTGTACTGCCCAATTTTGAAGAAGATCCGTTAGAACGTGTCAGAGGAAATCATTCAAATAGAAGCCCTGAAAGGCCAAAATGACATCACAGTGTGACATTTGTTCTAAATGGCCAACTTTGAGGGCACGCCACGGACACGCCCTTCAACGTACAGTCACCAAATATAATGTGTTCATTCAGCCCCATGTTGTGACTGGACTGCCCAATTTTGAAGAAGATCCGATAGAAGCTGTAGGAGGGGATCATTCAAATAGAAGCCCTGAAATGCAAAAATGACATCACAGTGACATTTGTTCTAAATGGCCAACTTTGAGGGCACGCCACGGACACGCCCTTCAACGTACAGTCACAAAATATAATGCGTTCATTCAGCACCATGTTTTGACTGTACTGACCAATTTTGAAGCAGATCTGATAAATTCCCTAGGAGCAGTTAGTTCTAAAACAAGCCCAAAGAGTCAAAATGACCACAAAATGGCCGCCAAAAGTGCAAATTTTAAATGAAAATAGCCGACTTCCTGTGGGATTTGAGGTATGGGTCCAAGAGGCTTTTTTGTACGCCCCGGCACATTATACATGCCTATTGAGTTTCGTACATGTCGGTGAAACGTGGCGCCGGGGCTGATGTTTTTTTATCCTGTAGGGGGCGCTACAAGCAGGACAAACAGGATTTTTGGTATGTGAGCTTCAGGCACCACTCTACACGTACCCTGTGAATTTCATATTCATAACTATTACGAGTGATTTATCATGCCAAAAGAGCACCACCTAGTGGCGTATTTTTTTGTCCTTTTTAGGTGAGCCTCAGGGAGCCATGGGGAAGCAGCGTACCAAGTTTCATCTTAATCACGCATACCGTTGTAGAGCTATAAACTCCTTCATTTTAAAGAGCGCCACCTTGTGGTGATGACCTGAAATTGTGCACGATGCTTAAGGAAGACATGGGGAACTATGGACCCAAGGTTGGTGTAAATCGGACATACCAATGTGGAGAAATACCCCACTTCCTTTTTTGACGAAAAATCAACAGGAAGTGCTAATTGTATAACTTCCTTATGTTTTATAATATCAAAATTCTTCAAATTACTTTTGTTGTCAGGACGGTCCACAGATGAAACGTGCAAAGTTTCGTGCGCATCGGAAAAAGTGTGTAGGAGGAACACGAAAAAGTGATTTATGGACATTTTGCGCTCTAGAAAAAAAAAAAATCTAGGCGGAAGTGGGCGTGGCCTATATGGGGAGGTTCAGCTCCATTCACCGAACGCGTGGATATAAGGTTTTTGAATGTGAGACAAACTATGCGGGAGTTATTAGCGTATCGAAATTGGCCTACAAATAGCGCCACCTAGTGGCCTTCCTAGTGGCTGACCTGCATGTGACGCATAGAATCTCCAATTTAAATGAGGCTTGACAAATGTGCCAAATAAAATGCGAATATTATAATTGTTAAGGGGGTGAAAAATGCGAGCAAAGTTGCTAAAAAAATAATAATAATAATAATAAAAAAAAAACAATAGAGACCTTCCAGTTCATACTGGCTCGGTCCCTAATTAAAGCTGCAAGCAGCGTTGGGCGGGACCTCGCACCCGGCGCTCGTCGGGGCGCGCCGCAAACGCGTCACGTGCGGTCGGGGTGCGCCGAGGCCACGCACGTGCCGTCGTAACAAGCGCGGACCGCAACGCGAATACGTCACGTAAATCTGCTCCAAATCAGCTCCGTATCGCCACGCAGCGCTTCCTTCCTGGTGCCAGTATGCTGTGCTTTCACTTTATCTGAATCTTGTCACGTAGACAAGTTCAGGGCGGGACTGTAATACGTAGGCTGATGTTATGAGGACGCGTTCAGGGCGAGACTGTTACAGAATATATGAAGTTTATTGGAAATTGGACATTGCACACTGAAGTTACGAGTACCGCTTAATGGAAAATCATCTGAATTCGACAAGGGGTCAGTGGCACGCAGTTTGACGTACAGTCACAAATAGCTCAATTCTTCATGTACACTTTGTTTTTATAAGACTGTCCAATTTTGAAGTCGATTTGATAAGTCCCCTATTTATCTTGCAATTTAATAAGTGACTTCCAGCGGTTTCACACTATGCTCCACGAACAATACTCCCTAGGAAATATGGTTTGTAGATGTGGCTAGTGGGAGCGGAGGGGTGTTTGTGTTTCATCACTTTGAAAAAAAAGACCACAGAATTCAAAATGTCCAACTTTGACGAGACACCTGGGACACGCCCTTCAACGTACAGTCATAAATAGCACAACTTGTAATCAGCAAGATTATTCAAGAGTACTGTCAAGTTTTGAAGCAGATCTGATAATGTCTCAAGGAGTTTGTTTGTTCAAATACAGGACCACGGGCTTCAAAATGGCCAACTTTGACGGCAGGCCACGGACACGCCCTTCAACGTACAGTCACAAAATGAAATGCGTTCATTCAGCACCATGTTGTGACTGTACTGCCCAATTTTGAAGAAGATCAGTAAAAATAGAAGAACCCTTCAACTACACACCAAAATAATGTTGTGACCCAATTTTAAAAGACCATAGGAGGAGGATCATTCAAATAGAAGCCCTGAAAGGCCAAAATGACATCACAGTGTGACATTTGTTCTAAATGGCCAACTTTGAGGGCACGCCACGGACACGCCCTTCAACGTACAGTCACAAAATATATTGCTTTCATTCAGCACCACGTTGTGACTGTACTGCCCAATTTTGAAGAAGATCCGTTAGAACGTGTCAGAGGAAATCATTCAAATAGAAGCCCTGAAAGGCCAAAATGACATCACAGTGTGACATTTGTTCTAAATGGCCAACTTTGAGGGCACGCCACGGACACGCCCTTCAACGTACAGTCACCAAATATATTGCGTTCATTCAGCCCCATGTTGTGACTGGACTGCCCAATTTTGAAGAAGATCCGATAGAAGCTGTAGGAGGGGATCATTCAAATAGAAGCCCTGAAATGCAAAAATGACATCACAGTGGACATTTGTTCTAAATGGCCAACTTTGAGGGCACGCCACGGACACGCCCTTCAACGTACAGTCACAAAATATAATGCGTTCATTCAGCACCATGTTTTGACTGTACTGACCAATTTTGAAGCAGATCTGATAAATTCCCTAGGAGCAGTTAGTTCTAAAACAAGCCCAAAGAGTCAAAATGACCACAAAATGGCCGCCAAAAGTGCAAATTTTAAATGAAAATAGCCGACTTCCTGTGGGATTTGAGGTATGGGTCCAAGAGGCTTTTTTGTACGCCCCGGCACATTATACATGCCTATTGAGTTTCGTACATGTCGGTGAAACGTGGCGCCGGGGCTGATGTTTTTTTATCCTGTAGGGGGCGCTACAAGCAGGACAAACAGGATTTTTGGTATGTGAGCTTCAGGCACCACTCTACACGTACCCTGTGAATTTCATATTCATAACTATTACGAGTGATTTATCATGCCAAAAGAGCACCACCTAGTGGCGTATTTTTTTTGTCCTTTTTAGGTGAGCCTCAGGGAGCCATGGGGAAGCAGCGTACCAAGTTTCATCTTAATCACACTTACCGATGCAGAGATATAAACTCCTTCATTTTAAAGAGCGCCACCTTGTGGTGATGACCTGAAATTGTGCACGATGCTTAAGGAAGACATGGGGAACTATGGACCCAAGGTTGGTGTAAATCGGACATACCAATGTGGAGAAATACCCCACTTCCTTTTTTGACGAAAAATCAACAGGAAGTGCTAATTGTATAACTTCCTTATGTTTTATAATATCAAAATTCTTCAAATTACTTTTGTTGTCAGGACGGTCCACAGATGAAACGTGCAAAGTTTCGTGCGCATCGGACAAAGTGTGTAGGAGGAACACGAAAAAGTGATTTATGGACATTTTGCGCTCTAGAAAAAAAAAAATCTAGGCGGAAGTGGGCGTGGCCTATATGGGGAGGTTCAGCTCCATTCACCGAACGCGTGGATATAAGGTTTTTGAATGTGAGACAAACTATGCGGGAGTTATTAGCGTATCGAAATTGGCCTACAAATAGCGCCACCTAGTGGCCTTCCTAGTGGCTGACCTGCATGTGACGCATAGAATCTCCAATTTAAATGAGGCTTGACAAATGTGCCAAATAAAATGCGAATATTAGAATTGTTAAGGGGGTGAAAAATGCGCTCAAAGTTCTGAAAAATAATAATAATAATAATAATAAACGAAGGAAAAACAATAGAGACCTTCCGTCATATGGCTCGGTCCCTAATATAAAGCTGCAAGCAGCGTTGGGCGGGACCTCGCACCCGGCGCTCGTCGGGGCGCGCCGCAAACGCGTCACGTGCGGTCGGGGTGCGCCGAGGCCACGCACGTGCCGTCGTAACAAGCGCGGACCGCAACGCGAATACGTCACGTAAATCTGCTCCAAATCAGCTCCGTATCGCCACGCAGCGCTTCCTTCCTGGTGCCAGTATGCTGTGCTTTCACTTTATCTGAATCTTGTCACGTAGACAAGTTCATGGCAGGACTGTAATACGTAGGCTGATGTAATGAGGACGTGTTCAGGGCGAGACTGTTACAGAATATATGAAGTTTATTGGAAATTGGACATTGCACACTGAAGTTATGAGTACCGCTTAATGGAAAATCATCTGAATTCGACAAGGGGTCAGTGGCACGCCGTTTGACGTACAGTCACAAATAGCTCAATTCTTCATGTACACTTTGTTTTTATAAGACTGTCCAATTTTGAAGTCGATTTGATAAGTCCCCTATTTATCTTGCAATTTAACACTTGACTTCCAGCAGTTTCCCACTATGCTCCACGAACAATACTCCCTAGGAAATATGGTTTGTAGATGTGGCTAGTGGGAGTGGAGGGGTGTTTGTGTTTCATCACTTTGAAAAAAAAAGACCACAGAATTCAAAATGTCCAACTTTGACGAGACACCTGGGACACGCCCTTCAACGTACAGTCATAAATAGCACAACTTGTAATCAGCAAGATTATTCAAGAGTCCTGTCAAGTTTTGAAGCAGATCTGATAAAGTCTCAAGGACTTTGTTTGTTCAAATACAGGACCACAGGCTTCAAAATGGCCAACTTTGAGGGCACGCCACGGACACGCCCTTCAACGTACAGTCACAAAATGAAATGCGTTCATTCAGCACCATGTTGTGACTGTACTGCCCAATTTTGAAGAAGATCCGTTAGAACGTGTAGGAGGAGATCATTCAAATAGAAGCCCTGAAAGGCCAAAATGACATCACAGTGTGACATTTGTTCTAAATGGCCAACTTTGAGGGCACGCCACGGACACACCCTTCAACGTACAGTCACAAAATATAATGCGTTCATTCAGCACCACGTTGTGACTGGACTGCCCAATTTTGAAGAAGATCCAATAGAAGCTGTAGGAGGGCATCATTCAAATAGAAGCCCTGAAAGGCCAAAATGACATCACAGTGTGACATTTGTTCTAAATGGCCAACTTTGAGGGCACGCCACGGACACGCCCTTCAACGTACAGTCACAAAATATAATGCGTTCATTCAGCACCATGTTTTGACTGTACTGACCAATTTTTAAGCAGATCCGATAAATTCCCTAGGAGCAGTTAGTTCACAAAGAAGCCCAAAAGGTCAAAATGACCACAAAATGGCTGCCAAAAGTGCAAATTTTCAACGAAAATAGCCGACTTCCTGTGGGATTTGAAGTATGGGTCCAAGAGGCTTTTTTGTACGCCCCGGCACATTATACATGCCTATTGAGTTTCGTACATGTCGGTGAAACGTGGCGCCGGGGCTGATGTTTTTTTATCCTGTAGGGGGCGCTACAAGCAGGACAAACACGATTTTTGGTATGTGAGCTTCAGGCAGCAGTCTACACGCGCCCAATAACTTTCATATTCATAACTATTACGGTGTCCGCACAGTGATTTACCCTGCCACCAGAGTGCCACCTAGTGGCGTGATTTTTTTTCCTTTTTAGGTGAGCCTCAGGGAGCCATGGGGAAGCAGCATACAAAGTTTCATCTTAATCACACATACCGTTGTAGAGCTATAAACTCCTTCATTTTAAAGAGCGCCACCTTGTGGTGATGACCTGAAATTGTGCACGATGCCTAAGGAAGACATGGGGAACTATGGACCCAAGCTTGGTGTAAATCGGACATACCAATGTGGAGAAATGGTCCACTTCCTTTTTTGATGAAAAATCAACAGGAAGTGCTAATTTTATAACTTCCTTATGTTTTATAATATCAAAATTCTTCAAATTACTTTTGTTGTCAGGACGGTCCACAGATGAAACGTGCAAAGTTTCGTGCGCATCGGACAAAGTGTGTAGGAGGAACACGAAAAAGTGATTTATGGACATTTTGCGCTCTAGAAAAAAAAAAAATCTAGGCGGAAGTGGGCGTGGCCTATATGGGGAGGTTCAGCCCCATTCACCGAACGCGTGGATATAAGGTTTTTGAATGTGAGACAAACTATGCGGGAGTTATTAGCCTTTCAAAATCGGCCTAAACAGCGCCACCTAGTGGCCTACCTACTGGCTGATCCGCATGTGACGCATAGAATCTCTAAGTTAAATGAGGCTTCACAAATCTGCCAAATAAAATTGAGAGTGTGTAAATGCGCAAGGGGTCAAAATCGCAGTTAAAGTGGCCTAAAAATAATAATAATAATAATAATAAACGAAGGAAAAACAATAGAGACCTTCCAGTTCATACTGGCTCGGTCCCTAACCCTAATTAAAAAGCTGCAAGCAGCGTTGGGCGGGACCTCGCACCCGGCGCTCGTCGGGCGCGCCGCAAACGCGTCACGTGCGGTCGGGGTGCGCCGAGGCCACGCACGTGCCGTCGTAACAAGCGCGGACCGCAACGCGAATACGTCACGTAAATCTGCTCCAAATCAGCTCCGTATCGCCACGCAGCGCTTCCTTCCTGTTGCCAGTATGCTGTGCTTTCACTTTATCTGAATCTTGTCACGTAGACAAGTTCAGGGCGGGACTGTAATACGTAGGCTGATGTTATGAGGACGTGTTCAGGGCGAGACTGTTACAGAATATATGAAGTTTATTGGAAATTGGACATTGCACACTGAAGTTATGAGTACCGCTTAATGGAAAATCATCTGAATTCGACAAGGGGTCAGTGGCACGCAGTTTGACGTACAGTCACAAATAGCTCAATTCTTCATGTACACTTTGTTTTTATAAGACTGTCCAATTTTGAAGTCGATTTGATAAGTCCCCTATTTATCTTGCAATTTAATAAGTGACTTCCAGCGGTTTCCCACTATGCTCCACGAACAATACTCCCTAGGAAATATGGTTTGTAGATGTGGCTAGTGGGAGCGGAGGGGTGTTTGTGTTTCATCACTTTGAAAAAAAAGAAGACCACAGAATTCAAAATGTCCAACTTTGACGAGACACCTGGGACACGCCCTTCAACGTACAGTCATAAATAGCACAACTTGTAATCAGCAAGATTATTCAAGAGTACTGTCAAGTTTTGAAGCAGATCTGATAAAGTCTCAAGGAGTTTGTTTGTTCAAATACAGGACCACGGGCTTCAAAATGGCCACCTTTGAGGGCACGCCACGGACACGCCCTTCAACGTACAGTCACAAAATGAAATGCGTTCATTCAGCACCATGTTGTGACTGTACTGCCCAATTTTGAAGAAGATCCGTTAGAACCTGTAGGAGGAGATCATTCAAATAGAAGCCCTGAAAGGCCAAAATGACATCACAGTGTGACATTTGTTCAAAATGGCCAACTTTGAGGGCACGCCACGGACACGCCCTTCAACGTACAGTCACAAAATATAATGCGTTCATTCAGCACCATGTTGTGACTGGACTGCCCAATTTTGAAGAAGATCCGATAGAAGCTGTAGGAGGGCATCATTCAAATAGAAGCCCTGAAATGCAAAAATGACATCACAGTGTGACATTTGTTCTAAATGGCCAACTTTGAGGGCACGCCACGGACACGCCCTTCAACGTACAGTCACAAAATATAATGCGTTCATTCAGCACCATGTTTTGACTGTACTGACCAATTTTGAAGCAGATCTGATAAATTCCCTAGGAGCAGTTAGTTCTAAAACAAGCCCAAAGAGTCAAAATGACCACAAAATGGCCGCCAAAAGTGCAAATTTTAAATGAAAATAGCCGACTTCCTGTGGGATTTGAGGTATGGGTCCAAGAGGCTTTTTTTACGCCCCGGCACATTATACATGCCTATTGAGTTTCGTACATGTCGGTGAAACGTGGCGCCGGGGCTGATGTTTTTTTATCCTGTAGGGGGCGCTACAAGCAGGACAAACACGATTTTTGGTATGTGAGCTTCAGGCAGCACTCTACACGTGCCCTGTGAATTTCATATTCATAACTATTACGCACAGTGATTTATCATGCCAACAAGAGCACCACCTAGTGGCGTGATTTTTTTGTCCTTTTTAGGTGAGCCTCAGGGAGCCATGGGGAAGCAGCGTACCAAGTTTCATCTTAATCACACATACCGTTGTAGAGCTATAAACTCCTTCATTTTAAAGAGCGCCACCTTGTGGTGATGACCTGAAATTGTGCACGATGCTTAAGGAAGACATGGGGAACTATGGACCCAAGGTTGGTGTAAATCGGACATACCAATGTGGAGAAATACCCCACTTCCTTTTTTGACGAAAAATCAACAGGAAGTGCTAATTTTATAACTTCCTTATGTTTTAAAATATCAAAATTCTTCAAATTACTTTTGTTGTCAGGACGGTCCACAGATGAAACGTGCAAAGTTTCGTGCGCATCGGACAAAGTGTGTAGGAGGAACACGAAAAAGTGATTTATGGACATTTTGCGCTCTAGAAAAAAAAAAAATCTAGGCGGAAGTGGGCGTGGCCTATATGGGGAGGTTCAGCTCCATTCACCGAACGCGTGGATATAAGGTTTTTGAATGTGAGACAAACTATGCGGGAGTTATTGGCGTATCGAAATTGGCCTACAAACAGCGCCACCTAGTGGCCTTCCTAGTGGCTGACCTGCATGTGACGCATAGAATCTCTAATTTAAATGAGGCTTGACAAATGTGCCAAATAAAATGCGAATATTATAAATGTTTAGGGGGTGAAAAATGCGAGCTAAAGTCGCCTAAAAATAATAATAATAATAAAAAAAAAAGACCAGTCAACTGCTCCCTAATTAAAGCTGCAAGCAGCGTTGGGCGGGACCTCGCACCCGGCGCTCGTCGGGGCGCGCCGCAAACGCGTCACGTGCGGTCGGGGTGCGCCGAGGCCACGCACGTGCCGTCGTAACAAGCGCGGACCGCAACGCGAATACGTCACGTAAATCTGCTCCAAATCAGCTCCGTATCGCCACGCAGCGCTTCCTTCCTGGTGCCAGTATGCTGTTCTTTCACTTTATCTGAATCTTGTCACGTAGACAAGTTCAGGGCGGGACTGTAATACGTAGGCTGATGTTATGAGGACGTGTTCAGGGCGAGACTGTTACAGAATATATGAAGTTTATTGGAAATTGGACATTGCACACTGAAGTTACGAGTACCGCTTAATGGAAAATCATCTGAATTCGACAAGGGGTCAGTGGCACGCAGTTTGACGTACAGTCACAAATAGCTCAATTCTTCATGTACACTTTGTTTTTATAAGACTGTCCAATTTTGAAGTCGATTTGATAAGTCCCCTATTTATCTTGCAATTTAATAAGTGACTTCCAGCGGTTTCCCACTATGCTCCACGAACAATACTCCCTAGGAAATATGGTTTGTAGATGTGGCTAGTGGGAGCGGAGGGGTGTTTGTGTTTCATCACTTTGAAAAAAAAGACCACAGAATTCAAAATGTGCAACTTTGACGAGACACCTGGGACACGCCCTTCAACGTACAGTCATAAATAGCACAACTTGTAATCAGCAAGATTATTCAAGAGTACTGTCAAGTTTTGAAGCAGATCTGATAAAGTCTCAAGGAGTTTGTTTGTTCAAATACAGGACCACGGGCTTCAAAATGGCCAACTTTGACGGCACGCCACGGACACGCCCTTCAACGTACAGTCACAAAATGAAATGCGTTCATTCAGCACCATGTTGTGACTGTACTGCCCAATTTTGAAGAAGATCCGTTAGAACGTGTAGGAGGAGATCATTCAAATAGAAGCCCTGAAAGGCCAAAATGACATCACAGTGTGACATTTGTTCTAAATGGCCAACTTTGAGGGCACGCCACGGACACGCCCTTCAACGTACAGTCACAAAATATAATTGCTTTCATTCAGCACCACGTTGTGACTGTACTGCCCAATTTTGAAGAAGATCCGTTAGAACGTGTCAGGAGGAAATCATTCAAATAGAAGCCCTGAAAGGCCAAAATGACATCACAGTGTGACATTTGTTCTAAATGGCCAACTTTGAGGGCACGCCACGGACACGCCCTTCAACGTACAGTCACCAAATATAATGTGTTCATTCAGCCCCATGTTGTGACTGGACTGCCCAATTTTGAAGAAGATCCGATAGAAGCTGTAGGAGGGGATCATTCAAATAGAAGCCCTGAAATGCAAAAATGACATCACAGTGACATTTGTTCTAAATGGCCAACTTTGAGGGCACGCCACGGACACGCCCTTCAACGTACAGTCACAAAATATAATGCGTTCATTCAGCACCATGTTTTGACTGTACTGACCAATTTTGAAGCAGATCTGATAAATTCCCTAGGAGCAGTTAGTTCTAAAACAAGCCCAAAGAGTCAAAATGACCACAAAATGGCCGCCAAAAGTGCAAATTTTAAATGAAAATAGCCGACTTCCTGTGGGATTTGAGGTATGGGTCCAAGAGGCTTTTTTGTACGCCCCGGCACATTATACATGCCTATTGAGTTTCGTACATGTCGGTGAAACGTGGCGCCGGGGCTGATGTTTTTTTATCCTGTAGGGGGCGCTACAAGCAGGACAAACAGGATTTTTGGTATGTGAGCTTCAGGCACCACTCTACACGTACCCTGTGAATTTCATATTCATAACTATTACGAGTGATTTATCATGCCAAAAGAGCACCACCTAGTGGCGTATTTTTTTTGTCCTTTTTAGGTGAGCCTCAGGGAGCCATGGGGAAGCAGCGTACCAAGTTTCATCTTAATCACACATACCGTTGTAGAGATATAAACTCCTTCATTTTAAAGAGCGCCACCTTGTGGTGATGACCTGAAATTGTGCACGATGCTTAAGGAAGACATGGGGAACTATGGACCCAAGGTTGGTGTAAATCGGACATACCAATGTGGAGAAATACCCCACTTCCTTTTTGACGAAAAATCAACAGGAAGTGCTAATTGTATAACTTCCTTATGTTTTATAATATCAAAATTCTTCAAATTACTTTTGTTGTCAGGACGGTCCACAGATGAAACGTGCAAAGTTTCGTGCGCATCGGAAAAAGTGTGTAGGAGGAACACGAAAAAGTGATTTATGGACATTTTGCGCTCTAGAAAAAAAAAAATCTAGGCGGAAGTGGGCGTGGCCTATATGGGGAGGTTCAGCTCCATTCACCGAACGCGTGGATATAAGGTTTTTGAATGTGAGACAAACTATGCGGGAGTTATTAGCGTATCGAAATTGGCCTACAAATAGCGCCACCTAGTGGCCTTCCTAGTGGCTGACCTGCATGTGACGCATAGAATCTCCAATTTAAATGAGGCTTGACAAATGTGCCAAATAAAATGCCAATATTTTAAATGATTAGGGGGTGAAAAATGCGAGCAAAGTCGCTAAAAATAATAATAATAATAATAATAAAAAAAACAAAGCACTGCAAGCAGCGTTGGGCGGGACCTCGCACCCGGGCGCTCGTCGGGGCGCGCCGCAAACGCGTCATGTGAGGTCGGGGTGCGCCGAGGCCACGCACGTGCCGTCGTAACAAGCGCGGACCGCAACGCGAATACGTCACGTAAATCTGCTCCAAATCAGCTCCGTATCGCCACGCAGCGCTTCCTTCCTGTTGCCAGTATGCTGTGCTTTCACTTTATCTGAATCTTGTCACGTAGACAAGTTCAGGGCGGGACTGTAATACGTAGGCTGATGTTATGAGGACGCGTTCAGGGCGAGACTGTTACAGAATATATGAAGTTTATTGGAAATTGGACATTGCACACTGAAGTTATGAGTACCGCTTAATGGAAAATCATCTGAATTCGACAAGGGGTCAGTGGCACGCAGTTTGACGTACAGTCACAAATAGCTCAATTCTTCATGTACACTTTGTTTTTATAAGACTGTCCAATTTTGAAGTCGATTTGATAAGTCCCCTATTTATCTTGCAATTTAATAAGTGACTTCCAGCGGTTTCCCACTATGCTCCACGAACAATACTCCCTAGGAAATATGGTTTGTAGATGTGGCTAGTGGGAGCGGAGGGGTGTTTGTGTTTCATCACTTTGAAAAAAAAGACCACAGAATTCAAAATGTCCAACTTTGACGAGACACCTGGGACACGCCCTTCAACGTACAGTCATAAATAGCACAACTTGTAATCAGCAAGATTATTCAAGAGTACTGTCAAGTTTTGAAGCAGATCTGATAATGTCTCAAGGAGTTTGTTTGTTCAAATACAGGACCACGGGCTTCAAAATGGCCAACTTTGACGGCACGCCACGGACACGCCCTTCAACGTACAGTCACAAAATGAAATGCGTTCATTCAGCACCATGTTGTGACTGTACTGCCCAATTTTGAAGAAGATCCGTTAGAACGTGTCAGAGGAAATCATTCAAATAGAAGCCCTGAAAGGCCAAAATGACATCACAGTGTGACATTTGTTCTAAATGGCCAACTTTGAGGGCACGCCACGGACACGCCCTTCAACGTACAGTCACCAAATATATTGCGTTCATTCAGCCCCATGTTGTGACTGGACTGCCCAATTTTGAAGAAGATCCGATAGAAGCTGTAGGAGGGGATCATTCAAATAGAAGCCCTGAAATGCAAAAATGACATCACAGTGACATTTGTTCTAAATGGCCAACTTTGAGGGCACGCCACGGACACGCCCTTCAACGTACAGTCACAAAATATAATGCGTTCATTCAGCACCATGTTTTGACTGTACTGACCAATTTTGAAGCAGATCTGATAAATTCCCTAGGAGCAGTTAGTTCTAAAACAAGCCCAAAGAGTCAAAATGACCACAAAATGGCCGCCAAAAGTGCAAATTTTAAATGAAAATAGCCGACTTCCTGTGGGATTTGAGGTATGGGTCCAAGAGGCTTTTTTGTACGCCCCGGCACATTATACATGCCTATTGAGTTTCGTACATGTCGGTGAAACGTGGCGCCGGGGCTGATGTTTTTTTATCCTGTAGGGGGCGCTACAAGCAGGACAAACAGGATTTTTGGTATGTGAGCTTCAGGCACCACTCTACACGTACCCTGTGAATTTCATATTCATAACTATTACGAGTGATTTATCATGCCAAAAGAGCACCACCTAGTGGCGTATTTTTTTTGTCCTTTTTAGGTGAGCCTCAGGGAGCCATGGGGAAGCAGCGTACCAAGTTTCATCTTAATCACACATACCGTTGTAGAGCTATAAACTCCTTCATTTTAAAGAGCGCCACCTTGTGGTGATGACCTGAAATTGTGCACGATGCTTAAGGAAGACATGGGGAACTATGGACCCAAGGTTGGTGTAAATCGGACATACCAATGTGGAGAAATACCCCACTTCCTTTTTTGACGAAAAATCAACAGGAAGTGCTAATTGTATAACTTCCTTATGTTTTATAATATCAAAATTCTTCAAATTACTTTTGTTGTCAGGACGGTCCACAGATGAAACGTGCAAAGTTTCGTGCGCATCGGAAAAAGTGTGTAGGAGGAACACGAAAAAGTGATTTATGGACATTTTGCGCTCTAGAAAAAAAAAAAATAGGCGGAAGTGGGCGTGGCCTATATGGGGAGGTTCAGCTCCATTCACCGAACGCGTGGATATAAGGTTTTTGAATGTGAGACAAACTATGCGGGAGTTATTAGCGTATCGAAATTGGCCTACAAATAGCGCCACCTAGTGGCCTTCCTAGTGGCTGACCTGCATGTGACGCATAGAATCTCCAATTTAAATGAGGCTTGACAAATGTGCCAAATAAAATGCGAATATTATAATTGTTAAGGGGGTGAAAAATGCGAGCAAAGTCGCTAAAAATAATAATAATAATAATAATAAACGAAGGAAAAACAATAGAGACCTTCCAGTTCATACTGGCTCGGTCCCTAATTAAAGCTGCAAGCAGCGTTGGGCGGGACCTCGCACCCGGCGCTCGTCGGGGCGCGCCGCAAACGCGTCACGTGCGGTCGGGGTGCGCCGAGGCCACGCCACGTGCCGTCGTAACAAGCGCGGACCGCAACGCGAATACGTCACGTAAATCTGCTCCAAATCAGCTCCGTATCGCCACGCAGCGCTTCCTTCCTGTTGCCAGTATGCTGTGCTTTCACTTTATCTGAATCTTGTCACGTAGACAAGTTCAGGGCGGGACTGTAATACGTAGGCTGATGTTATGAGGACGTGTTCAGGGCGAGACTGTTACAGAATATATGAAGTTTATTGGAAATTGGACATTGCACACTGAAGTTATGAGTACCGCTTAATGGAAAATCATCTGAATTCGACAAGGGGTCAGTGGCACGCAGTTTGACGTACAGTCACAAATAGCTCAATTCTTCATGTACACTTTGTTTTTATAAGACTGTCCAATTTTGAAGTCGATTTGATAAGTCCCCTATTTATCTTGCAATTTAATAAGTGACTTCCAGCGGTTTCACACTATGCTCCACGAACAATACTCCCTAGGAAATATGGTTTGTAGATGTGGCTAGTGGGAGCGGAGGGGTGTTTGTGTTTCATCACTTTGAAAAAAAAGACCACAGAATTCAAAATGTCCAACTTTGACGAGACACCTGGGACACGCCCTTCAACGTACAGTCATAAATAGCACAACTTGTAATCAGCAAGATTATTCAAGAGTACTGTCAAGTTTTGAAGCAGATCTGATCAATTCTCAAGGAGTTTGTTTGTTCAAATACAGGACCACGGGCTTCAAAATGGCCAACTTTGACGGCAGGCCACGGACACGCCCTTCAACGTACAGTCAAAAAATGAAATGCGTTCATTCAGCACCATGTTGTGACTGTACTGCCCAATTTTGAAGAAGATCCGTTAGAACGTGTCAGAGGAAATCATTCAAATAGAAGCCCTGAAAGGCCAAAATGACATCACAGTGTGACATTTGTTCTAAATGGCCAACTTTGAGGGCACGCCACGGACACGCCCTTCAACGTACAGTCACAAAATATAATGCTTTCATTCAGCACCACGTTGTGACTGTACTGCCCAATTTTGAAGAAGATCCGTTAGAACGTGTCAGAGGAAATCATTCAAATAGAAGCCCTGAAAGGCCAAAATGACATCACAGTGTGACATTTGTTCTAAATGGCCAACTTTGAGGGCACGCCACGGACACGCCCTTCAACGTACAGTCACCAAATAATTATGCGTTCATTCAGCCCCATGTTGTGACTGGACTGCCCAATTTTGAAGAAGATCCGATAGAAGCTGTAGGAGGGGATCATTCAAATAGAAGCCCTGAAATGCAAAAATGACATCACAGTGACATTTGTTCTAAATGGCCAACTTTGAGGGCACGCCACGGACACGCCCTTCAACGTACAGTCACAAAATATAATGCGTTCATTCAGCACCATGTTTTGACTGTACTGACCAATTTTGAAGCAGATCTGATAAATTCCCTAGGAGCAGTTAGTTCTAAAACAAGCCCAAAGAGTCAAAATGACCACAAAATGGCCGCCAAAAGTGCAAATTTTAAATGAAAATAGCCGACTTCCTGTGGGATTTGAGGTATGGGTCCAAGAGGCTTTTTTGTACGCCCCGGCACATTATACATGCCTATTGAGTTTCGTACATGTCGGTGAAACGTGGCGCCGGGGCTGATGTTTTTTTATCCTGTAGGGGGCGCTACAAGCAGGACAAACAGGATTTTTGGTATGTGAGCTTCAGGCACCACTCTACACGTGCCCTGTGAATTTCATATTCATAACTATTACGCAAGTGATTTATCATGCCAAAAGAGCACCACCTAGTGGCGTATTTTTTTGTCCTTTTTAGGTGAGCCTCAGGGAGCCATGGGGAAGCAGCGTACCAAGTTTCATCTTAATCACACATACCGTTGTAGAGCTATAAACTCCTTCATTTTAAAGAGCGCCACCTTGTGGTGATGACCTGAAATTGTGCACGATGCTTAAGGAAGACATGGGGAACTATGGACCCAAGGTTGGTGTAAATCGGACATACCAATGTGGAGAAATACCCCACTTCCTTTTTTGACGAAAAATCAACAGGAAGTGCTAATTTTATAACTTCCTTATGTTTTATAATATCAAAATTCTTCAAATTACTTTTGTTGTCAGGACGGTCCACAGATGAAACGTGCAAAGTTTCGTGCGCATCGGACAAAGTGTGTAGGAGGAACACGAAAAAGTGATTTATGGACATTTTGCGCTCTAGAAAAAAAAAAAATCTAGGCGGAAGTGGGCGTGGCCTATATGGGGAGGTTCAGCTCCATTCACCGAACGCGTGGATATAAGGTTTTTGAATGTGAGACAAACTATGCGGGAGTTATTAGCGTATCGAAATTGGCCTACAAATAGCGCCACCTAGTGGCCTTCCTAGTGGCTGACCTGCATGTGACGCATAGAATCTCCAATTTAAATGAGGCTTGACAAATGTGCCAAATAAAATGCGAATATTTTAAATGTTAAGGGGGTGAAAAATGCGAGCAAAGTCGATAAAAATAATAATAATAATAATAATAATAAACGAAAAAAAATCAGGCAAATAAACAAGGAAAAACAATAGGGACCTTCCAGTTCATACTGGCTCGGTCCCTAATTAATAAAGCTGCAAGCAGCGTTGGGCGGGACCTCGCACCCGGCGCTCGTCGGGGCGCGCCGCAAACGCGTCACGTGCGGTCGGGGTGCGCCGAGGCCACGCCACGTGCCGTCGTAACAAGCGCGGACCGCAACGCGAATACGTCACGTAAATCAGCTCCAAATCAGCTCCGTATCGCCACGCAGCGCTTCCTTCCTGTTGCCAGTATGCTGTGCTTTCACTTTATCTGAATCTTGTCACGTAGACAAGTTCAGGGCGGGACTGTAATACGTAGGCTGATGTTATGAGGACGCGTTCAGGGCGAGACTGTTACAGAATATATGAAGTTTATTGGAAATTGGACATTGCACACTGAAGTTATGAGTACCGCTTAATGGAAAATCATCTGAATTCGACAAGGGGTCAGTGGCACGCAGTTTGACGTACAGTCACAAATAGCTCAATTCTTCATGTACACTTTGTTTTTATAAGACTGTCCAATTTTGAAGTCGATTTGATAAGTCCCCTATTTATCTTGCAATTTAATAAGTGACTTCCAGCAGTTTCCCACTATGCTCCACGAACAATACTCCCTAGGAAATATGGTTTGTAGATGTGGCTAGTGGGAGCGGAGGGGTGTTTGTGTTTCATCACTTTGAAAAAAAAGACCACAGAATTCAAAATGTCCAACTTTGACGAGACACCTGGGACACGCCCTTCAACGTACAGTCATAAATAGCACAACTTGTAATCAGCAAGATTATTCAAGAGTACTGTCAAGTTTTGAAGCAGATCTGATAAATTCTCTAGGAGTTTGTTTGTTCAAATACAAGACCACAGACTTCAAAATGGCCAACTTTGAGGGCACGCCACGGACACGCCCTTCAACGTACAGTCACAAAATGAAATGCGTTCATTCAGCACCATGTTGTGACTGTACTGCCCAATTTTGAAGAAGATCCGTTAGAACGTGTAGGAGGAGATCATTCAAATAGAAGCCCTGAAAGGCCAAAATGACATCACAGTGTGACATTTGTTCTAAATGGCCAACTTTGAGGGCACGCCACGGACACGCCCTTCAACGTACAGTCACCAAATATAATGTGTTCATTCAGCCCCATGTTGTGACTGGACTGCCCAATTTTGAAGAAGATCCGATAGAAGCTGTAGGAGGGGATCATTCAAATAGAAGCCCTGAAATGCAAAAATGACATCACAGTGACATTTGTTCTAAATGGCCAACTTTGAGGGCACGCCACGGACACGCCCTTCAACGTACAGTCACAAAATATAATGCGTTCATTCAGCACCATGTTGTGACTGTACTGACCAATTTTGAAGCAGATCTGATAAATTCCCTAGGAGCAGTTAGTTCTAAAACAAGCCCAAAGAGTCAAAATGACCACAAAATGGCCGCCAAAAGTGCAAATTTTAAATGAAAATAGCCGACTTCCTGTGGGATTTGAGGTATGGGTCCAAGAGGCTTTTTTGTACGCCCCGGCACATTATACATGCCTATTGAGTTTCGTACATGTCGGTGAAACGTGGCGCCGGGGCTGATGTTTTTTTATCCTGTAGGGGGCGCTACAAGCAGGACAAACAGGATTTTTGGTATGTGAGCTTCAGGCACCACTCTACACGTACCCTGTGAATTTCATATTCATAACTATTACGAGTGATTTATCATGCCAAAAGAGCACCACCTAGTGGCGTATTTTTTTTGTCCTTTTTAGGTGAGCCTCAGGGAGCCATGGGGAAGCAGCGTACCAAGTTTCATCTTAATCACACTTGCCGATGCAGAGATATAAACTCCTTCATTTTAAAGAGCGCCACCTAGTGGTGATGACCTGAAATTGTGCACGATACATAATGAAGACATGGGGAACTATTGACCCAAGGTTGGTGTAAATCGGACATACCAACGTGGAGAAATACCCCACTTCCTTTTTTGACGAAAAATCAACAGGAAGTGCTAATTGTATAACTTCCTTATGTTTTATAATATCAAAATTCTTCAAATTACTTTTGTTGTCAGGACGGTCCACAGATGAAACGTGCAAAGTTTCGTGCGCATCGGACAAAGTGTGTAGGAGGAACACGAAAAAGTGATTTATGGACATTTTGCGCTCTAGAAAAAAAAAAAATCTAGGCGGAAGTGGGCGTGGCCTATATGGGGAGGTTCAGCTCCATTCACCGAACGCGTGGATATAAGGTTTTTGAATGTGAGACAAACTATGCGGGAGTTATTAGCGTAACGAAATTGGCCTACAAATAGCGCCACCTAGTGGCCTTCCTAGTGGCTGACCTGCATGTGACGCATAGAATCTCCAATTTAAATGAGGCTTGACAAATGTGCCAAATAAAATGCGAATATTATAATTGTTAAGGGGGTGAAAAATGCGCGCAAAGTCGCTAAAAAAATAATAATAATAATAATTAAAGCTGCAAGCAGCGTTGGGCGGGACCTCGCACCCGGCGCTCGTCGGGGCGGGCCGCAAACGCGTCACGTGCGGTCGGGGTGCGCCGAGGCCACGCACGTGCCGTCGTAACAAGCGCGGACCGCAACGCGAATACGTCACGTAAATCTGCTCCAAATCAGCTCCGTATCGCCACGCAGCGCTTCCTTCCTGTTGCCAGTATGCTGTGCTTTCACTTTATCTGAATCTTGTCACGTAGACAAGTTCAGGGCGGGACTGTAATACGTAGGCTGATGCAATGAGGACGTGTTCAGGGCGAGACTGTTACAGAATATATGAAGTTTATTGGAAATTGGACATTGCACACTGAAGTTATGAGTACCGCTTAATGGAAAATCATCTGAATTCGACAAGGGGTCAGTGGCACGCAGTTTGACGTACAGTCACAAATAGCTCAATTCTTCATGTACACTTTGTTTTTATAAGACTGTCCAATTTTGAAGTCGATTTGATAAGTCCCCTATTTATCTTGCAATTTAATAAGTGACTTCCAGCGGTTTCACACTATGCTCCACGAACAATACTCCCTAGGAAATATGGTTTGTAGATGTGGCTAGTGGGAGCGGAGGGGTGTTTGTGTTTCATCACTTTGAAAAAAAAGACCACAGAATTCAAAATGTCCAACTTTGACGAGACACCTGGGACACGCCCTTCAACGTACAGTCATAAATAGCACAACTTGTAATCAGCAAGATTATTCAAGAGTACTGTCAAGTTTTGAAGCAGATCTGATAAATTCTCAAGGAGTTTGTTTGTTCAAATACAGGACCACGGGCTTCAAAATGGCCAACTTTGACGGCAGGCCACGGACACGCCCTTCAACGTACAGTCACAAAATGAAATGCGTTCATTCAGCACCATGTTGTGACTGTACTGCCCAATTTTGAAGAAGATCCGTTAGAACGTGTAGGAGGAGATCATTCAAATAGAAGCCCTGAAAGGCCAAAATGACATCACAGTGTGACATTTGTTCAAAATGGCCAACTTTGAGGGCACGCCACGGACACGCCCTTCAACGTACAGTCACAAAATATAATGCGTTCATTCAGCACCATGTTGTGACTGTACTGCCCAATTTTGAAGAAGATCCGATAGAAGCTGTAGGAGGGCATCATTCAAATAGAAGCCCTGAAATGCAAAAATGACATCACAGTGTGACATTTGTTCTAACTGGCCAACTTTGAGGGCACGCCAAGGACACGCCCTTCACCGTACAGTCACAAAATATTATGCGTTCATTTAGCACCATGTTTTGACTGTACTGACCAATTTTTTAGCAGATCCGATAAATTCCCTAGGAGCAGTTAGTTCACAAAGAAGCCCAAAAGGTCAAAATGACCACAAAATGGCTGCCAAAAGTGCAAATTTTAAATGAAAATAGCCGACTTCCTGTGGGATTTGAGGTATGGGTCCAAGAGGCTTTTTTGTACGCCCCGGCACATTATACATGCCTATTGAGTTTCGTACATATCGGTGAAACGTGGCGCCGGGGCTGATGTATTTTTATCCTGTAGGGGGCGCTACAAGCAGGACAAACACGATTTTTGGTATGTGAGCTTCAGGCACCACTCTACACGTGCCCTGTGAATTTCATATTCATAACTATTACAGTATCCGCACAGTGATTTACCCTGCCACCAGAGTGCCACCTAGTGGCGTGATTTTTTTTCCTTTTTAGGTGAGCCTCAGGGAGCCATGGGGAAGCAGCATACCAAGTTTCATCTTAATCACACATACCGTTGTAGAGCTATAAACTCCTTCATTTTAAAGAGCGCCACCTTGTGGTGATGACCTGAAATTGTGCACGATGCCTAAGGAAGACATGGGGAACTATGGACCCAAGGTTGGTGTAAATCGGACATACCAATGTGGAGAAATAGTCCACTTCCTTTTTTGACGAAAAATCAACAGGAAGTGCTAATTTTATAACTTCCTTATTTTTTAAAATATCAAAATTCTTCAAATTACTTTTGTTGTCAGGACGGTCCACAGATGCTACGTGCAAAATTTCGTGCGAATCGGACAAAGTGTGTAGGAGGAACACCAAAAAGTGATTTATGGACATTTTGCGCTCTAGAAAAAAAAAAATCTAGGCGGAAGTGGGCGTGGCCTATATGGGGAGGTTCAGCTCCATTCACCGAACGCGTGGATATAAGGTTTTTGAATGTGAGACAAACTATGCGGGAGTTATTAGCCTTTCAAAATCGGCCTACAAACAGCGCCACCTAGTGGCCTACCTAGTGGCTGATCTGCATGTGACGCATAGAATCTCCAAGTTTAAATGAGGCTTGACAAATGTGCCAAATAAAATTGAGAATATTATAAATGCTAAGGGGGTGAAAAATGCAGTTAAAGTTGCCTAAAAATAATAATAATAAACATAGGAAAAAAAAAGACCTCCAGTCACGGTAATAATAATAAACGAAGGAAAAACAATAGGGACCTTCCAGTTCATACTGGCTCGGTCCCTAATTAAAGCTGCAAGCAGCGTTGGGCGGGACCTCGCACCCGGCGCTCGTCGGGGCGCGCCGCAAACGCGTCACGTGCGGTCGGGGTGCGCCGAGGCCACGCCACGTGCCGTCGTAACAAGCGCGGACCGCAACGCGAATACGTCACGTAAATCTGCTCCAAATCAGCTCCGTATCGCCACGCAGCGCTTCCTTCCTGTTGCCAGTATGCTGTGCTTTCACTTTATCTGAATCTTGTCACGTAGACAAGTTCATGGCGGGACTGTAATACGTAGGCTGATGTTATGAGGACGTGTTCAGGGCGAGACTGTTACAGAATATATGAAGTTTATTGGAAATTGGACATTGCACACTGAAGTTATGAGTACCGCTTAATGGAAAATCGTCTGAATTCGACAAGGGGTCAGTGGCACGCAGTTTGACGTACAGTCACAAATAGCTCAATTCTTCATGTACACTTTGTTTTTATAAGACTGTCCAATTTTGAAGTCGATTTGATAAGTCCCCTATTTATCTTGCAATTTAATAAGTGACTTCCAGCGGTTTCACACTATGCTCCACGAACAATACTCCCTAGGAAATATGGTTTGTAGATGTGGCTAGTGGGAGCGGAGGGGTGTTTGTGTTTCATCACTTTGAAAAAAAAGACCACAGAATTCAAAATGTCCAACTTTGACGAGACACCTGGGACACGCCCTTCAACGTACAGTCATAAATAGCACAACTTGTAATCAGCAAGATTATTCAAGAGTCCTGTCAAGTTTTGAAGCAGATCTGATAAATTCTCAAGGAGTTTGTTTGTTCAAATACAAGACCACAGACTTCAAAATGGCCAACTTTGAGGGCAGGCCACGGACACGCCATTCAACGTACAGTCACAAAATGAAATGCGTTCATTCAGCACCATGTTGTGACTGTACTGCCCAATTTTGAAGAAGATCCGTTAGAACGTGTAGGAGGAGATCATTCAAATAGAAGCCCTGAAAGGCCAAAATGACATCACAGTGTGACATTTGTTCTAAATGGCCAACTTTGAGGGCACGCCACGGACACGCCCTTCAACGTACAGTCACAAAATATAATGCGTTCATTCAGCACCACGTTGTGACTGTACTGCCCAATTTTGAAGAAGATCCGTTAGAATGTCAGAGGAAATCATTCAAATAGAAGCCCTGAAAGGCCAAAATGACATCACAGTGTGACATTTGTTCTAAATGGCCAACTTTGAGGGCACGCCACGGACACGCCCTTCAACGTACAGTCACCAAATATAATGCGTTCATTCAGCCCCATGTTGTGACTGGACTGCCCAATTTTGAAGAAGATCCGATAGAAGCTGTAGGAGGGGATCATTCAAATAGAAGCCCTGAAATGCAAAAATGACATCACAGTGACATTTGTTCTAAATGGCCAACTTTGAGGGCACGCCACGGACACGCCCTTCAACGTACAGTCACAAAATATAATGCGTTCATTCAGCACCATGTTTTGACTGTACTGACCAATTTTGAAGCAGATCTGATAAATTCCCTAGGAGCAGTTAGTTCTAAAACAAGCCCAAAGAGTCAAAATGACCACAAAATGGCCGCCAAAAGTGCAAATTTTAAATGAAAATAGCCGACTTCCTGTGGGATTTGAGGTATGGGTCCAAGAGGCTTTTTTGTACGCCCCGGCACATTATACATGCCTATTGAGTTTCGTACATGTCGGTGAAACGTGGCGCCGGGGCTGATGTTTTTTTATCCTGTAGGGGGCGCTACAAGCAGGACAAACAGGATTTTTGGTATGTGAGCTTCAGGCACCACTCTACACGTACCCTGTGAATTTCATATTCATAACTATTACGAGTGATTTATCATGCCAAAAGAGCACCACCTAGTGGCGTATTTTTTTGTCCTTTTTAAGTGAGCCTCAGGGAGCCATGGGGAAGCAGCGTACCAAGTTTCATCTTAATCACACATACCGTTGTAGAGCTATAAACTCCTTCATTTTAAAGAGCGCCACCTTGTGGTGATGACCTGAAATTGTGCACGATGCTTAAGGAAGACATGGGGAACTATGGACCCAAGGTTGGTGTAAATCGGACATACCAATGTGGAGAAATACCCCACTTCCTTTTTTGACGAAAAATCAACAGGAAGTGCTAATTGTATAACTTCCTTATGTTTTATAATATCAAAATTCTTCAAATTACTTTTGTTGTCAGGACGGTCCACAGATGAAACGTGCAAAGTTTCGTGCGCATCGGACAAAGTGTGTAGGAGGAACACGAAAAAGTGATTTATGGACATTTTGCGCTCTAGAAAAAAAAAAAATAGGCGGAAGTGGGCGTGGCCTATATGGGGAGGTTCAGCTCCATTCACCGAACGCGTGGATATAAGGTTTTTGAATGTGAGACAAACTATGCGGGAGTTATTAGCGTAACGAAATTGGCCTACAAATAGCGCCACCTAGTGGCCTTCCTAGTGGCTGACCTGCATGTGACGCATAGAATCTCCAATTTAAATGAGGCTTGACAAATGTGCCAAATAAAATGCGAATATTATAATTGTTAAGGGGGTGAAAAATGCGAGCTCAAAGTTGCTTAAAAATAATAATAATAATAAAAAAGAAAAATAGAGACCCTCCCGGTCCCTAATTAAAGCTGCAAGCAGCGTTGGGCGGGACCTCGCACCCGGCGCTCGTCGGGGCGCGCCGCAAACGCGTCACGTGCGGTCGGGGTGCACCGAGGCCACGCCACGTGCCGTCGTAACAAGCGCGTACCGCAACGCGAATACGTCACGTAAATCTGCTCCAAATCAGCTCCGTATCGCCACGCAGCGCTTCCTTCCTGGTGCCAGTATGCTGTGCTTTCACTTTATCTGAATCTTGTCACGTAGACAAGTTCAGGGCCGGACTGTAATACGTAGGCTGATGTTATGAGGACGTGTTCAGGGCGAGACTGTTACAGAATATATGAAGTTTATTGGAAATTGGACATTGCACACTGAAGTTACGAGTACCGCTTAATGGAAAATCATCTGAATTCGACAAGGGGTCAGTGGCACGCAGTTTGACGTACAGTCACAAATAGCTCAATTCTTCATGTACACTTTGTTTTTATAAGACTGTCCAATTTTGAAGTCGATTTGATAAGTCCCCTATTTATCTTGCAATTTAATAAGTGACTTCCAGCGGTTTCCCACTATGCTCCACGAACAATACTCCCTAGGAAATATGGTTTGTAGATGTGGCTAGTGGGAGCGGAGGGGTGTTTGTGTTTCATCACTTTGAAAAAAAAGACCACAGAATTCAAAATGTCCAACTTTGACGAGACACCTGGGACACGCCCTTCAACGTACAGTCATAAATAGCACAACTTGTAATCAGCAAGATTATTCAAGAGTACTGTCAAGTTTTGAAGCAGATCTGATCAATTCTCAAGGAGTTTGTTTGTTCAAATACAGGACCACGGGCTTCAAAATGGCCAAGACTACTTGACTTTGAAGCACGCCACGGACACGCCCTTCAACGTACAGTCACAAAATGAAATGCGTTCATTCAGCACCATGTTGTGACTGTACTGCCCAATTTTGAAGAAGATCCGTTAGAACGTGTCAGAGGAAATCATTCAAATAGAAGCCCTGAAAGGCCAAAATGACATCACAGTGTGACATTTGTTCTAAATGGCCAACTTTGAGGGCACGCCACGGACACGCCCTTCAACGTACAGTCACCAAATATAATGCGTTCATTCAGCACCATGTTGTGACTGTACTGCCCAATTTTGAAGAAGATCCGATAGAAGCTGTAGGAGGGGATCATTCAAATAGAAGCCCTGAAATGCAAAAATGACATCACAGTGTGACATTTGTTCTAAATGGCCAACTTTGAGGGCACGCCACGGACACGCCCTTCAACGTACAGTCACAAAATATAATGCGTTCATTCAGCACCATGTTTTGACTGTACTGACCAATTTTGAAGCAGATCCGATAAATTCCCTAGGAGCAGTTAGTTCTAAAAGAAGCCCAAAGAGTCAAAATGACCACAAAATGGCTGCCAAAAGTGCAAATTTTAAATGAAAATAGCCGACTTCCTGTGGGATTTGAGGTATGGGTCCAAGAGGCTTTTTTGTACGCCCCGGCACATTATACATGCCTATTGAGTTTCGTACATATCGGTGAAACGTGGCGCCGGGGCTGATGTTTTTTTATCCTGTAGGGGGCGCTACAAGCAGGACAAACACGATTTTTGGTATGTGAGCTTCAGGCACCACTCTACACGTGCCCTGTGAATTTCATATTCATAACTATTACAGTGTCCGCACAGTGAAATTTACCCTGCCACCAGAGTGCCACCTAGTGGCGTGATTTTTTTCCTTTTTAGGTGAGCCTCAGGGAGCCATGGGGAAGCAGCGTACCAAGTTTCATCTTAATCACACATACCGTTGTAGAGCTATAAACTCCTTCATTTTAAAGAGCGCCACCTTGTGGTGATGACCTGAAATTGTGCACGATGCCTAAGGAAGACATGGGGAACTATGGACCCAAGGTTGGTGTAAATCGGACATACCAATGTGGAGAAATACCCCACTTCCTTTTTTGACGAAAAATCAACAGGAAGTGCTAATTTTATAACTTCCTTATTTTTTAAAATATCAAAATTCTTCAAATTACTTTTGTTGTCAGGACGGTCCACAGATGATACGTGCAAAATTTCGTGCGAATCGGACAAAGTGTGTAGGATGAACACAAAAAAGTGATTTATGGACATTTTGCGCTCTAGAAAAAAAAAAATCTAGGCGGAAGTGGGCGTGGCCTATATGGGGAGGTTCAGCTCCATTCACCGAACGCGTGGATATAAGGTTTTTGAATGTGAGACAAACTATGCGGGAGTTATTAGCCTTTCAAAATTGGCCTACAAATAGCGCCACCTAGTGGCCTACCTAGTGGCTGACCTGCATGTGACGCATAGAATCTCCAAGTTTAAATGAGGCTTGACAAATGTGCCAAATAAAATGCGAATATTATAATTGTTAAGGGGGTGAAAAATGCGCTCAAAGTTGCTGAAAAATAATAATAATAATAATAAACAAAAAAAACAATAGAGACCTTCCAGTTCAGTGAACTGGCTCGGTCCCTAATTAAAGCTGCAAGCAGCGTTGGGCGGGACCTCGCACCCGGCGCTCGTCGGGGCGCGCCGCAAAGGCGTCACGTGCGGTCGGGGTGCGCCGAGGCCACGCACGTGCCGTCGTAACAAGCGCGGACCGCAACGCGAACACGTCACGTAAATCTGCTCCAAATCAGCTCCGTATCGCCACGCAGCGCTTCCTTCCTGTTGCCAGTATGCTGTGCTTTCACTGTATCTGAATCTTGTCACGTAGACAAGTTCAGGGCGGGACTGTAATACGTAGGCTGATGCAATGAGGACGTGTTCACGGCGAGATTGTTACAGAATATATGAAGTTAATTGGAAATTGGACATTGCACACTGAAGTTTCCAGTGCCGTTTAATGGAAAATCATCTGAATTCGACAAGGGATCAGTGGCACGCAGTTTGACGTACAGTCACAAATAGGTCAACTCATCATCTACAGTTTGTTTTTATAAGAATGTCAGGTTGTGGCTTTGTTGGTCTAAATTGCTGCTATACATATTGGCGAGAAAAGGTCAACAACAGTATGCTGAGCAGCTGCAATTATATTCAGTCAATGATTGTCTTTTGTCTGCAATAGTCTCTCTTCAAAAGGTACATTGTCTGAATGCCACACCCTATCACACCTTGTACGACTGCAGCATCCATAGTCTCACAATTGGTCAGTTTGGTGCTGCTCTCTTTGTCTCAGTAAGGAATGTCATCATAGTTGCATAACAATCAGTTCCAGCAGCCATTTTGTGCATTTATATGGAAATAATGTGATGTTTAGCTATCAGTGGTGTTCACAAACAATTGTATTTAGAGATCTATAGGAGTACTGTTGATGTGCTGAGCAATGCATGATTTTCATTCAGTAATGTGTTGCATGTCATTGAGTTTAAGGAAAGTAAAAGCTATGTACATGAATGGTGTACTGCTAGCTCATATAGCTATATTACAGAAATGTACATGAAAGATTGGTCCAAGAAAGATGATCTTAACCACAGACTGTCATGAAAAAGCAAAGTAGTGTCCAGTTTTCCACAATATAATGATGTGTGATAATGTTCAGCATCTGTGGAGCTTATTTGAAATCAGTAAATAATGACTGCATGGGATTTACTTTTACAAGTCAATATCAGTTTGGGAGATGGAGATGACCTGATAGAAGTGAAAGGAGTCTCTTTTAGGAGTTAATGTAACTTTTTGTAGTACATTGTTATATATAATTGTAGTTATGTATGTGTTTGTGTTATGTTTGTATGATGTTTCATTGTGAGGTTTGTATTGTGAAAGTGACCCAGATGTCATGAATAAAACCCATATTTCAGTGATTTTTTGTGTATTTTTTTAATGAGATTGATAATGTATAGTGAGAAGCAAAAAGTTATGAACTAAAAACATATATTTCAAGGAACATTGAAATGTAACATTGACTAAGGCATGTCTGAAGAATTTGATCTTTATAACAATAAGTAAGTGTGTCAGTAATAGAATCATTTCATTATATGGTAAAGTGTTTTGTACTTTAGTTGTGTTTGGGTAATTTGGTAAGTTATGAAATTGTATTTAAGTTTACAATGAATGTCATTATGACATGAATTTTGTTGTAAAGTTAAGATTGCGATCATTGACACAAGTTTGACAATATTGTTTCTCCAGGTGTTTGTGTTGATGTCCCGCCCCCTTTCTGTCCTGCGTTGTGATTGGCTGAATTTGTTTGGTGATAAGGTATAAATGGCTTGTTCAAAGTTTAGACTTGGTCTTGCTTTTTGCAGAACTGAGGAGAGGAGCTGTGTTTGCATTTGCAAGGCTTAGAGACAGTGTGAGAGAGATTTTTTCAACCCCTTTCAAGGTTTTGAACTACGTGATTTTTGTTCTCCTTACGGTGAGTTTATTTAATGTTGTATGATTGCCTGTAGTTGATTTTATGTGAACTGTTGTTTAGTAAAGAATGAACAGTAGTTTTAGTTTTAGTCATGTTGTTACTAGCACTGTATGTACTCAGCACAAGAAGCTGAGGCCTAACACAGGTATTTATAAATATGTGTGTAACTATATCTAGTATAGTATATATATATGGCAATGTTGAACATAATAAATGTACTGGATGTATGTATGTGTAATGTATGGAAAGAAATTCTCACAGTACTATCTGTATTTAGTTTGATATATATGAATGGGCATAGCCAAGATTTGAAACTAGAAATGGAAATGTTTCTTTTGAATGATTTGTTGTCTTTACAATTATTGAGTAATGTGGAGTTTGTAGAAGTAAAGTGAGGAAAGAGATTTAGTGTAATGTAAATAGCACAAATAGTAAGTAAAGTAGTTATAAAGAAACCAACTGTAGTCTGAGTAGTTTCAATGGTTGTTTCAGTCAAACAACTATGTTAATGAAGAATGGCAATCACAGAGCTATTAACATAAGTAATGGCCATGATTTCACTAATTATGTGTGAATACATTGTAATCTGTGTATGAAAGAGAGGCACACTTTCTGAATGCCACACCCTATCACACCTTGTATTAGTCCATCATACACAAGTGGTCACAAGTGGTTCTGCTCTCTTTGTCTAAGTCAGGATGTAGAAAGGATGTGTAATGTGCTGTTAACAAGCAGGAGTTTATGAAACAGTCATAGCAGCTATTAGTATCTGTGTATAAAAGCTGTGAATGTGTATGGCATCTCTGCTTATCATGGTTTGCACATGGCAGCTGACTTTACTCATACTGTGGTAGTTAAGAATCAGAATTTATGACTGGTTTCAGTAGTTCTTTACAATCTTAATTAGCTATTGAGCATATAGTGTTTTGTTGTTATTATCACTAATCAATTCTATTATATACTTTTAGATGCCACGCGGGAAGGGCTACCGTCGTTCTCAGGCTGCCAAGAGGAGATGGGCAGGTGAACGACCATTCGATGTGGACCTTCTGCCACCAGGTCCTGAGTTTGTTCCACGTAAGTAGCCAGATGTGTTCCCCCCCTTTTCACGAAGTTCAATGTGCACAAGTTTTTGTAAATTAGGTCAATATTTGTGTAATCCAGATAAGTAATATATGTCTTTCCCTTAATAGGCCGTGGTACAGGGAAACGTCGTCGTGTGAAAGAGTGGGACAGGTCGGTGTCTGGAAAGCAACACAAGCTGGTGGTTCCTGCTCATTCTCCCGAGAAGAAGGTAATCTATTGTTTTTGAATTTGTGAACAAATATTCGGGGTAAATTGTGACGAGTGATTTCTAAATAGGTTCTTTCTATTCTTCCAGTTCGTCCTTCTCGTGGGGGATTCACATCTGCGTCCCTTTGCTGATGGAACTGTCGGGCTTTCGAAGGGAAACCTTTCCTTTGGCATCATGTCGACCCCAGGGGCGAGCGCGTGTCATCTGAGGGCCGAGCTGATCCATGCAGTGCTGCCGAGGACACCTGACGCAGTGTGCATCTTGGCCCCCGGCAACAACCTGACGACCAGCAGTACCCACGAGGTGGCCGGAGAAGAGTTCCGGGAGCTTTTGCTCAGTGCTTGTCAGCGTTGTGCAAATGTAAGTTATTTTGTTGATTCTGTGTAACATTATAAGTTTTGTTCAGTAATGACAATTCTGAAATGAGGTGTTGTAGTATAACGTATATGTATTTAAATGGATGGTCATATTGACCAAAACTAGATTTGTGTCTAAAAACTGCTGTTCTGTGTTTTAGGTGTTTGTGGTGGACTTTGTTCCACGTCTGACCGTTGCACCAGAACTGCAGGAGCACATGAGCCGGGAGTTTCATTCTGTGGCGCAGAAAATGGGTATGTTTCGAGTAGATCTTGAAGTTCCATGTTTTATGAGTTGTATTTTCTCAGATAGTGTTTGACTGAACATTACAATGTATTACAAATAGATTTATGCTTTCTTATTTTGCTGAAGTTGATATATGTAAGTATATTAATGATTCATAACAATTTTCTATTTCTTAGGTATCGCATACTACTCCACGTTTGAACATTTCCCGTTCAGTCAGCTGGATCTGTGGGTCCGAGATAGTGTAAGTAGCATATACTGTGTGCAAACGAGATCTTTTCATTTCAGTTATTTGCAGTTGAATTTATAATAGACATGTATTGAAAGTCAATGTTATGTTTACTGAATGTATGATTCTAACATTTCAGGTTCACTTGAGCGACGACGATGGCATGGAGATTCTTTCCAAGGTGCTGTGGGACGCTGCCTACAAGCAACTGGAGGTGCCAGCACCAAAGGCGAAGGAGGCTCCCAGAACACCGTCCCCAGTTCCAAGGACCCCTCCAAGGTTGCTCGTGAAGGAAGAGGTCTTCGCTGCTCCCCCTTCGTCTCCCCCCCCAGACCCGTATGTCTGGATGGAAATGGTGAAGGGCAAGAAGGTAATATTTGCATTCTGTACTTGTGTTTTTCCCACTGATTTTTGCTAAATAGTCAACTCAAAAACGTTCAGCATGCATTCATTTTAATAAAGTCGTTGTTATTTGTCCTTGCAGAGGATCCAATCTGAGGGACAGCTCTGTAGTCCATCAAAACGGCGCGTGGTTCGGCATCAGGTTTGTAGTTTACCGTGACATGAATTGTTGACATATGTATATTGATTGTATATCTATGCACTTTGATAGCACTCAATAGCAACTGTGAGTAACATTGTGTTTCTATGTGTATTTCACAGGTGGATGGATGTCCAATTGTGCTGAAGGAGTGTTTCATCCCACTGAATCCTGTCCTGTTCAGCACTTCCATGTTGGCTGCAATGGATGCTGTGGTTCCAGCACAACTTCCGAGCCCTGACAGCCCAGCTGTTCCACAAGACGCAACGGTAAGCTGAAAATGAGCGATGAGTTGATTGATGAGTTTTGTGCAAATTGTATTCTTTCCCTTAAAACACTCCTATATCTGTTCTAAAAGTGTGTTTGATTTTCTTACACCAGACACCAAGCGTGGAGCCAAGAGTGAAGCGTGTCGCCTGCAAGAGGAGACTTGCAATGTGCCAGGTTTGTTTTGATTTCATAAATGTAATCATTGAATTGCGCAGTATAAATGGTAGGCACCACTAATGCAAGATTGTCCTTACTCTACTTGTTTAGTACATGAATAATTATAATGATTGAAAACAATAATGAATTACATGGTTTTGTTTTTGCGTAAACAGGTCAAGGCGTCACCCAGTGTTGAGGAGGCGTCTCCCAGGCCGACATCTGCCAATGTTGTGGTTGGAGAGGAGGAGGTTAGTACACTTCATTCTTAATCAGTTGAATTCTATGTGCATGTGTGCCTTTGGCCCAAACAAATGTGTAATACACATAGAAAATTATTGTTATGACTAGCATGTTCTTTCAAATGCAAAATGACAGTTGTGATAATGTATTTTCTTCATTTCTTTTAGGTGGATGCAACTCCAAGTGCTGTGACCGTGTCCTCAGAGCCATCATCTACCACTGCTGTGGAAGAGGTTGCAACGGAGGAGGTTGGTACACTTCATTCTAAATCAGTTTAATTTGGTGTGCATTGGTCAAAACAAATGGTTCCAAATTATTGTATATGACTAGCAAGTTCTCTCAAATACCAAAATGACAGTTTTGTTAATGTTTTTTCTGGATTTATTTAGGGGGATGCAACTCCAGGTGCTGTGGGAGAGGTTGTGGTGGAGGAGGTCAGCAGGTCAGGTCCTCCTATCCAGCCCCCATCAAGATTCATCAAAAGTAAGGTTGATGCTATCCCTCCCTCTTGCAGGTGTGCAGAGAGAAAGCATGTGGCTGTTGTTTCTGGTACTAATGTCAGAGTTGCGCCGACAACTGAGGATGTTTCTGGTACTAATGTAATGGTTGCGCCGTCAACAACTGATGTGTCTATTGCGTGCAGTGTTGTTGCTGCGCTTAAACATGTTATTGCTCCTGTGTGTACATGGCGAGGCAGAGATATTGATGAGATCTGTTTCGAAGGCAAGAAGTTGGCTAGTTTTGTAGCTCAATCAAATAGGAGTAGTGGCTTTGACAATGAGCTATGTGAGTTCATTAAACAGCACAGTGTTTTTGGCAGGAAGTGCAATGTAGCTATTGGTTCGACAGTCTACAGAGGTTTCCACTTGGACGAGTCTGTGTTACTTGAAAAACTACAGGAACCTTTGTTGACTGATGGAATGTGTCTCTTGAACCTCCACGGTGCCGTGAGTGCTGTCATTGAGCACAATGGTTACTTTGTGGTAGTTGATTGTGGTACTTGTGATGCATCTGGTTTGGCATCTAATATCGGCAGGTCTGTAGCTGTTTTTAACACAACGCTGCGTGACCTGATAGTGCATATCCAAGATCTTAAGAGGTCTTTGGGTGCAGAGTGGTGTCTCATTAGCAGGTTGTCTGTGAAGGCAGATTCTGACATTGACAGTGCTACATTGCTGACAGATGTAGCTGTTGATGGCACAGTTGCAACTGCAGCTGTAGTCGAGGGTGGCAGTCCGCAGAGTAGTGCAAGTTCTGTCAGGGGATCTTTCCATCAGGCAGATTCTCGGTTTCAACACGCTGGAGTTCAGTGTATGGCTATCAGTTTGGTAGCTGTAGCAAAACACTCAATTGAAAGTGTGTTTTCGTGGCAGGCTGGCAATCTGGACAAGGTTGTTGTTTTGGGGGATAATCTTTACAATACGTTGAGGGACAGCAATGTCACCAGTGAGGTTTCGAAACTGCTTAGTGTTCCTGATTTGCCCAAACAGGCTGTTATCGATGGACAAACGTTTGACTTTCAGTATGAGGATTGCGTTTCCGGATTTGTTAATGAAGTGACAAGTGATCTGATAAAAGCTGGTGTAACGACCAGTCTCAGATCTGGATTAGAGAAGATGTTTAGTAAATATGACACATGTTTTCTGACATTGGGTGGAAATACGTGCGCAGTCATCAGTCAAGGTGGTCGTTTTGCTGTGGTTGATTCGCATGCGCGCAGTGCAGATGGGATGGTGGATGGGGAAGGGAAAAGTGTTGTTGTGCGTTTCACTTGCCTTGATGATGTTTTTGAGCACATGTGCAAATTCGCAACAGCATTTAAACGGCCCAAACAGTTTGAGATTGCTAGTGTTTGTGTGATCCCCAGACGTCCAGTTCCACCCGTTAATTCATTCTCCAGTCCAAAGGTACTAGTAGAAAGCAGGGGAAGTCAGTCGGGCTGTGGTTTACCTGTTCAGCCAACAGTTGGCTGCACAAGTATTAAGCGCAAAAGATCAAGCGGTGGGTTTTCATCAAAGAAGGCAAAAAACAGTGATTATGCTGCAGTTGATTCAGATGTTGTTTTTGTAGCTGATGTTGTGAGTGAAGGGCTCCAGTTTAATCCACTTTGTGGGGTAGTTGTAGACACTCTGTGCAAACAGTTAAATGTTGAGTCAGAGAAAGAAGATTTAGTTTCGACAGAAGTTGGTCTGTTGGGTGCTCCTTGTCTGAAGGAGAAAATAGTTGGGGATGGTAACTGTTTCTTTAGAGCAGTTAGTCAGGCTGTGTGTGGTACACAGAAGCATCACAGAAAAATCAGGCTTGCTGTTGTAAAGCATTTGAAAGCCAATGGTGGTGCTTTAAGACCTGAGTATTCTTCAATGGGGGAATATCTCACAATGTCAAAAATGGCCTATGTCGGTAGTTGGGCCACAGAAGTAGAGATTCAAGCAGCAGCAGATTTTTTCGGAGTAAGTATATTCACTTATTGTGATGGCCGCTGGCTTGAATACAGTTGTAAGTCCAAGTTGTTGTCAAATCAGGGGATTTATTTAGAAAATTGCAATGGAAATCATTATGAGAGTGTTGTCTGTGTTCAGCAGCCAAACATGCAGTGTTGCTATGGGTATTGCAAAGTGGGTGGGTCTAGGTACAATTTGAGAAAACAAGGTGTTGTTTGTGCAGACAATTTAACTTCGGTTGCATCCTCAATTTGTGAAGCTGAAGTAGGCATTGTTGAACAAAATGCCCAATCCATACGTAAGTTGTCTCTGTCTAACTATTTAGTAAAAAAAAATAATTTACAAAGAAGAATAAAATATCAGCAAAACAGGCAAGAATTTCTAGAAAAGATGAAAATGAATTATCAGGGAGAAAATGGGTACAAGGAAAAATTGAATGAAATGAGTAAAGCTAAATATCGTAAAAATAAGTCTCACAGGGACACAGTAAAGGAAATGAGTAAAACTAAATATCGTAAAAATAAGTCTCACAGGGACACAGTGAAGGAAAT
The DNA here is from genome assembly GCF_905237075.1 of Dicentrarchus labrax. NCBI lineage: Eukaryota > Metazoa > Chordata > Actinopteri > Moronidae > Dicentrarchus > Dicentrarchus labrax. Next base: position 10,742,294 of record NW_026136710.1, read on the forward strand.
GAGTAAAACTAAATATCGTAAAAATAAGTCTCACAGGGACACAGTAAGGAAATAGTAAAACTAAATATCGTAAAAATAAGTCTCACAGGGACACAGTAAAGGAAATGAGTAAAACAAATACGCAAAATAATCTCAAAAAAAGGATAGTAAAAAAATATAAAAATAAGTCCACAGGGACACAGTAAAGGAAATGAGTAAAACTAAATATCGCAAAAATAAGTCTCACAGGGACAGAGTAAAGGAAATGAGTACAACTAAATACCGTAAAAATAGATTGCACAGGCAGTATATGAAATCCAGGAGTATAAAGAAATATCATGGAAATCGTCAGCATAGGCAGCGCCTTGTTGCATATATGAAATTGAAGAGGCAAAGTTTAAATGCAAAATTGACAGAGTTTGATTTAGTTATGCAGCAGTTTTTGGCTAAAGTCAATGATGGCCCGGATTTTGTCTGTTGTGTGTGTTTTAGAAAGTTATTTAGAAAACAAGTTTTACCGTGTAGCATGAAGGATTATAGTAAAAGAAAAGCAATAAGTGTAATTGCAGGTAAATGTATTAGTGAACAATATTTGCACAAATGTAGTACAGATTGTGTATTGCCTTGTCAGTGGTTAGATTCAGCAAGGGGTCAGTTGTGGATTTGTTTCAGTTGTAACACTAAAATTAGTAGAGGTCATATGCCACCGGAATGTGCTTTGAATAATTTGGCAACATGTTTTATTCCACCAGAATTAGCATGCTTGAATAGTTTAGAGCAACATTTAATAGCGCTGCATATTCCATTCATGAAGATGCTAGCATTGCCTAAAGGTGGGCAAAATGGCGTCCACGGGCCTGTAACGTGTGTTCCTGCTAATATTGTGCAGACGAGCAATTTGCTGCCGCGTTCGGACATGGATGGATCTTTGCTACCTGTCAAACTGAAGCGTAAGCTCACGTACAAAGGGCATTATGAGTATCAGTTTGTGGATAGTCTACGCATCAAGCAGGCGTTGCAGTATTTGAAACAGAATAATGCACATTATAAGGATGTAGATTTTAATGAAGAGTGGTTAAATGAGTTTTGTAGGGAACAAGAGAGTGTGGCAGAACAGGATAGTGCAGCAGTAGATAGTAATGCTAATGATGACAGTAATGCAGCTGCTGAGGAAGATGAGCTTCTGCATGACAGACAACAGCATTGTATGTTTCAGGACACTTGTCTTATGCCTGTTGACATTGGTCAAGAAGCACTTGATCAGTATTTTGATAACATATTAAATGTAGCTCCAGCAGAAGGCAACACTCCTGTCAAGTTGTTGTCTGATCATTCAAATGAAGCAAAATGTTTCCCGGTGTTGTTTCCAACTGGATCTGCGACATACCACGACAGCAGACCTCATCGCTTGACTTTGTGCCGTTATTTTAATAACCGTATTTTAAATGCTGATGGTAGATTTGCACAAAATGTTGATTACATCTTCTTTGCTCAGTACATGTCTGAGGTTCAACAGGTTGTGTCAAGTGTATCAATAGCATTACGAAAGGGAAAAGGAGGGCAATTTAAAAATGTAACTACGAGTGTATTAAATGATGAAGAACAGTTTAAGCAGTTGTTGCAGTTTGATGATGGGTATCGCTTTCTCAAACCTATTAGAGGTACCCCATCTTTTTGGCAGGGCGTGCAGCGTGATTTGTTAGCTTGTGTTCGTCAGCTGGGGATCCCGACGTGGTTTTGTTCATTTTCTTCTGCTGATATGCGGTGGAAGAATCTTTTGAATAGCATATTGAAACAGGAAGGTAGGACAGAGACGGCCGAAGAGCTGGAGTGGGCAGATAGATGCGAACTTTTGCGTCGTAATCCCGTTACTGCAGCGAGGATGTTCGATTTTCGCTGGCATTGTTTTCTGAAAGAGGTTTTAATGTCTCCATCTAATCCCATTGGCAAAGTCATAGATTACTTCTATAGGGTTGAATTCCAGCAGCGTGGTTCACCACATGTTCACTGCCTGTTTTGGATTGAAAATGCGCCAATAATTGACAAAAATACTGATGAAGAGGTAATTCAATTTATTGATAATTATGTAACATGTGAATTACCTGCACAAGATGAGACACTATTGGACATAGTTTCATCTGTGCAAAAGCATTCCAAACGGCATTCTAAAACATGCAAAAAAAATAGAACTGTTTGCCGTTTTAATTTTCCTAAGCCCCCGTCTGCGAGAACTTTTATATCTCGCCCGCCTATTGAAGACGAGGAGGAGGATAAAACATGCACATGTCAGAAAGATGGAGCACAAAAATTGGAAGACTGTGCATGCAAAATTAGGAAACAGAAAAAATTAGAACAAAAAGCAATGGCAGTGAACATTACAACAAAAATTAAAATGGCCCTTTCAGATGACAATGTCAGTTTTGACACTGTAGAGCAATTGTTTCATTATGTACAGGTAGATCAAAGGATGTTTGAAAAAGCCTACAATATTTGTGCTAAGAAGACGCATGTTGTTTTAAGAAGGCAAGCCAATGAGGTTTGGATTAATCAATATAGTAAACCACTTTTAAAATGTTGGAATGCGAATATTGATATCCAATATGTTGTCGACGCGTATGCTTGTGTAGTGTATATTATTTCCTACATTTCAAAAGCAGAGCGTGAGATAGGACTATTATTAGGGAATGCACAGAGGGAAGCTGCTAGGGAGGGAAATAGCAGTGCTAAAGATGCACTTAAAAACTTAGGAAGTGTGTATTTACACAATCGAGATGTGTGTGCACAAGAGGCTGTCTACAGGTTGACTAGCATGCATCTGAAGGAGTGTTCTAGGCAAGTTGTTTTTGTTCCAGTCGGGGATCATGCTGTTAAAATGAGTTTGCCTTTATCGATGTTAAAACAAAAGGCATTATCACATGACCTTACCACGGAAGATATGTGGATGACTAGTTCTGTTGACAGATATAAGAATAGGCCAAGAGACGATACCTTTAACGATATGTGTATGGCAACATTTGCCTCCGAGTATCGTGTTTTGAGCAAATCCCAGATGTCTGTTAACAGGATAGTACTAGATAACAATTGTGGCTTCATTTTGAAAAGAACACGTTCGGACCCTGCAGTGATTCGTTATGCGCACTTTTCCGAAACAAAGAATCCAGAATTGTTTTATCAGAGTATTATGCAATTGTTTTTACCGTTTCGCATAGACATGCACCTGAAACCAGCAGGTTTTGAAACGTTTGAACAATTTTATAGTCATGGTCATGTGGGATTGAATGATGGAGTGCTGCATTCGGTTAAGTCAGTTGTCGATTCAAATCGCAGCAGATTTGAAATTGATGCTGAAAAGTTGGATAATATCCACAATTTGGTTGACACGGATGCAGTTCTGGAAGATGCCTGGTGTGATCTCTGCCCGGAGCAAGAACAGGAGCGTCTAGAGTGTTTGGAAGAGCGTAGGAAGAGTGAACAACCTTCAGATGAGCCTGTAGAAGGTATTCCGGATTTAGCGATTAGTAATAGAGAAGTTTCTCATTTAGAAAAAAGACAGAATGTACTGTGCAGAAGTGATGGCTTGGCCTTAATTAGATCTCTTAATGACACACAGCTCTCTATCTTTTACCAGATTAGACAGTGGTGTTTAAGTAAGGTTAATGGTGAAAAAATAGCTCCGTTGCGTGTCTTTGTTACAGGTGGTGCAGGGACAGGTAAAAGCCACTTAATAAAGGCTATCCAGTATGAGGCAATGAGGTTATTGTCAAGAGGTTGTCGCAATCCGGACGACATTTGCGTTTTGCTAACTGCTCCTACGGGGATAGCTGCACACAATTTACATGCAGGTACTATTCACAGTTCATTTGGCATTGGTAAAGATGTGCGCTTGCCTTACACGCCACTGGGTGAGGAAAAGCTCAATTCTTTGCGTGCTAAATATAGTAACTTGCAGCTTTTGATAATCGATGAAATCTCCATGGTTGATCATAAACTATTGGCCTACATCCATGGACGTTTAAGACAAATTAAACAGTCTGGTGGCTATTCCCCGTTTGGAAATGTTAGCATAATTGCAGTTGGGGATTTTTATCAGTTGCCTCCAGTGAAAGGGAAAGCTTTATATTTAGATGATATTAGTGTTGGCTTGTGGACTGAGTTTCAGGTTGCGGAACTGAAAACTGTTGTCCGTCAAAAAGATGTTGTCTTTGCAGAGTTGTTGAACAGAGTGAGAACTCGTTCAAAAGGGACCCCCATGCTGGATTCGGATATACAATTATTAAAGCAGTGTGAAACTGGTTGTGAAGTCAGCTCAGCTTTACACATTTTTCCTACCAACAAACAAGTAAATGAGCATAATGTTTTACAGTTATTCAAGAGTTGTCCTGATTATGTTAAGATAGATGCAAAAGATTTTGTACATAGTAAGCAAACAGGCAAGCTTGTGTTGAAGGAAGGACATCATAGCAAAACGTACAATACGTGTCTGGATAAGACCCTGCTTTTGGGAGTAGATGCTCGTGTAATGCTGTTAAAAAATCTGGATGTTGATGATGGTTTAGTGAATGGTGTGTGTGGCACCATCACACATATAGTTTATCCCGATAATGATGATAAGTTCCCAAAGATGATTTATGTTAAGTTTGATGATCATCAAGTTGGGACAAAAAGGAGGACTTGCTCTGCATTTACCTCTGCTGTTGAAACGGGTTCCACGGGCATTGAACCAGAAGAGGAAAGGGTGACTAAACATGGTGGATTGCGCCGGCAATTTCCGCTAAAGCTTGCCTGGGCTTGTACAGTCCATAAAGTCCAAGGACTTACTGTGGATAAAGCCGTAGTTTCGCTGAAGAAAATCTTTGCAGCTGGTCAAGCATATGTGGCTTTAAGTCGAGTTAGAAGTTTGTCGGGTTTAGTTATTCAGAATTTCGACGAGAAAGCCATATATTGCAAAGATAACATTGAGGATGCAATTGCAACAATGCCTCCCTTCTTGGTCACAAATATTACAGCTTGTAATTATACTACACCACCATTTAATGTGTTTTTGATGAATGTGCAAAATTTGACACCACATGTAACTGATTTGGCTTTGTGTACACAGCATCTGCAGCTTAACTGTATTGCTGTTACTGAAACATGGCTGCCTGCAGTTTACTCATTGGAAACTGTAAAAATGGATGGTTATGCTTTTCACAATCATCCAAGGAGTTTGTCCTACAATAGCAGCAACCCCTTATTCAAACAAATTCAAGACCAACAACATGGTGGAGTTGGCATGTATAGTGCAGAGAATTTGGCACACAGTATTATCCCGGTACCAAATGTAAATTTAGAATGTTTGGTTTACCACTGCACTGCATACAATATATTAATCGCAGTTATTTATCGACCACCATCATATACCATAACATTGTTTAAAGAAAACCTTGAAAAATTACTTAATTGGCTAAATCACCAAAGTACCACAATTGCTGTCATGGGAGATTTCAATGACAACATTTTGAAATCATCAACTATCTGCAAGTTCATGACGGACAAAGGGTTTATCCAAATTGTCAAACAAGCAACAACAGAAAAAGGCACATTAATTGATCATGTGTATGTGAAAACATCACATTATGACGTACAGTCTGTTGTCTTGCCGACATATTTCAGTGACCATGAAGGGATTCTATGTTCATTTACATCTAGGAGTTTAGAACATGATCATGGACAACTTGAATAACTATAAAATGTGTTTTATGAAATGTCTTACATTAATATATAATGTGTACATAATAATGTATATGTATGAATTTTGTTTTCTTAAATTTTAATATTCATGTAATGTTGTTCAATTAATTCTCTTGTACTATTGTATACTGTGTATTTCATATGTTGTATGTTTTATGAATTGCCTTGTCTAAGCCTATTATGCATGTTTACAAACATACAGGTGTTTGTTCAATGAATTATATTGTATGATTTTATAATGTGTATTCAGTAATGTGTTTGATTTATGAAGTCTTTCTCATAATAATTGGTAATGTAAATGTCAATGTGTTTTTTATGAATTATCTTAATATAAATGTAATAATGAATACTAATAAAAGTTATTGCATGCTGTTTGATCTTGGTGATGCTGGTTTATTTTCTTAACATTGAATATTTTAATATGCATGTTTTTGTAGGTTTTTCTGCTGCACGTTAAATATGATAAAAGGGTTTCATTTCTGCATTGCAACAGCATTTGTAGCTAAAACATGTATTAATAATGATTTCTATTAAAAACACTTCATTACTAATAACTGCACAAGTGCAGTCATTGAAGTTATCTACACTAAATATCCAAAAAGAAGTGCAAGTATGGCATAATTTGAATTGTAAATACTTAAATGCTAATATAATATTATGCTGTTGCTAATGCAGTTTTTGCTTTACCTTTCATGTGTTGTCAAAAAAGCAAAAAGACACTAGTAATGGTACTCCTGGTTTACTGGGATGGGGTTCGATTCCCTGTGGTGTCCTGCTGTTTTGGCATTTACATGTAAGACTAAATTTAAGTGAATTACATATTGTAACACATTTTACTCACATTCTCAACCTTGGATCAACTTGTGATTTCCATACATAAAGCCATATCATCACACTCACAATAAATGCAGTCTTCAATTATGCCCTAAAATTAACATCTGTTAATCATATCCTGATGCTAATGCTTAACCATCTGAAGTAGTATGAGTAAATGAAAGTATTACTACTACTAATAATGATAACAATAGCAATCTCCCACAGATACTCTTAATTCAATTACATTTTATTTGTATAGTGCTAAGTCATAGCGCTTTGAGTGGTCCATTTACCCTCATGACCCTTTTTTTTTACAGAAATTAAAGATGAAATTAACATGATTTCTTTTCCCTTGACTTCAATGTTTGAGGACTGTAGGAGGACTTACAATAGAAGCGGTGAAATGCCAAAAATGTCATCACAGTGTGACATTTGTTCAAAATGGCCAACTTTGACGGCAGGCCACGGACACGCCCCTTCAACGTACAGTCATAAATAGCACAATAAAAATGTAATCAGCAAGATTATTCAAGAGTACTGTTCAAATTTTGAAGCAGATCTGATAAATTCTCTAGGAGTTTGTTATCATTCAAATAGAAGCCCTGAAAGCCAAAATGACATCACAGTGGACATTTGTTCAAAATGGCCAACTTTGACGGCACGCCACGGACACGCCCTTCAACGTACAGTCACAAAATGAAATGCGTTCATTCAGCACCATGTTGTGACTGTACTGCCCAATTTTGAAGAAGATCCGTTAGAACGTGTAGGAGGAGATCATTCAAATAGAAGCCCTGAAAGGCCAAAATGACATCACAGTGTGACATTTGTTCAAAATGGCCAACTTTGAGGGCACGCCACGGACACGCCCTTCAACGTACAGTCACAAAATATAATGCGTTCATTCAGCCCCATGTTGTGACTGGACTGCCCAATTTTGAAGAAGATCCAATAGAACCTGTAGGAGGAGATCATTCAAATAGAAGCCCAAAAATGCCAAAATGACATCACAGTGTGACATTTGTTCTAAATGGCCAACTTTGAGGGCACGCCACGGACACGCCCTTCAACGTACAGTCACAAAATATAATGCGTTCATTCAGCACCATGTTTTGACTGTACTGACCAATTTTGAAGCAGATCCGATAAATTCCCTAGGAGCAGTTAGTTCTAAAAGAAGCCCAAAGAGTCAAAATGACCACAAAATGGCTGCCAAAAGTGCAAATTTTAAATGAAAATAGCCGACTTCCTGTGGGATTTGAGGTATGGGTCCAAGAGGCTTTTTTGTACGCCCCGGCACATTATACATGCCTATTGAGTTTCGTACATATCGGTGAAACGTGGCGCCGGGGCTGATGTTTTTTTATCCTGTAGGGGGCGCTACAAGCAGGACAAACAGGATTTTTGGTATGTGAGCTTCAGGCACCACTCTACACGTGCCCTGTGAATTTCATATTCATAACTATTACAATCTTGCACAGTGATTTACCCTGCCACCAGAGTGCCACCTAGTGGCGTGATTTTTTTGTCCTTTTTAGGTGAGCCTCAGGGAGCCATGGGGAAGCAGCGTACCAAGTTTCATCTTAATCACACATACCGTTGTAGAGCTATAAACTCCTTCATTTTAAAGAGCGCCACCTTGTGGTGATGACCTGAAATTGTGCACGATGCCTAAGGAAGACATGGGGAACTATGGACCCAAGGTTGGTGTAAATCGGACATACCAATGTGGAGAAATACCCCACTTCCTTTTTTGACGAAAAATCAACAGGAAGTGCTAATTTTATAACTTCCTTATTTTTTATAATATCAAAATTCTTCAAATTACTTTTGTTGTCAGGACGGTCCACAGATGCTAACGTGCAAAGTTTCGTGCGCATCGGACAAAGTGTGTAGGAGGAACACGAAAAAGTGATTTATGGACATTTTGCGCTCTAGAAAAAAAAAAATCTAGGCGGAAGTGGGCGTGGCCTATATGGGGAGGTTCAGCTCCATTCACCGAACGCGTGGATATAAGGTTTTTGAATGTGAGACAAACTATGCGGGAGTTATTAGCGTTTCAAAATTGGCCTACAAATAGCGCCACCTAGTGGCCTTCCTAGTGGCTGACCTGCATGTGACGCATAGAATCTCCAATTTAAATGAGGCTTGACAAATGTGCCAAATAAAATGCGAATATTAGAATTGTTAAGGGGGTGAAAAATGCGCTCAAAGTTCCTAAAAATAATAATAATAATAATAATAAAAAAAAAAAAATAAACCAAAAAATAAAGAAGGAAAAACAATAGAGACCTTCCAGTTCATACTGGCTCGGTCCCTAATTAAAGCTGCAAGCAGCGTTGGGCGGGACCTCGCACCCGGCGCTCGTCGGGGCACGCCGCAAACGCGTCACGTGCGGTCGGGGTTCGCCGAGGCCACGCCACGTGCCGTCGTAACAAGCGCGGACGGCAACGCGAATACGTCACGTAAATCTGCTCCAAATCAGCTCCGTATCGCCACGCAGCGCTTCCTTCCTGTTGCCAGTATGCTGTGCTTTCACTTTATCTGAATCTTGTCACGTAGACAAGTTCATGGCGGGACAGTAATACGTAGGCTGATGTTATGAGGACGCGTTCAGGGCGAGACTGTTACAGAATATATGAAGTTTATTGGAAATTGGACATTGCACACTGAAGTTATGAGTACCGCTTAATGGAAAATCATCTGAATTCGACAAGGGGTCAGTGGCACGCAGTTTGACGTACAGTCACAAATAGCTCAATTCTTCATGTACACTTTGTTTTTATAAGACTGTCCAATTTTGAAGTCGATTTGATAAGTCCCCTATTTATCTTGCAATTTAATAAGTGACTTCCAGCGGTTTCACACTATGCTCCACGAACAATACTCCCTAGGAAATATGGTTTGTAGATGTGGCTAGTGGGAGTGGAGGGGTGTTTGTGTTTCATCACTTTGAAAAAAAAGACCACAGAATTCAAAATGTCCAACTTTGACGAGACACCTGGGACACGCCCTTCAACGTACAGTCATAAATAGCACAACTTGTAATCAGCAAGATTATTCAAGAGTACTGTCAAGTTTTGAAGCAGATCTGATCAATTCTCAAGGAGTTTGTTTGTTCAAATACAGGACCACGGGCTTCAAAATGGCCAACTTTGACGGCAGGCCACGGACACGCCCCTTCAACGTACAGTCACAAAATGAAATGCGTTCATTCAGCACCATGTTGTGACTGTACTGCCCAATTTTGAAGAAGATCCGTTAGAACGTGTAGAGAGATCATTCAAATAGAAGCCCTGAAAGGCCAAAATGACATCACAGTGTGACATTTGTTCAAAATGGCCAACTTTGAGGGCACGCCACGGACACGCCCTTCAACGTACAGTCACAAAATATAATGCTTTCATTCAGCACCATGTTGTGACTGACTGCCCAATTTTGAAGAAGATCCGTTAGAACGTGTCAGAGGAAATCATTCAAATAGAAGCCCTGAAAGGCCAAAATGACATCACAGTGTGACATTTGTTCTAAATGGCCAACTTTGAGGGCACGCCACGGACACGCCCTTCAACGTACAGTCACCAAATATAATGCGTTCATTCAGCCCCATGTTGTGACTGGACTGCCCAATTTTGAAGAAGATCCGATAGAAGCTGTAGGAGGGGATCATTCAAATAGAAGCCCTGAAATGCAAAAATGACATCACAGTGACATTTGTTCTAAATGGCCAACTTTGAGGGCACGCCACGGACACGCCCTTCAACGTACAGTCACAAAATATAATGCGTTCATTCAGCACCATGTTTTGACTGTACTGACCAATTTTGAAGCAGATCTGATAAATTCCCTAGGAGCAGTTAGTTCTAAAACAAGCCCAAAGAGTCAAAATGACCACAAAATGGCCGCCAAAAGTGCAAATTTTAAATGAAAATAGCCGACTTCCTGTGGGATTTGAGGTATGGGTCCAAGAGGCTTTTTTGTACGCCCCGGCACATTATACATGCCTATTGAGTTTCGTACATGTCGGTGAAACGTGGCGCCGGGGCTGATGTATTTTTTATCCTGTAGGGGGCGCTACAAGCAGGACAAACAGGATTTTTGGTATGTGAGCTTCAGGCACCACTCTACACGTGCCCTGTGAATTTCATATTCATAACTATTACGCACAGTGATTTATCATGCCAAAAGAGCACCACCTAGTGGCGTGATTTTTTTGTCCTTTTTAGGTGAGCCTCAGGGAGCCATGGGGAAGCAGCGTACCAAGTTTCATCTTAATCACACATACCGTTGTAGAGATATAAACTCCTTCATTTTAAAGAGCGCCACCTTGTGGTGATGACCTGAAATTGTGCACGATGCCTAAGGAAGACATGGGGAACTATGGACCCAAGGTTGGTGTAAATCGGACATACCAATGTGGAGAAATACCCCACTTCCTTTTTTGACGAAAAATCAACAGGAAGTGCTAATTGTATAACTTCCTTATGTTTTAAAATATCAAAATTCTTCAAATTACTTTTGTTGTCAGGACGGTCCACAGATGAAACGTGCAAAATTTCGTGCGAATCGGACAAAGTGTGTAGGAGGAACACCAAAACAGTCATTTATGGACATTTTGCGCTCTAGAAAAAAAAAAATCTAGGCGGAAGTGGGCGTGGCCTATATGGGGAGGTTCAGCTCCATTCACCGAACGCGTGGATATAAGGTTTTTGAATGTGAGACAAACTATGCGGGAGTTATTAGCGTAACGAAATTGGCCTACAAATAGCGCCACCTAGTGGCCTTCCTAGTGGCTGACCTGCATGTGACGCATAGAATCTCCAATTTAAATGAGGCTTGACAAATGTGCCAAATAAAATGCGAATATTTTAATCGTTAAGGGGGTGAAAAATGCGAGCAAAGTCGCTAAAAATAAAATAATAATAATAAAAAGAAAAACAAAAGATTGGCGAATAAAAACAAAGAGACCTCCCATTGGCCGGCCCTAATTAAAGCTGCAAGCAGCGTTGGGCGGGACCTCGCACCCGGCGCCGGCGACGCAAACGCGTCACGTGCGGTCGGGGTGCGCCGAGGCCACGCCACGTGCCGTCGTAACAAGCGCGGACCGCAACGCGAACACGTCACGTAAATCTGCTCCAAATCAGCTCCGTATCGCCACGCAGCGCTTCCTTCCTGTTGCCAGTATGCTGTGCTTTCACTTTATCTGAATCTTGTCACGTAGACAAGTTCAGGGCGGGACTGTAATACGTAGGCTGATGTTATGAGGACGTGTTCAGGGCGAGACTGTTACAGAATATATGAAGTTTATTGGAAATTGGACATTGCACACTGAAGTTATGAGTACCGCTTAATGGAAAATCATCTGAATTCGACAAGGGGTCAGTGGCACGCAGTTTGACGTACAGTCACAAATAGCTCAATTCTTCATGTACACTTTGTTTTTATAAGACTGTCCAATTTTGAAGTCGATTTGATAAGTCCCCTATTTATCTTGCAATTTAATAAGTGACTTCCAGCGGTTTCACACTATGCTCCACGAACAATACTCCCTAGGAAATATGGTTTGTAGATGTGGCTAGTGGGAGCGGAGGGGTGTTTGTGTTTCATCACTTTGAAAAAAAAGACCACAGAATTCAAAATGTCCAACTTTGACGAGACACCTGGGACACGCCCTTCAACGTACAGTCATAAATAGCACAACTTGTAATCAGCAAGATTATTCAAGAGTACTGTCAAGTTTTGAAGCAGATCTGATAAATTCTCAAGGAGTTTGTTTGTTCAAATACAGGACCACGGGCTTCAAAATGGCCAACTTTGACGGCACGCCACGGACACGCCCTTCAACGTACAGTCACAAAATGAAATGCGTTCATTCAGCACCATGTTGTGACTGTACTGCCCAATTTTGAAGAAGATCCGTTAGAACGTGTAGGAGGAGATCATTCAAATAGAAGCCCTGAAAGGCCAAAATGACATCACAGTGTGACATTTGTTCTAAATGGCCAACTTTGAGGGCACGCCACGGACACGCCCTTCAACGTACAGTCACAAAATATAATGCTTTCATTCAGCACCACGTTGTGACTGTACTGCCCAATTTTGAAGAAGATCCGTTAGAACGTGTCAGAGGAAATCATTCAAATAGAAGCCCTGAAAGGCCAAAATGACATCACAGTGTGACATTTGTTCTAAATGGCCAACTTTGAGGGCACGCCACGGACACGCCCTTCAACGTACAGTCACCAAATATAATGCGTTCATTCAGCCCCATGTTGTGACTGGACTGCCCAATTTTGAAGAAGATCCGATAGAAGCTGTAGGAGGGGATCATTCAAATAGAAGCCCTGAAATGCAAAAATGACATCACAGTGTGACATTTGTTCTAAATGGCCAACTTTGAGGGCACGCCACGGACACGCCCTTCAACGTACAGTCACAAAATATAATGCGTTCATTCAGCACCATGTTTTGACTGTACTGACCAATTTTGAAGCAGATCTGATAAATTCCCTAGGAGCAGTTAGTTCTAAAACAAGCCCAAAGAGTCAAAATGACCACAAAATGGCTGCCAAAAGTGCAAATTTTAAATGAAAATAGCCGACTTCCTGTGGGATTTGAGGTATGGGTCCAAGAGGCTTTTTTGTACGCCCCGGCACATTATACATGCCTATTGAGTTTCGTACATGTCGGTGAAACGTGGCGCCGGGGCTGATGTTTTTTTATCCTGTAGGGGGCGCTACAAGCAGGACAAACAGGATTTTTGGTATGTGAGCTTCAGGCACCACTCTACACGTGCCCTGTGAATTTCATATTCATAACTATTACGGGGCAAGTGATTTATCATGCCAAAAGAGCACCACCTAGTGGCGTATTTTTTTTGTCCTTTTTAGGTGAGCCTCAGGGAGCCATGGGGAAGCAGCGTACCAAGTTTCATCTTAATCACACATACCGTTGTAGAGATATAAACTCCTTCATTTTAAAGAGCGCCACCTTGTGGTGATGACCTGAAATTGTGCACGATGCTTAAGGAAGACATGGGGAACTATGGACCCAAGGTTGGTGTAAATCGGACATACCAATGTGGAGAAATACCCCACTTCCTTTTTTGACGAAAAATCAACAGGAAGTGCTAATTTTATAACTTCCTTATGTTTTAAAATATCAAAATTCTTCAAATTACTTTTGTTGTCAGGACGGTCCACAGATGCTACGTGCAAAATTTCGTGCGCATCGGACAAAGTGTGTAGGAGGAACACGAAAAAGTGATTTATGGACATTTTGCGCTCTAGAAAAAAAAAAATCTAGGCGGAAGTGGGCGTGGCCTATATGGGGAGGTTCAGCTCCATTCACCGAACGCGTGGATATAAGGTTTTTGAATGTGAGACAAACTATGCGGGAGTTATTAGCGTAACGAAATTGGCCTACAAACAGCGCCACCTAGTGGCCTTCCTAGTGGCTGACCTGCATGTGACGCATAGAATCTCCAATTTAAATGATGCTTGACAAACGTGCCAAATAAAATGCGAATATTATAATTGTTAAGGGGGTGAAAAATGCCCTCAAAGTTCTGAAAAATAATAATAATAATAATAATAATAAACGAAGGAAAAACAATAGTGACCTTCCAGTTCAGTGAACTGGCTCGGTCCCTAATAAAAAGCTGCAAGCAGCGTTGGGCGGGACCTCGCACCCGGCGCTCGTCGGGGCGCGCCGCAAACGCGTCACGTGCGGTCGGGGTGCGCCGAGGCCACGCACGTGCCGTCGTAACAAGCGCGGACCGCAACGCGAATACGTCACGTAAATCTGCTCCAAATCAGCTCCGTATCGCCACGCAGCGCTTCCTTCCTGTTGCCAGTATGCTGTGCTTTCACTTTATCTGAATCTTGTCACGTAGACAAGTTCAGGGCGGGACTGTAATACGTAGGCTGATGTTATGAGGACGCGTTCAGGGCGAGACTGTTACAGAATATATGAAGTTTATTGGAAATTGGACATTGCACACTGAAGTTATGAGTACCGCTTAATGGAAAATCATCTGAATTCGACAAGGGGTCAGTGGCACGCAGTTTGACGTACAGTCACAAATAGCTCAATTCTTCATGTACACTTTGTTTTTATAAGACTGTCCAATTTTGAAGTCGATTTGATAAGTCCCCTATTTATCTTGCAATTTAATAAGTGACTTCCAGCGGTTTCCCACTATGCTCCACGAACAATACTCCCTAGGAAATATGGTTTGTAGATGTGGCTAGTGGGAGTGGAGGGGTGTTTGTGTTTCATCACTTTGAAAAAAAAGAGACCACAGAATTCAAAATGTCCAACTTTGACGAGACACCTGGGACACGCCCTTCAACGTACAGTCATAAATAGCACAACTTGTAATCAGCAAGATTATTCAAGAGTACTGTCAAGTTTTGAAGCAGATCTGATAAAGTCTCAAGGAGTTTGTTTGTTCAAATACAGGACCACGGGCTTCAAAATGGCCAACTTTGACGGGCAGGCCACGGACACGCCCTTCAACGTACAGTCACAAAATGAAATGCGTTCATTCAGCACCATGTTGTGACTGTACTGCCCAATTTTGAAGAAGATCCGTTAGAACGTGTAGGAGGAGATCATTCAAATAGAAGCCCTGAAAGGCCAAAATGACATCACAGTGTGACATTTGTTCTAAATGGCCAACTTTGAGGGCACGCCACGGACACGCCCTTCAACGTACAGTCACAAAATATAATGCGTTCATTCAGCCCCATGTTGTGACTGGACTGCCCAATTTTGAAGAAGATCCGATAGAAGCTGTAGGAGGGGATCATTCAAATAGAAGCCCTGAAATGCAAAAATGACATCACAGTGTACATTTGTTCTAAATGGCCAACTTTGAGGGCACGCCACGGACACGCCCTTCAACGTACAGTCACAAAATATAATGCGTTCATTCAGCACCATGTTTTGACTGTACTGACCAATTTTGAAGCAGATCTGATAAATTCCCTAGGAGCAGTTAGTTCTCAAAGAAGCCCAAAAGGTCAAAATGACCACAAAATGGCTGCCAAAAGTGCAAATTTTAAATGAAAATAGCCGACTTCCTGTGGGATTTGAGGTATGGGTCCAAGAGGCTTTTTTGTACGCCCCGGCACATTATACATGCCTATTGAGTTTCGTACATGTCGGTGAAACGTGGCGCCGGGGCTGATGTTTTTTTATCCTGTAGGGGGCGCTACAAGCACGACAAACAGGATTTTTGGTATGTGAGCTTCAGGCACCACTCTACACGTGCCCTGTGAATTTCATATTCATAACTATTACGGTGTAAGTGATTTACCCTGCCAACAGAGCGCCACCTAGTGGCGTGATTTTTTTTGTCCTTTTTAGGTGAGCCTCAGGGAGCCATGGGGAAGCAGCGTACCAAGTTTCATCTTAATCACACATACCGTTGTAGAGCTATAAACTCCTTCATTTTAAAGAGCGCCACCTTGTGGTGATGACCTGAAATTGTGCACGATGCCTAAGGAAGACATGGGGAACTATGGACCCAAGGTTGGTGTAAATCGGACATACCAATGTGGAGAAATACCCCACTTCCTTTTTTGACGAAAAATCAACAGGAAGTGCTAATTTTATAACTTCCTTATGTTTTATAATATCAAAATTCTTCAAATTACTTTTGTTGTCAGGACGGTCCACAGATGAAACGTGCAAAGTTTCGTGCGCATCGGACAAAGTGTGTAGGAGGAACACCGGAAAAAGTGATTTATGGACATTTTGCGCTCTAGAAAAAAAAAAATCTAGGCGGAAGTGGGCGTGGCCTATATGGGGAGGTTCAGCTCCATTCACCGAACGCGTGGATATAAGGTTTTTGAATGTGAGACAAACTATGCGGGAGTTATTAGCCTATCGAAATTGGCCTACAAATAGCGCCACCTAGTGGCCTACCTAGTGGCTGACCTGCATGTGACGCATAGAATCTCCAAGTTAAATGAGGCTTGACAAATGTGCCAAATAAAATGCGAATATTTTAATTGTTTAGGGGGTGAAAAATGCGCTCAAAGTCGCTAAAAATAATAATAATAATAAACATAGGAAAAACAATAGGACCTTCCAGTTCATACTGGCTCGGTCCCTAATTAAAGCTGCAAGCAGCGTTGGGCGGGACCTCGCACCCGGCGCTCGTCGGGGCGCCGCAAACGCGTCACGTGCGGTCGGGGTGCGCCGAGGCCACGCACGTGCCGTCGTAACAAGCGCGGACCGCAACGCGAATACGTCACGTAAATCTGCTCCAAATCAGCTCCGTATCGCCACGCAGCGCTTCCTTCCTGGTGCCAGTATGCTGTGCTTTCACTTTATCTGAATCTTGTCACGTAGACAAGTTCAGGGCGGGACTGTAATACGTAGGCTGATGTTATGAGGACGCGTTCAGGGCGAGACTGTTACAGAATATATGAAGTTTATTGGAAATTGGACATTGCACACTGAAGTTATGAGTACCGCTTAATGGAAAATCATCTGAATTTGACAAGGGGTCAGTGGCACGCAGTTTGACGTACAGTCACAAATAGCTCAATTCTTCATGTACACTTTGTTTTTATAAGACTGTCCAATTTTGAAGTCGATTTGATAAGTCCCCTATTTATCTTGCAATTTAATAAGTGACTTCCAGCGGTTTCACACTATGCTCCACGAACAATACTCCCTAGGAAATATGGTTTGTAGATGTGGCTAGTGGGAGCGGAGGGGGTGTTTGTGTTTCATCACTGAAAAAAAAGACCACAGAATTCAAAATGTCCAACTTTGACGAGACACCTGGGACACGCCCTTCAACGTACAGTCATAAATAGCACAACTTGTAATCAGCAAGATTATTCAAGAGTACTGTCAAGTTTTGAAGCAGATCTGATCAAGTCTCAAGGAGTTTGTTTGTTCAAATACAGGACCACGGGCTTCAAAATGGCCAACTTTGACGGCAGGCCACGGACACGCCCTTCAACGTACAGTCACAAAATGAAATGCGTTCATTCAGCACCATGTTGTGACTGTACTGCCCAATTTTGAAGAAGATCCGTTAGAACGTGTAGGAGGAGATCATTCAAATAGAAGCCCTGAAAGGCCAAAATGACATCACAGTGTGACATTTGTTCAAAATGGCCAACTTTGAGGGCACGCCACGGACACGCCCTTCAACGTACAGTCACAAAATATAATGCGTTCATTCAGCACCATGTTGTGACTGGACTGCCCAATTTTGAAGAAGATCCGATAGAAGCTGTAGGAGGGGATCATTCAAATAGAAGCCCTGAAATGCAAAAATGACATCACAGTGTGACATTTGTTCTAAATGGCCAACTTTGAGGGCACGCCACGGACACGCCCTTCAACGTACAGTCACCAAATATAATGCGTTCATTCAGCACCATGTTTTGACTGTACTGACCAATTTTGAAGCAGATCCGATAAATTCCCTAGGAGCAGTTAGTTCTAAAACAAGCCCAAA